>NC_088812.1:13031246-13721709 GCF_011386835.1 Chrysemys picta bellii | reverse complement strand
GGGGAGACCGGGGGGGCAGGGGGAGGTATTCACACCTCTGTGCAGCGCCGGCCCCACTGGCCTACCCCTGCCTGGCGCCTCCCCACTAACCCCACTCTTGGTTCCTTGCAGCTGGGACAAGAAGAACAACCCAGAGCCGTGGAATAAACTGAGTCCAAACGACCAGTACAAGGTGAGCGCGGGCAGGGGGCTTGGGCGGGGGTGTCCGTGAGCTGGGCTGGCTCAGGGCAGTGGGGCTTGGAATACGGGGCCTTTCCCCTCTAGGGGGCACCAGCTCCCAGATGGGCCTGGGGGGGGCAGGGAGTGGGGCATGGGGCCTTTCCCCTCTAGGGGGCACCAGCTCCCAGATGGGCCTGGGGGGGGCAGGGAGTGGGGCATGGGGCCTTTCCCCTCTAGGGGGCACCAGCTCCCAGATGGGCCTGGGGGGGGGGGGCAGGGAGTGGGGCATGGGGCCTTTCCCCTCTAGGGGGCACCAGCTCTCAGATGGGCCTGGGGCGGGGCAGAGAGTGGGGCATGGGGCCTTTCCCCTCTAGGGGGCACCAGCTCTCAGATGGGCCTGGGCGGGGCAGGGAGTGGGGCATGGGGCCTTTCCCCTCTAGGGGGCACCAGCTCCCAGATGGGCCTGGGGCGGGGGCAGAGAGTGGGGCATGGGGCCTTTCCCCTCTAGGGGGCACCAGCTCCCAGATGGGCCTGGGGCGGGGCAGAGAGTGGGGCATGGGGCCTTTCCCCTCTAGGGGGCACCAGCTCCCAGATGGGCTGGGGGGGGCAGGGAGTGGGGCATGGGGCCTTTCCCCTCTAGGGGGCACCAGCTCTCAGATGGGCCTGGGGCGGGGCAGAGAGTGGGCATGGGGCCTTTCCCCTCTAGGGGGCACCAGCTCTCAGATGGGCCTGGGGGGGCAGGGAGTGGGGCATGGGGCCTTTCCCCTCTAGGGGGCACCAGCTCTCAGATGGGCCTGGGGCGGGGCAGAGAGTGGGGCATGGGGCCTTTCCCCTCTAGGGGGCACCAGCTCTCAGATGGGCCTGGGGGGGGCAGGGAGTGGGGCATGGGGCCTTTCCCCTCTAGGGGGCACCAGCTCTCAGATGGGCCTTGGCGGGGGGGCAGGGAGTGGGGCATGGGACTTTTCTTCCGTTGATCACTCTGACTCCAAGTTACTCATGCACATGAAGTGGATGCAGTTTGAGGGTCCCTGTGAAATGAGTTTGGGGAACGGGGGGGGGGGGGTGCTCTCAGCCCAGGCCCCATGATCCAGCTCTGGCGTCAGGGGTGTGGGGCCCACAGCGTCCCCATGCTGAAGGCTGGAGGGGGGGGCACCACCTCAATTCCTCACCCCCGGCTTCCTCCCCCCTCTGCAGTTCCTGGCGGTTTCCACCGACTACAAGAGCTTGAAGAAGGATCGGCCCGACTTCTGAGGCCACCATGGCGGGTCCGGGCGCCCCCGCCGGGCCTGGCCGCCCCCCGTGTCCCCTGCTTCCTGCTCAGGGCCCGTGTGGCTCCATCACGCTGCCTGAGGTGATGCTGCCTGGCCCTGGCCGCGCCCTGACGCCCAGGCGATGGCACTACCCCAGCACTGCAATAAAACCCCAATGCGCCACGTAACGCGGGAGCCGACTTTTCCTACCCGAGTAGCCCACGGTCAGCGTTTTCCAGCCGCCTCGGGAATTCCCTGACCCCCCCGGACCCCATGTGCTGCGTTTCCTGTCTCCCACGCTGTGCTGGGGGGGGTGCCCCCAGCACAGCACGGAGGTGTTCTGATGTCCCCTGTTCCATGGTCCAGGCCAGAGCCGGGCTGGGGAGGGAGCCCAGATTGGGGGGGGGGCAGCGTGAGAGTGGAGGGGGGCTTCTACTGAGGGGTGGGGCCAGGACATGACGGCGGCTTCCCCACCCCCTGGCAAGGAGCCTGGCTTGGCTTGGTGTGTATCTGTGTCTAAGTTTGCGGGTGTGCGTGGGGGGGGGGGACCAGAAAGAAGCGGGGTAGCTGGGTGGGGGTTGTATGCACCCATATCGGTGTTTGGCTGTGTAGACATGGGCATGCACACTGCTGTGTGCGCAAGGTAGCGTGTGGCTCCCCCTGTTCTGGGCCCCCTCACTGCCCCCCCACCCAACCCCACACTCACTGCCCCGCCTGCCCCACACTGGCACTGCCAGCGCTGGCCTCCTCCATTCCCTGCAGCACCCACTGTCGCCTTCACCCCCCTGGCACGGCTGGTACTGAGCAGCAGGGGGCCCTGTGGGACTCCACATTTGCAGGGGAGCCAAAGGGGGCTGCCCCCCACCAAGCAGAGCCGTCTTCCCCCACCCCTGATACACCCAGGCCCCCTGGGGCGTGAACACCAGGTGATGGGTCGCCTCCATGCCTGTCACTATCCCATCCCCCAAGGGGGTCCCACCCCAGAGACACCCCCCATCCCCAGGGACAGACCCTGCTGGGGAAAGGGTCCCCAGCCCCCCCACCCGTGTAGAACAACTGCCGTGGGGCTCGCTGGGGCCCTGCTGACGGTTTGGTTTGGCACCGGCGGGGCAGAGGGTGGGTTGCTGGCGGCGAACACACAGCAGCCGTTGTGTGGCCTGGGCCAGCGGGGACGTGCCACGGAGCAGGCAACTGGCCCCTGGCATCGCCAGCAACCGCAGCGCTCTGGAGGAGCCGTGCGGGCAGCCGGGGGAGAGCGAGTGCCAGGCGGGCACTGAGCCAGGCTAAGCGTCCGGAGTAGGAGAAAAGAGGAAACGCCCAGCAGCGCGGCCCAGAGTAACAGAGGCCCAGCTCGGCCCCTCCAGCAGAGCTGGGGGGAAGTCCCCAGGTCCCCCTCCATTGGGGTGAGGCGTCCCTCTGCAGCCCTGCCCGGGCCTGGGTCGATGGAGGGTGGCATGTGCCCCTTCCAGCCCCCAGCCTCAGATGCAAGGGGCCAGAGGACTGAGCCCCCCCCCCCCCCCAGAGAGGGGGCTTTAGGGAGCCAGACACAGCCCTGCCCCCCCCCCCCCACTACATGGGGCTCACCACCCTCCACCCCACTGCTACTGGCCTGGTGCACCAGCCCACAGCCTGCCCAGGAGGGGGTTAAACTCCTCCAGGTCCCCCCGCCCCAATCTGAATCCTGCAGGGGGATTTTACTGGCTGGACCCAGGGGGAGGGGGTGTTAACAAAGAAACTTGCTGCAACCTGTGGGTGACCCCCCCCAACCCCCCCACGCATCCCGCAGCAAAATCCAATTGCACTTAACAAATCCAATTTGCTGCTGCTGCTAATAGCATTTGATGCCGGTTTAAGGGATGGAGCCGGGCAGCAGGCAGGGCCGGGGGCCAGGTGTTCGCAGAAGTGCCCGTGTGGGCGGGGGGGGGGGGAAATGATTGATCATGAGCTGCCCCCTGTGCCAGGCCCCATGGGCACAGCCCTGCCAGCTCTGGGGCAGCCACACCTGAGCGAGCCAGGCCGGCGGGTCCCACGGGGAGGCATTGGTGCACATGGGGGGGGGGGCAGGGGCACTGGCTGTTGGCAAGAACCAGGCGGGCGTCAAACATGCCCTGAAGTGAGGGGCTGGATATTTCAACAGGCTCATCGACAAACAGGGAGAATAAACCCAGAGGTGGCGAGGTGCCTCCGGGAGATCATCTACCCAGTGGGGGGGGGGAAATCACTGGGGAGCACCCCACCGGGGTGGCAGGACCCTGCAATGGGAGATTCCCCCCTCCTCCAGCAGCCAGGAGAGAACCAGCCCCCCACTGCACAGACAGTGACGGCTTCCGAAGTCTCCTACCATGGGCCAGCTCCGAGCCCCCCACCCCTGGACAGCCCAGCTCTGAGCCCCCGACCCCTGGACAGCCCAGCTCTGAGCCCCCCACTGAAGGGCTGCGGGGCATTGATGGACAGCAAGAGAAGAGGAAGCCGGGGGGGCGGGCGGGGGGAAGGATATGCTGGGCTGGGTCGGGTCATGGGAGGGGCCAGAAAGCCCCCGCAGACAGACAGCAGCTCTCAGGATCTGCCCCCCGCGATGGACGGACAGACGGACACCAGCCAACACAACTTTCTGACGTTCCAGGTTTTTTCGCTCAGTTAAACCAGCGTCGCCCTGACAAGGGAGGACCCCCCCGCCCCCGCGCTGCCCCATTTGACCCACCCCGTCTGGGGCAAAGCAGGTGGAGCGTCCTTAGCGGGAGAGAAGTGGGACCCAGAACTAGGCCTCTGGGGGTGTTTTCCCAACCCCCGCTGGCACCGGGGGGGTGGGGGGGGGGGTGAGGGCGCACGCGCAGGGCACCTGCAATAGGACAACCTTGATTGTGACTGACAGGGAGGGGTGGGAGCTGGCACGGGGCTGGGGAACATTCCAGCAGGAGACCCTACAATAACGGGTGAGGCTGAAGTCAGCTGCAGGAGCAGGAGAACCCGGGGGGGGGGGGGGGGGGGCGGCTGAAGGCTGCAGGGCAGAGCGGGATACGAAGGGGCCGTGCCACGCGGCGGGATGCCCGGGGTCCCAGCACCGCCCCCCTCCTGGGGTTAGGGTCAGTCTCTGTCCCCGGAACGTGGGCGGGGGTCAGGGCAGGGCCAGCCCCCGCTGCTCAGCGCTCCTGGAAGCGGGCATGGGGAAGGAGCGGGCGAAGGTCTCCACGCGCTGGCGCAGGTCGGCCAGGCGGCTCTGCGTCGCCGCGTCACTCAGCAGGAATGATTTGAAGTCTTGCAGCTTGGCTGGGGAGAGAAAGGGGAGGGGGTGAGTGGGGAAGCCAGGGGAGGGGGTCAGCCAAGGCCCCCCCCCTCCCCCAGAGGCTTCACAAAGAGACTCCCCCTCCCCCCAACCCACCTGTCCAGCCCAGAGCCGTGGCACGGGCTTTATCCCAATGTACAATGGAAAACTGCTCTTGCACTAGACCGCAACTCCCCTGCCAGAGCCAGAGATAGAACCCAGGAGTCCTGGCTCCCAGCATCCCCTGCTCTAAGGCACTAGACCCCACCCCACCTGCTCTCAGCCCCACCTGCCCCTTACTCTAACCACTAGACCCCACTCCCCTCCCAGAGCCAGAGATAGAACCCAGGAGTCCTGGCTCCCAGCCCTCCCTGCTCTAACCACTAGACCCCCCCCACCTGCTCTAACTGCTAGACCCCCCCCCCCCGTTCCCAGCCCCCCCCTATTCTAACCACTAGACCCCACTCCCGTCCCAGAGGCGGGATGGAACCCAGGCGTCCTGGCTTTCCGAGAAGCCGTGCGGTGCCTGTGTCACACACAGGTCCCCCCAGCCCAGAGATCCCCGATGCCCCAGGCTGCTGCACCAGGGGGACGGGCCCGATCCTTGGCTGGGGCCTGCCCCCGCGTGGGGCATTCAGACCAGCAGGGCAGAGGCTGAGAAGCTCCTGCTCCCCCCCTGCCCACTCACTGGTTTTGCTCTTGACCTCCAGGCCGATGCTGATCCCCTCGTCGATGAAGGCCACCACCTTCTGGAAATCGGCCTCCTGGAACCGGCGGGACGTCAGCGCTGGGGCCCCTGGGGAGAGCCCGGCACCGGGGTTACCTCACCGCGCCACCACCCCCGACACCGGAGTTACCTCACAGTGCCAGCTCCCCACCCCCCACAGGGAGAGCCCGGCCCCACGGTTACCTCACCGTGCCGGCCTCCCCACACCCGGGGGAAAGCCCAGCACTGGGGCATCTGGAGGGGAGTGGGGACTAGTGGTGAGAGCAGGGGGGGGGCTGGGAGCCAGGACTCCTGGGTTCTGTCCCCAGCTCTCACTGATGTTGGACGCCTGGGGGCGCCAGGGCATAGAGTTCAAAGCCGCCCTGGTACCCTCAGGAGGGCAAAGCTGGGGGTCATCCCCAGAGGGGGGACCAGGGGGGTCTCCCAGGGGAAGGCCCAGTACTGGGAACAGACTGTGGGAATCAATCCCCCCTCGAGCTGGGAGGCTGGACACGCCCCACCCCCTGGCACCCCCTTACCCAGCCGCAGGCCCCCCGGCGTCAGGGCACTCTTGTCCCCCGGGCAGGTGTTCTTGTTGGCCGTGATGGACACCAACTCCAGCACCCGCTCGGCCCGGGCCCCGTCGATGCCCTTCGGCCGCAGGTCCACCAGCACCAGGTGGTTATCGGTGCCGCCTGGGTCGAGGGAGAGAGATCAGCACCCAGACCGGCAGCCCCCACCGGCTCCCCCCAGCTCCGCCGGTGCCCCTCACCCCCGACCGGCAGCCCCCGCCGGCTCCCCCCAGCTCCGCCGGTGCCCCTCACCCCCGACCGGCAGCCCCCCGCCGGCTCCCCCAAGCTCCGCCGGTGCCCCTCACCCCCGACCGGCAGCCCCCGCCGGCTCCCCCCAGCTCCGCCGGTGCCCCTCACCCCCGACCGGCAGCCCCCGCCGGCTCCCCCCAGCTCCGCCGGTGCCCCTCACCCCCGACCGGACAGCCCCCGCCGGCTCCCCCCAGCTCCGCCGGTGCCCCTCACCCCCGACCGGCAGCCCCCGCCGGCTCCCCCCAGCTCCGCCGGTGCCCCTCACCTCCGACCGGCAGCCCCCGCCGGCTCCCCCCAGCTCCGCCGGTACCCCTCACCCCCGACCGGCAGCCTCCGCCGGCTCCCCCCCAGCTCCGCCGGTGCCCCTCACCCCCGACCGGCAGCCCCCGCCGGCTCCCCCCAGCTCCGCCGGTGCCCCTCACCTCCGACCGGCAGCCCCCGCCGGCACCCCTCACCCCCGACCGGCAGCCTCCGCCGGCTCCCCCCAGCTCCGCCGGTGCCCCCTCACCCCCGACCGGCAGCCCCCGCCGGCTCCCCCCAGCTCCGCCGGTGCCCCTCACCCCTGACCCGCAGCCCCCTGCTAGCCCAGCTCTGACCCGTCCCCCCTGCTTTGCCCCCCAAACCTCCAGCCACTAGCACCAGCCTTGCACTGCCCCCATCCCTCATTCTACCCACTATGTCTCATTGCACCCCCCCAACCCCGCCCTGTACCCAGCTCCCGCGGGCATCACCTGACACCAGGGTGTAACCCCTCTGCAGCAGCGCCTCCGCCATGGCCTTGGCGTTCTTCAGCACCTGCTGGCAGTACTCCCGGAAGGCGGGAGAGCTGGCCTGTGGGGGAGAGGGGGGGGGTCAGCGGGGCCATAGATCGTCCCCCCTCCTCTCCCCCCAGCTATGTGTTAGCCTCGCCCCCGCCCCGGGGGGGCCCCCACCTGCTTCAGGGCCACGGCCACGGCGGCCGATGGCATGGTTGTGGGGCCCGCCCTGCAGCGAGGGGAAGACGGCGAAGTTGATCGGCTCCTCCAGGTTGTAGGGGGTCTCCTTGCCCGTCTTCTTATCCACCGAGCGCAGCCCTTTGCGGTAGAAGATCAACCCGGACCTGTGGGGCCGGGGGATGGGTCAGGGTGTGACCCCCCCCCCACGAGCCATGGGGGTCCACAAGCCAGGGCAGGTGCCCGAGACGAGTTTGCCAGGTCTCGGCCCTGGGGCCCACAACCCAAGCGGCCCACCCATCCCCCAGCGGCTCAGCTCCCAGCTGCCCCCTGTAGGGACCCCTCTCCGGGGGGCAGGCCCATCGGGGTGTCCGCGTGGGAAGAGGGGGGGGTATCCTTGCGCCTGCCCCCGCTCTGGATCAGAGGGCGTCAAATCATGTGGCCACCCCCATCCCAGCCTTGGGTCCCCCCCCAGCTCTGCCGGTGCCCCTCACTCCCGACCCGCAGCCCCTCTGCCCGCTTGCATCCTGGCCACACAATCACCAGCATCTGGTTCCCTCTTGGGAGTGGGAGGGGCGTGCAAAAGGGGGCAGGGGCAGTGCGGGGTGGGGGAGGAGGGAAGGGGGACAGGCCAGGGGGGAGGGGAAGGGCAGTGCGGGGTGGGGGGAGGAGGGACAGGCCAGGGGGGAGGAGAAGGGCAGTGCGGGGTGGGGGGAGGAGGGACAGGCCAGGGGGGAGGAGAAGGGCCGTGCGGGGTGGGGGAGGAGGGACAGGCAAGGGGGGGCAGTGCGGGGTGGGGAAGGGGGACAGGCCAGGGGAGGGACAGGCAAGGGGGGAGGGGAAGGGCAGTGCAGGCGGGATGGGGGGGTAGGAGAGGCCAGGGGTGGATCCAGCCCCGGCCACACTCACCGGGCCCCGCGCAGGGTCTTGTGCGTGGTGCTGGTCACCAGGTCGGCGTGCTCGAAGGGCGAGGGCACCACCTTGGCAGCCACCAGCCCGCTGATGTGCGCCATGTCGGCCAGCAGGTAGGCCCGGACCTCCTCGCACACCTGCCGGAGACAGGGGCACATCAGCAGCAGGGCCCCTCCAATCCTCCCCACCGGCTCAGCCCTCCCCCCACGCACTCCACCCCGCAGGGCAGGACCAGGCAGCTCACACCAACCTCCCCCCTCCAACCCGCCCCACCGGCTCCCCCCTCCCCCCAGACAGCTGCCGCCTCCCCCTCCTCCCCATCTCCAGCTGGCACCCCAGGGAGGGCCCATGGTCATCATGGGGGGGGTGCCAGGAAACCCTTCCCCACTCAGCCCCCAGGCCCCTCCCCTCAACTCCCCACCCACCCCGACCTCTTCCTCGCTCCCCACCCACCCCACGCTCCTCCCACTCTGTCCTAAGCCCCTCCCCCCCGACTCCTCCCTCCCCCACACCTTCTTCATGCGGGCGTAGTCGATGAGGCGGGCGTAGGCGCTGGTGCCCGCGATGATGAGGCGGGGGCGGAAGAGCCGGGCCGTCACCTCCAGCTGCTCGTAGTCGATCAGCCCCGTGGCCGGCTGCGGGGGGAGGGGGTCACAGCTGGAGAGTTACCCCCTTGGGGGGGGGGGCATACTGCTAAGGGAGGGTTGGTAGAGCCTGTACAGGGTCAGATGGGAGCTGGGGGGTGGGGGGCGTCCAGCCAGCCCCAGGACACAGGGAGGGGCAGAGGGGGGCCTGCACACAGCTTGGCCCAGGCACCAGCCCTGGCAGGCAGGGCGCGAACGCTGGGGGGGCTCCAAGTGGCAGGGGCAGCATGGGGAGGGGGGAGGGAGACACTTCCCCCCCAAATACACCCGAGTCGAGGGTCCCAAATGCGGCCAGAGCAGCAGAAACCTCCTGGCCCAGCCCCTTGAGGGGGGTCCCCAGGAGCAAGGGACTGGGACCCACCCTGTGAATGCATGTTACCCCTCCCCCCCCCCCGCGAGCACCCTGCACACACGCTGGCCCCTCCCCACTCACGTTGAGTTTATAGGGCATGGACTCGAAGAAGATGGAGGTGGCCGAGATGCGCTTGACGTCCGACATGTACCCGTGGGTCAGGCTGTGGGAGAGACGGACGGCGTCAGGCCAGAGCCACCGCCTGGAGACCAGGCAGGACCTCCCCACATACCCGGGCCGGCTCCCCAGGAGGGCCCCCTCCTCGAAGGGCCCCTGCCCAGGGCCACTCCCCCCCCGGACAGGTGCCCCCGGCCCCTGATTGGGCTCTGCCTGTAGCCCCCAGACCCTGCACCAGTACACTCCCCCCCGCCACCCTGAATCCTGGAGCCTCTCAGCCAGACCCTGCCCACCCACCCCACCCTCCTGCCCCCTCCCCCACCCCGGTACCGCCAGGCTGAGCACCCCCCAGAGCCCTGCCCCCCTCCCCCCCAGGGCCCCCTCGCCCCGCTGCCCGCAGGGGGACGTACTGGCCGCCGTCCGGCAGGTCCAGGCCCATGATGCGCTCGTGGGGCTGCAGCAGGGCCGTGTAGGCGGCGAAGTTGGCGGGCGACCCCGAGTAGGGCTGGACGTTCACCCCCCAGCGGGCGGGGTCCAGGTCGAAGGCCTCCAGTGCCCGCTGCTGGCACAGCAGCTCGATTTGGTCCACAACCTCAGCTCCCCCGTAGTACCTGCGGGGAGGGAACCAGGGCTGAGCCCCCCAAGCGACACGCCCCCCAAGCGACACCCCCCCCACGGGGCGCCTGGAGGGAACCCGGAGCCCATCACCCCCCTTGGGTCCCTCCCTGCCCCCCTGGTACCCGCAAGGGGGGGAACCTGGGGCCCATCACCCCCCTTGGGTCCCTCCCTGCCCCCCCAGAACCCATGAGGGGGGGAACCTGGGCCCATCACCCCCTTTGGGGCCCTCCCTGCTGCCCCGGTACCCGCAAGGGGGGAACCTGGGGCCCATCACCTCCCTTGGGGCCCTCCCTGACTCCCCCAGTACCCACAAGGGGGGAACCCGGGGCCCTTCACCCCCCTTAGGGCGTCTCTGCCCCCTGCCCCGGTACCTGCAAGGAGGGGAACCTGGGGCCCATCACCCCACCCTCAGGGCTGCTGGAGGCCCTGGAGGGAACTGACACGATCACCCAAAAAACAACAGCCCCGGCCCCTCCCCCAAGGGCTAGAGGGCCACACCCAGTGAGTTACCACTGGGGAGGGGAGGGTTGTGCCCCCCCCCAGCCCGAGTGCCAAGGAGACCTGGGACCCCAACGTGTGTGGCTTCTCCATGTTCCACCCCAGAGCAGGTCCCCCCCAGGGTGTCCCCCCCGTACCTCTTGCCGGGGTAGCCCTCCGAGTACTTGTTGTTCAGGCAGGAGCCCAGGGCCTCCAGCGCGGCGCGGCTGCAGAAGTTCTGGGGGGCAGAGAGTGAAGCCGGGAGGGAGGGGGGGGGTGTGAGATGGCCCCGGGGGGGGGAGGGCGAACGCCGGGGCCCCCAACCCAGCCTCAACCAGGAACCTGAGGGGCAATGCAGGGTCAGCCTCAGACCCCACCCCCCCCATGGTTAGAAAGCAGCTGCGAAGGGGGGGGGCCTCCAGCACGTACTTGGGAGGAATCAAAGGCGAGGGGGGGGCCTCGGGGCAACACAGCCCCCCCCTCGTGGTGCTCCCTCCTCCCACACTGCAGCCCCCCCCCCGAGCCCCCTCACTGCTTCCCCGGCTGCCCTCCGATGCCCCCCCTTCCCTCCACCCCACCCCTGCACCCACCTCGGAGGCAATGAGCTCCAGGCCTCGGCACTGCCGATCCTTCTCCTTCTGCACCAGCTCCCACATCTCGGGGTCGCTCTCCGCCAGGCTCTCCTGCCCGGTCCAGCCGGGCGCCTCCCCAGCCGCAGCCGCAGCCGCACGGCTGTGCTGGGCCCGCAGGCCGGGCGTGTCCAGCCGCCAGCGTCCTCTGCAGAGGCTGGCAACGGGAAGGGGGAGCGTCATCACCAGAGAGAGGCGTAACCACCAACACCCCCGCACACACACACGCCTCTACCCCCGCGCCATGGGGGGCACCTCACCAGGGAACCCACTCTTCTCTGGTACCTTTGGGGATACACAGCCACAGAACACCCTGATATCCGCATGGCACACGTGGGGAGTCAGGAATAGAACCCAGGAGTCCTGGCTCCCAGCCCCCTCTGCTCTAACCACTAGACCCCAGTCCCATCCCAGAGCTGGGGATAGAACCCAGGAGTCCTGGCTCCCAGCCCCCTCTGCTCTAACCACTAGACCCCACTCCCCGCCCAGAGCTGGGGATAGAACCCAGGAGTCCTGGTTTCCAGCCCCCTCTGCTCTAACCACTAGACCCCACTCCCCTCCCAGAGCTGGGGATAGAACCCAGGAGTCCTGGCTCCCAGCCCTCTGCTTTAACAACTGACCAGACAGTAACTGGGGGGGGGAGGTCCCCCAACACCCCTTCCCTTGTGGGGAAGAGGGCTTGGGGTGGGGCGGGGGGAGCTTCCTTCCTTCTCTGCTTCATTTGTGCGGCCGGAGGAGGCGTTTGTTGGAGGCCTGGGAGCGCGGGAACAGCTGGGCCCTTGTGCAGGGCACCGATCACCCGGTCTGGGGAGAGGGGGCAGCCGCACAGCAATGGGGGGGAGGGGGTGAGGAGCCCAGGCTGACTGGGGAAGCCTGGGGACCACGTGAGTCACATGACCCGGTGTGTGTGTGCGTGTCCCTTTCCCCGTGTCTCAGTCGCCACAGCTGGAAAATCGGGTTAAAGCAGCGGAAACAGCGCCAAAAATCACACACCCTTCCTGCCATGGCTCACTCACGTGTCACACAGAACAACAAGCGCTTGGAGACAGATCTCTGCCCCCCAGCCCCGATCCAGGCTCCCCACTGTGCATTGCCCCCCCACACACACACACCCCAACAGAGTGCTCTTCCCTGCACTAACCCACCAGGCCAGTTTGCCCCCTGGGCCCTCCCCCCTTTTCTCCCTGGACACCTGCCTAAACTCCACCCACCGCCCCTGCTGCTGGTGCACCACTTCCACCACCCCCCGCCCCTCCCAGCTGATCCTCACCCCCCTCTTGGATCCTCCGGGGCTGATGCCCGAGAGCTACAGACTCTGCCCGCGAGGGGCCAGCCAGCTCCCCAGGGGCCGGGAGAGACCTGGGCCCTGCCTGGGGGCGTTGATCCCTCCATAGGCTCCCAGGCCTCCCAGCGCAACCCAGACCGTGGCCTTTCCAGACAACACAGCCAAGAGAAAGATGCTGCGGAGCGAGCTATGTGCCGGGGCGTCTCTCGGAGCCCCGACTGGATCCGCACAGACAGACCCCCCAGGATCCGGGGCCACCGCGGCACCAAACCACTCCCAGCTGGGAAGACAAGTTCTTGCTCCCGAAATCGCCGGCTGGCTCCACCAGGCCGAGCGCAGCGGGGATTTCCAGGAGAGCGGCATTCGGGGGCTAGGGAGCCCGCCAGCTTTGTCCCCTTCTCAGGCACCGCCAGAGCCCCCCCGTCACAGCACCGAGGGGCCAACCGCGAGAAGGAGCTCACGTCCCTCTCCCGGGGCCAGATCCGAACGCGGCGGCACCTCGGGAACGGCGGCTGTTCGGATTGTGAACAAAACTTTCTGGGTCTTTCAAAAGTTTGCAGCTGAAGCCCAGAAACTAGATCCTTACCCTGCCACATCTTTAACTAAAAAACCCTTTCCCTTGATTTTGTAGTAGCGGATGTTTAACGCAGCGTGCACTGTATTGGGGGGTTTTTGGTCTCTGTGGCTGCCTGAGGGCGTCCTCCAGGTTCCCAAGGAGATGTGGGGCTGAGCGGCTACTTCTGTTGTATCCCTTGTAGGCCTCAGCAGCAGATATGATGCAACTAGGTCACTGCCCTTGCATCAGCTGGCTTGAAAGCCCCACCATGTGCCCAGTTTCCCCAGACAATAAAACACAGTTAGTCAGAAGAAACTTCTGCAAGTTCTAACCCGCGCGGCAAGCGGCTCTCGCCGCCCCGTGATGAGGGAGCTGGTCCCAAATCTTCAGAGTTAAGCTTTCCACCCCCTTTCTTTCTCTCTCTCTCTTCTCCCCCTGCCACCCCCAATCGCGCTAGTTAAAGATGCCAAGAGAAAAGCTGTGGGGAGGTGAGAGGCCGCTGGGCCGTATTGACTCAGTTCAAAGGGGTCAGCAGTGAGTGTCGATACACCCGACGGCACAAAACTCATGCCAAGGAGACTTTGGTCTGGGGCCGAGGTTTGACCGACGGCCACCAGGCCCTGTTCACCGCTGCACTGGCGGGGAGGGGGGGTGTCAGGGAGCTGCAGAGTCCGCCGGTGAAGTCAGCGGAGCAAGGCAGGTGGAGAGCGGAGGATGGCTCTGGTCTGAGCCTGGCACATGCCCGCCCCCCCCCCATGCAAACAGCCGGGCAGCACCCTCCAATGCACCCATAATGAGCGTGCAGGAGAGCAAAGAGGAGCGACCCATCCTGGCGGGGGCGTGACACCCCCCATCTCTCTCCTTGGCGGGGGCGTGACACCCCCCCATCTCTCTCCTTGGCGGGGGCGTGACACCCCCCCATCTCTCTCCTTGGCGGGGGCGTGACACCCCTCCATCTCTCTCCTGAGCCCCCCCAGGAACTAGGGCTTCCTATGGGGCAGCTGGAAGCAGAAGGCGGGGACCCGGGGAAATCGCACTGGGGCGGGACTCAGCTGGGGCAGGGAGTGGGGGAGCACCCCCATATTTGCACTGCTCAAGGGGGGGGGCGCGACAGCGCTCTGCAAAGGGGCCCAGCCAGGGCACGTGGCCTACATGGGGGGGGCACATCTGGGGCGGGGGGGGAGCCGAGATATTTTGCAAAACACATCACCCCACCCCCAGCCCCCCACATCCCCGCCCCCCAGCCCGAGCCCCCCAGCCCACGTGCACGCGCCCCCCAGCCCACGTGCACGCGCAAGGGGGGCTCGGCGCCCCCCACTCACCCCGGCCAGGCGGCCCAGGCAGCGCGGGAACATGCTGCAGGCGGAGCGGGGAAGGACCACGGGGCAGGTGGCGGGTCCCAGGCGCTGCTCGGGGGGGGCGGGGCCCTAGCGACGGGAAACACGTGACCCTCCCCCCTCCCGCTCCCGGGGCACCCTGGGGGATGTAGTTCGCGCCGGGCCGGCGGCTGAGCCCCGCCCCCCCGATCGTTTATGCAAAGTGGTTAATGAGCTGATTTGCATGTTTGCAAATAAGTGGAAACCTACCGCAGCCTAAGGGAGCAGGAGGGGGCGGGGGAGCCTTGGGCGTAGGGGGCGAGCGAGCAAGTGTGAGAAAGCGGGACACTTCGGGGGGGGGGTGTAAGTTGTGGGGGGGGAGAGTTGGGGGGGAGGTGTGTGGGGTGGGGGACAGTTGTGTGTGGAGGAGGGGGAGGTGTGCAGGGGGTAGTTGTGTGTGGTGGGGGGCAGGTCTGTGTGGGGGAGGGGGACGTGTGCAAGGGGCTAGTTTTGTGGGGTGGGGGGCAGTTCTGTGGGGGGTGTAGTTGTGTGTGTGTGTGGGGGGTACTCCCATGAGTAAAGTTTAGGCACGTATGTTTGCAGGATCGGGGCCCTTTAGCCTGGAAGCTCTGGGGAGGGCCTTTGTCCTCCAGTGTCAAGGGTTGCCCAGCAATTGCTCACCCAGTGCTGACATGCAGCCACCTCTGGGGTGATGCCCAGCAGCTGGTTCACACCCACCCCTGCATTACAGGGAGGGCTCTGCACACACACAATGAGAGGGAGCCCCGATGCCAGGCCCAGAGGTTGGCGAGCTCAGGGATCTGGCCCAGTTATCCCCCGTGCATGCCGCAGCCTGGCCCCCGGTGATGCAGCATCAAAGGGACCTTCCCCCATGCAGCCTGCAACACGCAGCTTCTTCCCCTTGATGGCCGGCAGCCGGAACAGGCCATAGGGAGCCGGCGGGACCCGGGGGCAATGGGAGCAGGGCTCTGGCAGCAAAGGGGCCCTGGAGCTGCAGCCGCACAGCTGGGTGGATGGCAGAGGCAGGGCAGAGACGCTGTGGGCAGCCCCTGGCGCCCCTGTGCTGCAGGGCTCAGTGGTGCAGCGGGACCTAGTGGGCACAGCACACATTCACATCCCGACGGCTTGCACCCATTAAAGAGCCCGCCGCCCGCTCTGCAAAAGTCAGGGCGTTAGCCCCAACCCCGTGGGCAGAGCCCGGTTCAAGCGGCTGCTTTCTGCCGCCCTACATACGTCATGTGTTGTCAGCTTGGTGTGCCGTTCCTCTGCACTACACAATCCCGGAGCGTTGCTGTGTGTTGTCAAATAGCTGCCGTGCTCCACCCCAGAGGCAGCTGCATTCCCAAACGAGTTGAGCGTTCCCGGCACGGCATTGCTGTGTCACTGTTAATCAGCTGCAGCGCCCATCCCCAAAAGTGGCCGCATTTCAGTGCTGGGTGAGCGATCCCTGCGCAGCTTTGCTGTGTGGCTATGAACCAGCGGTGGTAGCCCACTCCAGAGGTGGCTGCATTTCGGTGGTGGGTGGCAGGATCACTGGATCTTGTGATCGAATCATCCCCTACAGCGACAGAGATGCCGGGGAGGGGCAGCTATTTTAAAATCTTTTTGCAGTGTCAGCTGCACACCGGGGCCACGTGCTGCCCCCCCACCCCGGGCCCAGCAAGTCCTGCACCCTAGGAAGCAAGGCCCGAGCCAAGACCTTTCTCCCATTGAAGATGTGCCCTGCCCCTCCAATATCACTCAGCGGCAGATCTGGGGCTAGAACCCCCTTGCTCTAACCACTGGGCCCCACTCCCCTGCCACAGCTGGGAATGGAACCCAGGAGTCCTGGCTCCCAGCCACCACTGCCAAAGCCAACTAGACTCCACTCCCGTCCCAGAGTCAGTACAGGACCCGTCTGTCCCGTCTCCCAGCCGTATTGCTCCAAGCGCTAGACATTCCCCCTCACCTGGTCTTCCCTCCCCCCGCATCTCGCTTTCTTTGGCTTGGGAAGCGCGAATGGAATTAAATCTAATTAAAGCAGCAACGACCTCAGACATCTGGGCCTGGGGAATTAATGGGGGGAAGCGGGAGATCGATTTTGCAAAGCACATCAGCGCCTCCTGCACGGCTGGGGACAGCGCCCGACGGGGCCCCAGCCCAGCGCCTGGGAGGAGGCTGCCAATTTATCCTGGGGAGGGTGGGGGGTGCCTGGGAAGTGGGGATCCAGCCTCTCGCCAGGGTCTGCCAAAGACATGGTGTAATTGTGGGGGTGCAGCCCCCTTAGAATCCACCCCCTACGCAGAGGTGTCCCTAGCCACCATGATGCTGCTGTTGGTGTCTCAATGCTCCCCTGCTCCCGGCACCTGGGGGTGGGGTGGGCAGGCTGGCGAGCATGCACTGCATTATGGGTATTTTCTGTTTCCCCGTAAGGGGCCCGAGTGCAATTAGAGCAGCACCTAGGCTGCTCCAGCGTGTGGTAGGGGCTGGGTAGCTTGTGCAGCCAGGGCGCACAAAGGAGCGCACACACGCATACACACACGCATACACACACACATACACACATTCCCTGGTCACTGAGCCAAGCGCAGACCCAGCATCCCTGGGCCTCAGTTTCCCTCCTCATCTGACCCCCGCATCTTACCCCTTCCAATGCAGCCTGCCAAGCAGCTGTAGCTGCCCCCAAAGCCCTTTGCAGCCTATGGCAACACCTCTGCTGTGGCCCGTGGCGGCATGTCACAGCACACGGCCATGCCAGCGATGGCCCCAAGAGGCAGACCGATGCCCGATGCTCGCCGGGCCACATGCCACACCCCTGCGGAACGGGCACTGGGCTCGCCGTGAGCCTGGCGGGGGAGCCGAGCGGTGGCAGAGCCAGGCTAGCGCTCCCCAAAGCTGCCATCACTGGCAAACGAGGACGGGGTCGGATCCTGCCTGGCACCCGAATCCCGGCCAGCAGCGGCACAAGGCTCCTAAACCCAGATGCTCAGAGGCATTAGGCACCTAACTCTCACTGGCTGATCGAGGCACTAGGAGGGTCCAGCACTGGGCCAGGTAGGGTCGTAACACAGACAATGGGTGTGTGTCCCATTCCCCCTCACCCGCCCCGGGACAGCGCCGCTCCGGGGGGCAGCATCTACAGGCTGGCAGGTCAGGGCCCCGTCCGACCTCCCCCTCAGCTCCACAAGCAGGCAGTGCTGCCAGACCAGACCTGGCGTGTGCACCAACCCGCACCAAGAGGCAGCATGGTTTAGTGGGGGGAGTGGGGTCTGGGACCCAGGACTCCTGGATTCTAGCCACAAGTCTGGAAGGGACATGGGGGTCCAGTGGGTTGCGGCGGGGCCTGGGAGCCAGGACGCCAGGGTTGTAGCCTCAGCCCTGTCACTCTCCGGCTAGGTAACATTAGACAAGGGCCAGCCTGGCTCTGTGCCTCAGTTTCCCCTGTGTGTCCATTGGGAAAACCAGCTAAATAACTATACACGACCCCCTAAATTCACCCAGAAACCCCACGCGACTTCATTTGGGTTTCTATGGGGGGGGGGCACCTCCCCTCTTGATCGCTTCCCCTCCCCTGAAGTCCTAACTCAGACTCCCCCACCCAACATCCCCTTCACATCCCGGCTGGAGTCAACAGGACTGCAGGACTGAGAGCCCCCTGCCCCCAATCCAGGCCCCGGTTGCAGGCGTTTAATGCTAAGGAGAAGCCAGAAGACACCCCCCCCCACTCCCGCACCCGCCGTTCTGCACTGGGGAGCCAGGCTCCAGAGCAGAGGACAGCTCAGCTAAGGAGAATCAATCATTGGGATTTCGGGGGCGGGGAGATCCTGGGGCCCAGCGTGCCCATCCATCAGGCGCCGTGCGCTGGCAGGGTGCAGCCGGCTCGCTTGTCACAGCCTGCTCCCAACATCCTCTCCCAGCTCCACAGCCTGTGCGGCAATTCATCAAACCCAGCGTCCTGGATGTGTGTGTGTGGGGGGGGGGAGCTCCCCATGCTGGCACGGACGGGCGCCTCTTTGCAGCTGGGCCCAGGCACCGCCGTTGGCAGTCACTCCAGCTGATCCATCCTCAGGCTTCAGGGCATTGGGGTCAGGAAGGAAACACCCCTCCCTGCCCTTGGGGTCCCAATGCTTCCCACAGCACCCCTGATGTCTCCAGAACCACCCCCTGCGTTCCCAAGCACCGGCCCAGCCCTCTCCCGCTTCCAGTGCAACTGGGAGCTGCCCAATGGGGGGGTGCTGGGGCTGCCAATCACATTTGATTGGGGAGCTGTCAATCATACTCAATGGAAGGGGCTGGGGCTGCCAATCACACGCCACGAGGGGAGGCCAGGAGCTGCCAATCACTTTTGATGAGGGGGGCCCTGGGGCTGCCAATCACATTCAATAGGGGAGCTGTCAATCATACTAAATGGGAGGGTCTGGGGCTGACAATCACAGTCCATGAGGGGGGCCAGGAACTGTCAATCACATTCGATGGAGGCAGGGGGGCTGCAAATCACATTCGATAGGGGAGCTGTCAATCATGCTCACTGGCGGGGCTGGGGCTGCCAATCACACTCCATAAGGGGAGGGCAGGAGCTGTCGATCTGCTCAATGGGGGGGGGCAGGGGGCTGCCAATCACACTCATGCACTGGGGTGGGGGCTGGGAATCGATCACGCGCCACACCCAGAGATTTTATTTCATTCATTTTTTTTAATCACATTTTTTTCCCTCCATTTTATTTTGTTACAAAAATATGAAGAAGTCTCAGCCCAGAGCCCGGGGGGGGGAGACAGGGGGGGATGGATTGAGCCGGAGAGGTGCTGCCCGGAGCATGGGGGGGAGTGACTGGGGCTACAGGGCCCTGCCCCGACCCAGTGCATGGCTCAGCCTGGGGGGGTTACCCCAGCTTGTGCTGCCCCCCCCGGCCCTTCCAGCTCCCCCAGCCCCGTGGCACCTACTTCTTCACTCCAATGGACGTTTTGTGACGAGCGATCGACAGCTGGGGAGGGGGGCTCTGTCCGGAGGGTCCCTGCCCTGCCCTGCCGCCTTGGCGGGCGCCGTACCCGTCGCTGCGGGCTGCGGGCTGGGCAGGATGGCACTGCCAGATGTGCGGGGGTGGGGGAAGGCTCCTGCTGAGATCCGGGGGCACATCTCAGGGAGCCAGGGCTGGGCCCCCTCATTCAGTGCCAGGGCTGCGAAACCAAGTCCGCTGCAGAGCGACCCACGGAGACACGCACAAGTGTGTGACCACCCTGCGGATACACATCCAAGCACCCCCCCGTGCACACCCGCACGGACACCCCCACGTACAAGCACAGGTGCATGCACAGCCACAAAGGATGCAAACACACACACAACCGCACAGATGTGCGACACACCCAACACCCCCTTCCCCCCCCCCCCCGTGGTCTTATTTCACACTCTTTCTGCAGGACTCTCTGTCGCCCTCTGCAGGTTGCACCTCTTTAGCCGAGCTCGGGAATCCGGCTGTGATCTGCCATCCCCCTCGGCCACGCTGAGGTTTCAGCCCTTGGTCGGCTTCTTCCCAGCCCTGCAGGGGTCAGGGGTGGATCTCAGGGGGTCCCTGGGCAAGGGGGAGAGCCTGGGAGCAGGCAGATCACCCCCTCCACAGTTTCCCTCCCGCAGCACTGGGGCGATCCCGTAGCCTGCAGGGTCTGGGGGTGCAGCTGGGCGGGGCTGGGCAGGGCAGGCAGGGGGCACATGGGGGAGAAAGAAATGGGGGAAGGCCCTGGTCCCCTCCCGAATAATGGGCTCCCTCCCGTGTGTGTGTCATTCTGCAGCCGAAGCGGGCAGGGTGGGCACGGCTCCAGGGGAGCGACGGGAAAGGGGCACCCCCTGCAGCCAGGTTGGACTGAGGGGTGCAGCGCTGGGCATCGTCCCGTCATCCCCGGGGTCGGCGCCTGCCTGGTCACACAGATCGCTGCCCGTGGGGGGGATGGCACAGCCGGGTGAAGGGGGGGACACAGGGCCGGCAGCGGGCAGCTCTCACCACAGCCCCAGCCCCCGAGCCCCCCAGGAGGAGCCTGCAGCGTGGGTTGGCTCGCCCCAGGCGATGGCTGGCAAAGGTACCCGTCTGCGCTGGGCCCCGAGCCCTCAATCCGCACACGCACCCCCCCGATATCACGGATACATTTACACACACACACCCCAATTTGAACCCCTGGGCACGTGTCACTCGCTGGTCCTGTGCAGCCCCTGGCCCTCGTCCCCCCATTTCCCCGCAGGGATGGGGGCGACCGGCTCCGTTGCTCGCTTGTCCCCGCGCCCATCCTGCCACCACGGTTCGAGGGGATCTGGCTGCGTCCGCCCAGCCTGGCCGGGTCCCGGGTGGTTCCGCAGGCCCGTAGCTGATGGAGCAAAGCGTCCGGTCCCCAGGTCCCCAAAGGGGCTCGCCACAGCGTCCCCCGCGCCCGCTTCCACGGCACCCCCTCTTTCCGCGCGGCTTGGAGAAGCCCATCCTCCGGCCCCACCAGGGCGAGGCAGGGTCCTTCCCCGCCCCCGGCAGCTGTGCGAGCTGGGTTTTTATTTGGGGGGTGGGGGCGGGAGGGGGTTCAGCCGAAGTAGGGGCGGTCGTGCTGGAAGTTGTAATCGGGGCAGACCTTCTGCACCAGCTTGTAGTCAAAGCTGCAGAAGGAGACGAAGATGCAGATGACTTTGAAGGGCTTGGCGCACAGCCAGGCGGCGTGGCTCTGGGTGTGCTCGGTGAAGCACACCTTGGCCGGGTCGTAGAGGCAGGGCTTGTTCTTCCGGGCCCGGTTGGTCTTCTCGTACTCCACGTGGCAGTTGAAGGCCCTGGACTCCTTGGCCTCGGGCAGGGTGGCCTGCTGGAGCTCGGAGGCCGGCGGGGGCCCCAGCACGTCGAACTCCACCACCTTGCCCGGGGGCACGATGCTGACGGAGACGTTGCCTAGGCTGGAGGAGTTGTGCCGGAAGTAGACGCTGAAGGTGCCGTTGACGTGGTCCACGATCTTGCCCGTCACCAGCAGGCTAAACTTGAGCGTCTTGATGTTGAAGTAGAAGTCGCCCCAGCCGAAGATCTTCCGGGCCCGGCCCGTCTTGAGCGAGGGCTTGCGCTGGACCCGCTGGCCCGGGGGCTCGGCACCCGTCTGGTTCCTAGGCCAGGCCCAGGGGCTCAGGGCGCCGGCCTTGGCCTTCGAGGGCTCCCCGGAGAACAGCCGGGCCGGGGGCAGGGGCGGAGGCTTCAAGGCGCCGGACGGGAGGGTCTTGAGGAGCCCTGAAGTGCCCAGCTCTAGGTAGCCCAGGGTTTTGGTCATGTGGCCCTCCACGCAGACCACCTGTGGGGAGCAGAGAGAGAGAGAGAGAGAGAGAGAGAGGGGGGCAGTGAGTCAGCACAGCCCTGCCCCCCATCACAGCCCTGCCCCCAACCCCTGTGCCCACAGCCCTGCCCCCACCCCCTGCCCCATCACAGCCCTTGCCCCCAACTCCTGTGCCCACAGCCCTGCCCCCACCCCCTGCCCATCACAGCCCTGCCCCAAGCCCTGTACCCACAGCCCTGCCCCCCAACTCCTGTGCTCACAGCCCTGCCCCCACCCCCTGCCCCCATCACAGCCCTGCCCCAAGCCCTGCGCCTACAGCCTTGCCCCCATCACAGCCCTGCCCCAAGCCCTGTGCCCACAGCCATGTCCCCACCCCCTGCCCCCATGTGACGGAGCAGGGAGCAGGGCAGATTTGACCTGGGAATGTTGCAGGGGGGTTGCAGTGGGGATGTGGGACTTCCCTTGAAGGAAGCTACCTGAGCTGTAACCTGAGCCAGGAACGGGGGTGGGGAGAATTAACACCTTCTGCCCGGGAGACTGAACAAAGGAGAGGAGGAGCTGGGGGGAGGGGGAAGAGAGGAGCTGCAGGAGAAGTTTTGGTTTGGTTTCAGTTTGGGCTGGGTGGTGCAACTCAGGGAACCCCAAGCTGGGGTCCAAGCTCCCTGAACCTCCCAGAGGGACCTAATTGCGGGGGTCTGGTCATACCTACACGCTCTGCTTGAGACTGTGTTCCTGTCCTTAAATAAACCTTCTGCTTTACTGGCTGGTTGAGAGTCACAGTGAATCTCAGGAAGAGGGGTGCAGGGCCCTGACTCCCCCACACTCCGCGACAACTGGTGGCAGCGGCGGGATCTACTGCACCCCGTGGACGGCGCTTCCTGCAGTAAGTGACTGGGGAGCAGTAAAACGAAGGGGGATTGACGGGGACCAGGCGTGCTGAAGAGTGAGAGAGAGACGGTTATTACCCCTGGGAGTGCGTGACCAGTGAGAAGGACTTTTGCAGTAACAGGGTCCCCCGGGGGGATCGCAGCGAGTGGTCCCAGGGGCGGAGGAGTCTGCAGCTCGACCCTGGCAGAGAGGCGGTGACCTCGAGAAAGGCTGGCACACTAGGGGTCTCCCTGGGAACTGTGGGGAGCTGTGAGCACACAGGCCGGTGAGTGGCCAGCAGGAAGATGTATGCCAAGCGGCTTAAGAGCGACCTGGTGGAGCTGTGCAAGCAGAGGGGGCTGCGCATTGGGAGGCTCACCAAAGAACAGCTCATTGCCCAGCTGGAGGTGGGAGATCGCGCGAATGAACTGATCCCTGTGTCTCAGGGAAGCAGCCTGGCAAATGCAGCGCAGGCACCAGTGTCTGTCCCAGCTGGGAGTGGTCAGCCGGCTGCTGAGGGCTTCCCGAGACCCCTCCTTCCTATGCCTAGGGGAAGGGTGGGGAGGAGCCCAGCAAATACCGAGGGCGCCGTGACCCCCCCGGCCAGCAGGGGATCCTCCCGGCGAAGCTCGCCGGCCAGCAGAGGATCCTCCCGGCGACGTTCGGCATCCATGGAGCGGAATTGGCTGGAATGGGAGAAAGAGCTAAAACTGAGAGAGCTGGAGGATCGTGAACAACAGAGGCAGCATGAACGGGAGGAGAATGAGAGAGAGAGACAGCATGAACTGGAACTGGCGAGACTGAGGGGCAGCGAACCCCCGGCTGCGGTGAGTGAGGGAGGACCCAGGACTGCATGGAGCTTTGATAAGTGCATCATGGCCCCATACAAGGAAGGGGAGGACATGGATGACTTCCTGGAGGCCTTTGAGACGGCCTGCGAGCTGCACCGGGTTGATCCCGCGGACAGACTCCGGGTCCTTACCCCCTTACTGGACCCCAAAGCCGTGGCATTGTACCGCCAACTGGGAGAGGCAGAGAAAGGGGACTACGAACTATTCAAAAAGGCCCTGCTACGAGAGTTTGGGCTGACTCCTGAGATGTACCGGGAAAGGTTCCGGAGTCAGGATAAAACCCCTGAGATCTCATATCTGCAACTAGCCGTCCGCATGGAAAGATACGCCAGCAAGTGGGCTGATGGGGCCCAGACGAAGGAGGACCTGGTTAAACTGCTAGTACTGGAGCAACTGTATGAGCGGTGCCCATCCGACCTGAGGCTGTGGTTGGTGGACAGAAAGCCAGAGAACCCGCGACACGCAGGGCGGCTGGCCAATGAGTTTGTAAAGAGCCGGTCAGGGGGTGGCAGGGAGGAGCCCCAAAGGAACAGGCCCGCCGCGATGCAGAGAGAGAGTCACCCGGGTACCTCCCAAAGGGGGAATATGGGGAATCTCCTCCCACGGGGAATGCCCAGCATCAGGGACAACCGACCGGCTCGAGGGGACCCACGGGACCTGAGCTGCTATTACTGCGGCCGAAGAGGCCACGTTCGGGCCCAGTGCCCCAAGCTCAAGGACAGACTGAGCAGACCGAACCCGCACCGGGTTAACTTGGTAGAGGCCCAGACGGACGAGGGGCAGGCTTCCCACGCAAGAGGGGCTGGCAGCTTATCAACTGCTCAAGAGAGAGAAGGGCCCCAGGCCAGCTTCTCTGGGGGGCCAGATGCTCCGGATTCAAAGTTCTCCGTTTACAGGGTTGGCGCGGGGCTGTCCCTGCGGAGCGAGTGCCTTGTTCCCCTGGAGGTGGATGGGAAGAAAGTTTATGGATACTGGGACACGGGCGCAGAGGTGACACTGGCCCGGCCCGAGGTGGTGGCCCCAGATCGGGTGGTGCCCAACACCTTCCTGACCCTGACAGGGGTGGGCGGGACCCCATTCAAGGTTCCCGTAGCGAGGGTACACCTGAAATGGGGGGCCAAGGAGGGCCCCAAGGACGTGGGAGTGCACCACCATTTGCCCACTGAGGTGTTGATGGGGGGGGACCTAGAGGACTGGCCAAGCAGCCCCCAGACCGCCTTAGTCGTGACCCGTAGCCAGAGCCGGCGAGGGGCACTGTGACGTTGTGCAGTGTATATGGTTTTATAAAAACTTGATAATAAGTCAATATAATGTAACTGGGATAGTTTTAGAGAAAATACGGTAATAAGTGAATGTAACGTAACTGGGATGTGCTTCATGCAAAAGGTCTCTTGTAAGGTATCATTACAAAGCTTATAACCTACTGAGTTTGATCATCTGATTTGTATAAATGTACCACTCTTGTATCTAAAACTAGAAATATAAAATGTAACTCTGAGGGCCTATTGTAATTGTGTAAAGTGTGGACCATTAATGATGGTTTGGAATCTTGATGACTCCCATTGTCTGCAGATGGCTGTATTTACCTGTGAGTCTTCCTGTATATGTGTGTGCTGGCAAGTGAGTAATGAAGTCTTGCAGTGACATGTGATCATGTCACCTGAACTGGAATCCATCTTTAACCTGGTGCTTTTCCAGTGAGGGGGGGTGGAAACCCAGAGAGACAAAGAGTTCCCGCCTTATGCAAAAGATATATAAAGGGGGGAAGAGAAGAGAGAGGGGGAGGAGCCATCATGAAGAATCCCCTAGCTATCACCTGAGCTGCAACAAGAGCTGTACCAGGGGAAAGAATTGTGCCCAGGCCTGGAAGGTGTCCAGTCTGAGAAAAACTTACTGAAGCATCTCTGAGGGTGAGATTATCTGTATTCAGTTTGATTAGGCATAGATTTGCGCATTTTATTTTATTTTGCTTGGTGACTTACTTTGTTCTGTCTGTTACTACTTTGAACCACTTAAATCCTACTGTCTGTATTTAATAAAATCACTTTCTATTTAGTAATTCACTCAGAGTATGTATTAATACCTGGGGGAGCAAACAACTGTGCATATCTCTCTATCAGTGTTATAGAGGGTGAACAATTTATGAGTTTGCCCTGCATAAGCTTTATACAGGGTAAAACAGATTTATCTGGGTTTAGACCCCACTGGTAGTTGGGCATCTGAGTGCTAAAGACAAGCACACTACTGTGAGCTGTTTTCAGGTAAACTTGCAGCTTTGGGACAAGTGATTCAGACCCTGGGTCTGTGTCTGGAGCCAGACAGGAGTGTCTGGCTCAGCAAGACAGGGTGCTGGAGTCCTGAGCTGGCAGGGAAAACAGAAGCAGGGGTAGTCTTTGCACATCAGGTGGCAGCTCCCAAGGGGGTTTCTGTGATCCAACCCGTCACAGGCACTATGCCCTGACCTTGGGAAGGATGTCACACCGGAGGCACCGAACCCTACCCGGGTGGGGAGGGAACACCCAAGGACAAGGCTCGGGGTGGCTGGGGCTTCCGACCCAGCCGACGAGAGGGAGCAGGTCCCCATCCCTTCCCCAGCCGCCGAGTTCCAGGCCGAGTTGCAGAAGGACCCCTCCCTGCGGAAGCTAAGGGGCCTGGCTGACCTCAGTGTGGTACAGACCATGAGGAGAGGATGCAAGGAGAGGTTCCTGTGGGAGAAGGGGTTCCTGTACCGAGAGTGGGCTCCCCCGGGGGAAGTGGAGTCGTGGGGGATCAGGAGGCAGCTGGTGGTTCCCCAGAAGTTTCGCCACAAGCTACTGTACCTGGCCCATGACATCCCTCTCGCACCAGGGGATCCGGCGCACCAGGCAGAGGCTGCTACAGAACTTTTACTGGCCCGGGGTCTTCACCAACGTCCGGCAGTGCTGCCGATCCTGTGACCCCTGCCAGAGGGTGGGGAAGGCCCGGGACAAGGGGAAAGCAGCGTTGAGACCTTTGCCCATCATAGAGGAGCCTTTCCAGAAGGTGGCCATGGACATAGTGGGACCTCTCAGCAAGACGACCCGGTCTGGGAAGAAATACATCCTGGTGGTGGTAGATTTCGCCACCCGCTACCCCGAGGCAGTGCCCTTATCGTCCATCGAAGCAGACACTGTGGCAGATGCGCTGCTGACCATTTTCAGCCGAGTGGGGTTCCCCAAGGAAGTCTTGACGGACCAAGGGTCCAACTTCATGTCGGCCCTACTCCGGTGCTTGTGGGAGAGATGTGGGGTCCGGCACAACTGGGCCTCAGCATATCACCCCCAATCCAACGGGCTGGTGGAGAGGTTCAATGGGACGCTAAAAATGATGCTGAAAACATTTATGAATCAGCACCCGCAGGACTGGGACAAGTACTTACCTCACCTGCTGTTTGCGTACAGGGAGGTACCCCAGGAGTCTACCGGGTTTTCGCCTTTCGAACTGTTATATGGAAGGCGGGTAAGGGGGCCCCTGGACCTGATGAGAGACGAATGGGAGGGGAAGGCCACTCCTGATGGAGAGTCGGTGGTGGAGTATGTCCTGACCTTCCGGGAACGACTTGCCGAGCTCATGGGCCTGGCCAGGGAGAATCTGGCCAGAGCCCAGAGGAAGCAGAAGGTCTGGTATGACCGCACAGCACGGGCCCGCGCCTTCGCCACTGGGGATCAGGTGATGGTCCTCATCCCCGTGAGGAAAAACAAACTCCAGGCCGCCTGGGAAGGGCCCTTCAAGGTTGTCAAGCAACTAAACGAGGTAAACTATGTGGTGGAGCAGTCGAACCGGGCACACCACCACCGGGTGTACCATGTGAATATGATGAAGCCATATTATGACAGGGGGAATGTGGTGTTGGCCGTGTGTGGACATTGGGAGGGGCAGGGAGATGACCCTTTAGTAGATCTATTCCCTGGGACAAGAGCTGGCTTCCCCCTGGAAGCAATTCCCCTCTCTGATCGGCTAACCCCTGCCCAGCAAGCTGAGATCGGAGGGGTGCTGCATCTGTACCAACAGCTGTTTTCCAACCAGCCTGGACGCACTAATCTGACTGTCCACCGGGTGCAGACAGGATCGCACCCGCCTATAAAATGCTCCCCTTTCCGAGTCACAGGGAAAACTGCTCAGGACCTGGAAAGAGAGGTCAATGACATGCTGGCTTTGGGGGTGATCCAGCCGTCTTCCAGCCCTTGGGCCTCACCGGTGGTGCTGGTCCCCAAAAAGGACGGGTCGATCCGGTTCTGTGTGGACTATCGGAAGCTCAATGCCATCACTGTAGCCGATGCCTACCCCATGCCCAGGCCTGACGAGCTCCTAGACAAGCTGGGAGTTGCTCGGTACCTTACCACCATGGATCTTACAAAGGGCTATTGGCAAGTGCCGCTGGATGCAGATGCCAGGCTGAAATCGGCCTTTATCACCCCTCTGGGGCTCTATGAGTTCCTGACCCTGCCCTTCGGCCTCAAGGGAGCGCCGGCCACCTTCCAGCGCCTGGTGGATCAGCTACTGAGGGAGATGGAGAGTTTTGCCGTGGCGTATATCGATGACATCTGTGTCTTTAGCCAGACCTGGGAGGACCACACGTCCCAGGTTAGACAAGTGCTGGACCGACTCCAGAAGGCTGGGCTGACCGTAAAACCGGAGAAGTGCAAGGTGGGGATGGCTGAGGTATCCTACCTAGGCCACCGGGTGGGAAGCGGCTGCCTAAAGCCGGAACCAGCCAAAGTGGAGGTGATCAGAGACTGGCCCGCTCCTCAAACCAAAAAGCAGGTCCAAGCCTTTATTGGGATGGCAGGGTACTATCGGAGGTTCGTGGCCCACTTTAGCGCCATAGCCGCCCCCATCACTGAGCTGTGCAAGAAGGGGAAGCCAGACAAAGTGGTCTGGACCGAGGAGTGCCAGGAGGCTCTCCGGGCGCTGAAGGAGGCTCTGGTCAGTGGCCCAGTTCTGGCAAACCTAGACTTTGACAAGCCCTTTATGGTGTTCACCGACGCCTCAGACACAGGACTGGGGGCGGTGTTAATGCAGGAGGATGAAAAGGGGGAGAGACACCCCATCGTGTACCTGAGCAGGAAGTTGCTACCCCTGGAGCAGAACTACGCGGCCATCGAGAAGGAATGCCTGGCCATGGTGTGGGCCCTCAAGAAACTAGAGCCATATCTCTTTGGGCGTCACTTCACCGTGCACACCGACCACTCTCCCCTGACCTGGCTGCACCAGATGAAAGGAGCCAACGCCAAGCTCCTGAGATGGAGCCTGCTCCTGCAGGATTACGACATGGACGTGGTCCATGGGAAGGGACGTGACAACCTGATAGCGGACGCATTGTCCCGGAGAGGGAGCCCTCAACTTCCCCAGGTCACTGGTCAGAGTGACCCCGCTCAGTTCAGTCTCGAAGGGGGGAGAGATGTGACGGAGCAGGGAACAGGGCAGATTTGACCGGGGAATGTTGCAGGGGGATTGCAGTGGGGATGTGGGACTTCCCTTGAAGGAAGCTACCTGAGCTGTAACCTGAGCCAGGAACGGGGGTGGGGAGAATTAACACCTTCTGCCCGGGAGACTGAACAAAGGAGAGGAGGAGCTGGGGGGAGGGGGAAGAGAGGAGCTGCTGGAGGAGTTTTGGTTTGGTTTCAGTTGGGGCTGGGTGGTGCAACGCAGGGAACCCCAAGCTGGGGTCTAAGCTCCCTGAACCTCCCAGAGGGACCTAATTGAGGGGGTCTGGTCGTACCTACACGCTCTGCTTGAGACTGTGTTCCTGTCCTTAAATAAACCTTCTGCTTTACTGGCTGGTTGAGAGTCGCAGTGAATCTCAGGAAGAGGGGTGCAGGGCCCTGACTCCCCCACACTCCGCGACACCCCAGCCCTGCCCCCACAGTCCTGCCCCCATCACAGCCCTGCCCCCAACCCCTGTGCCCACAGCCCTGCCCCCACCCCCTGCCCCCCATCACAGCCCTGCCCTCCAACCCCTGTGCCCAAGTTCCTGTGCCCCCAGCCCTGCCCCTGACCCTCTGTGCCTCGCTCCCCAGCACAGCCCTGCTCCCCCAAACCCTGCCAAACTCCCCGAGTCAGCCCGGCTCAGTGCCAAGCCCAGGAAGGTCCCTTGGAACTGGGCCCGGTAGCACCAGAACCGGCATGAAGGCTCTGCGGCCCCAACGGGAAGGGAGCTCTGGCTGCCCCGAGGCGTGGCTACGGCTGGTTTTACAATAGCACCTAAACGCAGACTCCAAAGCTCATGGAGGTCACATGAACATGCACACGCCGGCCCGCCCGTGCACACTCACACACGCTCGCTCTCACCCAAACACACACAAGTGAACACACCCGCCCGTGCACACACACACGCATGCTCTCACCCAAACACACACACATGAACACGCCCGCCCGTGCACACACA
This sequence comes from Chrysemys picta bellii, assembly GCF_011386835.1. Classification (NCBI taxonomy): domain Eukaryota; kingdom Metazoa; phylum Chordata; order Testudines; family Emydidae; genus Chrysemys; species Chrysemys picta. The sequence continues at coordinate 13,692,268 of NC_088812.1, read as the reverse complement.
CACGCATGCTCTCACCCAAGTACATACACACGAACACACATGCCCGCTGTCACACACACACACACACGCGGCTGAGCGGCAGGTGGGGACGCGCTGGAGACAGGCTGCCGTGGGTGTCATTCACAGGTACAGGGAGCAGGCAGGGAGCCTCATTAAACTTCCGCAAGGCGATGACTAAACGCAACAGGCAATTTACCAGCCTGGGCCAAGGCGGCCCTGGGGATTTCCAGGCCAAGCCCACGCCTGGGGCAAGGCCCCGGGCACTGACCCAGCTCCGGCTCGGGCCGATTCGGTTGTGAGCCCCGCTGGTTCCTGCCTCCCTCCCCAAGGTTTCCTGCCCCCAGAGCAGCGACATGTTCCCACGTGCCTGTCCCTCGGGGCACTGTGCCCAGCTGACCCTGGGCACCAGCTCTGCAGGAAAGTTTTCAGGCAGTTTCTAACTAAATGAAACGGGCACCTGGCAGCTCCTTGGCACCCACGCTGGCAGGTTTGTTAGCACCTGTGCTGGCACGTTCCCGCCCCATTAAAATGCAGGTGGGAGGGCAGGAGGGGGCGGGGGAGCCCAGCGCCGCCTGCCCGGGAAGCCGAATTATATTCTACAGAGACTCTGATCTGCCGCCGAAATGACAGGGCCCAACGGATCCTGCCCCCGGCGGAAGGGTGCGCGGGGAGAGCCGGGCAGGGCCGCTGGAACGCACCACGCCCACAGCGTCTGCTGAGGTGGCAGAGTTGGGCCGCGGCCTCCCCCACCCTTAAACCGGGGACTGGACTGAAAACCCGGCCCGGGGGCCCCGGGAACAAACTGCCACTGGAGAGCCCCTCCCGCGATGAGCCCCCACCTTCCCCGGGAGGCGGCTCGTCCCAGGGACTCCGGACACCATGCAAACATTCATTACCTCCCCACACACACACACACACACACACACACACACACACACACGCTCCCGGCGGGCTGGGGTGTACCACTCCCCAGGGAAACTGAGGCACACAGCTAGTGGGGAATTTCCCCCAGGCGAAGCTTTGGTAGAGGCAGGAATAGAACCCAGGAGTCCTGACACACACACCACCTCCCCCTTCTACCCTGCTGCCATCCCTCGACTCCAGTCCTCCCTTCCAGGGCTGGGACTGGAACCCAGGAGTCCTGGCGCACACCTGGGTTCCGAGAAGGGGCTAATGGGTGGGAGGGGGAGGCTGGGAATCAGGACTATTCTCCTGTGGTTAATAGGGGCCATTTCTAAGTTCCTGCAGCCCCACCGAACGGCGGCTGAAAGGGATAACATACGAGCCGTATCCAGCCGAAATGCAGCCACCTCTGGGGTGGAACACGGCCGCTGGCTAAGAGCAAACGCCCAGGCGGTTTGGGACAGGAAGTGAAGGGGGCTGTCGGTACGTGCATTGCAGCGTGTCCCCTAGAAGGTGCCAGGAAGGGATCGTGCCAGGTACCGGACACGCATCCCTGCCCCAAAGAGCTTCCGGTCTCCATTCGCCTGCGAGATCAGGCCCCGTCTCGGACACGGCTAAGATGCACCCTGCTCATCCGCCACCTTTGCGCCGGCTGCTGGATTTATCCCTCCCCATCCCTCAACTCTACCTACTTATCCCCCCATCCCGGCCCGCACGGGCTGCCGTTTCTCAGAGCTGTCTCTCCATTTATCACCCCCCCGCCCCCCCCCTGCGGCTGGTCTCCACCCGGCGTGTCTCAGCTGCGCTCCGGTGGCTTTTGATCACGGCTCGGCCCAGCCTCGTCAATCACTGTCACTTCCCGGCGCTGCCGCCTGGCAGGTTTTTATGCTCAGCTCCAGCCGACCTGGTTTCCCAGGCAAACAACGTGGGGGGGGGGGCAGTTCGGGGGGCTGAGGAGCCGGTGTGGAAAGATCTGGGGGTGGGGGGGCAGTGTGTGGGTTGAGGACCAGGCCGTCCCAGGAAACTAACGCACTCTGGCCCGGGGCAAGGCTAGTGACACAGGCGGAATGAGTTTGTCAGGTCTCAGTCCAGCTCCCAGGGGGTTTTAAGCCCAGCAGCTGGGGGTGGTGGTGTGGGGGCTAATTGGCCTGGCCCTCGGCTACCCCGTTCCTGTCCCTGGCTGGGGGGGGACGGGGGGGGGTTTCAAGCCACGTTTACACTCTCTGCGATCTAGGCCCTGCTCAGTCCCCGGCACCAATTAGAGCAGCCTCGGGGCTGCTCTAACTGATGTGCTGCTCCCCGCGGCCCCTTTGAATGCGGGGTGGAGGAGGTGCGGGGTAAGGCCGGAGCAGCACAGAGGGGCCTGGAGTCGCGTGCTGTGGTCGTCTCTGCCTAAGTACTCAGGGCAGCACCCCCAGCCAAGCGGGGGGGCCGGACGGGGACGCCCTGGAACGGCTCCTGTTCCTTTCTGCTTTCGCGGCAGCTGCTGTGAAATCCAAGTCCCCGGCCGCGGGGTTAGCTGTCGGGGACGCCGGCTGATCCCCCGGTGCCGGGCTTGCTGAGCTCAGCTCGGCTGACGTGCGGCGTCTCAGCTGCTCCCGGGCGGGGAGGCAGGCGGGGGCTGGCTCTGGGTGCCAAGGGGGGGATGAAGCAGCGTGGTGAGAGCCTGGCACAACACCTGGCAGCGTGGGGGGGGGGGGGGGCTGGCACCTGGAAGAGCCAGTGGCCTTCCCAGCAGGTGGCCCCTCGGGGGCGCAGGGCGAACCGTTCCCACCTGGCCGTGCCCGGAGGTCTGATGGGACGCGATGGGTCCTCACCCAGCCTGCCCCTGGGGGGGGAATCCGAGCAGCCCCCAGAGGTGCTACCATTCTCCGGGGTCTCCGACGGCCCCCCCCCTTATGGGACAATTCGCGGCTTGGCCCATAGCCTGGGATGGGGAATGGGACACAGGGCCCTGCCCCTCTTGGGGAGCTGGGTCTGATCCAGGTCCCCCCCACCACCACACCTGGGCCGGCCCTTCAAACCCCCCACCCAGCCGCCTGCCTCCCTTCCCCCCCCAATCTCTTTCTCTGAACACGATCAGCCTTATCTATATTTCAATGCAGCTTCAAAGGCGGGTGTCTGAGCCGCCAGGAGCCGGAGCCACAGCGCGGGCGGGAGGTGGGGAGACAAGGGGGGGGCCCCCCAGGAGGGAGTGAGACCTCGGGGGAGGGAACGACGGCAGTCATGTCAATCACCCCCCCCCCGCCCCGTTATCTCCCATCTGCCGCCCAGCCCAGCGCCTGCCCGCGGTTATTAATCCTGCAGCTCATGCATATGGATTGGGACCCCCCCGTCCCGTCGAATCCTGCCGGGGGAGGGGGCAGCCACCTGTGTGGTGCAGGAAATTACCAGGAAATGAGCCCAGCTCAGACGCTGCCCGTGATCGCCCCCCCGGCCCGAGCTGCACCTTCTGCGGGGCTGGCTATCCGTGGGCCCCCAGGACTCATCCCCCGGCTGCGGGTCGGCAGTGAGGGGCACTGGCAGAGCTGGGGGGGGGAGAGAGAGGGGCTGGGACAAGAGGGGGCTGCGGGTCGGCAGTGAGGGGCACCGGCAGAGCTTGGGGGGGGGGGGGAGATATAGGGCCTGGGACAAGAGGGGGCTGCGGGTTGGCAGTGAGGGGCACCGGCAGAGCTGGGGGGGTTAGGGCCTGGGACAAGAGGGGGCTGCGGGTTGGCAGTGAGGGGCACTGGCAGAACTTGGGGGGGCGAGAGATAGGGGCTGGGATAAGAGGGGGCTGCGGGTCGGGAGTGAGGGGCACTGGCAGAACTTGGGGGGGCAAGAGATAGGGGCTGGGATAAGAGGGGGCTGCAGGTTGGCAGTGAGGGGCACTGGCAGAGCTGGGGGGGAGAGAGAGGGGCTGGGATAAGAGGGGGCTGCGGGTCGGGAGTGAGGGGCACCGGCAGAGCTTGGGGGGGCGAGAGATAGGGGCTGGGATAAGAGGGGGCTGCAGGTTGGCAGTGAGGGGCACTGGCAGAACTTGGGGGGGCAAGAGATAGGGGCTGGGATAAGAGGGGGCTGCGGGTCGGCAGTGAGGGGCAGTCATTTCAGGAAGGTGTCGAGTTTGATCTGATCTCTGGGGCGCTGGGACGTTGCCCCCTTTCCAGATGTCTGGGACCCCCCCTCCCCGCCCCAGTTCCCAGCGCTGGCGTCTCTCCCTGCAGCTTTGCCAGCTCCCAGATCAGCCCCCCCTCGCCGGCACCAGGAATCCCAAAGCAGTGAAGGTTTGGCAGCCTGCCAGCACCATCGATCGGGGGGGGGGCAGTGCGGGGGTGGGGGGGCCCCCACTCTGCAAATACCTGGGGGCAACAGCCTGGAGCTTAAACACCCCACAGTCCCTGGCTGGAGTGAGGGGGACTCCCGGGGGGGCACACAGAGCCCCTGGGGCTATGGGGGGGGACACAAACCCTGTCATTCAAAGGCCTGATGGAGCTGGAGGAGGGGAGAGCAGCATTCATAGGTCCAGTTTGACTTGTGTATTAGGTGGGGGGGGGGGACAGCCCCAGCCAGGCCAACTGGGCCACGGGGGTGGGCGGGAGATTCTGCAGCTGCCGGGGGTCCCGTCTCAGCTGGCCCTGCCTTCGTTAGCACGCGGAGATTAATTGGCATTTGTGAGCAACACTCCCCAGGGCCCCCCCCCCGCACAGACCCGGGCAGGCCAGGGGTTTCCAGAGGTGAGCAGCAAACAAGGGCCGGTGACAGGTCCCATTAATCTCGGCCGGGGGGAGCGCGGAGCCGGACAACGAGCCGCCAGGTGCATCCGTCAGTCCCTGACAAGTGCAGGGCTGAGACGGGGGCGGGGGGGGGGGGGGGCTGGTGAGTGACAGGCCCTGGGAAGGGGACTGTGCCGCGCCAGGGTTTAGAGGAGTCTGGGCTGCGGGTCGGGAGTGAGGGGCACCGGCAGGGCTGGGGGGGGACACAGGAATTGTGACAGAAGATACTAATCCAGGCCAGAGATGCTGCCAAGCCCCCCATTCCCCGTCCCACGGGGGCCCCTCGGTGCCGGGGGGGAAGCCGAAGCTGCTGGCCCTGGTCCGGCAGCGCTGCGGAAACGGAGTGTCGGCTGGGGGAGGGGATAGCTAATTAGCCCCCCCCCCCTCATTGCCAGAGACGTGACACCTGCGGGGGGGGGGGCGTGCCTTGGCCCCGACCCTGCAGCCCCTGCCGGCAGTGACAGTGCCGGGGCAGGTGGGAGGCTGAGGAAGGGAGACGAAGGAGTCCATCATTAATTATCTGGCAGCCCCCCCGCGCTGCCAGGGACCTCCCCCCCCCGTGCCGCCAGGGACCAGCCCCCCTCCCCGTGCTGGCAGGGACCGTCCCCGTCCCCCCCATGCCGCCATGGACCAGCCCCCCTTCCCGCGCTGCCAGGGACCAACCCCCCCCCCCCCCCCCGGCTGCCAGAGACTATTCCCCCCCCCTGCTGCCAGGGACCTGCCCCTCCCCGCCCACGCTGCCAGGGACGGCTCAAGGAGCTTGGAAGAAATGGAGCCCAGTGGAGCTAGCCAGACGGCTGAAGGTCGAGAGTTGGGGGGGGGGGGGAAAGCGGGGCAGGAATGGGAGGCTGGGGGGTGCCGGGCAGATGGGGGCAGAGAACAGGGGCAGAGATGGGGGGGCAGAGCAGATGGGGGGCAGAGATGGGGGCCAGCCCCCATCACTGGGGTGTAACGATCCCCCCCCACCCCCAGAGGTCCCACGGAGGCCGGCTGACGAGAGCCCAACCCCCAGGATCCCGCTGCCCCCCGCCTGTCCAGGCCCCTCGCGCCCACGCTGAGCTCAAAGGCGTTTGAAAGACGCAGCCCGTGGCCGAGGCGCAGGCCGGCTGTTCGGTGCCCCCCGCGGACGCTGGCACGTGCCAGTTCTGCCGCCTCCTCTCCGCTCACTGCTCCTCTGCCAGCTGCCGGCGCCGGCCCCGGATCCCAGGCTGGGAGGGGAACTCGGCTCCAGCTCCCCGTGGCCCCAGCAACGGGTCTCTGGCTGCAAGAGGCAAATCGACCGATGCAATTTCGTCCCCCCCACGCCAATGTCTGCGCCACACAGGGTACAGACGGGAGTCGGGGAACGGACACAGGGCCTTTCCCCTCTAGGGGGCACCAGCTCCACTCTGCCCCCAGGGCAGGGGGCTGGCTGGCTTGGGGGGCTGGGAATGGGGCAGGGGGCCTTTCCCCTTTAGGGGGCACCAGCATCACCCAGGACCTGCTAGTCCAGGCCCCTGCCCCATTTACTAAGATGCCGTGGGTCGGGTCAGGGGGTCAGACTTGCCCCCTCCCACTGGTGCCACCTACTCAGTGGGGAGCTGCCCCAGCCCGGCCGCCCTCCACCACTTGGCATGAGGAGTGACTCCCTCGGCTGGCAGCAGTAGCGGAGCTGTACCAGCCGCGCCCCCACCCCCAGCAGGCCGCCCGCGGACGTCCAACCGGGCCGCCCGCCTCCCTGCCACCCCCCGCCCTGCCAGCCGCGGAAACGCCGGCACCCCAAGCGCCCGCCTCCCTTCCCCGCCCTGCCGGAGCCCGCTAACCACGCCGCCAGCGCGGCTGTTTTATTAACGCGCCCGGCTAATAAATATTTCATGGCCCGGGGTTTTGTCTTTCCCTTTTGGTTCTTTCTCCCTGACGTGCGTCTCCTGCCTTCCCTTTGCTCTCGCTCGGCTGCGGGGGGGGGGGGGGGGCCCGCTTCGGGGCTCGGGGAGAGAAATCCCCCCCCCCCAGGAGCGGGATGCGGACGAGGAACTGAAGGGGGGAGGCCAGGACCAGGCGGCTCGTGAACCCCCGAACGAAGGGCCGCACCGAGCCAAGCAGGGATGTTACCGGGGGGGGGGGGGAGCCTGACGAGGCCAAGATGAAATTGAATCTCACTCTCAGAGGCGACGCATTAAAACCGTCCCCTCCAGCGGCGCGGGAGATGGGGAAGGGGGGAGGTGAAGAGCCCAGATCCCTGGTTAAACTGGCCCCTCGGCTGGGTTATTTAAAGGGGATTCAGCCAATTGCCCAGGCCAGGCTGGGACACCCGGCGAACGGGGGCATCTCCTTGTGGGCTGGGGGGGCTGGCCCCGCACACGCCCCAGGGGGAGCCCTCGGCGGGGGTAGCAGCTCGGTCTCTGCAGCCTCTCCACCACGGCGGCTGTTTGTGGGGCGGGACCATTATACTGGGTGGATGAGGGTAGCACCTGGAGGCCCCCAGTGGAGATCGGGGCCCGTGGCGCCAGGCGCTGCACAGGGACCACGACAGTCCCCGCCCCCTGGAGCTCGCAGACTGATCAGACAAAGGGTGGGAGGGGAAACTGAGGCACAGGGGGGCTTGGCAGAGGTCCGTGGTGGAGCCAGGAAAAGAACTCAGGAGTCCTGACTCCCAGCCCAGCGCCCCGCCCCTCTAGGCTGAGAACTGACAACTGCTTACACAGGTGCCCGGGTCTGGTCCCCGCCCCCCAGATCTGGACTGCAAGTGGGAGGCAAAAGGCTCCAGGCCCCGGCCCAGGGGCGGCCCAGGCTTCAAGGGGCAGCAAACACTTCGCTGGGGGGCTCTTTGCCCAAGGGTCCGTGGCCCTGCCCCTGCCCGCTCTGAGCTCACAGCCCCTCCCCTATGACATCACAGCCAGCCCCGGGGGGACGGGGACGGACGTGATGTCAGAGGTTCAAAGGGCAGGAGGAGGGTGGGGGCTCCCCTATGATGTCACAGCGCTGCCTCCGCTGGCTGGAATCACGTGTCACAGTCCCTACACTGCTAATGGAGATTCTCCTTTAGCTCAGGGCTGGTGCGTCTGGAGCAGGCAGTGCTGAGTTCTAGCCCGGCTCGTCAGCCCTGGGTAGGGTCTGAGAAACAGAGATCTTAGCCCAGAGCCAGCACCAGAAAAACTGCCAGCAGCCCCCCGGCGGGAGTTCAGGGCTGCGGGTCGGGAGTGAGGGGCACCGGCAGAGCTGGGGGGCTAGCAGGGGGCTGCGGGTCGGGAGTGAGGGGCACCGGCAGAGCTGGGGGGACCCAGGGCTGGGCTAGCAGGGGCTGCGGGTCGGGAGTGAGGGGCACCGGCAGAGCTGGGGGAGGGAGCCCAGGGCTGGGCTAGCAGGGGCTGCGGGTCGGGAGTGAGGGGCACCGGCAGAGCTGGGGGAGGGAGCCCAGGGCTGGGCTAGCAGGGGCTGCGGGTCGGGAGTGAGGGGCACTGGCAGAGCTGGGGGAGGGAGCCCAGGGCTGGGCTAGGAGGGGGCTGTGGGTCAGGAGTGAGGGGCACCGACAGGCCAGGCTGGCAGGGGGCTGCAGGTCGGGAGTGAGGTCCCCGGTGCCGGCAGGTTATTAAGACTTGTGATTATCCCGCGTGCGAAGGCGGCTGGAGCGCGACCCGTCTCCTCCCAGCCTGCTTGAGGGCTTTGAGCTGGGCTGAGTCGATCCCTCCCTGCACCGCCCGGAGAAAAGCCAGACGCGGCCTCGCGGGGTGGGGGAAGGGGGAGCCAGGACGCCTGGGTTCTCTCTCCAGTGGGGTCTAGTGCTTAGAGCGCCAGGGGCAGAGAGTCAGGAGCCCTGGGTTCTGCTCCTTCCTCTGCGAGTCACTTCCCGCGCCCCACCCCCTCCAGCCGTGCCTTAGTTTCCCCTATCTCTAAAGCAGGGAGATTTCCAATTCCCTGGGCATGACTCAGAAAGGGAGTGAGGGGTTTCACCTGCGGGGGAGGGGTGCTGCCCTGCTCCCCTCCCCCAACCCCCGGGAGCACGCAAAGGCACCAGTCCAGCTCGTCCTTTGCAAGCAAAGTTTTCCCCGCAGCCAGAAAACTGTGGAACAACCCAGGCGTTCCAGCACCAGCCCCCCCCCCCCCGTACCCCCCCCATCCACCATTTCACTTTATTATTGCAATAAATGTAGCCATAAAAGTGGCAAGTGTCATATACTCACGGAGATCAGTTCGACTGTGCTATGGAAATGTAATTTCGAGTGTGGCCGGGAAATTTTATAAGATCTTATCAGGCAAGACCATAAATTGCATTTCAAAGTTCCCGTCCCCGCGCGCTCGGCACGGCCGGATTGGTATTAAAAGGGATCCCGCACCGCGCCGGAGGTCAGATGGCAGAATGAAAAATGAGGGGGGGATCGCAGGGGAACGTGATCCCCTCCCCCAATGTCTCCTGGGGGGGGTCAGTGTAGAACCAACTCCCCCCCCCCCCATCACCCCAGGTGCAAATCCTGTTCTCCCCTTTGCAAACTACCACCTCCTTGTCTGTTACAGTCCCAGGCTCCCCAAACACCCTGCCGGTGCCCCTCACTCCCAGCCCACAGCCCCCCGCAAGCCCAGCCCTGCCCCCCCAGCTCTGCCGGTGCCCCTCACTCCCGACCCGCAGCCCCCCGCTAGCCCAGCCCTGCCCCCCCAGCTCTGCCGGTGCCCCTCACTCCCGACCCGCAGCCCCCCGCTAGCCCAGCCCTGCCCCCCCAGCTCTGCCGGTGCCCCTCACTCCCAGCCCACAGCCCCCCGCAAGCCCAGCCCTGCCCCCCCAGCTCTGCCGGTGCCCCTCACTCCTGACCCGCAGCCCCGTTATCCCAGCCCCTATCCCCCCCCCCATGCCCAGCTCTGCCGGTGCCCCTCACTCCCAACCCGCAGCCCCCCGATAGCCCAGCCCTGCCCCCTCCAGCTCTGCCAGTGCCCCTCACTCCCAACCCGCAGCCCCCTGCTAGCCCAGCCCTGCCCCCCGAGCTCTGCCGGTGCCCCTCACTCCCGACCCGCAGCCCCCTGCTAGCCCAGCCCTGCCCCCCGAGCTCTGCCGGTGCCCCTCACTCCCGACCCGCAGCCCCTGCTAGCCCAGCCCTGGGCCCCGAGCTCTGCCGGTACCCCTCACCACCGACCCACAACCCCGTTATCCCAGCCCTGCCCCCCCAGCTCCCCAACAACCAAAAGCCCCTCCAGGCTGTGATGGTTTATTCACAGCAGGTGGGAGGACACGTCTGCCCCCCCGTCCCTGTCCCCGTCCCCGTCCCCGTCCCCGGGGGAGGAAGAAGGACGGAGGCTGGGATTAAAAGCCCGTGGTGAGGAATTGTCGCTGGCAGAGACAATCAAGGCTCTGGCGTCTGGGGGATAATTTGTTTCATGTGCAAGTGTCGCCGGGCGAGGATTACCTGCTCCCGGCCAATCTGTTATCGGGGAGCCCGCCCCACACGGAGCAGGGGGGGGTCCTCCTCCTCAGTGCCCCCTGGGGTGGGGGGCCCAGAGGGAAAGGTGGGGTGTTATGGGTCCCTCTGTGTTTTGGAGGGCATGGTGGTGCAGAGGGAGAGGTGGGGATATGGGGGTGCAGGGGGTTATCTTGGCAGCCCCCCTATGGCCCCAGGATGGGGGTGGGGGTGCAGGGCGGTATGGGGGTACAGGAGGTTAGCTAATGGATCAGCAGCCGCTGTTGCAGTGACAGGGAACGGGATGTAATGGGTGGGGGGTCTCCTTCCATTTCTGTAGCGTCCCCCCAGCCCCCCAAGATCCCAGAGCACCTGTCAGGCGGGGAGGGGGGCTCCTGGGCACAAAGTGGCAGGGCTAATAGCCGGGAAGGGCCCGGAGGGGGACGGGGGGAGGCTGTGGCTTCCAGCTCTGCCCCCAACACCCTGGCCCTGGGGCCAGCTCCCCAGGCCTCAGGCTTCCCCATCTGTAAAATGGGCACAAAGACCCCCTCAGCTGCCCTGTCCGTGCAGGGCCCGAGCTCGGCGGGACAGTGGCTCTCCCGGCCGGGGGGGCCCGAATCCCCATCACGGGGGCCCTTGGTTCCTCGGCCCCGGAGCCGCCTGCCCATGCTGCTGTGTCCCTGGCGCGACTCTGGGCGGCACCGGACCCCCCCGCTGGAAGGTGGCCGGGAGCCTCCCAACCTGGGGCGCAGGTCTGGGGTCCACTGGGCGCTGGCTGCGGATCCCACGGGTGTCCCAAAGCCAGGGGCACGGCTGGCAGGAGCTGGCACTGCCCGCCAGCCGGAGAGGCTGTTAAGAGCCCGGCTGTTCTGGGGCACATAAAACCCGCGCAGGCAGATGTTCTCCTGCACGAAGAAATTAAACAGTATTTGTCCGCTGTGGCGGCAGCCGTGCCAGCTCTGCTGGCTGGGACGGGCACCCGGGCACCACGCCAGCCCGGGCGCTCGCTCCCACGACGGCTTTTCCACCCGGCCATTGAGGGGGGCGGGGGGGATTGGATTCTTTCTGTCCCATCCGTCCAGCCGGCTGGAGGGGACGTTTCATCTTCGCCGGGTCGTTTCTCCACGCGCCGGAGCAGGGGCTGCGTTGCCGACGAGAAGCCATTTGCTACCCAGGGGCCGATACTGACTTCTCGAGCGGCTGCGGGTCCCTGGCAACTGGGATCGGCCCCGGTGGGAGAGACGCAAACGCAGTGGGGCTGACGCCCCTCAATCCCGACCCACAGCCCCCCGCCCCGCCGGCCCCGCCTCCCCCACTGACGCCCCTCCATCCTGCCCTGCCGGCCCCGACTCACCCCACACCCAGCTCTGCCAACCCCTTCGCAAAGCAGCCACTGATGTGAAAACAGCCGGTGATACAGGGGTGGCGGGTCCAGTCCCTGGGGCTGTCAATCACATGCCGGGCACAAAGGGGAATGAACGGGGGGGGGGGGGGGGAGGGACACAGACACCAGCTCACTCCGAACACGCGTGACCGAACACGTGTGATGTTTCCGTTCACCCCACGTTCACAGCGGCTCCGGGGCCAGGCTGGGCCGATCCTGCTGCCATAAACCACACACCTTCCTCCTGACAGCCCAGCCCCTGTCCCAGCTACTGTGCCCCGCACCCACCCGGGCAGAGGTGGGGGGGGACCCTGTGCCATGGACCCAGGAGTCCTGACTCCCAGCTCCACCTTCTCGCTCCCACTAGACCTCACCAACTCCCGTCTGTCGGGTGCACGGCGCTGTACAGAGCTGGAGCTGCTGTGTCCAGAGTGGGAGGATGAGGAATGGTGCGCAAGGGCTCCCTCTGCTGGTCTAAGCCGGGAGCACACAGGTCCTCAGCGGAGGGGTGGGGGCTTGCAGTGCCCCCAACCCCCCTATTAATGGGGGCTCAGGGCAGTGAACAATCAGAAATCCCCAAGGCACCTGACATGAGCTGAGCTCCCCCCGCCATGCCTGCCGCCGGGATTAACACCACATGCACAGTTCACACTGGAGACATGCAGAGGAGGTGTATTTCCACAATGAGGGGGAAGGAGCGGGGTCTAGTGGTTAGAGCATGGGGGCTGGGAGTCAGGACTCCTGGGTTCTCTTCCTGGCTCTGGAAGGGAAGAGGGTGCAGCAGCCAAGGCAGGGGCTGGAAATTGGGGTCTCGGGGTCAACGCCTCGCTCCTACAAACGCCCCTGGGATCGCTAAGCATCACGCAGAGGGGAAGTCAAGTAACTCAGTGGCAGAGCCAGGAACAGAACCCAGGAGACCTGGCTCCCAGCCCCCCTCCGCGCCCCGCTCTAGCCCACCAGCTCCCATTCCCCTCCCAGAGGAAGGGAACCTAGGAGTCCTGGCTCCCAGCCCCCACCCTCCCGCTCTAACCACTAGCCCCACTCCCCAGCCAGCTACCCTGCTAGTCAGTCACACAGCACGAGCCAGGAGGGGGTTAAGTCAGGCCAAGACGAGATGTGGGGGGGGGTCTCCCAAGGGGCTGCAGCATCTGCTCAGAGGAGAGTCCACCTGGCAGCCCCCGGTGACGGAGTCCCAGGGTCCTCAGCCGCCCTCAGGGGCAATCAGGCAAAAGGAGCAGAGAGGGAAATTAATTGGGTGTTTCCCGCGGCTCCCGGGCCCCAGCTGGGCAACCCGCAGCCGGAGCTGCCAGCCACATTGCAGCATGAGGGCCTGGGAAGGGGGCTTGAGGCTTCAGTGGGCAGAGTCCTCAGTGCTCCCGGTGCCCAGCAAACACCTGCTGTCTTGCGCCCCCGCCCCAGGAGGAGGCATCGCTCCCGGGACGAAGTGGGAATGTTCTTAATGTTGTCTCTGAATACAGTGTGTGCCTCAGTTTCCCCTCTGTGCTACTCAAGTATCTGGTGGTGTAGGATAAGGTGCGTCATCGCAGCGACCCCTAGAGGGCAGGTGTGACGGCCAACAGGCTGCCGAGAACGGCCGACACGCTGAAGGGTGGCAACTGATGGGCCCCCTCCTCTGCAAGGATCAGCCGGAGGTGCTGGTGCAGACCAGGTGACCTGCTGGCCCGGGAAAGAGACAAAGCGGGGAGAGGGGGGGGCTGCGGGGGGGGGGGACTGTGGCTGGGCAGCTGGAAGGGGTCAGTCTCCTGGGCTAGGACTCGGGGGGAGGGCCGTGGGCTCTGGCTCCCCCCACAGATGCAGTTTGCTGAGAGTCCCTGGTGGGTGCTAACCAGCTCTGTCCTACGCTGGGTTCCTGGTGACTAACAACCCGCCTCTCACCCGCCGGCTGGGAGTCCCTGCCGGCCGCGGGTGGGGGGCAGTGCCCTTGGGGGGCATGTCAGGCTCCCCCAGGGGGGCTCACGGGCTGACCGAGGTCAGACCCTCGAGGTGCCCAACCGAGCCGGCTCCTTGCCCGGGGGAGGGAGCCCTGAGGGGAGACCCCGCCCCAGAGTCCCAGCCGGCGGCATCCGGTTCCTGAGCCTGCAACTCCATGACAGCCCCCGTTTTGTAGAGGGGGAAACTGAGGCACGGCAGGGGGAAGGGAGGCGCTGGAGGCTGCACTGCCAGTCATCAGCAGCGATTAGGACACAGCCAGGCCACCTGGTTCCCAAGCCACCCTCTGTTCTCACCACTAGCCCCGTCTGTGACGAACCGGGACTGTTCTTACTGTGGGCTTTGAATGCTGACAGGGGAGTGTGACTGGGATGGTCTGCATTGGGGGATGGGAGACTGACTGACGGAGAATACCTGAGCATGTAACATGAGAACCCAGGAAGGGGTTAGAGGCCAGGTGACACCTTGGCCCGGGAAACTGAACAAAGGCTGTGGGAGGGGTCGCTGGGGAGAGTTCAGAGCTGGCTGGTGACATGGCTGGGAGGCAGACGGGGTTCTGACCCCCCCAAGGGGCTGTGGTGCCCTGGGACCCCAAGATGGACCTAATTGGGGGGGATCCTGTTGTCTATGCCTGCAAGACCTGTCTTGGACTGTGTTCCTGTCGTCTAAATAAACCTTCTGCTTTACTGGCTGGCTGAGAGTCATGGTGAATCGCAGGAAGCCGGGGGTGCAGGGCCCTGAGTCCCCCATACTCCGTGACATCGCCCCCCCCCCTTCTAGAGCCAGGGATAGAACCCAGGAGTCCTGGCTCCCAGCTCCCCCTGCTTTGACCTAGACAACCTGGCCCACATGCTCCATCTCCAGCCAGCCGAACTCACGGGCCTCAAATCCGCCTGGACTCGGGGCGCGAGGAGGGTGCGGGATGCCCAGCGGCCAGCAGGAAGTCTGAACTGGGGACATCACGGCGCCGCCCTGCGGGGGTCAAGCCCCAACCTGACCAGCTTGTCCCCCCTCCCCCCATTAACTGAGTTATTCCGGGTCAGGCCCAGACTGTCACGTCCAAATGCTTTTCCTGTCCCTCACCCGCTGCCAGAGGTCATTCCCGGGACCCAGGCATCCAGGTAAGTCGGGGGAAGGGGGGGTGCTCTGCAGGCCTGAAGCCAAGCAAGTATCTCCTATCCGCTACTCCCCAAGAACCTCCCCTCCGCATTGCCCCCTCTCTGGGCATGAGAGTCATTCCTGGGATCAGCAGCTCCCTGTAAGAATCGGGGTCCCCCCAGACCCGCAAAGGGGCACCAGAGACGCCCCCTGCCAGGGAGGGGTCTCCCAAAAGCCAAATTCCACTGTGAGCAGGTCAGCTCAGATGGCAGCAGGGGCCGGGGCAGTCCCTGGGGCTCCTTTGATCCAGGGGGTCCCCAGACACAGCCCTGCCCACCCCCCAAACCTGAACGCGTCGCTAACACGGCAGCTGCAGATCCAGGAGCCTGGCTGTCCGAGAAATTGCCGGCCCCCAAAGGCCACTGGGCCAATAGTAGTCACGGCCGTAAACTGCCCTCCCCAGCTCCACGCAAGTCTCCCCCCCCCCCCCCCGGTACCCCAAGGCGCTTCCAGGCACTGGGAGGAAAACAGCAGCTGTTTGTTTGCAATCTATGCTCCTCGCAGCCACCTCCCGGGACCCGGCGCTTTGGTGCCATGCAAACCCCCTGTGACGAACTGGGACTGTTCTTGCTGGGGTGTGTGAATGCTGACAGGGGAGTGTGACTAGGATGGTCTGCATCGGGGGATGGGAGCCGGCCCAAGGGAACATACCTGAGCTTGTAACATGAGAACCCAGGAGGGGGTTGGAGGTCAGATGACTCCGGGGCCCGGGAAACTGAACAAAGGCTGTGGGAGGGGTCGCTGAAGGCAGAGTGCTGGAAGCAGGCGGGAAGGAGGCTGGAGAGATGGCTGGGAGGCAGAGATGGCTCTGACCCCCCAAGGGGGGTGGGCTGGCATGCCCTGGGACCCCAAGCTGGACCTAACTGAGGGGGGCCCTGTTGTCTGTGCCTGCAAGACCTGTCTTGGACTGTATTCCTGTCATCCAAATAAACCTTCTGCTTTACTGGCTGGCTGAGAGTCATGGTGAATCGCAGGAAGCCGGGGGTGCAGGGCCCTGAGTCCCCCAATACTCCGTGACAACTGGTGGCAGCGGCGGGATCTACTGCACCCCGTGGACGGCGCTTCCTGCAGTAAGTGACTGGGGAGCAGTAAAACGAAGGGGGATTGACGGGGACCAGGCACGCTGAAGAGTGGGAGAGAGACGGTTATTACCCCTGGGAGTGTGTGACCAGCGAGAAGGACTTTTGCAGTAACAGGGTCCCCTGGGGGGATCGCAGCGAGTGGTCCCAGGGGCGGAGGAGTCTGCAGCTCGACCCTGGCAGAGAGGTGGTGACCTCGAGAAGGGCTGGCACACTAGGGGTCCCCCTGGGAACTGGGGGGAGCTGTGAGCACACAGGCCGGTGAGTGGCCAGCAGGAAGATGTATGCCAAGCGGCTTAAGAGCGACCTGGTGGAGCTGTGCAAGCAGAGGCGGCTGCGCATTGGGAGGCTCACCAAAGAACAGCTCATTGCCCAGCTGGAGGCGGAAGATCGCGCGAATGAACTGATCCCTGTGTCTCAGGGAAGCAGCCTGGCAAATGCAGCGCAGGCACCAGTGTCTGTCCCAGCTGGGAGTGGTCAGCCCGCTGCTGAGGGCTTCCCGAGACCCCTCCTTCCTATGCCTAGGGGAAGGGTGGGGAGGAGCCCAGCAAATACCGAAGGCGCCGTGACCCCCCCGGCCAGCAGGGGGTCCCCCCGGCGAAGCTCGCCGGCCAGCAGAGGATCCTCCCGGCGACGTTCGGCATCCGGGGAGCGGAATTGGCTGGAATGGGAGAAAGAGCTAAAACTGAGGGAGCTGGAGGATCGTGAACAACAGAGACAGCATGAAGAGAGACAGCGTCAGCATGAACGGGAGGAGAAAGAGAGACAAAGACAGCATGAAGAGAGACAGAGACAGGAGAATGAGAGACAGCGTCAGCATGAACTGGAACTGGCGAGACTGAGGGGCAGCGAACCCCCGGCTGCGGTGAGTGAGGGGGGACCCAGGACTGCACGGAGCTTTGATAAGTGCATCATGGCCCCATACAAGGAGGGGGAGGACATGGATGACTTCCTGGAGGCCTTTGAGACGGCCTGCGAGCTGCACCGGGTTGATCCCGCGGACAGACTCCGGGTCCTTACCCCCTTACTGGACCCCAAATCCGTGGCATTGTACCGCCAACTGGGAGAGGCAGAGAAAGGGGACTACGAACTATTCAAAAAGGCCCTGCTACGTGAGTTTGGGCTGACTCCTGAGATGTACCGGGGAAGGTTCCGGAGTCAAGATAAAACCCCTGAGATCTCATATCTGCAACTAGCCGTCCGCATGGAAAGATACGCCAGCAAGTGGGCTGGTGGGGCCCAGACGAAGGAGGACCTGATTAAACTGCTGGTACTGGAGCAACTGTATGAGCGGTGCCCATCCGACCTGAGGCTGTGGTTGGTGGACAGAAAGCCAGAGAACCCGCGACACGCCGGGCAGCTGGCTGATGAGTTTGTAAAGAGCCGGTCAGGGGGTGGCAGGGAGGAGCCCCAAAGGAACAGGCCCGCCGTGATGCAGAGAGAGAGTCACCCTGGGACCTCCCAAAGAGGGAATATGGGGAATCCCCTCCCACGGGGAATGCCCAGCGTCAGGGACAACCGACCGGCTCGAGGGGACCCACAGGACATGAGCTGCTATTACTGCGGCCGAAGAGGCCACGTTCGGGCCCAGTGCCCCAAGCTCAAGGACAGACTGAGCAGACCGAACCCGCATAGGGTTAACTTGGTAGAGGCCCAGACGGACGAGGGGCAGGCTTCTCACGCAAGAGGGGCTGGCAGCTTATCAACTGCTCAAGAGAGAGAAGGGCCCCAGGCCAGCTCCTCTAGGGGGCTGGATGCCCCAGACTCAGGGTTTTTGGTTTATACGGTGGGCGCGGGGCTGTCCCTCCGGAGAGAGTACCTTGTTCCCCTGGAGGTGGATGGGAGGAAGGTCAATGGATACTGGGATACGGGCGCAGAGGTGACGCTGGCCCGGCCCGAGGTGGTGGCCCCAGATCAGGTGGTGCCCAACTCCTACCTGACCCTGACGGGGGTGGGCGGAACACCAGTCAAAGTGCCCGTGGCAAGGGTACACCTGAAGTGGGGGGCCAAGGAGGGCCCCAAGGATGTGGGGGTACACCCGTATCTGCCCACTGAGGTATTGATGGGGGGGGACCTGGAGAACTGGCCAAGCAACCCCCAAAAGGCACTGGTTGTGACCCGCAGTCAGAGCCGGCGAGGGGCCCTGCGCCCTGGCCTTGGGGGGGGTGCCTTGCCTGAGGCGCAGGACCCTAACCTGGTGGGGAGGGAACGCCCAGGGACGCGGCTCAGGGAGGCTGCAGCTTCGGACCCAGCGGGCGAGAAAGAGCAGGTGGCCATCCCTGTCCCAGCTGCTGAGTTCCAGGCCGAGTTACAGAGAGACCCCTCCTTGCGGAAGATAAGGGACCTGGCCGACCTCAATGCGGTACAGACCATGGAACGAGGTGGCCGGAAAAGGTTCCTGTGGGAGAAGGGGTTCCTGTACCGAGAATGGGCTCCCCCAGGGAAAATGGAGTCAGGGGGGATCAGGAGGCAGCTGGTGGTACCCCAGAAGTATCGCCGCCAGCTGCTGTGCCGGGCCCATGACATTCCCCTCTCAGGGCACCAGGGAACCTGGCGTACCCAGCAGAGGCTGCTACGGAGCTTTTACTGGCCTGGGGTCTTTGTTACTGTCCGACAGTACTGCGGATCCTGTGACCCCTGTCAGAGGGGGAGGAAGGCCTGGGACAAGGGGAAAAGAGCTTTAGGACCCTTGCCCAGCATAAAGGATCCTTTCCAGAGGGTGGCCAAGGTTAAAAGGGCGGCTCTAAACCAAGAGAGCCCAAAGCACAGACCTCCAGACTGGAGCGCTGGGAGAAGACCACAGCCCAGTTGGAACCCCAGAGGTATGGGGGTGGGAAAAGGGCCCAGGCCGCATAAACCTTCCCACATGCGAACTGCGAGTGCCATCAAGCACCCCCGACCTAAGGGGGGGCGTGGAACGGAAGGGGCCTGGTGTAATTCTCACCAAGGAACTGGAGGGATGCGGGGGCATCCATGGGAACGGGGGTAGGTTCGAACTTCCCCGGGTCACTGGCTAAAGTGACCCTGCTCAGTTCGGTCTCGAAGGGGGGAGAGATGTGACGAACTGGGACTGTTCTTGCTGGGGTGTGTGAATGCTGACAGGGGAGTGTGACTAGGATGGTCTGCATCGGGGGATGGGAGCCGGCCCAAGGGAACATACCTGAGCTTGTAACATGAGAACCCAGGAGGGGGTTGGAGGTCAGATGACTCCGGGGCCCGGGAAACTGAACAAAGGCTGTGGGAGGGGTCGCTGAAGGCAGAGTGCTGGAAGCAGGCGGGAAGGAGGCTGGAGAGATGGCTGGGAGGCAGAGATGGCTCTGACCCCCCAAGGGGGGTGGGCTGGCATGCCCTGGGACCCCAAGCTGGACCTAACTGAGGGGGGCCCTGTTGTCTGTGCCTGCAAGACCTGTCTTGGACTGTATTCCTGTCATCCAAATAAACCTTCTGCTTTACTGGCTGGCTGAGAGTCATGGTGAATCGCAGGAAGCCGGGGGTGCAGGGCCCTGAGTCCCCCAATACTCCGTGACACCCCCCTCCCCCCGCAGGCCGCCAAGCCACCGGCCCGTCGACCTCGCCACTCGCCGGGGAGTCAAAGTTTCTGGCCAAGCCGGGCCTGGCCGGGGGCTCGTTGGCAGGGGGCTGAACCGCACGGCGGCCGGAGGCGCTTCTGCAAAGGGAACTGAATCCTGAGGCGGAGCGGGGGAAATCCCCTCCCCCGACAACGCACCGGGGAGGGGCCGGGAGTCCGACGCCGCCACCCCCCCTTTGCCCCTCGCGAGCTGGCCGACCTCCGCCCGTTTCACAGCAGGGAAGTGGGCAACAGGCGACTCGCTCAATGGCACGGAGGGAGAATGAACCTGGGTTGTCCCCCCCTCCCCAGCTAATGCCCCCAATCGACCCGCCAGACGCCCCGTGAGCTCGGCACAGCCGGGGGTTCAGCTGAGAGATTGTGAGGGGCCAACCATGCCATGGGGGTGGGAGGCAAAACCTACAGCGGCGAACTACCAGCCGCCCCACCTTGGACATTTCACCCCGGCTGGTTTGTTTGCACCAAAATCCTTCCCCTTCCCCCCAGCAGAGCCCCCGGGGCACGAAGTGTTTAACAGCCCCTGACCCACCGGAGGTGGCACCTTATGGTTTGCAGGACCATGGGTAGATGCATTGCCAAGCACTACAAACCCTGCACCCAGCCATGCCCTGCTTTCTATCTTCACAACAAAGGCCCAGGTAAGAGGGGGCTGGGGGTTAATTTCCCCAGGGCGGCAGATCTGGAGGCGGGGGACTGAGAGCATCACACACACACACACTTCCCTTCTGCAAGATGACGCTCCGCACGCCAACCGATCCCACCAAAATCCACTGGCTTCTGCCTTCCCACAAGGGGGAGGAAAATCAAACGAAAAGCCAGCCCTGCTCCTCGTGGGATCCAAAGAAACCCAGTGGTCTCAGGAGAGACTCAGTCTCCGAGTTAGCTGGATGAGGCAGGGGGGTGGCGAGCCCCTTCCCTCCCCCGAAACGCAAAGGCAGCCCAGCCGGCCTGCTGGTCACGCTAACCTTGGGCGAGCAGAAGCGACGGAGACGTGAAAAGTAAAACTGGATCACCATGAAATCAGATTCTCCCCGCCGTGAGGTTTAATGAGCCCAACACCGCCGCCCCCCCTCCCCACATTACAACACAGCAAAAATAAAAGACCGGGGGGCTGGAGGGGGGGGGGGGGCCCACCGAGCAAAACCTCTTCACTCCCGATTTGCAGGCCCCAAACATTGCAGCGCCAGTTACCTGTGAAAGAACTATTACAAACACGCCGGCAGAGGAACATGCCGCAGCCAGCGAAGGAAGAAATCAAAAATGTATCAACCCTATTGAAAGCTCTCGCCGGGCAGGCCGAAGGGAGGGGGGAAGTTCGGCTGTTCCGAATCTCTGGGCTTTGAGAGCGGCAAGTTGATTTTTGGATTATTTATTACACTTTATTGGGAAGACGGGACCGAAACACACGACGCCCAGGAGCGCAGGCGGGGCCGTGGCCGGGAGTCCTTGGTGATTCTTTAATCACACTTGGCTTTAAGTGCTTTTCCGCTCGTGCGAACTTACACGGGGCTAGACTGGGGATGGGAATTCATACGTAGCACGGCCGACGGGCCAGCCTCCGTCCTGGCCTAACCCCGACACTAGCTGTGAATACGGCCCAACGCTTTCCTTGACCGGGCCGGATTTTCATTACATCGGTGTCAATCCAGATTGAACTCAACAGAGTCGCTCCGGATTGACACCGGCAGCAAACTGGACCAGGGCTCTCAGAGGAGAGAGCACGTCAGGATGGGAGCCAGATTTTACGTAGGTCGGGGGTGGGATGTTGCCAGTGCCGGCTGAGAAGGGAATCGTAGCCCCAGCGTGAGAAGAGGTGGAAATTGATCCATGGTGTGTTACAGGCGATGCTCGGCCCTGTGCGTACCCAGGCACCGAAACGCTCTAAACACCCACCAACCCCTGCGCCGGCACAATGCGGAGCGGCCCCAGATCCCCCCCAGCCCGGGCTCCGGCTCAGCCCCCCCAGGCAGGGGACAAACTTGAGAAGTGGAGCCGCGTCGGGAAGCAGGAATCGCTAATCGGGTCTCGTCAGTCTAACGAGAGCCAGCAGCTGGAAGTGGAAGTCAGACAAATTAACGCTGAATTTTAACACCCCGGGTACGTCTACACTGCAAAAAAACATTTCCCGCTGCAGGTTTCAGAGCCCGAGCTCCTGCCCGAGCCTGCTCGTCAGCCCCGTTCCGTGACCCCCTGAGCCATGTCCACTGATGGCCCCCTGCCCCCTCTGTCGCCCGGGGCCGCAGGCAGGTTTGGGGTTTATTGCAGCACAGACGTATCCAGAGAGTAAATTAACCACTGGGACAACTTCCCAAGGGCTGTGACCAATCCTCCAGCACTGGCAAATTTGTCAGTCAATGCTGGACGTCTTCAAGATCCGCTCGGGTTCAAACAAGAAGGAATTCGGGGCCGGCCTCCGGCCTGCGCCGTACGGCGGGTCAGCCTAGATAACCGCAGCAAAGAGCTAATCAATACACCCACTCCCAGCAGCCGGATACCGCCCCACGGGAGGGGGGGCATTGCTCAGAAAAGAGCTACATGCTGGAACAGGACTTGGGAGGAATAACCCGGCCACGGGGAGAGGAGAGATGGGGAACAGCTGGGTGAATGGTTCTCCCACAGAGCCCCGCTTCGAGCCCCGTGTACTGCAGGCTGTGCCGTGTGCACCAGACACACGCTCATTGTGCATCGTGTACCAGACACACACGCATTGTGTGCTGCGCACACGCATCATGCATCACGCACATGCATCATGTACCAGACACACGCTCATTGTGCATCGTGTACCAGACACACACGCATTGTGTGCTGCGCACACGCATCATGCATCACGCACATGCATCGTGTACCAGACACACGCTCATTGTGCATCGTGCACCAGAGGCACACGCATCATGCGCCGCGCACATGCATCATGCATCATGTACTAGATGCACATGCATCATGTGCCGTGCACAGGTGTCGTGCATCATGCGCCGTGTACCAGATGCACACGCATCGTGCATCTCGCACACGCATCATGCATCGTGTGCCGTGTACCAGATGCACACGCATCGTGCATCGCGCACACGCATCATGCATCGTGCGCCGTGTACCAGATGCACACGCATCGTGCATCACGCACACGCATCGTGCACAGCTTAGAATGACCGTGGCCATAGTGGTGAACTCCCTGGTGCTCATTTCCAGCCTCGGGGTCCAGAGCGGGACAGCGGGAGCCCGGCTCAGCCTCGGGCAGCCAGTGACACCCGCCCTGCCCAGCCGGGCGCATGTGGGCGTCTCTGTGGGCTTTGCCCAGCCCCGCGAGGCTGCCGTGACCCGAGCAGCGGGGGCGGGAGGAGACAGCCAGAGGTGGCACCCGGGCTATATTTAACGGATTCGCACGCCCGGGCGAGTCTCTCAAGTCCTGTCCCCTTCGGCAGCTGCCAGACGGTTCTTTTGGCTGCTTTACAATCCGCCCCCCCAAAATCGCCCGTTTGGGGTCTGATGGGAACACTTGCAAAGCGACGGGGTCTTGTTGCCACAGCAAATCAGCCGCCCAGGGACTGAGAGACGCAGCCCCCCCCCCAAAGCATTCAGCTCCCCTTTCTCCGCCCCCCTTCTGCAATCCACCCCCCCCCCCCGTGCCCACTCGCCATCCAGCCCACAGCCACCCCCTTAACTCTGCCCCCTGCCTCACCCCAACCTGCCCCCCCCCGCTGCAGCCTGTGGGGTCAGAGCTAAGCGAGCGTAAAGTTGGGGGGGGGAGCCACAACGATCATTCCCTGCCCCCCCAGTAACACCCCCCCTTTTAAAAACCACCCTGCAGGAGCACCCCCCCCGAACAACTTCACTTTTCCACAGGGTATTTCTGCTACCGCCGCCCCCCCCGCAGCAACGTGCCCCCCCAGCCCCTCTGCGCCCCCCCGCAGACCCCCCCCGGCCGGTCCATACCTTCAGCAGCAGCCAGTGGCTGAAGATCGCGGGCAGCCAGCGCTGCAGCTTCATGGTGGAGGGAGAAACCCTCCGCCAGCATCGGGAGCGGGGCAGGGCGAGCTGGGGGCCCGGGGGGGCCGGTCAGACCGGGGGGGGGCCGGGGGGGCCGAGCCGGCAGCGGCGCCGGCGGAGGCAGCAGAAAGTTGGCTCCGCAGTTCTCGGGCAGCGCAGCGCAGGCTGGCGCGGGGCGCAGCGCAGCTCCCCGCCGAGGGGAGGGCGAGGGCGTGGGGGGGGCGGGAACGTGGGGCCAGCCCCTTAATTCCCCAGCCCGCCAATCCCCGCCCGCCCCCACCCCCCGGCCGGGAGATGCGGCTGGGAGGGGCCAGGAGAAAGTGACCCCCCCCCCAAACACCTACCCCCCCTTCTGGATGGGGGAGGGGCCTGGAGAAAGTGACCCCCCCCGCAAAACACCTACTCCCCCTTCTGGATGGGGCAGGGGCCAGGAGAAAGTGACCCCCCCAAACACCTACCCCCCCTTCTGGATGGGGGAGGGGCCAGGAGAAAGTGACCCCCCCAAAACACCTACCCCCCCTTCTGGATGGGGGAGGGGCCAGGAGAAAGTGACCCCCCCCCAAAACACCTACCCCCCTTCTGGATGGGGGAGGGGCCTGGAGAAAGTGACCCCCCCAAAACACCTACCCCCCCTTCTGGATGGGGGAGGGGCCAGGAGAAAGTGACACCACCCCCCAAAACACCCCAGTGCCACAGGGTTGAGGGAGGGGCAAGATGA
Organism: Chrysemys picta bellii; assembly: GCF_011386835.1. Lineage (NCBI taxonomy): Eukaryota > Metazoa > Chordata > Testudines > Emydidae > Chrysemys > Chrysemys picta. The sequence continues at coordinate 13,668,388 of NC_088812.1, read as the reverse complement.
CACCAACCCCCCCCAATACTTCAGGCCCCCACCCCACCGCTCAGAATCCTCCAAGTTCCAGGGACCCTCCTGACCCCCCCTGAGAGTTGAAGTGGGGGGGCTGAGAAGAGTGGGGGGGGGTCAGGAACTGGGTGAGAGGGGTGTGACTGAGAGGTTGGCCCCCTCCCGAGGGCATCCAGCCCCCCAAGAGTCCTGGGTTGGGGGAGTCTGGGGCTGCCCCCCCATGTCACAGCTCCCCTCCCCCGCCCTCCACACCCACATACCCCTTCGGTGCTGGGTGGGGACTCCTGAGTCCAAGGCATGAAATCAGCCCCCCCCCCAGTAAATAAATAATAAAGGTACAATAACCCCCCTGCTTCCCTCCCCCGGACAGAAACCAACCCAGGCTGCTAAGCCGGGCACAGTCACAAAAGGGTTAACAGAGCCAGAAAGCAGAGGGGACCAATCATCCCCCCCACACACACACACTAGGGGCAGGTGGGGAGGAAGGGGCAGCGCACACACACACACACACACACACACACACACACACACACACACACACACACACACACACACACCCCTAAGGTGTCTGCAGCGCCCGGCGCCAGCCACAGTCGGTCCTTCCTTCCCGAGGAGAAAATACAGATTCCATTCTCGTTCCTCCAGCTTCCCCTCGCACATACCGGGAGGGACTCCGGGGTGTGTGTGTGTGTGTGCATGTACCTGTGTGTGTGTGTGTGTGTCTGTGTGTGCATCTGTATGTGTGCATGTGTGTGTGCATGTGTGTCCGTGTGTGCATGTGTGTGTGCATATGTGTGCGCGCGCATGTGCGTGTGTGTGTGCGTGCACACGTCTGTGTGTGCATGTGTGTGCGCGCATGCGTGTGTGTGTCTCTGTGTGTGTCTGTGTGTGCATGTGCATGCGTATGTGTGTGTCTGTGTGTGTATGCGTGCGTGTGTACATGTGCGTGTGTGTGTGTGCACGCATCTGTGTGCATGTGTGCGCGCGCATGTGTGTGTCTGCGTGCATGTGTCTGTGTGTGTGCATTTGTGTGTGTGTACTCGTGAGTGCACGTGTGTGCATGTGTGTCTGTGTGTGTGGCTGGCATTTGTGTGTGCACACATGTGTGTGTGCACATGCGTGCGTGTGCGTGTGACCAGCCCGAGGGGACTAGCAGCGTGCGAGGAAGAGGGCAAGGGAATGGAAAGGCGCGCGGGGACAGCAGGGTGAAGGCAGGCGAGACACGGATGGGCGGAAGAAGACAAGGCCGGGGCAAGGCGGACGAGGGATTGGAAAAGGACGAAGGAAAAGGAAGCCGGGCAGAGAAGGGGGGAAAGGCCCCGACACAGCAGGTAACTGGCTGCCCTGTTCAGAGGTGAGCCGGGCGCTTGCCAGGCTGGGCCAAGCTCTGCCCCAGAGCCAGGAGAGCCCAGACGCCGGGGGGGCCGTGGGAGCTGCCGGTCCCTCACCTGCCTCTCCGGGAGGCTGGTGTCAGCGACCCCTCGGGCACTTCCCAACCCCCTGCTCAAAGCAGCACCAACCCCAACGAAATCATCCCAGCCAGGGCTTTGTCAAGCCGGGCCTTAAACACCTCTAAGGAAGGAGATTCCACCACCTCCCTAGGGAACCCATTCCAGCGCTTCACCACCCTCCTAGTGAAATAGTTTTTCCTAATATCCAACCTAGACCTCCCCCACTGCAACTTGACCATTACTCCTTGTTCTGTCATCTGCCACCACTGAGACCAGCCGAGCTCCATCCTCTTTGGAGCCCCCTTTCCAGTCGTTGAAGGTTGCTATCAAATCCCCCCTCACTCTTCTCTTCTGCAGATTAAATAACCCCAGTTCTCTCAGCCTCTCCTCGTAAGTCATGTGCTCCAGCCCCCTAATCATTTTCGTTGCCCTCCGCCGGACTCTCTCCAATCTGTCCACATCCCTTCTGTAGTGGGGGGCCCCAAAACTGGAGACGATACTCCAGGTGTGGCCCCACCAGTGCCGAATAGAGGGGAATGATCACGTCCCTCGATCTGCTGGCAATGCCCCTACTAATGCAGCGTCCCGTCTCTCTGCCTCTTGACACCAGCCACGGCCGATCCCTCCCCCCAGGTGCTGCCCCCACCCGCCTGCTGCCTCCTGGGCGCTGGGCGTGGGGCGGCTCTGGGGGCGGACTTGGGGGGGGCGCGAAGGCCGCTGGGGCGCCGGAGCAGGGCCAGATGGGCGGGGGCACCTCCAGGATGCAGCTGAGAGCTGAGTCTGATCCCCCCACTCGCGGCATCGCTCTGCCTGCTGCAGCCCCCCCAACCCCCTTTGCTGCCACAGCTGCCGCGGGGGGGGACACACCTGATCCGAGCTGTCCTGGGGGGGTCAGAACCGGGCGGGGGGGGGGAGTGGGCAGGGGAAATAGGCTGAATGCACCTTCCCACCCCACCCCCCTCCGGCTCCCCTGGGCCCATCGGCAACAGATCACAGAGCTACCAGGACCCTCTCGCCCGGCCCCGGCTCCACCGGGGATGGACCCACCCACCCCAGTAGGAGAAGCCCTGGCCCGACGGGCTCACAGGCTGAATGGACGAGGAGTGGGAGGGGAAACTGAGGAACAGAGCGGCGCTGTGATGTGCCCAAGGTCAGGAATAGAACCCAGGTGTCCTGACGCCCGATCTGATGTCGCTGCCTCCTGCCGGCTCTGTCTGGAAAAGGGACGCTGGGGCCCAAGCTACTGCTCCTCTCTGGTCTCGGCTCAGCCCACGCGGCCGACGCGCCCGCCCGGCTGGAATATCGGCCGAGCCACGAAGCGAAACTTTACCAAAAAAAAAAAAAATGGAAAAGGAAGAAGAAAAAAAGAGAGACCCCCCCCCTCCCCCCGAGGGAGATTTAAGACCCGATAAGTGAACAAAGCGCCAGGATGAAAATAGATCTGAAGCTGGAGCGTCGATCGGGCCGTTATGGAGCCTTTAATGTGCCTGTTTGTTTCTATTCAAAGACAACAGCAAAGTCTTCCGCTGAGTATTGACGGGCCAGGGCGGGGGGCTCAGCCAGCGCCCCCCCAAGCGGGGAGGCGACCGGAGGAGGGTTTTTAATGCAGTGAAGTCTCTGGTAGAGGGGTCAGGGCTGAGGCGTATCTAGCAAGCCTGGGCCAGAGAATGCTGGAGGGGGCTGGGAGCCAGGACTCCTGGGTTCTCTCCCAGCCCTGGGAGGGGAGTGGGGTCTAGTGGGTAGAGTAGGGCCAGCCGGATGCCTGGGTTCTGTTTCTGGCTCCCCGAGTTGCCCTGCTGGCTGGCAGGGCTCTGGCATGTCCCGGGCGGATCCTGTGGGCCCGGGGATGCCTCTGAGCGCTGGCTTTCTGCCTGCGTGCCCTGGGGCCAGTGGTGCGGTTGCCTGAGCACGAGGCCGGGCCCCAGAACACCAGGGATCTGCCAGCGAGCGCTGGGTGCCCGCCTGCTGTGCTCAGAGCTCCCTGGGGCAGGGCCCCGCGGATCCCCCAACCCAGGGCTGAGCCCCTGTGGGCGGCTCGTCCCTCTGGACGTCGTGTGTGGGGCCCAGACCGACCTCCCCCCGTGCTCGTGAAAGGTGCCCAAGCAAGTGAGGGGCCTAGAGGCTCCATTAGGTCAGCCCCCCCACCCCCTCCAGGACTGAGTGGGAAGCAGGGTCTCCACGGTGCAGTTTGTCACAGGGGGCACAGTAGCATTCGTGGGAGGGGAGCTGGGGTCAGCAGGGCCAGGGTAAATCTGTGGAAAGGAAACTGCGTTACGGCTGCATCTAGGCCATTACAGACGGGTCCCTGCCATGCACCGTTCTGGGGGTGCCCTTCACTCCTGCCCTGCAGCCCCCAGCTACCCCTGCACCGCCGGTGCCCCTCGCGCCTGCCCCGCAGCCCCCCGCTACCCCTGCCCCGCCGGTGCCCCTCACTCCCGCCCCGCAGCCCCCCGCTACCCCACCCCCGCCATGCCCCTCGCGCCCGCCCCGCAGCCCCCCGCTACCCCTGCCCGCCGGTGCCCCTCACTCCCGCCCCGCAGCCCCCCGCTACCCCAGCCCCGCCGGTGCCCCTCACTCCCGACCCGCAGCCCCTGCCAACCCAGCCCTGCCGGTGCCCCTCACGCCCGCTCCGCAGCCCCCCGCTACCCCTGCCCCGCCGGTGCCCCTCACTCCCGACCCGCAGCCCCCCGCTACCCCCGCCCTGCCGGTGCCCCTCGCGCCCGCCCTGCAGCCCCCCGCTACCCCTGCCCCGCCAGTGCCCCTAACTCCCACCACGCAGCCCCCCGCTACCCCAGCTGGATGAGACTATGTGTGTGTGTGTGTGTGTGGAGGTGCCGTGTGTGTGTGTTCCCTGGGGGGGGGAGCCGATGGTCCCATCATTTGGGGGGGGTAAACCCAGCTTCCCCCCCTCACACACCTCAGTCTCCCCATCCTCTTCCCAGGCCCAGCTCTGCTGAATTCCTGAGAGCGTTGGCGCCATCTGGTGGCCGATGTGGGCGCTTCCCCCGCCCCGCAGCCGGGATCCCGTAAAGCCCCCAGCAGGCCCATGTGTGGGGAGGGACGGGCTGGGGGGTGTCACGGACTCACAGATCGTGCCCACTCTTGGCCCCGTGCGGTCCGTGGGGGGTGCCCCTTTTAGTGCGACAGCCCTTCTCAGGGGTCCACTCTCTCTCGGGTCATAAACCGGGGCCTCCTCTCCCCTCTTCTGTCCTCTGGCTGGAACCGGCTGGTTCGGTCACTGGGTCCTCACTCTGCAGCCCATTGTCCCCCCACTGGCCAGAACCGGCTGCGTCTCCTCAGCTGGGCCTCCGGGTCACCAGGTCACCGGTCACTGGGGTATCCATCCTCCTGGCCATCGGCTGGGTCCCCACATCCTCTCTCCGGTCCTCTGCAAAACCAACTCCCTCTCCCCTCACCTCGTTAAACCAGTAACACCCAGGGAAACTGAGTCCCACCCCCTCCGCATGCAAACCATTGAAACTCCACAGAAAACAAGAACACCCCCCACTTCGTCACATCTCTCCCCCCTTCGAGGCTGAACGGAGCGGGGTCACTTAGCCAGTGACCTGGGGAAGTTCAGGGTCCCCGCCCCGTGATAAAGCATCGGCTATAACATTGGCCCTCCCCCTCACATGGGCCACCTCCATGTCATACCCCTGGAGGAGCAGGGCCCACCTCAGCAGCTTGGCATTGGCCCCTTTCATTTGGTGCAGCCACGTCAGGGGCGAATGGTCGGTGTACCCGGTGAGGTGCCGCCCAAATAGATACGGCTGCAGTTTTTTAAGGGCCCCCACCATGGCCAGGCATTGCTTCCCTATGGCCGCGTAGTGCTGCTCCCGGGGCAGCAGCGTCTTGCTCAGGTACACAATGGGGTGTCTCTCCCCCTTAGTATCCGTTTGCATCAGCACCGCACCCGGCCCTGTGTCCGAGGCGTCAGTGAATACCAGGAAGGGTTTGTTAAAATCCGGGTTTCCCAGCACCGGGCCCTAGATAAGTGCCCCCTTCAGCGCACAGAGAGCCCTCCGGCACTGCTCAGTCCAGACCACCTTGTCCGGCTTTCCCTTCCTACACGGCTCCGTGAGGGGAGCTGCCAGGAAACTAAAGTGGGGCACAAACCTCCGGTAGCACCCCGCCATCCCAATGACAGCCAGGACCTGCTTCTTAGTCTGGGGGGGCGGGCAAGGCCTTGATTGCCTTCATTTTGGCCGGCTCCGGCTTCAGGTGGCCACTCCCAACCTTGTGACCCAAGTATGACACCTCTGCCATCCCCACCTTGCGCTTTCCAGCTTTTATGGTCAGTCCTGCATCCTGGAGGTGACCCAGCACCTTCTTCACCTGGGACACATGTTCCTCCCAGGTCTGGCTAAAGACATAGATATCGTCAATATACGCTAGAGCAAAGCCCTCCATCCCCCTTAGTAACTGATTCACCAGGCGCTGGAAGGTGGCAGGTGCCCCTTGAGGCCGAAAGGCAGGACCAGGAACTCGAAGAGCCCTATTGGGGTGGTGAAGGCGGACTTCACCCTGGCCTCCGGGTCCAAAGGCACCTGCCAGTAGCCTTTGGTAAGATCCATGGTAGTGAGGTACTGGGTGCCCCCCCCCAACTTATCTAGGATCTCATCAGTCCTTGGCACGGGGTAGGCATTGGACACCGTAATGGCATTGAGCTTCCAATAGTCCACACAGAACCGGATCGACCCGTCCTTCTTGGGGACCAGCACCACGGGTGAGGCCCAGGGACTGGCGGACGGCTGGATCACCCCTAAAGCCAGCATGTCCCTGACCTCTCTCTCCAGGTCCTGGGCTGCTTTCCCAGTGACCCTGAATGGGGAACACCTGATGGGAGGGTTGGTTCCCGTCTCCACCCGGTGGACAGCCAGGTTAGTGAGCCCAGGCCGGCTGGAGAACAGCTGCTGGTACGAATGCAGCACCTCTCTGATCTCTGCCTGCTGGGCAGGGGTTAGCTGGTCTGAGAGGGGAATTGATTCTAGCGAGGGGTTAGCCCCAGCCAGGGGGTCCTCTCCTTTCTCCTCCCACTGCCCACACACAGCCAGCACCAACTTCTCCCTGTCCCAGTACGGCTTCATCATGTTGACGTGATACACTCGGTGGCTGTGAGCCCGGTTGGACAGTTCCACCACATAGTTCACCTCGTTTTCCTGTCTGCTGACCGTGAAGGGGCCGTCCCAGGCCGCTTGCTGCTTGTTCTTCCTCACAGGGATGAGGAGCATCACCTGATCCCCGGTAGCATATGAGCGGGCACGGGCTGAGCGGTCGAACCAGACCTTCTGCTTCCTCTGGGCCCTTGCTAGGTTCCCCCTAGCCAAGCCCATGAGCTCCACGAGCATTTCCCGGAAAGTCAGTACATACTCTACCACTGATTCCCCATCAGGAGAGGCCTTCCCCTCCCACTCGGCCCTCATCAAGTGCAGGGGACCCCTCACCCTCCTTCCGTACAGCAACTCGAACGGGGAGAACCCTGTGGATTCCTGGGCATTTCCCTATATGCGAACAGCAGGTGGGGTAAATACTTGTCCCAGTCCTACGGGTGCTGGTCCATAAAGATTTTCAGCATCATCTTTCGGGTCCCATTGAACCTCTCCACTAGCCCGTTGGACTGAGGTTGGTAGGATGAGGCCCAGGTGTGTCGGACCCCACACTTCTCCCACAAGCACTGGAGCAGGGTTGACATGAAGTTAGACCCCTGGTCTGTAAGGACCTCTTTGGGGAACCCCACTCTGCTGAAGATGGTCAGCAGCGCGTCTGCCACAGTGTCTGCCTCGATAGAGGACAAGGCCACCGCCTCGGGGTAGCGCGTAGCAAAATCTACCACCACCAGGATGTATTTCTTCCCTGACCGGGTCACCCTGCTGAGGGGCCCCACTCTGTCCACGGCCACCTTCTGGAAAGGCTCCTCTATGATGGGCAAAGGTCTCAGCGGGGCTTTACACTTATCCCGGGTCTTTCCCACCCTCTGGCAGGAGTCACAGGTCCTGCAATACTGTCGGACAGCGTCAAAGACCCCGGGCCAGGAACAGTTCTGCAGCAGCCTCTGCCTGGTGCGCCGGATGCCCTGATGCCCCGAAAGGGGGATATCGTGGGCCAAGTACAACAGTTTGTGGCGGTACCTCTGGGGAACCACCAGCTGCCTCCCGACTTTCCAAGATTCAGTTCGCCCTGAACCAGTCCGTTCCCGGTACAGGAATCCCTTCTCCCACAGGAATCGCTCCCTGCGGTCCTCCCCCTGGGACCCAGCACTGTCGTGGCTGGCCAGGGCCCTCAGTTTCTCCAGGGAGGGATCCACCTGCAGCTCCATTTGGAATTCAGCTGCTGGGTCTGAGGATACAGCCCTGGCTGGTGGCACCTCAGTTTCCCCACCCTGGGACGGAGGCTCCGGCCCAGCCCTGTCGAGCCTTACCCTCGGTGCTTCAACTCCCCACCTCGGGAGGTCCCGCGCCCCTCGCTGGCTCTGGCTCCGGGTAAGGACCAGGGCGCTCTGAATGCCATCCGGCCAGTTCTCCAAGTCATTACCCATTAGCACCTCGGTAGGCAGGTGGTTGTGCACCCCGACCTCTTTGGGTCCCTCCTTAGCCCCCCATTTCAGGTGTATCCTCGCTACAGGCACCTTGACGGGGGTCCAAACACTCCCCTCAGGGTCATGTAGGCATCGGGCACTAGCTGGTCTGGGTCCACCACCTCGGACCGCACCAGCGTCACCTCTGCACCCATGTCCCAGAACCCCTGGACGCGGCTTCCTCCCACCTCAATGGGGATGATGTGGTGATTGTCCCCCAGGGCCTGTCCCACGCTCACCCGGCAGATTGGGTACGGGTGCTCTGGACCTGGGGCCCCGCCTTCCCCTGCTGGACTGGCCTGGTGATTCCCTCCCCCTGGCACAGCCCTCTCGACTGCAGCCCCCAGGCCCGACGGTGCCCCCTCTCGGTGGGCTTCCACCCAGTTAACACCCCGCGGGTTCTGCTTGGCCGCCATTTCCTTCATCTTCAGGCATTGTGCCACCTTGTGCCCCTTTTGGCCACAGTAATTACACCTCAGGTCCCTCAAGTCCCACGAGGGGGGTCGTCCCGCCCCGGCATCCCCGGGCACCCCTGAGTTGGGCTTCCTGGAGTCCCACCTTTGAGAGGTCTCTGGGTGACTCCCCTTATGAGTCCCCGATGTGGGTCCCCCGCCTGCCCCTGATCTACTGTCCACGAACTCATCTGCCAGTGCCCCTGCACGGCGCAGATCTTTGGGCTTCCGGTCCACTAGCCACATCTTAAGGTCCGGAGGGCAGATGTCATACAGCTGCTCCAACCCCACCAGGTTATACACGTCCTCAGCGGTAGTGGCCCCTGCGCCCTTCCCCCACTTGCGGAGATATTCCCCCAGCAGGTTGGTGACCTCCTTGTAAGAGACACCTGAGGCCTTGCGCACACCCCGGAATCGTTTCCTGTTCGCCTCGGGGCTCAGTTCACACTTCAGCAGCAAAGCCTGTTTGAACAGGTCGTAGTCTCCCGTCTCAACACCATCCATTTGGCTGAACGCCTGTATGGCTTTGGGACCCAGCAGGGGGGTCAGCCAGCGAAGCCTGTCTGCGGGGTCAATCTGGTTCAGTTCACAAGCCTTCTCACAGGCTGTGAGGTCGGCATCAATATCCTCCCCCTATTCGAACTGGGGCAGCAGTTCGGTGTCTAGATTCCCCACACCACTGGCGTCTCAGGGCCCTTCCCCACTTACCCCCGGCAGGCCCTCTTGGCCCGCCTCTCGTCCAGCTCCAACTCCTGCTTCCGCTGATCTACACGGTCCGCTCGTTCTCTCTCTCTGTCCACCAGCCTCCGATCCTCTAGCCCCAGCTCCTTTGCTTTCAGCTGCAGCTCCAGTCTCCGCAGCTCCTCTGGGGAGGAACCGGACTGGGGTCTCCCTGTACTGACTGGGGAGTCAGGTCTGACCCACTCCCGGTCACTACACAGACTGCCCCCCCAGCTACTCCCCGGCTCTCCGGGCACCCCGGGAGCCCCCCTGGGGTCTGGAGCCTGCACCTCAGACGGGTCATTCTCTACACGCTGAGCCATCAGCCGCTCCTCAGTGAGCCTCCCCACGCTCAGCCCCCTCTCCCTGCAGAGACGGACCAGGTCGCTCTGACGGAGCTGGTTCTAGGCCAGTTCCAGGCTGGTTCCGTTCAATACCCTCGTTCTATCGCTGGCAGCCACTCACTGCAAAGCGCCGGCGCCCGCAGCCAACGTCTACAGGGTGCATCCGCAACATATCCCACTGCTGACACCACGTTGTCACGGACTCACAGATCGTGCCCACTCTTGGCCCCGTGCGGTCCGTGGGGGGTGCCCCTTTCAGTGAGACAGCCCTTCTCGGGGGTCCACTCTCTCTCGGGGTCAGGCCCCTCCACCTCCTGGAGCCGCACCTCTCGGAGCCTCAGCACGTCTGTCTCTCCCGTGGGCCCCCTCAGGGAGTCCACTTGCTCTGGACCCCCGGGGCCTCCACCCCCAAAAGGGTTGATGCAACCCTGTTCTCTAGACCGGAGTGACTCTCGGCCAGCGTAACACAGGAGGGTTTATTGAGAGTTGAACCCAGCACAGGAAACACTCAGGGCCTCAGGCCTGGCCTCCCTCAGCCCAGCACATCCCAGTCTCCCTGCATCCAGGTGGGCTCTGCCTGCTCCCCCTTTCTAGCCCCGAGCCTCCCTGCTTCCCAGCTGGGCCTCTGAGATCCCCGGCCCCAAGCCCCGCCTCTGTCCATTGTCTTCTCTCCAGGGAAACAGGGTCACCGTGGCCTCCTCTCCTCGCTTCTGTCCGCTGGCTGGAACCGGCTGGTTAGGTCACTGGGTCCTCACTCTGCAGCCCATTGTCCTCCCGCTGGCCAGAACCGGCTGCGTCTCCTCAGCTGGGTCTCCGGGTCACCAGGTCGCCAGGTCACCGGTCACTGGGGTATCCATCCTCCCGGCCATCGGCTGGGTCCCCAAGTCCTCTCTCCGGTCCTCTGCAACAACAAACTCCCTCTCCCCTCCCCTCGTTAAACCAGTAACACCCAGGGAAACTGAGTCCCACCCCCTCCGCATGCAAACCATTGAAACTCCACAGAAAACAAGAAAACCCCCCACTTTGTCACATGGGGCACAGTAGCATTCGTGGGAGGGGAGCTGGGGTCAGCAGGGCCCGGCCCAGAGGCTAAGCACTAAGGGGGCGGGGGGGGGGCTGTTCAGCCCCTGGCAAAGGCGACTGGGGGGGTTCCCAGGGGTAGCTGGGAGGGAGCATGGCCTGGGGGTGCAAAGGGGGTCAGGCAGGAGCCATGTGGGACTGAAAGGGACCTGGCTAGTCCAGCCCCTGCCTCAGCGGCCAGTAACCCGAGCTGGCCTGGCGGGGGGGTTGTCCGGCTGTTTGCACAAAGCTCCAGTGAGGGAGACGATGAGGCCTCGCTCACCCCAGCAGGGCCAGTGCTGGCTGCCTTGGGGTGCGGGGAGAGACCCCCCCACCTCCGGGTGCAGGCTGCATCACAGCACCCTACAGCTCCGAGCCAAGGTGCTGCAGCTCGCTGGGGGGCTGGGGCTGCCTGAGCTCTGGGGCTGTGTTTGTGTGACCAAGTGGGAATTTTTCATAACAGTTTCTATGACGCCTGTGCGTGCCTCAGTTTCCCCTACGTGGTGCATGGTTAGCTAGGCGGGCGGCAGGGGAAGGTTGTTTGCTCTTTGCAGAGACCCAGGGCTCTGTGTGCCTGGCTGGGCCGGACAATGGTCCAGCCGGTTGGTACCTAGCGACTCGCTGTGCGGGAAGCCAGCAGGTCTGACTAGCTGGAGAACAATAGGCCGGGTGACCAGGTGGGCCCGGGACGGAGGCGGGAGGGCGCTGGAAGCAGGACATACTCCGGACTGGGGCTCAAGTGGGGGTCCGAGCAAAGCTGTAACTTTCTGCTCCATGACACCCAAGGGTGTCCTCAGCGCACTGGCTGGGTCACTCCAGAGCTAGCAAGTCTCCCCCAGGTGCCCCATCCGGCTGGACTCGCTGCACGGGGCTGGCGGCTCCGAGGTTCACTCCCAGGAGCCGGGGAGGCCGAGGGGCTCTCCCCAACGAGCCAGTGTGGCCCTAAGGGGGCTGACGCGCTGCAGGGTCCCCCCCCCCGAGTTGGGTGCACACACCAGGCCTGTGGATCCGTCCCAGCTGGGTTCGGGGCTGTCTCCCCACGCTGGGGCTCGCCTGGTGCTTGGGCGGCCGACAGGCCCTCAGTACATGGAACGTCCTTTCTTTGCTCAGCTCTGCACAAGCTTGCGAGTTGCTGAGGGCTGTAAGAAACAGCAAGACCCCCCCCCCCCCAGGGACCACAGGGGAGTCCTGCTTGGTGGTGTTAATAATCATCGTGATACGAACATCGGGCAGAGGGGTGGGGCGGGGCGCTAAGGAACCCCCTCCCTTTGGGAATACGACGCTGGCCGCCCTTCCCGGAGGTGGCACTGCAGGGACCCCACGGCAGGAACGGGTCCCTGTCGCCTCCCGGCGCAAGGGTGAACGTGGCTGCGATTGTCACGCCCCCCTCGGGCTGTGCCACGCGCTGCCCTGGTTCACCGGGCCCACGGGTGGGGGCAGGGCAGAGGCACACCCTGGCTAGTAGCCAGGAGAGGGGCTGCGACGAGCCAGCGGGCGGGAAGACACCAGCCTGGGACAGACCCGTCTGGTGCACGCACACGCGCACACGCACACGCGCACACGCACACGCACTCAGCAGCCTGGTGTGCCCAGGGCCCGGGGGTGTCACCCGTTTGGGGAGCAGGCGGCTGGCCTGGGTGTGGTGCTGTGGGGCAGAGTTAAGGTGATATTCAACAACAGGGCAAGGGGGTTGACACTTACTCGGCTCCTTGGTGCTAACCCTTGTCTGGCTCAGGGGCTCGGCCTCTGGGATGGAGCCGGATTCCTCTGCAGGGAGCCGTATGGGACCCTGGGAAAGGGAGAGACAATGGGGAGCTGCTGCCCCCTTGTGGCAGTACCAAGTAAGGGCAGATTTGCATCACTAAACCAGAGCTGCATTCACGCAGGAGTCGCTAGGACCCATCTCTCCTACTTTCCCCGGCCCCCACTGCTTCCTGCTCCCCTGTGACAAAGTGGGAATGTTCTTAATGTTTTCTCTGAATACTGTGTGGGTGCCTCAGTTTCCCCTGTGCATTTCTCGAGTGTCTAGGCGGTGGGATCAGGGTGTGTGATTGTTGCAGAGCCCTAGTGTGACGAAGTGGGACTGTTCTTAATGTTTTCCTCAGTTTCCCCTATGCAGTTCTTAAGTATCTAGGTGGTGGGATAAGGGTGTCTGGTTGCTGCAGAGCAAAGGGCCAGGGCACATAAATGCCGGACACTCTGTCTCCTGGCAACTGATGGCCTGGGCCCCTCCTCTGCAAAGGTGCCAACTGAAGGTGTTGGAGACAAAGATCAGGTGACCTCTTGGCCTGGGAAAGAGACAAAGCCCAGAGAGGGAGGGGCTGGGCGGGGGTGGGAGTTTGGAGCTAGCTGGGGACTGGAAGGGAGGGTAGACGGGGGGTCTGCCTCGCTGGGCCCCGGAATGGACCCGGCCGAGGGGTCCCGTTCTCTGTACCTACAAGCTCCGTTTTAGACCGTGTTCCTGTCATCTAATAAACCTCTGTGTTACTGGCTGGCTGAGAGTCACGTCTGACTGGGAAGTGGGGGGTGCAGGACCGCTGGCTTCCCCAGGACCCCGCCTGGGCGGACTCGCTGTGGGAAGCGCACGGAGGGGCATATGCTGAATGCTCCCAGGAGAGAGCCAGGAGGTGAAGCCGTGTGAGCTTCTTGCCCTGAAGACAGTCTGCTCCGAGGGAGAGGAGGCTCCCCAGAGTCCTGACTGGGTTTGTGGGGAGCAGTTCCAGAGCATCGCCTGGGGACTCCGGGACACCTAGAGGGCAGGGGTGATGGTGTCTGCAGAAAGAATGGCCGACACCCTGTCTCCTGGCAGCCTGGGCCCCTCCCCTGCAAGGTGCCAACTGAAGGTGTCGGAGAACAAAGGGATCAGGTGGTCTCCTGGCCCGGGAAAGAGACAAAGGCAGAGGAGGGGCTGGCGAGTTTCAGTTTGGAGCTGGCTGGGGAAATGAAGGGGGCCCAGACGGGGCTCTGGCCTCCCTGCCCCCAAGATGGACCCGACTGAGGGGTCCTGTTCTCTGTACCTACAAGCTTTGTTTGGACCGTGTTCCTGTCGTCTAATAACCCTTCTGTGTTACCGTCTGGCTGAGAGTCGCGTCTGGCTGCGGAGTTGGGGGGCAGGGCCCTCTGGCTGCCCCAGGACCCCGCCGGTGCAGACTCGCTGCGGGAAGCGCACGGGGGGACGGGGATGCTGAATGCTCCAAGGTCAGACCCGGGAAGGTGAAAGCCGTGTGAGCGTCTTGCCCTGGAGCCAGTCTGCTCAGAGAGGAGACTTCACCAGAGTCCTGACTGGCTTCGTAGGGAGCAGTTCCCGAGCGTCGCCCGGGGACTCCGGGTCTGGGCCTCCCTTTCCCCAGCCAGCTCCTGCCCGGGGTCGGCACGACCGGGCTCTGGCCTGACGGGGCGGGGGCCGTCTCCTGCCCGGGGTCGGCACGACTGGGCTCTGGCCTGATGGGGCGGTGGCCGTCTTGTGCCCGGGGTCGGCACGACCGGGCTCTGGCCTGACGGGGCGGGGGCTGTCTCCTGCCCGGGGTCGGCACGACCGGGCTCTGGCCTGACGGGGCGGGGGCTGTCTCCTGCCCGGGGTCGGCACGACTGGGCTCTGGCCTGACGAGGCGGTGGCCGTCTTGTGCCCGGGGTCGGCACGACCGGGCTCTGGCCTGACGGGGCGGGGGCTGTCTCCTGCCCGGGGTCGGCACGACTGGGCTCTGGCCTGACGGGGCGGGGGCCGTCTCCTGCCTGGGGTCGGCACGACCGGGCTCTGGCCTGACGGGGCGGGGGCCGTCTTGTGCCCGGGGTCGGCACGACCGGGCTCTGGCCTGACGGGGCGGTGGCCGTCTCCTGCCCGGGGTCGGCACGACCGGGCTCTGGCCTGACGGGGCAGGGGCTGTCTCCTGCCCGGGGTCGGCACGACTGGGCTCTGGCCTGACGGGGCGGGGGCTGTCTCGTGCCCGGGGTCGGCACGACCGGGCTCTGGCCTGACGGGGCGGGGGCTGTCTCGTGCCCTGGCTTGGCACGACCGGACTCTGATGTGATGGGACAGGGGCCGTCGCCCTGTGTCCGTAGCAGCTGGGACAACGTGGCCCCAATCCCAGGTGGAACCGCTTGGCGCTGCTGTAACAGTTCTCCTGAGTCGCTGGATCATTAACCCCCCTCCCCCCCAAGGAGCAGGAGCCAGGCCTCAGTTTTTAAAAATTTTATTTATAACAATCTCTGTGTTTAGTTGTAAAGTAATCCAGCAAAAGTTATGAAAAGGCGCCCCCCCGCCAAAGGCTGGGGGCCCCGCCCCCCACAGGCGTATCCCGTCCCTACTAGAAAAGCTAGGTCATTTGATTCGGTTTAAAAAAAAATGCCTGTGGGAGAAACGAGTGGAGATGAAGCTGGGGCGGGCCGGCGGCAGCCCCTGGGGAGCGGGGTGTCCGGCGCGGTGCCCGGGGCCCCCCTTCGCCCACAGGAGCATGCACTAAACATGGCGCTAGGCGCAAAGGAAAGGAACCCCCCGGCCCCGGCAGGGGAGACCCAGGCAGAGGCCCCAGCTCCAGCCGCGGGGCCCGGGGGTGCAGGCCCCCAAACACCCCTAGCCCCAAAGGAGCCACGCCCCCCCCCCCCCGGGAATCAATGCCGGGGGCGGGGAGGGAAAAGGGGATCCCACCTAGACAGTGCTCTGGGGCAGGTGACTGGTTGGATGGGAGCCTGCGCGGGAAGGAAGGTGATTGGTGGGATGGGAGCAGGAGGCGGGAAAGAAGATGATTGGTTGGATGGGCGCCTGGGCGGGATTGGTGAGGTTGGAGCGAGGGAACGGATTGGTGGGACAGGATTGCAATGGGGATGGGAGGGGTGGGGCTGAGGACAAGGGGGAGGAGCTCTCCATTTGGCTCCTCCCCCTGCAGCTTCTGGCAGGTGGGGGAGCAGGCTACGTGTTGGGGGGGGGGATCGAGTCACCGGGGCCTCGGCCCCAGACTGATTTGTTCATAGCTCGGGGGGGGGGGGCTGGACAAGGTGCCCCGGGGGGGGGGGGGGGGGGCGAACCCACCGGGACCCAACCGCGGCAGGTTTCAACTGCAGCTAGAACGAGGAGCTGGCAGCTCCGGGGGGGCGATCGCAGGGTTAATGCTGCCACGCACCCCCCCCAGTCAAGGGGGGGATTCCCCCAACAGCCTTGGACCCAGCTCCCCAGCGCTATGGAGACAAGCCGGGTATCCCCCCCACTTTAACCCCTCGCTGTGCCCGCTCCGAGATGCCGGCTCGTCCCGCGGGGGGGTGGGGTGGGGGGGAGCCTGGCCCGGGGAATAGACAAGTAATAATACTGCTCACATATAAAAGTAATAATCCTTCATTTGTACATTTATACAGTGTCTGTCGCCCCCCCGCCCTCCCCCGCTTGTCTCTTAATTGGCTTCTTTTCCAAACCGGCGGCACCGCAGCCCCCTCCCCCATCTCTGCCCCCTGTGCTAGGGGGTTGCCCGACCCCCCCCCATCCCTGCCCCCTATGCCAGCGGGTCAGCCAGGTCGTCGTCCGTGCCCCGCGACAGCAGCTCCCGCTTCTCGTCCGTGCTGGCCAGCGAGTTCCGGCTGTTGTGGGCTCCCATGTAGAGGGTGGCGTAGACGGGGTTGGTAAAGTTGGTGGGCTGAGGGGGGGAGAGCGAAGGGTGAGGAGAGGGGGGAACAGAAGGTCCCCACAGGGGGAGGATCTCCCACCCTGTCCCCCCCTTCTCCTCTGGCGTCCCTGCTGCAGGGTTCCTCTGGGGTCGGCTCCGTCCCCCGCCCCCACCCTCACCTTGTCCGGGTCCAGGGCGAAGTCGGCGTCCAGCAGCTCCCCCACGTCGTCCTCCGGCTCCCCCTCGTACATCTTGTAGGTGGGGTTCCCGATCTCCACGTTCATGGCGCCGTTCGTCATCCGCTGGTGCTGGAAGCCTTTGGCGCTGGGGAGCACGGGGCAAGCACAGGGTCAGCGCTGGGCATGGGGGGCAGAGGCAGGTGCCTGCCGGGGGGGGGGGGGGCAGTGTGTGGGGCAAAGGGCTTGGGGAACCCCATGCTGCAGGGAGAGGGCCATCGATATCACAGGGGCAGGGCCCCACAGCCAGGTGACCCTCTGACTAGAATCTCAGCCCCCGGCCCAGGGCCAGGTCCCCCCAACCCGCCCCCCGGCCCGGTAACCCCTCCCCCCCGGCCCAGGGCCAGGAACCCCCAACCCGCCCCCCGGCCCAGTAACCCCTCCCCCCCCGGCCCAGGGCCAGGAACGCCCAACCCGCCCCCCGGCCCGGTAACCCCTCCCCCCCGGCCCAGTGCCAGGTCCCCCCAACCCGCCCCCCAGCCCGGTAACCCCTCCCCCCCCGGCCCAGGAACCCCCAACCCGCCCCCCAGCCCGGTCCCCCCCGCCCCTCGGCCCATGACTCACCCTTTAACCCGCCGCTTGTACCAGAAGACCGCCAGGCCCAGTAGCAGGATGAGAAGCAGCAATACGATGGGGATGACGATGGAGGCCGTTCCTGGGGCGGCAGGGACAGGCGGCATGTCAGGGCGCGGCTGGGGAGGCCCTGACCCTCCCCGGGCCCGGCTCATGGGGCGGGGGTGGACTCCCCACTGTCTGGGGCGATCCAGGGATGGGGCGGGGGTGGGCTCCCCACTGTCTGGGGCGATCCGGGGATGGGGCAGGGGTGAGCTCCCCACTGTCTGGGGTGATCCAGGCCTCGCGCCGAGGTACCCGGGGGAGGGCAGGGGGGCTCAGCCCCTCGCCAGCTGAAAGGGACTCCGAGATTTCTATGGGGGGGCAGTGGGATGATCTGGCTCTGTGGGTGCAGACGCCCCCCCCGCCCCCTCCGGGGACCCTCAGGAGGGCAGGGAAATGCCCCCCCCCCATATACATACGGCTGCTCTGCTGTTCGCTGACCCCAAAGTCCTCACACCGCAGCCCCGTCAGATCCGTCGCGCACCTGGCGGGGCGGGAGGCCAAGCGCAGGTTAGAGGGGAGCGGGGCGCAGGAATGGGGGGCACACGGGGCGGGGGCACGTGGATCAGGGAGGGACCGGGCGGGGGAGCACGGAGAGCGTCTGGACCGGGGGGCTCGCAGAGCGGATGTCCCTGCCACTCGTGCCTCCTCCGTTGTGTGGGGGGGGACACCCCCCCCACCCGTTCTTGGGGGGCTCTGCTGAGATTTGGAGCAGGGAGCACATCCTGGCAGTGCCCGCTCGGGCGGCTCTTGGCAGGACGGGGGGCTGAGCTGGGCCCTGCGCGGGGGCTTTGCCATGGGCACGTGTCTGCCATGGAAGTGCCCGGCCGGCAGAGCCGCCCTACGGCCCCGTCACCCCCACGCCGCGGGCCGGGCGGTGCTTACTGGCATTCCGGCATCTGCGTCCTGCCGTTCATGGTGCAGGTGCCCCCGTTCAGGCAGTAGTTGTCGCAGGTCAGGCAGCTCGGTGCCATCTTGCCATTCGGGCAGCTGTAGGGCAAAGACGGGGCAGGGTCAGGGTCAGGGCATGCACCCGAAACCTTCCTCATGTCCCCCCACTGCCCCCCCAGCTGTAGGGCAGAGACGGGGCAGGGTCAGCGCATGCACCCGAAACCCTCCTCATGCCCCCCCACTGTCCCCCCACCTGTAGGGCAGAGACGGGGGGGAGTCAGCGCATGCACCCCAAACCCTCTGCATGCCCACCACTGCCCTAGCCCCCCCTCCCCTGAGCTGTGGGGCAGAGTCAGGGTGGGGTCAGCGCATGCACCCCCGCACTGCCCCCCTCAGCTGTGGGGCAGAGATGGGGCATGGTCAGCGCACACCCCCTGAATCCTCCAGGCGCCCAGCCCACTGACGCTGCTCCCCCTAGCACGGCTGCAGCCAGGGAGCTGGGCGCCAGGGCTCTCCGGGGGGGCTGGCAGGGCACAGAGCCAGCCCCCCTCCACGCCCCCCGATCACCAGGGCGCTGTTCTGGGCAGAGCAGCTTGGTGCCTCTGTTCCCCTAGCGCCGCCCCCATCACAGTGCCCCGTTCCCCCCCCAGGCAGGCTCAGCTGCCCCTGGACGCCGGGCGTGCCTGGCACGCAGCGTCTGGGCCCGAGAGCTGAGCTGCCCAGGAGCCGTGCTGGCCACACCAGCCCCGCGGACACCTACGTGCAGGTGACCTCGCCGCTCTGCCTGTTGATGTTGCACTTGCCCTCCTGGCAGCGGGAGCACTTGCTGACCTGGCAGCGGGCACCCTCGTACTGCGGCAGGCACCGGCACTGCTTGGCGCCGCCGGCCGCCAGCTGGCACACGCCCTCGTTCTCACAGTAGTCGAAGCACTGGCCTGCGGGGGACAGGGTGGGCGGTGGGAGGGAGGAGTGGCGGGAGCAGCAGGGCCCATCCCAGCTGGGGAGAGAACCCAGGAGTCCTGGCTCCCAACCCCACCTTCCCTCTCTGATCGACCACTAGACCCCACTCCCCTCCCAGCTGGGGAGAGAACCCAGGAGTCCTGGCTCCCAATCCCACCCTCCCTCTCTGACTGACCACTAGACCCCACTCCCCTCCCAGCTGGGGAGAGAACCCAGGAGTCCTGGCTCCCAACCCCACCTTCCCTCTCTGATCGACCACTAGACCCCACTCCCCTCCCAGCTGGGGAGAGAACCCAGGAGTCCTGGCTCCCAACCCCACCCTCCCTCTCTGATCGACCACTAGACCCCACTCCCCTCCCAGCTGGGGAGAGAACCCAGGAGTCCTGGCTCCCAACCCCACCTTCCCTCTCTGATCGACCACTAGACCCCACTCCCCTCCCAGCTGGGGAGAGAACCCAGGAGTCCTGGTTCCCAACCCCACCCCTCCCTCTGACCGACCACTCAGCCCCACTCCTCTCCCAGCTCTGGGGAGAGAACCCAGGAGTCCTGGTTCCCAACCCCACCTACCTCTCTGACCACTTCCCTCCCAGCTGGGGAGAGAACCCAGGAGTCCTGGCTCCCAACCCCATCCCTCTCTCTGACCACTCGGCCACACTCCCCGCCCAGCTGGGGAGAGAACCCAGGTGTCCTGGCTCTCAACCCCACCCTGCTCTGACCGACCACTACACCCCACTCCCCTCCCAGCTCTGGGGAGAGAACCCAGGTGTCCTGGCTCCCAACTCCCCCCACCCAGCTCTGACCGACCACTACACCCCACTCCCCTCCCAGCTCTGGGGAGAGAACCCAGGACTCCTGGCTCCCAACTCCCCCCCCCCCAGCTCTGATCACTGCACCCCACCCGCTCCCGGCGGGGGAGAGACCCAGGCGTCCGGCTCGCCCCACTCACGGAACTGGCAGCGGTCGCCGAGGAAGCCGGCCGGGCAGCGGCAGCTGGGCTGGTTGCCCAGGTTGACGCTGCAGCTGCCGTTGTTCAGGCAGTATTCGGCGCACACCTGCTGGTTGCACCGGGGCCCGGTGAAGCCGGTGGGGCAGCGGCACGTCGGCATCCCTGGGAAGGGGGCCAAGGCGTCAGTGGGACGGGGCCGCGGGATTCGCTCGTTCGGACGCTGATACTGGAGCCTCAGGGCTTCGGACCCTCCGCCCAGCTCCGGGCACCGAGGGCAGCCGGATCTGCCCCGGCCCTGCCTCCCACGCTGGTGCGGGGGCTCAGGGGCACGGCCCAGCCAGCCCCGTATCTCTGAGCACCCACAGCTCCCAGCCCCACCAACCGGCCCCTCCAGCCCTGTGGGATCAAAGCCAGGGCCCCACCCCAGTCCCACAGGCCCATCTCCCCTGCCCTGGCCGGCAGTGCCCCATACCTGACGGGGAGGCGGCGCAGGTGCCCCCGTTCTGGCAGTACTCCCAGCACTGGTCCAGCTGGCACTTCTCGCCGTTGTAGCGCGGCTGGCAACGGCACTTGGCCTGCTTGCGGGCGTTCAGGAAGCAGCTGCCCCCGTTGAGGCAGACCAGGTCGCAGGTGTCGCTGGTCGGGACTGGAGAGCGCGGGAGAGGGGTGAGTGAGGACAGGCTGCCGGCGGAGGGGCTGGCACCGTGCCCGGTGGGCACACAGCTCTGGGTGGACCAGCAATGCCCTGGACTGGGCCGGGGGGAATCTTAACCCTTACAGTGCCAGTGGGAACGTGGTGACCCTGGGAGACGCGCCGTCCACCCAGTGGCGCCCCCGCTTGGGCAGCAACCCCTGGCTGTGCTCAGGAGGCGTGGCCTGTTGGAGGGGGCGTGGCCTTGCTGCAGCTTCCTCCCCTCCCGCCCCGGGTGACACCACGTACCGACGGGCGAGACGGTGGGCGAGGGGATCACCACGCACGTGCCGTTGTCCAGCCGCTTCCCGTTGGGGCAGGTGCAGACGGGGCCGCTGGGGCTCAGAAGGCAGAGCCACTCGCATTTCTTCCTGTCGCAGGGGTTGGTCACTGGGAGAGAGAGGGGAGGGGTATGTGGGTGAAGGGAGGTACATGGCCGGGCACCCCTGCCCCACAGCACCCCCCGTCCGTCCCAGCGCATGTAGCACCACCCTCCGGAGGTGCCCGCCCTTGTGTCCCGCAGCCCCGGCCGCCCCAGCTCAGACTGGAGGGGGCTGTTCAGTGGTTGTGACCCCCCTTTCCTTTGCGGCTCGGCCGACGGGGGTGGCCCAATGCTGTAACCCAGGGCGTGCTCCTGGCAGGGCGGAGGAGGCCGAGCAGCCCTGGGGGGTCCTCGGCTGGCCCTGGCACTCACCGTCCGGCTGCTTGTACTGGTGGTAGAGCACCACGTCGGTGGCGTGGTTCAGCCCAGACGTCAGGTTGGTGACGGGCCCGTGCCCGAACTTGTGGATCTTGAAGATGCGGTTGTTAATGTAGGTGACGCCGTAGATGTAATCCTCAAAGATGTCGATGCTGAAGGGGTGGCTCAGTCCTGGGGGGACAGGACGGGAGGGGCGCGGAGTCAGAGGCCGGCCCTGCAGCTCAGGGCGCAGCTGTAACCGGATACCTGCTGCGTGTCTGGCCAAGGGCCCCTCTACCCCGGTATCAGGCCTCCTGCTGGAACGGGGCAGGACACAGGGGATGCAGCATGATTGGCTAAATAGAGGGGGGCGCTCTGGGGGCGGGGCTCTTCTGCAGCTGCTCACTGGTGACCCCTTGTGGGCAGTGAAGGAACAGCTCCGTTCCCTCTGTCTCATGGTGCACTCTGGAGATCGGATGCCAGATCCCCGCTCCCCGGCTCAGCTAGGCCACTGGTCCCCAGCCAGGACGGGGTGCTGGGAAGGGGTGGGGGGTGGCTGCCCGTCCTAAGGAGACCTCCCCCGCCCCAGCTCAGCCCGGCTCTCTGCAGCGGCCTCTCACCTTTCTTGTTATCAATAGCCACGACGGGGTCGGTGCCGTTGAAACGGATGCTGCCGATGACGGAGAGCTTGGCGTCGGCCCAGTACAGCCGCTCATTGTGATAGTCGACAGCCAGGCCTGCGGGGAGACACGCACTGAGATCCCGTCGGCCGCAGCACCTCTACCAGCCCAGCCGGGCAGCTCCACACGGCAGGGGAGTCGTGGGCACTGCTGGGAAGTGGGCTGCAGCACGGCCGGCCAGACACCCCCAGACGGGCTGGACGACAGCAGGGCCCAGCTCCCGGAGTCCCCAGTTGCGGGTCCCCCAGGAAGAGGGCAGATCGTGCAGACGTGGGGTGTTACTACAGATTCTCCAGATCCCCAAGCGCTTCGTACGGGCATTGGTTACAGACGAGGGAAACCGAGTCACAAAGCAACCTACCCCAGGTCACACGGTGGCAGAGCTGGGAAGAGAACCCAGAAGTCCTGGCCCGGTGCCCTCACTCCAGAGCCTGCTATCTGCCTGAACCCTTGCTGGGTGCCGGGGGATCCCCTGCCCCGCCCGCCGTGCCCGGCCCTGCTCACCTGTCGGCCACTGGATGTTGTCCTGCACCAGCGTCTCCCTCATGGTCCCGTCCATCGCGGCCTTCTCGATCTTGGGGTGGTTGCCCCAGTCGGACCAGTACATGGTCCTATGAAGGGAGGAAAGGCCTTGGCGGAGTGGGTCCCTGGGGGAGGGGCGTAGCGGCACGGCCCCTGGCGCACAGGCTGCTGGCGGGGGGCTCTGAGCCCAGCCCCCGACACTGCAGTGCCCCGTGCCCGCAGCCCCACTGACCTCAACGGCCTGTTTGTGCTGCCGAGACGAGGGATGGAGCCGGCAGCGCGCTGGGGCCCTCAAAGGGTTAATCCGCACCAGCCCCGAGGGGGGGAACCTTGGCACCTCCCCATGGCAGTTACCCCATCGCCCCACAGTGCACTCACACCCAGCAGGGATCCTCCCACCCACAGCCCCACGTGGATACCCAGACACCCACTGGGGCGAGCTGAGACTGCCCTGGGGTAAGATGGGGGCCTCCCCAGCTGGCAATGGGGAGCACGTGCCATGGGGGAGGGTGGTGGCCATGGGGGGCTGGATATGAGGCTGGTGTGCGGGTGCAGGGGCTGGATGGGGAGTGCAGGGGATGGGATGGGGTGGGACTCAGGGGCTGGATACAGCGGGGTGGGGGAGTGCAGGGGGTGGGACGGAGTGGGGTGCGGGGGCTGGATGGGGAGTGCAGGGGGTGGGACGGGGTGGGGTGCGGGGGCCGGCTGAGGGGGCAGGGGGTGGGACGGGGTGGGGCGCGGGGGCTGGATGGGGAGTGCAGGGGGTGGGACGGGGTGGGGTGCGGGGGCTGGCTGAGGGGGCAGGGGGTGGGACGGGGTGGGGCGCGGGGGCTGGATGGGGAGTGCAGGGGGTGGGATGGGGTGGGACTCAGGGGCTGGATACAGCGGGGTGGGGGAGTGCAGGGGGTGGGACGGAGTGGGGTGCGGGGGCTGGATGGGGAGTGCAGGGGGTGGGACGGGGTGGGGTGCGGGGGCCGGCTGAGGGGGCAGGGGGTGGGACGGGGTGGGGCGCGGGGGCTGGATGGGGAGTGCAGGGGGTGGGACGGGGTGGGGCGCAGCGGCCGGATGGGGGGCAGGGTGTGGGACGGGGTGGGGCACCGGTTCTGGATATGGGGGGGAGCGCAGGAGGTGGGACAGGGGGTCTGGACGGGGCGGAGGTTCTGGATACAGTGGGGTGGGGGAGTGCAGGGGGTGGGACAGGGGGTCTGGATGGGGCAGGGACGTCTCGTACCCTCGGAGCGGGTCGACCACAATGGCGTGGGGCTCGTCGATCATGCCCGAGATCAGCGTTTTGCGGTTGTCGCCCTTCATCTGCGCCACCTCGATGACGTCGCGCCCGGAGTCCGTCCAGTAGACGTTCCCGGCCACCCAGTCCACGGCGATGCCCCGCGGCATCTTGAGCCCCGAGATCTGGAAGGCAGAGAGAGGTGGGGCCTTAGCGCCCTGGCCCGGCTCGCCCCGGCCCCCCGGAGCCCCGAGCGCCCGCTCACATTGAGGTGGGTGACGCCCCCGTCCAGCTGCCGCCGGTTCCGGTTAGAGGCGGTGGAGGCGGCGGACGACGGCAGCTCGCGGTAGGAGATCTTGCCCGTGTGCCAGTTGGTCCAGTAGATCTTGTTGCCCTTGACGTAGATGTCCATGGCGTCGATGCGCACGTTCTCGTCGCCCTGGAAGGCCGGCTCGTAGGCCGAGTTGGGGTTGAAGGGGTACATGCTGCGGATCTTGTTGTCGTCGGCGATGTACAGGATCTGCTGCTCGGAGCCTGTGGGGGGGGGGGGGAGAGCTGTCGGCTGGGGGCCCAGTGGAGAGCAGCACTGAGGGGGCACAGGGGAGGTGCCCGCTAGGAGGGGGTGGGCTCGGGACTGAGCTGCGGCTCTGGCTCATTCCAGCGGTCACGGCCGGGTGGAGCCCAGCGGCCTCCCGACATGGGGCGCATCCCGCGTGGCGCCGGGCGGGACAGATGCTGGGGGCGCAGGGACGGGAAGGGTTTGAGACGGCTGGAGAGGGGGGAGCTGGGGTCCCAGGGAGACGTAGCCAAACTGCCCGCACCCCCCATACCTTCCGCCTTGCACGTGTGATGGGTCTTCATGAAGTTGCGGGCGCAGCTGCAGACGTAGGATCCCTTGGTGTTGTTGCAGATCTGGGAGCAGGTCCCGAACGTCGAGCACTCGTTGATGTCTGGGCGGGGATCAGAGGTAGACAGGCCGTGAGGGGCCGGGGGAGCTGCAACGGGGCGGGGGGCCCACCCCAGGACAGTCCTACCTGAGAGCAGAGGGTGCCGCGCGGGGGCGGGCAATACAGCCCCTCACGGTAACCATGAGCTGGCACATAACAGCTCAGGGCTCCAGGAGAAGGTGGGCTGAGGCCAAAGGTCCGGGGGTGTCTGCATTCACCACCCTCGTGAGCACCCCAGCTCCAGCCAGGCAGCGGAGCTCTCTCCTGGTGCTGGCACCAGGGATCATGCCCCCCAGGTGCTCAGCACGGCAGCTCCCCAAATCAGGGAGGCAGTGGCAGCTACTTGGGGGTGACGAGGCTGGGCCAGGGATGGGCCGTCTGCGGGGAGCTCCGGGCACAGGGGTGAGTAACAGATTAGAGGGTGCTGAGATGCCACATGGTGCCCGAACTGCCAGTGCCATCCGCCAGGCCAAGGTCAGGGTGCCAGTCAGCTGCTCCCCACCTGGGCGGCGTTCACGGAATGTGCTTCCGAGGTCCAGCGGGCGAAGCACTCGACTGGAACTCAGGACACCTGGGTCCTATTCCTGGCACTTGTCATCTGAAAACCAGGCCCCTCTTCTCCAGAGTCCCCGGGCATTCTGGGAAATCTTGGCCTTGTCTCCTTCAGAAGAACGACCCGGAAAGGCAGTGGCTCTGGTGGCCACTGCCGGGCGTGGCCCTGGGAGTGTGCTACCCACCAGGCAACCCCCCATTCCTTGAACCCGCCCCGTGTCCGTGGAGAGCATGGTTCCTCTTGCAGTCCAGCAGAGCCCCGGGCTCCGTCCTGGCTTCCCCCCAGCACAGCCCTGCACCCAGCGGCCTGGTACCTTGGCAGGTGTTTTTGTCAGGTGCTTTCTGGAAGCCGCTGCGGCAGGTGCAGTAGACGGTCGTCTGGGACTGGATGCACTTGGCCTCGTCCCCGCACATGGTCCCGTTGGTGTGGCAGCTGTACGGATTGGGATCTGCAAGGGGGACGAAGGGCCCAGCGGCTCGTCAGGGCGCGGCCATGGGACCAAGGACTGTACCAACTGCTGTGCTGCCCCGGAGCCAGCACCCCCCTCCCTCCCTCCCGGGTGGCATCTGTGGGCGAACCTGGGACCTCAATAGGAGAACAGATTTCAGGCCTCCTGGGAACACTGGCCCAGCCCTGACAGAGCAAAACCTCGGAGGAGAGAGCTCCCCCTGCTAGCCCAGCCCTGGGCTCCCCCAAGCCCTGCTGGTGCCCCTCACTCCTGACCCACAGCCCCCTGCTAGCCCAGCCCTGGGCTCCCCCCAGCTCTGCCGGTGCCCCTCATTCCCGACCCACAACCCCCTGCTAGCCCAGCCTTGCCCTCTGTGACGGTCTGTACTATTATGGTCACCACTTTTACAATACTATGATACATTTTGTACAAAGAATACCTTGCGAGGAATCATCTGAAAACTCATAATCTGCTGAACATTATCGTCCTGGTACAATATGTGTATCAACGCTGTATGTGAAACTATAAGATTCTACTATGTATCGTTGTTATAAACTGTTCCAAGGTTCAGACAAGCAGATGCAAGCTAGTTTTTCAGGGACAAAGACACACTAGCACCCCAGACAGGTGTTAAAGAGCGATCACCAGCTTAAGCAACCGTTCTTCAGCAGCAGGAAGATGTAAACAAGAAATTTACATTTCCTCACAGAGAAGGTTCAACCCTCACGTCCGCTGCCCCCCCTCCTTCTCCCATCTCTCTGCTCAGGACATCAACGAACACTGGAAGGACTCTGACCTGGGGGAGGGGTCCCTGGCTGACGGGAAATCCAGCCTGTGAACTATTACAACGTGTGGTGAGAGAGACTAGCTTTACACCCCACTCACCGCCGTGGGAACACGGCTCCTCGTCCGAGCCGTCCCCGCAGTCGTCGAAGAAGTTGCAGCGCAGGAGGGAGCTGATGCATTTCTTGTTCTTGCAGAGGAATTCGCTCTTCTCGTGGCTGCAGCTCTTGGGCCTGGCGGTGGGCAACTCTGTGGGGGCCGGCAGGGGAGTGGGCTTGAGACCAGAGCATGGGAGCAGCCCCGGGGGCTAAGGGCCACTGACCCCGGCCCCACAGACAGACACACGTTCCCTGCCCCAGGAAGGAAACGATGGGACACGGGGGGGGGTTAGTGACTACAGCAGAGGCCTGGGAGCCAGGACTCCTGGGTTCTATTCCTGGCTCTGGGAGCAGACAGGGATCTAGTGGTTAGAGCGGAGGGCTGGGAGCCAGGACTCCTGGGTTCTATTCCTGGCTCTGGGAGCAGACAGGGATCTAGTGGTTAGAGCGGAGGGCTGGGAGCCAGGACTCCTGGGTTCCGTTCCTGGCTCTACATGTGACTTGCTCTGTGGCTGTGGCTAAGGTGGGGCTCCCGCCCGGGCCTGACTCCGCCCATCTCTAGAGTGGGGCAGTGGCAGTGACCTCAGGGCTGCTCACCGCAGTCTCGCTCATCCGTGCCGTCCCCGCAGTTGTCGATGCCGTCGCACTGACGCCCGATCCACAGGCACACGCGGTCGTTCTTGCAGCGGAACGGTCGGCCGGGCGGGCACTGGAACCTCACTGCACCGGCGACAGACAGGCGGAGCCGGTGAACGGAGACGCTGCTGCCTGGCTCAGCCCCCCCCCCCCCGCCCCCCCAAACGTGCCCAGGTGCCAGGACTCGGACTCCATCGCAGGGCCCGGCTGGAGAACCTGGCTCCAAACTGGGGCTGACCCCGAACTCCCTGGAAATTCCCCAGGCTCAGAGCCCCATAAACTCCGCTCCACTCCCCCCAGACTGTGCCCCCTCCTGGGCTGACCGCCCCAAAACCTCTGCTCCCCCTCCAGAAGTGACCCCCCATTGACATTCTGCCCCTTCCCTGGCTTGTTGGCCCCCCAGCCTTGGCCTCGCCCCTAGGCCAGTCCCTTTGGGCTCTGTGAACCGCTCACAAGCACTCGGGGGCCAGGCCATCAGCTCACGGAGTCTGCCCCACTGCAGAGCACGGGCGTTACCGGCACCCGCCTCCCCCGTCTCAACCCGACTCAAACATCTCAGCCCTTGGAAGAGCTGCGAGCCACAGGCGGAGACCAGGGCCCCCCAGGGCCCGGCGATGACAGGGAATCGCCTGGGTGGGAGAGCCGGTGATCCATGCCTCATGGGGCAGAGGGAGGCAAAAGGCCCCCAGGCTCCAGCCCCGACCCAGTGCTCCCCCCACCCCAAACTGGGGCCCCTCCACGCTAACCTCCAAACTCTCTGCTCCCCCGATCCCTGCCGATCGGACCGGGGATCAAATTCCTTCCTGCCCACCCCAAGCTGGCAACAGGCTGACCCTGAGCACGACACCAGCAGGGACAGAGAATTCTTTGGGTCAGCTCAGGGCGCCGCCCACCCCGTCCGGGTTTGGCCTCACGTGGTCTGGCCTCACGTGGTCTGGCCACGCCTCCCAGAGCCCCGCCCCCAGCAGCATGAAGCCCCACCCCCTCCAGCAGCGCACCCTTCCCCAGCATGTGGAGGCGGGTTAGCCAGGGAGCGGGAGGACAGGAGGCCGGGCGGGACGGGGGACACTCACAGCACTCCTCGGGGTTCTCATCCGAATTGTCCCCACAGTCGTCCTCCCCGTCGCACTTCCAGGCCAGCGGCTTGCACAGGGTGTTGTTGCACTGGAACTCGTCCAGGGGGCAGGTGCGCACTATGGGGAGGGGGAGACGGGCGCGTCAGAGCCCGCGCTCGTGGGGAGGGGGCCGCGACGGGGGCAGGGAGGGGGACAGGAGCTCGCTGGAGCCCTCTTGGCCGACTGATTGGAAAGGAGCCCAGGAGACGGAGCCCAGGCCAGGGGCAGCGCCCCCCATCCAGCCACAGCAGGCCCATGGATCTGGGGGGCAGACACCCAGCGGCAGGTTCTTGCCCCTTCTATATTGGCAGGCCCTGCAATGCAAACGCCCGACTGCACGTGCAGCTTGGGCGCGTGGTCGCACGCCAGCATGGCTGGCTCCCTCATTAGGCTCCAGGGTTAACACAGCCATGAGGCGTGGAGATGTGTGTGTGTGTGTGTTTGCGCACGCGCCCTTCGCCCGCGCTGCTGTTACCCCCGGTGCCGCAGTTCTCCTCGTCGCTGCCATCCATGCAGTCGGCGTCGGCGTCGCAGCGCCAGCGCATGGGGATGCAGTGCCCGTTCTTGCATTGGAACTGGTCGAAGTCGCAGCGCAGCGTGCAGTCCTTCTGCAGGGCGGGAGGAGATGGCGGGTGAGCGGGGGCAGGGAGAAAACCCCGCCAGGGCGAAAATGGGGGGTGGGCTCTGGCAGAGGAGGCGCCTGTCTGGTCCTAGCTGCTAGTGCACAGCCAGCCCCGGTGCCAGGCCGGTTACCCACGAGCAGGAGGCCCCAGCTGCAGCAGCCCGGGCCCCAGAGCTGAGAGGGGCAGGCCAGGGCTGGCTGGTGGGGGGAAGCCGCCCCCTCTCCCCGTCCATACCTCGTCGGAGCCGTCGGCACAGTCGTGGTCCCCGTCACACTTCCACCGGCCGGCGATGCAGCGCCCGTTGGCGCAGGAGAACTCGCTCTCCGAGCAGGGCCTGGGCGCTGGAGGCAGAGGGGAGAGAAGACGGGGCGTCCCCGGTGAGCGGTGAGGCTAACCGGGCGGGGGGGGTGCGGACACAGACACTCATTCAGCGGCGCCGGGGGAGCAAGCCGAGCTGGGGAAATGCCCAGAGAGGTGCATGGCTCATATTGACTTCAAATGCCACCCCCGGCCCCGAACCATCCCAGCTTCCCCAGAGGGACGAGGGGGAAGGGAAGGAGGAACAGTCCCAGCTCTAGCTACCCCCTCCGGCTGCAGCTCCATCCCTAATCCCCACCTCCCGGGAGCAGGGGGCGCTCCCGTTCAGGGACAGGCCGAGACTGACCGGTCAGCGGCTACGGCGCTCATGCACTGGCTGTGGGACAGGTGGAACGTGTTTAAACTGCGTCTCCTAGAGCTGAGGGCGCACCTCAGAGCTGCTGGCTCCCACAGCAGAGCTCGGGCCTGGTGGGGTGATGCCCAGGAACGCAGAGAGTGCCAACGGGTATGCTGGCACGGGGGGCCCGACGTGTCTCCTGGCACTCCCTCGCTGTGCGCGGAGCTGCTCTGAATGTCACAGCAATACCTGCTCGGAACGGGGATCTGCTCCCGCCCCCACAACGCGTGGCTTTGCTGGCCCCACGGCCCTGCCCCAGCCTGGAGGAACCGCTGAATTACTTCCACCCCCATCTCCTGCTCCACCCGGGGGAGATCATGCGCCATGTCCCCTCTGGAGGCATCAAGAGGGTGGGAGGGGAGGTGCAGACGGGGGTTGAGGCTGGGGAGAGCAGACCAATCTGGGTCAATTTGCAGAAGCAGATGGGGCGAGGGTAGAACTTGGAGCTAAATATGAGCCATGCATGGGTCCCGGATGCGGTAATATTTAACCCTGTCTCTCTCTGTGCCCGGGGGCAACCGATTCAGCTGACGAGGTTCAGAAGGACTGTCCGGGTCGGTCTCTCACCCGCCCCCCATCCCCTCTGCTCCAGGTTGGTTGGTTGATTTATTTACTGAACACTTTAAATGGAATTAAGAAGATTTCGGCAGGAACCTACCTCTGAGCACCCCGTAACGACAGTGTGAAAATGGAGAAAAACGTAAGATGAGGTGAAATGGCACAAACTCAAATACACGACATGAGAGCAACAAAAACGAAAAAAACAAAATCCATTCTAAAGCTGGAAGGAGACTGGAGGGGCAAGGACCGCCGTCCGAGAACCGGTTTACGCAGTCTGACTGGGCGAGGCCTCGTCTCTACGCACATTCGCACTGGATCAGTTAAATCGGTTTCGTTCACTTGATGCCAACCCGTGTGGTGACGCTCTGATTTCAGTTCAGGCTGATCCTAATCGGCTTCAACTGAACTGCCATCAGGGTGTCCGCAGGCGTGTCTACACGGGAGCGGAAGGGGTGATTTCCAGCTCAGGCAGGCATCCCTGCGTCCGGTGGAGACACACCTTCCATCGGTTTAAAAGCACACCTTACTGGTGCAGCCGCGCAAGCAGCTTAGCCAAAAGTGATTTAGTGCCGCATGGATCCTCTGACCTCGCACTTCAGCGAGCCCGATCCAAGACACTGGGGAAGTGATTTAAGAGCAGCCGTGCTGGGGAAGGGAAGGCTGCGCTCACGGAAACGACGCCCCTTCCTAAGTGGTGCACAGATCCCAGCGCTGGGATCACCTTCCTGTCTCTCTCCAGGACACACCACAGACCGCGCTGGGGGGCTTACAGGGCAGGCCCCTGACGCAGCCCCATGTGCATCTGCTCATTGACCCGTCCAAGAGCTGCCCAGCGGGGTACTCCTGTCTCCACCCACAGCAACCAGCCTCCCCCCGCCCAGCAGCAGGACCAGCCCACGCCGGCCTGCCGCACTCCTCAGCACGGGGCCGTGCATCCACCGCAGGCTTCCTCCGGCTGGAGAAGGCCGTGTCCTGTTCCCTCCCCATCCCCCGCCCCCGGGCCAGCGCGGGGCTGACGGTGGCACGTACTGCAGCTCTCCTCGTCCGAGTTGTCCCCGCAGTCGTTGTCGTAGTCGCACTGCCAGCGGCCCGGCACGCACCGGTTGTTCTTGCAGCGGAACTGGTACGGCTCGCAGGTGCGCTCGTCTGCAGTGAAAGGCAGGGCGGGGGAGCAGGGGAGAGGCCAGGAATGGGGGCGGAGTGGGGGGTGAAGTGGGAAAAAAAGACCAATGTCAATTTCATCTGCCCACCCGGGGGTGGCACCCCGGTGAGGTGCGAGAGCGCTGAATAGAGGTGGCTGGAGTGCAGGGGTGAGCAGGGAGTGCCGTGAGCAGATCTACGGTGGACAAGAGGCAGCCGTGACCCCCCTCAGAGCCAATCAGCTCCCCCACACCTGGTGACCGACCCCCTGATCTGTGGGGACCCCCACTCCCCTAACGTAGCAGAAGATGCAAGAGCCGCTCGTCCCGGCCCTGCCGACTGTGGCGCCAGCTCACCACATTCCTCCTTGGGCTCGTCCGAGCTGTCTCCGCAGTCGTCCTCCCCGTCACATTTCCAGCGTGCTGGGATGCAACGGCCCGAGTCCTTGCACCGGAACTCGTCCACACCACACGTCATTTGTGCTGGGGGTGGGGGAGAAGAGGCAGAGGGGGGTTAGCGTCGGCGTGGGCCAGCACCCCCCCCCCTTTGCCCGCCCCCACTGAGGGCACCGGGGGAGCGGCTCCTTACTGCAGTTGGCGGGCTCGTCTGATCCGTCCACGCAGTCGTTGTCCCGGTCGCACACCCAGACACGGGGGATGCAGCGCTTGGTGACGGCACACTGGAACTGATTGGGGGCGCAGGTCACCTCCGCTGCGCAGGGGGCACAAAGGAAAGGGGAGTCAGGGGGGGCCTTGCAGCAGAAACTGGGGCTCTGCCTTTAATCACCCCCCAGCGCAGACGGGCTTGGGGGCCCGGGGAAAAGTACCCAGCAATGCCCACGGCAGCCTCTGACTCACGGCTGGGATAATCACGAGCCTCTTTTCCCACAGCGACATGACGGGCAGCGCAGGTACGTCACACGGGCGGCCCTGAGGCGGCTCGGGGAGAATTCCCTACCTCTGGCCTCAAAAGCAGGAACAAGCCCTTTCCAATTAACACCAAGGCTAACTGTGCCCCCAGTCAGCCCTGGGGACGAGAGGATGGGTACAAGGCCGCGCCTTTCAAACGGGCACGAGGAAATGTTGTTCGGCTATTTTGTAACCTGTGGAACTCATTGCTACTAGATATTAGACGTAAGCCTTTATCTGAATCAGAACAGCAGCGACTCCAGCTGGGATACAGCGAGCAGGGCTGTCCATGCTGCAGACTGCAGAGCGGGGGGAGGAAGCAAACCCGCCCCCCCGGCGATTGATTCCGCACCCCCGCGGCACTGAGAGCCCGCAGGCAGGAGGCTCCCCCCCCCCAGCACTCCCTGTCACTCACGACAATCCTTCTCGTCCTCGCCGTCCCCGCAGTTGTCCTGCCCGTTGCAACGGAAGATCCCAGGGATGCAGCGGTTGGTGTTGGTGCATTTGAACTGGCTGGGCAGGCAGACGTGGATATCTGGACAGAAAAGGGGACACAGTGAGGGGACTGGCTTGGACTTGCATTGCCGCTATTGGGAATCAGGAGCCCTGTTGGGGACCCAGGCGTCCGGGGGCCGTACCGCAGTTGGCCTCGTCCGAGTTGTCCTGGCAGTCGTTGTCTCCGTCGCAGATGAAGGCCGGGTTGGTGCAGATCCCGGTGGAGCACTGGAACTGTCCCGGGCGACACTTGAATTCAGCTGAGGAGAGAGAGGGGAGGTGGTGACGCCTCGTGCCGGATGAACCCCAGCATTTCCACAGCGCTGGGAGACGCACACTGGGCAAACCTGCCTGGCCCAGGGGTCCTCAGCAGGGACCCTGGACTGTCAGCACCACTAGCACAGGCCCCTACGGCATGAGCCAAAGGAGTAGTGCCATTAGCCAAGAGCAGCAGTAGGCTGTTATCCCACCAGGTGGGGAAGCGTGTTACACAGGCACTCCTCCTCACACTGGAGTCAATGGGGCTGCAGAGGTGGCAGGAAATTGTCCCACAACTTGTTTACAAAATTCTGATATGAATCGTTTCACCCCTCACTGAAATGCAGCCACCTCTGGGGTGGGACATGGCTGCTGTTTAACAGCACGCAGCAACACTATGCAGCCAGTGAGGGGAGGGAGCAAAGAAGACTCCCGTCTGCAATTAAAAGCAGGAGGAAGATTTCAGGGAGCTGCAGAGCACTGGCCATTAGACGCCCTATTACTGCAAGAGGCACCTGGACTCATTAACAACCAAGTCTAAGGACTCCGCTGCGTAGCCCCCCCCGCAGTGTCAGGCCAAGAGGAGAGCGCCCCCTGCTGAGTCACCAGCACTCTCCTATGCAGGCGGCCGGCAGGCCCAGCTCTGCTCCGCTTCAGAGCCCCACCCGCCCCCAGTCGGGCCCTGTGCCGCTCTCTGCTCCCCAGGCAGTACCAGGGCCGGGGTTTGAAGCCTTTGCCAAGGTGGCCCCTAGGACTCTGTGAGGGGAGCGGAGCTGGGAGGGAACGAACTCCCCTGACTCAGAAACCTCCTGGTTCCTGGGGGGTGTGGGATGGGGTTAATAAAGTGCGGTTCTCCCTGTGGCCCCCGCAGGGAAGGGCTGCGCGGGGCTCTGCGGCTGGCAGATCTCGCCGAGACGTCAACAGGCAAAGGACCCATTTCATCCCGGCACGTGGCGTCAGGGCCTGGAATTCCCCGCTGGCGGGAGCCATACTGGGAGTGGAGGCTGCTGGAGCAGGGGAACCCACACCACCTTCCGAGCGGGCAGGGGTAGGGCCCCCTGTGCCTCTCCTTGGGGTCACTGATGGGACTGGGAGCTCAGCCCCTGGGGTTGGGCGGAGCAGCGCCTGGGTCTGGCTGTGCCGCCCACACACCCCCGTCACTCACGGCAATCTTCGGGCTCGTCCGAGCGGTCCCCACAGTCGTCCTCCGTGTCGCATTTCCACCAGAAAGGGATGCATTTGTCGTTCTTGCAAACGAACTGCGGCAGAGAGACGAGGCCGTGAGGCCGGCTCCAGGCAGGACCCGGGGGCAGCGGCATGGGGGCGACCCCCAGGACCAAGGGAGCTTTTCCCTCTGGGTCTCTCTCCCTGCTCTACCCCCTGCCCAGCGAGATGCACTGAGAGCAAGAGGGGTATATGCCCGCTCCCCCCCGCCCCCTCTCCACAAAGCTGGGATGACGCGGTGCCTACCCGGACTCCCCCACATCTTCCCTCTCTGGAGCCTCAGCCCCACATCTCCAGGGGGCCGGGAGTAAGAGACTCCGGCCTTGAAACATCTCGTCTCCGAGTCTGGCTGTGGTTACAGGTAGCTACCGGGGCCTGGCAGCAGTGGGTTACCTGGCTGGCCGTGCAGTTGGAGACGCAGGTCTTGCCGTCGCCGCCCAGGTAGAAGTTGGTGGGGCAGGCGCACTTGTGGGTGCCGCCCGGAGAGAGGAGGCACAGGTTGCTACAGCCGCCGTTGTTGGTTTTGCAGGGGTGACTGGGGACTGGGGAGAGGAGAGAGCGCGCTGGGGTCAGACCGTCCGGGGGTGCAGCTGACTCCTGACCCCCGCTCTGCAGGTGAGCCCCCTCCCTCGTTGCGTGTCACCTCTACACATTCTTCCCCCACTGTCTCTCCTTCACCCCCATCCCAGCCCCACTCCGCACAGGGCCTGGACCCCTTGGTGAGCCCGGCCCCATGCAATCCGGGGCGTCCCATGGGAAGAGGAGCTGGGCAGCAGTCTTGCCAGCACGGTCCGTGCTGATCTGAGCGCAGACCAGGCAGGTAGCAACTCTCCAGCCATCCCCACTGGATCCTGATCCACCTGCCGGGTCCCGATCGGACTCCAGAACCCGCAGGCGAGCGTGTGCGGGCTGGAGAGAGCCCGGCTGGCGGGTCAGACGCTGGATGTGGGGCTGGGGGCCACAGGGACTAGACAGAGACCTGGCGACTCATTTCCCAAGCGGCCATCCCCCATTTGGGCAGCTGGGCACGAGGACGCGTCTCTAACTAGAGCCGCTGGCGGGATCCAGATGCCAAAGCCTGGGGCACTCACCCCCACTGTGCCATCTGGGCCCCCGCCCCCCCCTCAGAACCCCCAGGGAGCTAGTGTGAAATCAGGGAACCTTGTGCCTTGGTCCCCCCGGGGCTCCCACCCCCCCTCAGAACCCCCAGGGAGATGGTGTGAAATCAGGGAGCCTCGTGCCTTGGTCCCCGCCC
This sequence comes from Chrysemys picta bellii, assembly GCF_011386835.1. NCBI lineage: Eukaryota > Metazoa > Chordata > Testudines > Emydidae > Chrysemys > Chrysemys picta. The sequence continues at coordinate 13,632,990 of NC_088812.1, read as the reverse complement.
TTGCTGACCCAGCTCCTGGTGACGGCCCCCCCGCCCGGGGCTCCCTCCCGCTCACCGTCCGGCTGGCGGTAGGCATGGTAGATGTGGATGTCCATGGGCCGGTGCAGCGTGCTGATCAGCATGGACTTGTTGGCCCCGGTGGTCTTGTGGGCTCGGTTGATGGACTTGGTCTCCCAGTCGGTCCAGTAGATGTAGTCCTCAAAGAGGGTGAGCGCAAAGATGTGCGGGATGTCCTGGCTCAGCACTGCAGGGAGAGGGGGCAGCTCAGGCCAGGCAAGGACGCAGCAAGGACCCCCCCAGTCGTGCAGGACGGAGCACGGTGGCCGTGCGTCACTAGGTATGCACGTGGCGCCCTCTACAGGCCAGACACTGCAATCACCTGCTGCTGAGTCACCTACAGGATGTGGCCCCTTGGCAAAACCGGCAGAGCCCAGGGTTCAAGCCCCCGAACCTGGGAGCTGCCAGGCCACTCGAGCCGGGGACTGGAAGTGGGTAGGGGATGTGATTTTAAGAAGACTTTAATATTAATATGTGAGCTTGGATTCACCAGCGTTAATTATCCCTCTGCACTCCTAAAAAGCAGGGGACGATCACCTGCCTTGCGCGACAGCAGCGTGGCTCTCTGTGAATCCCACAGCAGGTACAGCTCATCCCCAGTTCCCAAATAGGGAAACCGAGGCAAGAAACAACAGGGAGGTCATTTGCCCAAGGGCACAGATGGAGTCGGCAGCAGAGCTGGGATCAGAACCCAGGAGTCCTGGCTCCCAGTCCCATGCTAAAACCATTTGTGTTTGGCCGAAAGCTGCAGCTCCCGGCCGGCCTCACCGATGTGCCGGTTGGAGCCGTCCAGACTGGCAAACTCAATGTAGTCCTCCCGGGCATCTGCCCAGTAAATCCGGCCATTGATGTAGTCCAGGGTGAGGCCGTTGGGCCAGGTGATCTTGGTGTCTACGATGACGCTCCGGTTGGTGCCGTCCATGCCGATCTTGCCGATCAGGGAGTGGTCACCCCAGTCTGTCCAGTACAGGTAACTGGGGCACAAAGGGAACAGCAACGGGAGAGGCTGAGTCAACCGAAACGGCACCAACAGCCCTGCTACGGCGTCCTTCTGTCCCCGTACAAGAGGGGAAACCGAGTCACCAAGCGGCAGGGAGGTTTCCCAGCGTGTAAGAGGCAGAGCTGGGAGTGGGAACAGAACCCCGGAGTCCTGACTCCAGGCACCCCGCTCAGAACAGAAATTCTGGGGGTGCCGTGGGCAGGAGCTGATGCGCCAGCCCACGGAAGGGAGCTCGGAGCGTCCTGCATCTGGGAACAAGGGAAAAGTGAGACCTGGCCGTGCCCCCTCACCCATTCTGCACGTCCACCACCAGCGCCCGCGGCTCCCGCAGCCCCGAGTTCACCAGCACCGTGCGATAGGCCCCGTTCAGCTTCGACACCTCGATGGTGTCCCTGCCCTTGTCGCACCAGTACAGGTTCCCGCCCACCCAGTCCACGGCCAGCCCGTCGGGGTTGCTGAGACCGGTGCGGTGAAGGACCTGCTGGGAGAACGGGACAAGTCAGGGCCTGTTCAGAGAGGACCCCGCCCCGCTCCTGCCCAGAGACCCTGCCCTGTCCCCCCTCCGCCTCCCAGGACTGTGGGTCTGCCTTGGGACCCAGCCACATTCCCCAGGGACACGGGCCCCACCCAGAGACCCTGCCCCGTCCCGGGTATGCATGGCCCTGCCTGGCAGCCCCACCCCATTCCCCCGGGAAGGCGAGCCCCCACCCCCACAGCGGCCCCTCCCCGCCGGGTCCCCCAAAGAGGGCACCCCCTGGCGCCCAGCGCCCACCTGGACGTTGCTCCCGTTAATGTGCATGCGGCGGATCATGCTGCCCTGCGTGGTGACGTCCGTCCAGTAGATCATCTGCTCCCTGTAGTCGAAGTCCAGAGCCACGGCGTTGTTCAACCCCTGGAGCCAGCGCAGCCCAGAGGAAGATGCATTAGGCCTCGCGCTCATGCCACCTCGCTGGCCAGCGGGGGTGGCAAGGGGGGCACTGCCACAGTTGCTTTTTAACTGGGCCTTCCTTAAAAACCGAGCCACCTCCTGCCCCTCCCCACCCATGATTCCAAGCCTCTGTACTCAAGAGGTTTAAAACAATGACAGCCAATATTTACGTAGGACCTACCATAGACGCAACCAGCGACCAAGGAGCTATTAGAATCATAGAATCACAGGACTGGAAGGGACCTTGAGAGGTCATCTCGTCCGGTCCCCTGCACTCATGGCAGGACTAAGTATTATCTAGACCAGCCCTGACAGGTGTTTGTCCAACCAGCTCTTAAAAATCTCCAATGATGGAGATTCCACCACCTCCCTTGGCAATGTATTCCAGTGCTTAGCCACTCTGACAGTTAGGAAGTTTTTCCTAATGTCCAACCTAAACCGCCCTTGCTGCAGTTTAAGCCCATTGCTTCTTGTCCTGTCCTCAGAGATTAAGAAAAACAATTCTTCTCCCTCCTCCTTGTAACCTTTTATGTACTTGAAAACTGTTACGTCCCCTCTCAGTCTTCTCTTCTCCAGACTAAACAAACCCTTTTTCAATCTTCCCTCCTAGGTCATGTTTTCTAGACCTTTCATCATTTGTGTTGCTCTTCTCTGGACTTTCTCCACATCCTCCCTGAAACGTGGCGCTCAGAACTGGACACAATACTCCAGCTGAGATCTAATCAGCACAGTCCTACTGTTCGCATAGGGCCTACCATATTTGCAGCCAGCTACCAAGGAGCTCCTGGGCTGGCGTTAGCGCTCACAGCAGGAAGTGAGATGGAGCCCCTCCCCCTCCCCTGAGCAGCGGGCACGTCTGGGGCACGGGGGCAAAGCGGAGGCGGAAGGAGGGTACATCCCCCACCCAGCCTGCACAGCTGTGGGTTGGGCTGGGGCCTCCTGGTGCCCAAATCGCCTCAGCTCGTGTCAATCAGGGAGGCCCCTGGTGGCTTCCAAGGAGCAGCCCTTAAACCAGGGGGGCCTTTTCCCTGAGCCCCAAACCTGACGGGGGAGGAGGGGTGCAATCCCCCTCAGGTGACACCGCTTCCACCCCAGGAGCCTGTGGGGACACCCTACCCCCACCCGGAGGAGCCCAGTTCAAGCCCACGCCGGAGCTGCTGCCCAGTGGAGATGGCGCAGACGCCCCCCCCGGCAGCACCTGTTTGAGCAGCGTGTAGTTGGAGCCGTCCAGGTTGAGTTTCCTCAGGTAGTAGCGGTTGGCGAAGATGAGGAAGGGCTCTTCGTCTGCAGGGGAAAGACGCGTCAGATCCCCCCGTCCCCAGGCACAGAGACACTCCGATGCTGTCCTCAGCTTTGCATGGGCCCTGCAGCTGGTGGCAACTGCCCCCCCCAGCCACCAACCCTCCGAACGGAGCCGGCCAAAGGCACTTGGTCTGCGCTGTGGCAGGCCAAACCTGGACTTCTCCAGCCTGCCCAACCATCGTCAGCCAGAAACCACCCAGCAAAACCGCCAGGGGAACCGGATTCCCTGGCGTGATGCTGGCTCGGCCCAGCGAGGGCACACGGCAAAGCAACCCCGATTGCCCGGCCTGCAGCCTGCCAGTCCAGACCTGACGGGCGCTCTCCTTGAGCGACTTGGTGCAGAGATACCCACCCCTCGGACACGGCAGGATCCTCCGCAAACCTAGAGGTTTCTGTCTGATCCCCCGGCAGGCAAAGCCCCTCGGCACAAGCGCCCCGGAGCTGCTCTCACCTGAGACGGCTTTGCAGCTGGTCGGGTGGTCGGGCCTGAGTTTGTAGCCCTCTGTGCACAGGCACTTGAAGCTGCCCAACGTGTTGATGCATTTCTGGCTGCAGGGGTAGGTGGTGGTGCACTCGTCAATGTCGATGCAGGTTTTCCCGTCGTCTTTCAGCCTGTACCCAGGCCGGCATCTACACTGCAGGAGGCAGCGGGAGGCAGTTAGGAGCAGCCCTGCAGCACGGAGGGGCATGGGTGCGTGCACCGACCGTGCACACCCGAGGGCACAAACAGGGCATACACCTGGACGTGCCCAAATGGCGTGAGCGCGCACAATCACCGCACGTGCACACGCATAAATACACAGCCAAGGTATGCAAAACTAGCAGGCGGGCACGCACAGTGCACACAAGTCTGCACAAATAGTGAACGCACACTCCCCTCCCCAAACACCGGGCGTGCGCACACACAAACGGGGGAACAGCCGCTCGGAGCTGCCAGGAGCCGGGCTCGCTCGTCAGCTCCTCTCTCAACGGCCCCGCTGTACCCCAGCCCCCCTCCCCCCCCGGCGCAGGTTGGGCCCGCCCCCCAGTGACCCAACCTTATAGCCGATCTTGAGGTCCTCGCACTCCTGGGAGCAGCCGCTCAGCTTCTTGTTGAGACACTCGTTGAGGAAGCAGTTCAGCTCGTCGGAGCCGTCGGCGCAGTCGTCGTTGTTGTCGCAGAGCAGGGCCTCGGGCACGCACCGGCCGTTCTTGCACAGGAAGAACGAGTCGTTGCACCTGCTCTCTGGAACGACGGCGGGAGGGGGGGGTCACCGCAGGCGCCGGGCTCGGGGAACCCCATCGACAGCCCTCCCCGTGCACCAGCCAGGGCCACGCCCAGGGCTGGGCGCGCTGGCCAGGGGAGAAAGGGACCGAGTCCAGGGCCAGAGCACGGGAGACCCCACTGGGCTGGACGTGAGGGAAGGGGCAGGAAACGATGGCAACGGCTCAGAATACAGTCCCGGGAGCCCGTCCCCAGGCACCTACCGGAGCTGGTGCAGCGCGGGTTCTTGGGCGCCTCGTCCGAGTGGTCGTGGCAGTCGAATTCCCCGTCGCACTGCCACTGGCTGTTGCTGAGACAGCGGCCGTTGGCGCACCGGAACTCGTGGGGGCCGCAGGTCGGGTACTCTGCGGAGAGAGGGAACGTGGTCAGGCCAGCTGCCCCCAGCGCCAGGCCCTGTCCTCAGAGCGGGCGCACGGGGAGCAGTGCATCATCACGGGCTTGGGCACGGCATGGACAGGATTAGAGAAAGCTGGCACTTCGCCTCCCCCCGGCGCCCGGGCGGGGCCTTTTCCGCAGGGGCTGGCAGCTCACGCAGCCTCACCCGCCACTCTGATAAACTCAGTGGGAACTGGGGCTCCCCCGCCCCCCCGCGTGTCTCGCTCAGAGCCGGGAGCCACGGAGCTGGGGCTCGGGGTGGAGGCAGCCCCAGCTCCCCGCCCCGTTCCACGCCGACACCCACCGCACTCCGGGGACTCGTCGGAGCCGTCGCCGCAGTCGTCGTCGTGGTCGCAGACGAAGTGCTTGGGGATGCACTGGTGGTTGGTGCACATGAACTCCCGCTCGTCACACGTGTTGTTGTACACTGGAACGAGGAGCCGCTTGTCAGCGCCCCGAGGCCAGGCCCCCCGCAACTGTCCCCAGCCCTCACACAGGGGCCCAGGCTGGCAGGCACGGGGCAAACTAGCCAGCTCTGCTTCACAACCCCTTCCCCCCTTTCGGAGCAAAGTCATCTGCCCCCGTGTAGAGGGGGAAACTGAGGCACCGGGCTGGGGGGCCCAAGGTCATACGGGACTAGAATCAAGGCAGCCTGACTCCCGAGCAGCACTGTCCGGTCCGCTGCAGCCTCTGGGTGATAGCACCGGAGTCAATTGCTCCCTGGCAAAGGGGCTCCCCGGCTTGCTGGCTGCCCCAGCCCACAGGCCATCGGCTCCCCGGTTCAGGGGCTCCCCGGCCCATAGGCTGCTCCCTTCCCCACCCCTCAAACCGAGCGCAGCCACACGGCGACTCACAGCAGCCAGCGGCTAAGGACTCGTCAGAGCCGTCGGCACAGTCCTTGTCTCCGTCGCAGAGCCAGCGCTCTGGCACGCACACGTATGTGCCTGGGCACTGGAAGGACCCCGAGCTGCAGGTGGTCAGTCCTGTAGGGGACAGAGGGGTGAGCAGGGCTTGTGGGGCCGGTATTGAGAGAGAGGCAGGGTGCGGGGTGCTGGGAGGGCTCCCCCACGGAGGCTGCGTCCAGCGCAGTGAAGGGCCTGGGCACCTCACCCCCGTATGCCCCGAGAGATCCCGGCAGGTGGGGTCAGGACCCTGCCTGAGCGTGAATCCATCCCCACACCGGGGGACCTGCCGGCAGTCACTCCCTCGCCCCACCACAGAAATAAGTAGCACATCCACTGCCCCCTCTGGTGGAGGGTCTCAGAACATCTGGAAACCCAGCGATTGAGTCACCCCCCTCACGGACAGGCGGAGCCACCCCCCCTCAGTTTGCAAAGAGAGAAACTGAGGCACCAGGCAGTCACTTGGCAAATCAGTGACAGAACCCGAGTCCCCACTCTGCTGCTTTCACCACTAGACTCACCTCTCGGATTCAGCAACAGAACCCAGGAGTCCTGGCTCCCAGCTCCCCAGCTCTAACCACTAGACCCCACTCCTCTCCCCGAGCTGGGAACAGAACCCAGGAGTTCAGACCACCCTCCTGCTCTAACCACTAGTCACCACTCCCCCAAGGGTAAGGTACGGCTCCCTGGCTTTGCATTTTAAAGAGACACCCCTGGCCCCCTTCTGCCAGGCTCCCTTCCTCTCTCCGGGTCTCCCCCCGCCCGGCAGGGGAGACGGGCTTACGGCAGCGGCTGTCTTCGTCGGAGCCATCCCCGCAGTCGTCCGCGCCGTCGCACACCCACAGCTTGGAGATGCAGCGGTGGTTGTTGCATTCGAACTGCACGGGGTAGCAGAATTTATCTGGGAGGGGAGGGAGAGGCGGCGGTCAGGGCGGTGTCAGGAGCTCGGGGAAGGGAACAAGGGGGACAGGACGCTCGGCCGGGCAAATGCTGTTGTTGCTGCGGCTCAGGGCATGGGGCTGAGCGGGTGATACCACCGGCTCTACGCTAGGCAGGGCCTAGATCTCATGGGGTGGGAACAGTAGGATCACAGGGACGGTGTGCGCTGGATGTGGAAGTTCCACATTGATAGCTTCTAAGTGATCAAAACTGGGGTTCCAGCAGCCCCCCGAGTTGAAGGCCAGCAGGACCCTCACCCAGACTGGTATCTAACACCACCCTGATCATTCTGTTCAGCTGGCTGACAACTCAAGGGTTGTCAGGGTCACCGTCCCAGCACTCAACTCACGCCGGCCCCGAAACAAGCGTGAAGCTGTCGCACGAGACCGCGGGTGCAAACGTGCAAGGGGCCCCTGCGCTGGTGGCACCGTAAAGCCAAGGCTAGGAAATTGGATCTTTGTTCTTTAGAGAAGGGAAAAGTCGAGGGGCTGGTCTGCGCGAAGTGACATGGGCCAGAGCGTCCAGCCCCGGGGAGGGGAGAGTGGGTGATCCCTGGCCCCTGGGAGACGGACGTGAGAGATTTAAAACCTCACTCACGTCATAGAAACTGGGAATAACACGACGGGGGGGGGGGTGCTCACTGCAGTCTGTCCCCTCCATGCTCTTCCTCCCACAATCCCATGCTCCCCGCCCCATGCGCTTACTGCAGTGCGTCTCGTCTTCGCCGTTCTCACAGTCGTCCTCCTTATCGCACGTCCAGGTCATGGGAATGCACCTCCCGCTCGGGCAGGCGAAGTAATTGGCCGGGCACCTGGGTTTCCTCACTCCTGGGGTGCGGGCGGGAAAGGCACCACGGTTCGTTCAGTGACACCGGCCGAGCCTGGCTACACCGCACAGCGAACCCTGGGCTCGGCTCTGCAGAGCGACAGGGCGAGACCGACCCTGGCACAGAGCTCCATCAGCCGGCGCAGCGTGGGGTCAACGGGGGGCACCCAGAGAAACTCCCCTCTCACATTCTCTTCCATGACTGGGGGTTACGGTAGCGCCCAGACCCCGGCCGAGACGGGCCCCGTTGTGCTGGCCGGACTCTGACAGGAACGGCGGCCCCAGAGCGCTGCAAGATGGGGGCCTTGGGATGCTGCCCGGACTCCGTCCGAGAGACAGACTAAACTGAGGCCCAGAGATGCAGGGACGTACCCAAGGTGAGCCGGGCAGCGTGTGACAGAGCAGGGTATGGCTCCCTGATCCCAGCCCTGTGCCTCCCCCACCCGTCCCCAGGGGCTGGACAGTCACTAACTCCCCAGGCAGGGACGCCTCTCCCCGTCCCTGTGTGTGATCGTTTGCTCTCAGCACAGCCGTGCGCCATTTCCTCCCCCCCGCCCTAATCCCACACAGCCCCCCCCGCCCACACACAGCTAGGGACCAGCAGCCCCTGCTGGCGTGCCAGGGCAGGGCACTGCCGGAGCCTGCCTGCCGAGATCCCCAGCCCCATCCCGTCACCGGCCAGCCCCACTCTCACCCGGGCAGTTCTGCTCGTCCGAGTAGTCCCCACAGTCGTTGGCTCCGTCGCACACCCAGGACGGGGCATAGCACAGTGAGGTGTGCTCGCACTTCTGGAACGTCAGGCCTTTCACCCCCAACTTGAAGTAGCTGCTGCAGTCGGTGGCGCCTACGGGAAAGCCCGGAGTGGATACTGCCCTCGGCACGCGGGCAGGGGACAGCTCCCAGCCGCCGCCCGCCCCGTGTTCTGCCCGGCAGGGGAGTCCCCTCCATCCTCTGCACCCTCACAACACTGGCTGGCAGCTGAGCAGGGCTCGGGGAGCAGCCGCCGCCCGAACAACCCCCGAAAGGGGAGACCAATGCTCTGGCCCAGCCATCAGAGAGCCACTGGGGGAACCGCTGAGAACCGAGTACACACGCTGTGCACGCACATTACATGCACGGGCACACACGCTGTGCACACACACAGTGCACACACACACACACCGTGCACACAATCAGTTGCACACACACTTGTCCTCCCTCTCCCATCATAGCCCTCCTCTGTCACTGCCAGGGGAGAAGATCCCTTGCTGCCCCCCTGCTACCAGCCCTGCCCGCCCCACACTGGCTGCAGGTGCCAGGCCGATCCATTCTGCCCGTCTCCCGTGCCCAACGTTTCGCTGCACCTCACTAAGTGCTTCTGACGAGCTGTCGGGAGGCGGCACGTCAGGGGCTGTGCAGGGCGGCCTGGAAGTGACAGGGCGGCCGGGCCTGTTCCCAGGACACAATAACCTGGCTCGGCCTCAGTCAGGAGGGGAGCGCGGGCGAGTCCCACCCCCGAAGAACTGGCTCATGGCAGGGTACAGGCGGGCAGAAGGGCCTGGGGGTGGGGGCCGTGGGGGGGGGGCGAGGGGAGGTCCCCCCCGCGCAGTGCCGGCACTCACTGCAGTTCATCTCGTCCGACGCGTCCTCGCAGTCGATGAACTGGTTACAGCGGCTCGAGTTCCCGATGCAGCTCCCGTCCCGGCACCGGAACTCCGTCGTCGCGCACCTGGTCTCTGCAACGAGGGGGGCAGACCGGAGCTACGGGGGGGCTCGGCGGGCAGCCCCTCGCGCTCACACTCCTCTGAGTTCACTAGTGCTCTGCGCCCAGCGGGGGTCGGGCTCTGCTCCTCTTTACATTGGGGAGTTTGGGACTGATGCAAAAATCCTCTGGGCAAAATGTGTGTGTGTCACATGCAAACCCGCCCCCGCTCGTGTGTGTATGTGCGTCCCCTACATGCAAACACACCGGTGCTGGTGTATGTACATGTGTGTCCCACATGTAAACACACCCGCACTCATGTGTGTAACCCCCACATGCAAACACGCCAGTGCTCGTGTATGTGTGTCTCCCACATGCAAACATGCCTACGCTCGTGTGTGTATGTGTGTGTCTCCCACGTGCAAACACGCCCACGCTCTGCACACACAGCTGCCCAGGCAGCCTTGGCAAGGGGTTATTTGAACTCTCCTCTACTTACAAAATGTACGAAGAGCCCAAAGCCACCAGGTACGCTGCAAACTGCCTGGGGGCGAAGGGTCTCTCTCTTTCCAGGTACGTTACATGGCTCCAGCACCCCCCACCATTTGAAATACCCACATCTCACTCGAGTATCTGCGGAGAGAATCTCCCCGACCGCTGGAGATGGGTCGGGATTCCTGGCCACGGCGGGAGAAGCCAAGGCAGACAGAGGAAGGTCCAGCCGCTCCCATTTGCCCTGCTGCGCAGAGACCGCCGCCGAGGCCGGGTCTGGGGGGTTGAGCTGGGAATCTGACCCCCCCCACCGCTGCCCTCCACCCCTGCCTCCGTCACGCAGCAGGCTGGGACAGCACCAGGCCCACCCGGTGCCGGAGCCGCCTGCGGCATGCAAGCACCAGGAACGGGAGGGGAATCGCTTACTGTTGCAGGGCACTTCGTCCGAGTTGTCCCCACAGTCGTCCATGCCGTTGCACCAGAAGGCGTTGGCCAGGCAGCGCCCGTTCATGCAATGCAGAAAGCCCTTCTTACACTTGCGGCTGCCTGCGGGGGAGGAGCAGAGAGGGGAGCTGGGGGGCTCAGGGGGTTGCCCGCCCCCCATTCGCAGTTCCAAGGGGCTTTCCAGCCAGGGCCGCGGGTTGGGCACAAAGGGGCACCGTGCACGTGATGGCTCCTCTCTGCCCATGGGGGACCACGGCGAGCAGAGGATATTACAGCAGCGTCGGGGGGGGGGGGGGGGCAGAAGCCCCCCAGGGGATGGCCCAGCCTCCCCCAGCTCTGCCCCGAGCACAGGAACAGGGTCATTCAGAGTCAGGCTAACGCACCATCAAGCGCCCGGCTCAGACGCTGAAGTCCTAGAGCAATATTCCCGGCCATGCGGGTCGCTCGAAGCGCTAGCCGGTGCGGAGCTTTCAGAGACAAGGGGGGTCCCGCTGGGGGGGCGCCGGCACCCGTTACCTACTGTTTCTTGATAGAGCCGCCCCCGTCGGTGTGGTCAGCAAGCCCCAGCCCCGGTTAACCGGCACGGGGAGGCGAAGTGATCTGCCCGGCAGAGAACCCAGGACAATCCCAGTCAAGCCAGACCATACTCCAGGCTGGGACCAGAACTCGGGAGCTCCGGCTCCCACTTCCCCCATCCCAGCCACTAACGTACGCTGCCTCCTAGAGCCCTGGCGTCCTGGCTCTACCCACTAGACCATACGCCCAGCCCAGAGCCAGGAGTCCGACCGGGGGCCAGGCCGGGCCGGGCCGGGCCGGGCGGGGGGAGCGAGCGCGACAGGCCCTCACTGCAGTAGGACTGCTTCTCGTCGGACTTGTCCTTGCAGTGCGCGGAGCCGTCGCAGGTGCGGCTGTAGTCGATGCACTCGCCGTTCCCACACTCGAACTCGTAAACGTTGCAGGTGGAGTTCAGGGCTGCAGGTGGGACAGAGCGTAGGGAAGAACCTCTGTCCACGTGCACCACGGCCTCCCCTCCCCCGTCCACGTTCACACCCTCTGCATCCCCCTTCCACGTGCACCCCCTTCCACGTGTACCACGCCCTCCCTTCCCCCGTCCACGTGTGCCCCATCCTCGTTCACACCCTCTGCATCCCCTTCCATGTGCACCACGCCCTCCCCTCCCCCGTCCACGTGTGCCTCGTCCACGTTCACACCCTCTGCATCCCCTTCCATGTGCACCACGCCCTCCCCCATCCACGTGCGCCCTGTCCACGTTCACACCCTCTGCATCCCCTTCCATGTGCACCACGCCCTCCCCTCCCCCGTCCACGTGTGCCTCGTCCACGTTCACACCCTCTGCATCCCCTTCCATGTGCACCACGCCCTCCCCCATCCACGTGCGCCCTGTCCACGTTCACACCCTCTGCATCCCCCTTCCACCCCCTTCCACGTGTACCACGCCCTCCCCTCCCCTGTCCACGTGTGCCCCGTCCACGTTCACCCCCTCTGCATCCCCCTTCCACGTGCACCCCCTTCCACGTGTACCACGCCCTCCCCTCCCCTGTCCACGTGCGCCCTGTCCACGTTCACACCCTCTGCATCCCCTTCCATGTGCACCACGCCCTCCCCTCCCCCGTCCACGTGCGCCCTGTCCACGTTCACACCCTCTGCATCCCCCTTCCACGTACACCACACCCTCCCCTACCCGTGCACCCCGTCCACGTTCACACCCTCTGCATCCCCCTTCCACGTACACCACACCCTCCCCTTCCCCGTGCACCCCGTCCACGTTCACACCCTCTGCATCCCCCTTCCACATGCACCCCCTTCCCCCCCATCCCCCTTTCATGTGCACCACATTCCACGTGCACCATGCCCTCCCCATTCCCCTCCCCCGTCCACGACGCCCTCCCCCGTCCACATGCACCCCATCCATGTGCACGCCCTGTCCATGTGCACCCCCTTCCACATGCACCATGCCCTCCCCATCCCCCTTCCATGTGACACCCCTACCCTCCCCATGCCCCATGTGCACCGCCCCCTCCCCATCTCCCCTCCTTCTCCCTACTCCATCCCTCCTCCCTCTCCCCTTTATCCTCCTCCCCGCCCTCTGGCTCCCCTCCGCGCAGGGTGCGTGACCCGGTGGGGGGAGGGGCTCACCTTTGCAGGTGAAATCCTCCTGCAGGACCCGCTCGCCCCGGCAGGAGCAGTTGACGTGCCCCTTGGGGGTGAGCAGGCACAGGTCCTGGCAGCCCCCGTTGTTCACCCTGCAGGGGGACAGCTCGCCTGGGGGCAGGGGAAGAGCAGAGTCACACGCAGGCCCAGAGGAGACCCCGGCCAACGCTCTAGGGTAGGGGTGGGTGCAGGATCCCAGGTGCTGGGACTGGCCGGCAGGTTCCCAGAGCCAAGGGGAGACAGGGCCAGGCCCCTGTGCTGAATGGGGGTTCAGCAGTCTGCTGGGGAGGGACCGGGACCGGCAGGGGAGGTCTCTATGGGGTAAATCCCCACCCCTAGCCCGCACAGGGGACAGGAGAGCTGGGGAGGGACCGGGACAGACCAGGGGAGGTCTCTATGGGGTAAATCCCCACCCCTAGCCCGCACAGGGGACGGGAGAGCTGGAGAGGGACCGGGACAGACCAGGGGAGGTCTCTATGGGGTAAATCCCCACCCCTAGCCCGCACAGGGGACAGGAGAGCTGGGGAGGGACCGGGACAGACCAGGGGAGGTCTCTATGGGGTAAATCCCCACCCCTAGCCCGCACAGGGGACAGGAGAGCTGGGGAGGGACCGGGACAGACCAGGGGAGGTCTCTGTGGGGTAAATCCCCACCCCTAGCCCGCACAGGGGACGGGAGAGCTGGGGAGGGACCGGAACAGACCAGGGGAGGTCTCTATGGGGTAAATCCCCACCCCTAGCCCGCACAGGGGACGGGAGAGCTGGGGAGGGACCGGGACAGACCAGGGGAGGTCTCTATGGGGTAAATCCCCACCCCTAGCCCACACAGGGGACAGGAGAGCTGGGGAGGGACCGGGACAGACCGGGGAGGTCTCTATGGGGTAAATTCCCACCCCTAGCCCGCACAGGGGACGGGAGAGCTGGGGAGGGACCGGGACCGGCAGGGGAGGTCTCTATGGGGTAAATTCCCACCCCTAGCCCGCACAGGGGATGGGAGAGCTGGGGAGGGACCGGGACAGACCAGGGGAGGTCTCTATGGGGTAAATTCCCACCCCTAGCCCGCACAGGGGACGGGAGAGCTGGGGAGGGACTGGGACAGACCAGGGAGGTCTCTATGGGGTAAATTCCCACCCCTAGCCCGCACAGGGGACGGGGCGGGGCGGGCGGGAGGGGCAGTGGGGGCTCCAGGCAGGAATTCCCGGTCCGTTCCCTTACAGCTGTTGGTGTCGTTGGCCACGGCGATGATGCCCATGGGCTGCTGGGGGATGTCCACGCGCAGCAGCTTCATGTCCGTGCCCACGTACTTGTTGGCCCGCTGCACAGCCCGGCGCACCCAGTCCGTCCAGAAGATGTAGTCGCCGTAGACGGCCAGGCCGAAGGGGTGCACCGGCTCCGATTTCAGGATCACCTGCCGGGCGCCTCACACCGTTAGCCCGGGGGCTGGGGGCGGACGGGACCAACGGCTGCAGCCGCCCCCAACACTGGACAGTCCCTGGACTGGGGGGGGTCCTACCCTTCACAGGAGGCTGTGCCCAGGGTCAGGCCATCTGCCATGCCAGTGCCATCACCGCCCACCATGGTGATAACGCCGAACCAGGCTCCACTCTGCCCATCTCCAGGGGATCCAGCCAGCTTTCCCCAGGCCCCCTGCCCCAGGGGATCTACACCTGCCCCCCGCACTCACGTAGCGGTGGGACCCGTCGTACTCGCAGCGCTCGATCTTGTCCAGCGTGGCGTCAGAGAAGTAGATCTTCTCGGCCTTGTGGTCGATGGCCAGCCCGTTGGGCGTCCGGATGTCCTGATCGATGATGATGAGGACGTTGGCCCCGCCCAGGGTGGCCCGCATGATGCTGGGGTGCTGCTCGTTCCAGTTGGTCCAGAACATCAGGCTGAGGGGAGGGAGGCGGGAGGGGCGGGGCTGAGCCGGGCGGGGCTGCAGGGTGGGCCCCAGCTGAGTCGGAGACCCTGGGGCCGGCCCGCCTGGCTTCTGGGACTGGGGAGCTCCGGGCTACAGCCCCACGCTGCTATTCCCTGCTCACTGGGGGATCCCCCCAGGCTCTGGGCTGAATGGGGCTGCTGGTGCATTTACAGGGATATGACCCGGTAGGATCGGTGACGGGTGGGGCAGTAACAGGGACTAGACTAGAGAGCCCGCCAGAAAACCGATCCCAGCAGCTGGGGAAACCCGCTAGGGATCTGTGACGTTATTGACATAAACTGGGACCGTATAGATCATTGTTGCAACCAAGGTCCTGTAGTGGCACCCAAATCTTGTATAAAGGGGGTCAAATGGGGTGTCTAGGACAAGGTTATGGTTTACTGGTTATGATTATGCTGTCTATATGTGTGTATCAGTTTTGTAGTTGAAGTTATGAATATTGGCTCTATACTGTCTGTATGGCGAATATTGGCTCTATACTGTCTATATGTATGTATCAGTTTTGTGGTCGAAGTTATGAATATTGGCTCTATACTGTCTGTATGGCAAACTTATGCTATGCTTCTGGGTGACATCCCAGACAAGTTGAGATTAGCTCTGCCTAGCCTGCTTGATGGCCCATTAAGGACCATCAGCTATACAATGGACCCATTGAGAGAAGGCAGATAAGCCTTGTAACTCAGCAAAGTATGCAGGGACTGGCCCATGTGACTCCAGACTCCATCTTGCTGTAATTTTCCACAGTAAGAACAAAGAGGTGTTCTTACACCTGGAAAAGACTATATAAGGCTGATGCCTCATCTCCATCTGGTCTTCAATCCTGCTTCTTACCTCTGGAGGGACTTTGCTACAAACTGAAGCTCTGAACAAAGGACTGAATGACCCATCCCAGCTGGGGATGTATTCCAGAGACTTGATTTGAACCTGCAGTTTATTCCATCGCTGCTGCAAGCCTGAACCAAGAACTTTGCCATTACTGTATGGAATTGATTCCATTTAACCAATTCTAACTCTCATCTCTATCTTTTTCCTTTTATGAATAAACCTTTAGATTTTAGATTCTAAAGGATTGGCAGTAGCGTGATTTGTGGGTAAGGTCTGACTTGTATATTGACCTGGGTCTGGGGCTTGGTCCTTTGGGATCAGAACCTTTTTCTTTTACTGGGGTATTGGTTTTTATAACCATTTGTCCCCATAACGTGTGGCACTGGTGGTAATACTGGGAAACTGGAGTGTATAAGGAGATTGCTTGTGAGACTTGCGGTTAGCCAGTGGGGTGAGACCGAAGTCTTAATCTGGCTGGTTTGGTTTGCCTTAGAGGTGGAAAAACCCCGGCCTTGGGCTGTGACTGCCCTATTTTAGCAATTTGTCCTGGGTTGACACTCTCAGTTGGGTTCCGCCAGAACCGCATTGTCACAGGATCCCCTGACAGGAGCTCTGCCAATCTGCTCACGCGATGCTTCACATTTAACTCCAGGTCAGCTCCGTGGCACAGGGAACAGGGCATGGGGCCTTTCCCCTCTAGGGTGCGCCGGCTCCGATCCGGCCCCAAGGCAGGGGAGACACTGGCTTAGGGGGGTGGGGAATGGGGCCTTTCTCCTGTAGGGGGCGCCGGCTCTGATCCAGCCCCAGGGCAGGGGACTCACCGGCTCAGGGGGGCAGGGAATGGGGCATGGGGCCTTTCCCCTCTAGGGTGCGCCGCTCCGATCCGGCCCCAAGGCAGGGGACTCACTGGCTCAGGGCGGCAGGGAATGGGGCATGGGGACTTTCCCCTCTAGGGTGCGCCGGCTCCGATCCGGCCCCAGGGCAGGGGAGACACTGGCTTAGGGGGGTGGGGCATGGGGCATGGGGCCTTTCTCCTGTAGGGGGCGCCGGCTCTGATCCGGCCCCAGGGCAGGGGACTCACTGGCTCAGGGGGGCAGGGAATGGGGCATGGGGCCTTTCCCCTCTAGGGGGCGCCGGCTCCGATCCGGCCCCAAGGCAGGGGACTCACTGGCTCAGGGCGGCAGGGAATGGGGCATGGGGCCTTTCCCCTCTAGGGTGCGCCGGCTCCGATCCGGCCCCAGGGCAGGGGAGACACTGGCTTAGGGGGGTGGGGCATGGGGCATGGGGCCTTTCTCCTGTAGGGGGCGCCGGCTCTGATCCGGCCCCAGGGCAGGGGACTCACTGGCTCAGGGGGGCAGGGAATGGGGCATGGGGCCTTTCCCCTCTAGGGTGCGCCGCTCCGATCCGGCCCCAAGGCAGGGGAGACACTGGCTTAGGGGGGTGGGGAATGGGGCATGGGGCCTTTCCCCTGTAGGGGGCGCCGGCTCTGATCCGGCCCCAGAGCAGGGGAGACACTGGCTTAGGCGGGTGGGGAATGGGGCATGGGGCCTTTCTCCTGTAGGGGGCGCCGGCTCCGATCCGGCCCCAAGGCAGGGGACTCACTGGCTCAGGGGGGTGGGGAATGGGGTACGGGGCCTTTCCCCTCTAGGGGGCGCCAGCTCTGATCCGGCCCAGAATGCCCGTGACTGGACGTTCCCACGGCCTGTCTGTGAAATGAGTTCTGTGCTCAGCCCACTCCCGGTTACACGTGTCCCAGTCACCAAAGGCACCGCAGCCCCCTCGAGAGCAGGCCCAGAGAGACTGCTCGTACCCCCTAAGCTCCAGCAATGGGGGAGCAAGGCTGAGGCCCGCGGCAGGGGGCTCTCCCCCTAGCCCCGTGCACAGGCTGTCTGTCTCCAGGATGGCCGCTCCGCTCGCCCGCACGAGGCCCCAGCACTTACTTCTGGCACTCGTCCAGCACGAAGGCTCGAGGGTGATCGTCTCCTGACATGGTGATGACCGTCTCCCGCTCAAAGGCCCCCAGGCGGCTCTGATCCACCGTGTGCCGGGTGATGGTGGACGTGGTGTAGCTGGTCCAGTACAGCGTGTCCCAGCCCCGGTGGTACGCCAGCCCCTCCACTGAGCCCACATCTGCGGGGGGAGACGGGGGACAGAGCAGGTTGAGATTCGCTAGCCAGGCCGTTCCCCACACTCAGCGCCCAGCTGTGCCACCTCCAGATGTTTCGCAGCCCCTCCTCCCTGAGCCGTCCCCTCCCTGCTCCAGCCTGCCAGCGGGTTCAGAACTGGGACCTTCAGCACTCAAAGTGCAGGCTCCCGCCCCGGCGCTACCGGAGAACTCCATCGGCCGGGAGCAGTAGTAGAGCTGTTATCCTCTACGTGGGCCAGCGCTTCGGCCGCAACACACCAGAGCAGCAGCAAAATGGAGCAGGGGGACACAGGCTAACAGCAGCAGTGGGCGATTTAGGCTGGAGTCACAGACAGCTCAGGGCATCAGGCGTGAAACAGCAGAGCCCCTGGGGCTACAAGGTCAAGTGCCCCCCGCCCTTTACTGCCATCATCCTACGGAAACACGGCCTTAAAAACCAAGGCCCTGACTTCTCTGGGCCCATGGCACGTCTCCAGGGCCCCCTGTGCCGGAGAAGGGGGCAGGCCCTGCATGTACCCCCTCTGTTGAGGGCTCAGGGAATGTTACTGAAATGCTGCAGCAAGCCCCCCACCCCCCTTCCTCCCAGGAGTGGAAAGACTTTCAAATCTCCATGAACCCCCAGAAGGCTCGAGACCAGCCCTCCACGCCCAGTGCCTGGCGAGGATACCGGACGTTCACACCGCCATCTGCAGCACCCCCCGACTCTCCTCTCCCCCTCCGCTAGCGTCACGAGCAAGTTCTTTCATTTCCCACCTCCAGCCCGACGCTGCGGTTCGTGAGGCTGATGGGAACAGGGCGAAGCTGCGCTGACACCAGCGGGGCTACTCTGGGTTCACACCACTGCAAGGGCAGAAACCGGCTCCAACGTGGGTTTGGGACCAGGGGCTCAGGCTGACTGCACCGGAGTGACGCAGAAATGATACCGGCTCAGACACAGCGCGTTACGGGACAAAGGGCTCTCCGGGCGCTGCCCCACCCTTGTGCTGTCACTTACACTAGTGCGAAACAAGCGTGAAACACCACTCAGCTGACCAGGAGCGGCTCGCACGTCCTCTGCACTGGTCTCCCTGGGGAATCAGCCCGGCTGTGGTAACATCGAGGTCATGGGCCTTCCCTGTTCTAGCGCCTAGGTGTGCATCGATGTAGCCCTGCACACCCGGCCTGGCGAACACTGCTCAAGTCGCTCAGATCCATTCAACTGTTCCGCTGACTGCCCCAGAGACGGGCACTGGCAGCTGTAAACCGTCAGCACCGGCTCCTTCGGAGGCATGACGGCTGTTTACTTTAATCGCATTAAATAAACTCCCAGGAAACGCTCCCGGCGTCTCCCAGTAACGCTTCTGGCCATGTACGGCGCTTCTCTGACCCCCAGCACCGCGGCCCGGGGACGCCTCCGTCGCTAAGGCATTTATCCTGCCACCCGCGGGAGGTAGGCCAGGTACCAACGGGAGAACGGAGGCAGAGCAGGGAAATGACCCTCTCTCTTCCCGTCTCAGGGTAGAGCGCCCTGCCCCTCCTCCACTGGGGTGTACGTAGGGAACAGCTGGGGGCTTGGGGTTCCCTGAATTTGATCGGAATTTGGGTTACAGAGAACTTCCTCTTCCTACAGCCCTCTTTACTGTACACAAAACATCAGGCAGCGTCCCTGAGCCGGCCAGTGCTGTGAGCAGGGCACCTGTCGGCACAGCCGCCCCAGAGCCAGAGGGCTAAGCCAGATGTTCCGGGATCCACCGCGGGCACCAGGCGCTTTGCAATGAACCAGCCAGGCACGGCTGGGTTTGTGCTGCTCCACCAGCGAAGCCAATGAACAACAGGACCTAATGCGACCGTCTCCGAAGGGAGCGACGCACCCGCTGCTATGCCTCGAGTCAGTGTTTGAAGAGCGAATGGGGCATGCGGGACTCAGCTGCCGCCCGCGCCCCCGCTCTGCGGAGACACACTTCATCCCCGCTAAGCCCCGCGCTTTAATAATGTAAACGAGACGCACACAACAATCAGGACGATCTCAAGCGCCGCTGGGCCTTTAAATCCCATGAAAGTGTCGTCTGTAATTATCCAGGGCTGGCGAGGGGACAGGAAGGAGAGCGGTGACGAGTTGTTTAATATTCATGCGGTGCAGCCGACTCCAGCTTGTCCCGCTGGGCGCACGGCGCTGGTTGGGTCCCTCCGGGGCTGAGTCCATTTGAACAGCAGCCGGCCTGCGCGGCGGTGAATCGGGGTGGGCACGCACGGCTGGAGTTTGCTCTTCGCTCCGACCCGCTCACTAGCTCCTGTGCTCAAGTCAGATCAGCCATGAAGCAGGATGCGCCCGGCAGGAAATGGCGCCATGCCGTGCTAGGGGCTGCCTCCAGAACGGTCTGTGATACTTTTTGTTGTGCAAACGGCCTTGCTGCGGAGAAGCCAGCAGGCTGGACAGGGGAGGATGGCTTTGAAAAGAGGAGCCTGGCTTGGGGGCAACGCAGGGTGAACTGCGGTGGGATTTGGGGAAGGTGTGCGGTGAAGGACACAGGGAATGGGGCTCTCCAAGAGATGTCAAGCAGCACCTCACGCCACGTGTGGGGCTTCGGTTTGACCCTACCAACAGCCTCACGTCCAGCACACAGACGCTGGGAGGGGACCAGCCAGGGTGTGGGGGGCTGTTGCGAGCGGAGGGGGCTGGCAGAGGGGTGGAGAGAGGCGGAGGAGCCGGGAGGGAGGCTGCAGGCTGATGTAAGCACAGCAGGCGAGAGGAGGACCCGGGCCTGGGAAGGACAGAGCACTATTCGCGGGGGCCCCTGGGGCTGGCGTTCGCCATCCTCCTGAAGCGCACGGCACGGTGCTGCTCAACCTCAGCCCGGCGGACGTGCCGCAGGTGGCCCGCAGGCCCTTTGCCGCCGCAGCAGCCATCACACCCGTGCGGCTCTTCAGGGCCGGCCTCCACAAGCTCCTGCGTTTCATGGGCGTGGCCAACTCCTTCGCCACCGCCTTCACCCTGGCCGTGCACCGCGACCTGGCCGTGGCACATCCCTATCGCTGCCAACGAGTGTATGCCGTGGCCCTCTTCCTCTGTACCTTTGCCATCTCGCTGGCCGTCACCTCCACCACGCAGGCCAAGATTCGGGGGCACCCGTGCTCCGGGAAGGGCGATGCCCGCCCACTGCCTGCACAAACCAACGCTGGCTTGGGAAGGGTGCGGCTCCTGCTGCGGCTGGACCTTCGTCCTCTGCTGGCTCCCATCCTACCCTCTGTTGCTCCAGGGGCTGGCCGGCTCCCACGGCGCCCTCCCAGCTCTGTGCTGGTTCCTGGTAGGTGGCCAACCCGGCCATCTACATCTTCACGTCCAGGCAGTTCCGGAGCGATGCGTGGGCTCTGCTGCTTGGGGGCTGCAGGAAGAGGCCGGAGACTCTGGGGAAACGGGCTGTGAGGAAGTGGGAATGTTCTTAATGTTTTCTCTGAATACTGTGTGGCTGCCTCAGTTTCCCCTATGCCTTTCTTAAGTATCTAGGAGGTGGGATAAGGGGGTGTGATGGTTGCAGAGCCCTAGAGGGCCAGTGTGATGGTGTCTGCACAGAGAATGGCCGACACCCTGTCTCCTGGCCACTGATGGCCTGGGCCCCTCCCCTGCAAGGGGCCAACTGAAGGTGTTGGAGAACAAAGAGATCAGGTGGCCTCCTGGCCCGGGAAAGAGACAAAGGCCAGAGGAGGGGCTGGAGGGGGTTTCAGTTTGGAACTGGCTGGGGAAATAGAGGGAGCCCCAGAGCTGGGGTCTAAGCTCCCTGCCCCCCAAGATGGACCTGACTGAGGGGGTCCTGTTGTCTGTACCTACAAGCTCTGCTTTGACTGTGTTCCTGTCGTCTAATAAACCTTCTGTTTTACTGGTTGGCCGAGAGCCTCGGTGAATCACAGGAAGTGGGGGGTGCAGGGCCCTGACTCCCCCACACTCTGTGACACAGGCCACAGCCTCAGCAGCCACCGGGGGGCAGCACTTCCCGTTCTCCCGCGGAAGAGAGAGGGAGAAACAATGGAGCAGAAGGAGCCCGGCAGGAGCTCCATTGCGCGCAGGCTCTTGCTCATCCACCGCTACACACAGCCGGCACAGCTTCGAGTTGCCTTTGCTCTTCTGTGGATCAGGGGCAAACTGGGCCTTGCTGTGTCTCCTCCCTTGGCTGCTGAGAGGGGGCAGGGCCCGAGGATTTGGGTGCAGGCTGGTTCTTGGGTAAAAGCAGCCCCTGCTTTCCTGGCTGCCCTGCCCCCCTAGCTCCCATGGGTGCCACAGGGCCGGGACGGGAATGGGAAGGGGGCTTTGCAAGCCAAGACAGAGTTCAGCTCCCAGGCACGCTCCTGCTCTAGGTCCTTCATGTTCATAAGCAGCGTTATTATGGTCATGCCTGGAGCTGCAGCCAAGCCCAGGTCCCATTGTGCGGGGGGCTGTACACACAGGCCCTGCTCTGACGAGCTCAGTCTAGACAGCTGAAGAATGGATGATTGCACCCATTTTACAGATGGGAACACTGAGCCAAGAGCGGGGAAGTAATGGGCCCCAGGTCGGCCAGGGGGTCTGTAGCAAAGGTAGGAACTGAACTCAGCTCTCCTCCACGGCAGTCCAATGCCTTAACCGCTAGGCACCTCCTTCACCGCAGATGGACCCACCGAATCCTTCGCTCCCCCAGCTGCAATCAATTACAACCGCTTTCCTGGCCAGAGCAATAAACGCGGTGCAAGCTCATTATGAATGTGAATCAGCTTATTAATGAATTTATGACGCTGGGTGGAGATTTACTCTAGTGGTGCGGAGCTGGCCACGCGCACGGCGACAGCTGTAGGAACCAATAAAACTAATCAAGTTTCGGGGTGAACGGTAGCTCGGGAGGCCAGGGGCTGGTTCAGGCTGAGTGGCTTAGTCTTGTAAATGTAACGCAAACAGAGAGCTGCCAAGATGTGCCGTGGGGCCTCATCTCCTGGGAAACGCCTGCGCACACGGACAGAGACACTCACGCACACAGACCAAGACATGTGCGGACACACAGACGGAGACACTCTCACACACGGACAGCCACGCACATTCACACACATGGACGGAGACATTCACACACATGGATGGATGGAGAGACATGCACACACACGGATGGAGACGCGCACACATGGACACTCTCACACACGGATGGAAACATGCACCCGGATGCACACCAATGGAGAGATGCTCACACACGGACACATGCACACATACAGACGCAGACGGGTACACACACATGTACGGAGACACACACATGGACGCACACAGACAGACACACACACAGACAGACATACACGCAGACATACTCATACGGAGACACACACAGACGGAGAGACGCTCACGCACACACGGATGGACGGAGACACTCACACACGCTCACAAAGGGAGGTAGATCCACACCGGGTATAAATGATCCTAACTCCCTTAGAGCCAATGGAGCTACGCCAGTGGAGGCTCTGCCCCAGGCTTTCCTGGCTCGATCTCTCTGCTGATTCTGCCCGGGCAGCAGCTGCTCTGAGGGCAAAGGGGGCGTCTCTAGCTACGCCCAGAGCAGGGCTCGAGCGTGAGCCATCGGGCTGGCACGCCAGCCTCCAGCCTCGCTAGGTCTCTCGGGAAAGGCAAAAGTGCCTCAGATGGCAGGGAAGGCGGCAGATCGGCCTGGGGACAGAAACAATGTTAAGGATAAAGAGTCCAGGCTGGGGAATCCAACAGCAAGGGAAGCTGGAGCCGGATCCCCTGGAGGCTGCAGGATGGGAAAGCGATGGCGGACGGGGTCTGTCCCTGGACACGCCCACTGGAAGGACAGGCACGCTGCAGGGAGGTGTGCTGGGGCCGCACCCAACGGCTCTCACTGATCCAGGATGCGGGGATCCCTGCACGGTGGAAACCGGGATGCACCCATCCCCCACACTTGAGAGCCCCACGACACGGGTCCCCCTCATTCTGGAGCCCCCACTTGCCACCTGCCTGCCCCCCAAACTCTAGAGCCCCAGGCCACGGTGACCCCAGGCCACCTGCATCCTTCGCCAGCACCTCCCACGTTCTAGAGCCTGTCTCCTCCCCCCGAACCCCCACATTCCGGAGGCCCATGATGCAGCCACCCCGCTCTAGAACAAACCCATGGGGACGGCACTCAGGACATGCCCCCATGGGGGTTCTAGAGCCCTGGGCAGAAAATTCCCAGCCAATCCCTGAACAACTGCCCTTCCCCCATAACAAACTTTACCCTGGAATCCTTACACTGAGATAAGGAGACAGGAAGAGGGGAGAGATGGAGGAAGAGGAAGAAGAGGGGAGAGACGGAGGATGAGGATGGAGGAGGAGGGGAGAGAGGGAGGAAGGGGATAGATGGAGTAGACGGGGACAGAGGAAGGGGACAGAGGAAGAGGACGAGGAGGAAGAAGAGGGGAGAGAGGGAGGAAGCCGCAAGGGAGGGGAGAGACAGAGGAGGAGGAGGCGGCGAGGGAGGGCCCAGGGGACTCACTCTCCACAATGGTCTTGCGCCCGGTGCCGTCGTCGCTGATTTGCTGGATGTTGCCGAAGTGGATGTCGCTGTAGAAGATGCGGTTGCTGCCGGCGGTGCCGGCGCGGTAGTCGAAGGCCAGGGCGATGACGTTCTTCATGTGCTCGGCGTCCTCGAAGGGCTTGACGGGCGCGTTCAGGTTGCTCTCGTCCGACAGGTGGATGCTTTTGAGGATGGTGCGCTCAGAGTAGAGCAGGTAGCCGTCGTAGTCCTGGCAGTTCACCCCGTCCTCAGCGAGCATGCCGTGGGCACAGGCGCACGTCCGCTGCCCGTTGCCGCGGAACAGACACAGCTGCTGGCAGCCGCCGTTGTTCTGGGCGCAGACGTTGGTGCCTGTGGGGAGGACAATATGGATTAAACTCTACACAGAAGGGATGGGGGGCTTGGGTGGCAGACTGGAGGGGGCGTGTGGGCCCCAAGGTCTGGGGGAGGCCCCCATGCCCCACATTTCAAGGACCGTACGGGCACAGAGAACGCAGCTCCCGCGTCACGTGTTTTAACGTCTCCCCCACATTCCCAGAGAAGGGAGGGGGCAAAACCTGATTCAAGCCAAAGGGAAGGGCTGGTGGGGGCAGGCTGCTGTGGGGTGAAATCACAGAGGGAAAGCGAGCGGGAGTCCTCGGAACACTCTCTGGGACTCAATCGACACTCAAAAGTCAGGTCGACAGCGACGTGAAACCAACACAGCTGCGCTGAACTAAAGCCAGCGTAGACGCAAAGCTGCTTCCATCAGGGAAGCGACTGTCGTGTGGGGAGGTGACAAAGGCCCTTCCGTCAGCCTACGCAATGGGGATACGCTGGCACGGCCCCCAGCATAGCTGGGCTGGTCCACAGCCTGTAGCGTAGACACCGCCTGGGGCTGCTTTTGTGCGTGCGCCGAGTGAGTGCGAGACTCCTTGTGCGTCAGGGTGCACACGTGTGACTGGGAGTGGGAACGCATCTGGGTGCGTGAACCCCTGTGCGTGGGGTTGCACTTTGCTCATTTTTCCAAATATCCCTTCTAGAACCTCCCCCCACCAAGATAATTCCCAGCCTTTGCAAACAGAGACAAGAGAAAAAAATCCCTCCATGAGAACAGACAAGCCAACGGGTTCCTTCAAACGTCTCCCGGTGCCCCTGCCTGCAGACGCCCCCCATCAGCAGCACTTAACCCCCCCCCCCGAGGAAAGTGAGGCGCAAGGGGGCATGCTGGACACACCAGCCCCTGGACGTACCCTTTTGCCTGGCTTGGTTGAACACTTTGATGTCCTTCAGCTGCACTCCTATCCCTGTCCTCAGGGACACCGACTCCGTGGCGTTGTCCTTGCTGCCCCTTTTGATGGACCCGTTGGCGTGGGTCCTAGAAGGTGAACGAGGTCAGTGAACTGGAGGCGTCGTAGGGCGTGAACACGTCGCTGCACGCAGCAGGGACCGCGCCCGCCCGCCGTGCCCAGCCACAATCTGCCAGTGTTCACATGCCCTGGTCCCCCACCGCCATCCTGGATGTCATGTACCTCTGCGCTGCAACCACCCCCCCGGAATTACACATACCCCCTGCAGCCATGCTCACACCCCCACTCACCCACCCCCTCAGAGTTACACACCCACCCCCTACACCCCCACACCCGGGATTACACACATACCTTACACCCCCACTCTCTCACATACACCCCCCCCGTGTCAGCGTCTCACAAATGTCATTCACTCACTCGCAGCCCCAGAGCAGCCCATTGTCAGGCCTGGGGGACCGGAGGGGCGGGGGGAGCCTCCATAGGGCTCATCCCCCCACTCCTGAGCTGTTCAGTGCCCAGATAGGCCAGGAGGCTCCAGATGCCCCCTCCTGGGCACTGGCATCCCACTCCCATTTCCCTGGAAGTGTGTGTGCGGGGGTGTGGGGGGGTGCAGGGGAGGAGCACTAGGCTGGATCTCTATGGGCACTGGCCTCAACTCTGAACCACAGAGACCTCTAGGGACCCCCCCCGGCCTCCAAACCACAGAGACCCCCAGGGACCCCCCCCCGGCCTCTGAACCACAGAGACCTCCAGGGACCCCCCCAGGTCTCCAAACCACAGAGACCCCTAGGGACCGCCCCCCCCGGCCTCTGAACCACAGAGACCCCTAGGGACCCCCCCCGGCCTCTGAACCACAGAGACCTCTAGGGACCCCCCCAGGCCTCCAAACCACAGAGACCCCTAGGGACCCCCCCCCCCGGCCTCTGAACCACAGAGACCTCTAGGGACCCCCCCAGGCCTCCAAACCACAGAGACCCCTAGGGACCCTCCCAGGCCTCTGAACCACAGAGACCCCTAGGGATCCCCCCCCCCGGCCTCTGAACCACAGAGACCCCTAGGGACCTCCCCCCCCCGGCCTCTGAACCACAGAGACGTCTAGGGACCCCCCCAGGCCTCCAAACCACAGAGACCCCTAGGGACCCCCCCCGGCCTCCAAACCACAGAGACCTCTAGGGACCCTCCCAGGCCTCTGAACCACAGAGACCCCTAGGGACCCCCCCAGCCTCAACTCTGAACCACAGAGACCTCTAGGGACCCCCCCAGGCCTCAACTCTGAACCACAGAGACCCCTAGGGACCCCCCCAGCCTCAACTCTGAACCACAGAGACCCCTAGGGACCCCCCCAGCCTCAACTCTGAACCACAGAGACCTCTAGGGACCCCCCCAGGCCTCAACTCTGAACCACAGAGACCTCTAGAGACCCCCCCAGGCCTCAACTCTGAACCACAGAGACCCCTAGGAACCCCCCCAGGCCTCCAAACCACAGAGACCCCTTGGGACCCCCCCCCCCCGGCCTCTGAACCACAGAGACCCCTAGGGACCCCCCCAGGCCTCCGAACCACAGAGACCCCTAGGGACCCCCCCAGGCCTCCGAATCATAGAGACCCATGTCTAGAGCATACCCCCAACGCTCCCCCAGCAACAGAGCTGCAGCACTGGGCAGCGTCATGGCTAGAGCGGCACTCCCTAGGCAGCCACTCTAGCCAGCTCTTTGGCCGCTCGCTGGTGGGGACCAAGCTCTCAGGGTGAGTCCTCCAGGACTCCACACCACAGAGCCCCTGCCTAGAGCGTAGCTCTCGCCACCAAGCCCCGCAGCCATAGAGCTCCAGCACTGGTGTGGGTAGAGCGGCACCAGGCAGGCAGCCACTCTAGCCATAGCCCTGCCCAGCGCTGTGGCTCTATGGCAGTGGGTGGGTGGGTTGGGGGTATACTCTAGACAGCAGTCTCTATGGTTCAGAGTGCTGGAGGACCCCCAGGGGCCACCATCTCTGATCACAGGCGAGATAGGGAGCATGCCCGGAATGATTGCATTTTATGCAAATGACATGTAAATTTAAAGCAGGGGCATTGCCTCATTTGCATAACACCTCCAGGTCCACCCCCGTCTCCCCCTGCAGCTCTGCAGAGCTCCGGGCTCCCTGCGCGGTGGGGAGGGAACCGTACCGGTCACTCCAGTAGATGTAATCCTCGAAGACCGACACCGAGAACATGTCCATGTTGTTGCTGGACAGGACGACCTCCCTGTTCTCTCCCGTCTCCAGGTCGATGCGTTCGATCTTGTCCATCCGAGCGTCACACCAGTACAGCTTCCCGTCCTGGAGGGGGAGGCAACGCACCCCGGTGGGATACAGCTCAGCGGGGCGGAGGGGGAGGGAAAGAGAAGGGGGAGCATGCCCGTCTCCATCGGGGGCTCAGCGCTGGGACGCAGCAGTTGGAAGAGCAAAGCCGCACACCAGGAGCCCAGGTCCCCGCCCCACAGACATACAGGACATGGATGCAGAGAGACAGGGCAGCACCAGGAAACAATGGGACGGAGCCGGTCAGCAGGATGGCCCGAGATCCGAGTGCCCCAGCTGCGTATGGCTTTGCAGTCAGAGCTCCACAACCCTCCAGTCCCTCCCACTGCAGGGTGACGGCTGCATTTTGGGTGGTCCCGACCCACTGATAACTGCCGCATGCCTGGTATCCTGCCCCTCCTGGGATGGGCCATTGTAGCTCAGATCCACCTGACCCGACAGCTGCTCCTATACACCCGCCTGCATCCATTACCAGCGCCGCAGCGGAGGGCGGCCGCCGTACCTGGTAGTCGACCGATATCCCGTTGGGCCAGCTGATGCTCGCGTTGACCAGGACCATCCGTTCTGTCCCATCCAGGCGAGAGCGTTCGATGCGGGGGTACTGGCCCCACTCTGTCCAGAACAGGTACCTGTGGGGACACCGAGCACGGCTCGCCAGTGACCCCGCTGTGCACATGCCCCTCGCCCTTGGATCGCCCCCTTCCCCTGACCCCTGGCGCTCTCACAACCTTTGGGGTCCTGGATGCCTGGAGGAGAAGCGGCTTGTTGCAGCCGAGGGGTGGGCCTGGGTGTCTGGCAGTCCAGGGGCTCACCCCACGTCTGACATCGGATCCCCCCTCCATGGCTAAGGGCAGGTCCCTCAGGCCAATGTCCCTGAAAGCAGCCGGTGGTTTTGGGAGCCCCGGATGGGACTGTCAGAGGTGCTGCCAGTCAGGGGGAGCTGCGGGTGCTCAGCACCTCTGAAAACAAGGCCCAGAGTATCACACAACAGGAACCCAGAAGCACAAGCCGCTTTGGGCCTGATCCTTGGGGTGGGGCAAGGTTCTGCATGAAGTCAGGGCCAGAGCTGGGGAGAGAACTCAGGAGTCCTGGCTCCTAGTCACCCGCACCCCACTCTAACCCATCAGACCCCACTCCCCTCCCAGAGCTGGGCACAGAACCCAGGAGTCCTGGCTCCTAGTCACCCCCACCCCGGTCTAACCCACCAGACCCCACTCCCCTCCCAGAGCTGGGCACAGAACCCAGGAGTCCTGGCTCCTAGTCACCCCCATCCCACTCTAACCCACCAGACCCCAGTCCCCTCCCAGAGCTGGGCACAGAACCCAGCCCCCCTGCTTTAATTCACTAGACCCCACTTCTCCCCCAGCACTGAGCATAGAACCCAGGAGTCCTGACCACACTAGAGCCAATGCTGGGGAGTCCTGTAATTAAAGGACCCCCAGCAGCCAAGCACAGAACCCAGGAGCCCAGACTCCGAATTCCCCCCACCCCAGCCACTAAACCCCATTCCTGCCCCAGAGCTAAGAACTGAACCCAGGAGTCCTGGCTCCCAGCCCGACCCCGGGGGCTGAGGCCTGCAGAGGTTTCATCTAGTCCAATCCAGGCTGCTCTGCTCCCAGGGCAGCCGGCCGCCCGCGGGCGCCTCACCCTTTCTCCGGGTGCACCGTGATGGCCCGAGGTTTATCCAGCCCCTGCGAGATGACAACGTAGCGGAATGACCCGTTCAGTCTGGCCACCTCGATGACGTCGAAGCCTTGGTCCGTCCAGTAGATGTTTCCTGGGGCGGGCGACAGTGACGTGCTGTGAGCCAGGCCCCGCTCCCGGCCGTGCCGGCACGTGGCTCCCCTCCCCGCAGGGCCGGAGCCCGGGGGACGTATGGACGCGCCTCACCTGCTATCCAGTCGACCGCGATGCCTTCCACGCGCCCGATCCCATTGGTGACCACGTCCTCCCGCCACGTCTGGTCGCGCTTGGCCCGGCTGATGGTGCTGAGGCCCATGTCCACCCAGTAGATGGTGTCGTTCTCTAGGGAGCAGAGCGGGCGGGGGGGTCAGGCAGGCAGCGTTCTGCACAAATCTCACCAGCTGGGGGCGCTCACGCAACGGGGAAGACATGCCAGAAACAGGATACTGGGCAGGGCTGCAGAGACGGGGGGCGGGGGGCGCTGAGGGGTATGGGGATTGGGGACAAGGCTCTGGCTACGGCCTCGTTAAACCTCACACCTATCGGCCGAGCTGAAGAGAGTGGGGGTGAGGGCCGCCCAGCGACGCCGCTCCGCATCTCCAGCGCCTCCCAGTCTTTCCCCAGCTAGCTCAGCCTCCCTGGCATCGCCATCCCCATCATGCCATGGGGGAAACTGAGGCACAGAGCAGCAAAGGGACTCCCCCGTTGGGTCAGCGGCTGAGCCGGGCACAGAACCCAGGAGTCCTGGCTCTCGGCACTGCCTGGCAGCAGGGAGGGATGTTGTCTCCCCTCCAATCTCCGGTCGGGCCCGAAGCCTGGTCTACGAGGAGACCGTGTCGCTGGTGCCCGAAGAGCGGCGCACGGCGGCTCTCACCCGCGTGGAAATCGATCCCCACGGCCAGCGAGGTCCCAGACACGGGCACCAGGGCGTCGGACTTGTCGTTGGGATCCAGGGGGATGCCGCGGATCCCCTCGTGCACCGAGTACAGCAGAAAGGAGCCCACGCCTGCGAAGGCAAGGGGACAGTCAGGGGTCTCTGCCAGCCCAGGGGAGCCAGGGAGCCGCTGGGCTGTGGGGAAAAGGCAGCGGCTTCCCAAGGGCTGAGCAGAGCCATGGAGAAGGGACTCCCGGCAGCCCGCCCGTGTCCCAGCAGTACCGAGGCTGGTCTGTGCTGGGACGGGGTGTGTGTGTGTGTGTGTGTTGTACTGAGTCAGATGCAGCATGAGGCATAACTACACGTGCCTCCCCAGCGCCCCCCCCCACGCCCACCTCCTGGCACGCTGGGTAAACTGACGCATGGGAGCCGTGGGCGAGAGCGAAGGCAGCTGTCACGGGTTTAGCTCCGCAGGCGGGAGGAGGGGGAGCAGGAGATGTGGGGCACAGTGGGCTGCGTGGCCAGGACACCCCTCTCTCCGCCCCCCAGGGGTGCAGATAGTGCTTGAGGGGCTGAGCTGACGGGCCCGAGCGGCTGCAACGGAGCACGTCTACGCTGACAACCCGCGAGCGCCTCGGGGTGATTTCCGTGCTCCGTGGGGGCGCAGTTCCATGCAGGTGGGAAGGACCCCCCATTTCCCCCGTTATTCCAGCCGTACCCACGGGCAAGGGGGGACCCTGGGCTCTCAGCAGCCCCCACAGCCAAGCGATTGAGCTCAGAGCCTGACCCACTGCCCTTGGGCTGGGGATCTGGCTCATCCGAGCTATCTCCTCCCCGGCTCATCCTGGCTCCAGGCTGGGCCCTGTCGCTGGGATCACATTCCCCTCCTCACCGTGCTCTCTGACACCTCCCCATCACCAGCACCCAGCCATTCGCCCCACCCCAGCACCCAGCCACGCCCCGCCCCAGCACCCAGCCACGCCCCGCGCCAGCACCCAGCCACGCCCCGCCAGCACCCAGCCACGCCACGCCCCAGCACCCAGCCATGCCCTGCCAGCACCCAGCCACGCCCTGCCAGCACCCAGCCATGCCCTGCCCCAGCACCCAGCCACGCCACGCCAGCACCCAGCCACGCCCTGCCAGCACCCAGCCACGCCCCGCCCCAGCACCCAGCCACGTCCCACCAGCACCCAGCCACGCCCTGCCAGCACCACCCAGCTGCTGCCTGTGTAACCAAGCGCCAGTCTCCAGCGGCTGCAGGCTGAATTCGCCCATCTGCCATTGCACATCCTGCGCCGTTCCCAGCCTCCAGGGCTCGCAGGCCGGACGTCAACCCACAAGCCAAGAGTTTCAGGAGCGACAGGCCATTCTGGGGGCTCGACTGAAGCCCCCTTTAAACACCTGGATTTTTCAGACACGGCTGAGCTCCAACAGGGATCCCAAAAAGGGAGGCGTGGAGTGACACTGGAGAGCCCTGGCCGGGGGGAGCTGCGGGAAGGAGCGATCAGGACCTGGGCCCGAACCCCCTGGGCAGAGCTCCCACGTGCCGGGGCTCTGCAGACGCCCAGGCTGAGATGCCTTAGCAGGGCCTGGCTCTTGGGGGACAGGCGCTCAGCCCCTTCTGGAAACCAGCCCCATCTCCCATCCCCCGCTGCTTGGGCAAGCCCTGGCGCGTGTCCCCCCAACCCCCACCCCCACCGCTTGCTGGCCCTCCTGCCCGACACGGGCTCCTCGCTGCAAGGCCAGTGGCAGCGCTGGTTACGTAGCCCCCGCCACGGCCCCGCCCGACAGGGGGTCAGGGATGGGCTTTGTCCTTTGCTGCGTTTCGCCAGCAGAATGGGGAACGAAGGGGAGAAGCCAGCGGGGAGCGAGGCCTGGGGAAGGGGAAGGGAAACCGGCCGGCCCCAAGGCCAGGGAGGGATGAGCCCAGGTGCCTCCATCTCCTCCTCGCTCAGCGGCAAACTCCTGGCGTGTCTTGCTTCCCGGGGTCTGCTCCACCCCTCGCTCACAGTGAGAAGCTACGGTCCCCCGTGCCCCTCCTTGAGCGGGCGTCTGCCCCGCTCCATGGGAGCCGGACCGGGAAAGAGGCCCCTCCACCAGGCAAACGCCATCATCTCTCCTCCGCTCCCCTGGCCATCAGACTGGGCTGGCGAACGTCTGCGCACAGGCCGCACCACGCGGAAGCTGGGAGGAAACGCCCCGCGCCCGAGCAGAGGGCAGCCGCGCGGCGCACAGCAGGACAGCCTGGTGCCAGGGCGTGGGGGGCAAGGGGAGGCGGACTCACCTTCGCAGGACTGCTGCCCGCTCTTGAGGCTGTAGCCGGCGGTGCACATGCAGGAGCGGGTGGTGGGCGAGGTGGGCAGGCAGAGCTGCGAGCAGTCGCCGTTGTTCACGCTGCAGGGGTTGGTGCCTGGGCGAGAGAAGGGAGCGGGTCAGGGGGGGCCGGGGGCCTGGGTTTGCTCCGCGTGGCCAAGGCAGAGCCTGATCTGACCCATAAGTGCTTTGAGACACCCCCTCCCGTCCAGGGACCTGCTCGCTCGGCCACATGCCGCCAGCCGGACACCAGAGCCATCACCAGCCGGCCAGAGGGCACCCGCCTGCACCAGCATTGGCACGACAGGGGACGGGGCTTTCAGCCGGGGAACTGGACGGACACAGCAACCCCCAGAACCCAGCACCAGCCCCACCTGGGGCTGGGCGCTTCCAGCCAGCAGCGGGGCCTAGGGACCCCTGGCAGTGCCAGGCCCCACACATCAATCCCCAACCACAGAGGGGAGCCGGCTGCAGCATCGTCCCCACAACCCCCCACGGCAAGAAAACCTGAGCCAGGCGCCCAAATCGCCAGAGTTCTCCAAATAACCCAGGTCGGGTGCCTGGGCCTGCCGGCTCCTGTGCTTGGGTCACGTCTTCGCCCTTAGGGCCCTCCCCGGGGGGCCTCTCCTCCCCCTCCCCGGGGGGCCTCTCCTCCCCCCTCCCTGCCCCCTCCCCGGGGGGCCTCTCCTCCCCCTCCCCGGGGGGCCGCACCTCTCCCCTCCCCGGCTCTCTCACCGTGCTGGACGCTCTCGTCATAGACCTTCATGTGCATGACCAGCGTGGTGCTGTTGCGCAGAACGACGGCCCCCGTCCCGTCCTTCTTGTTGCAGGTGCCCATCTTCTCCGAGGCCTGGTCTGCCCACCACAGCTTGTCGCCTGCCAGGGGAGGGGCCTGGGGACTCAGCACCGCGCCTGCTGCCCCCAGCCCAGCGCCCACCCCAGGGCCCGGCAGCAAGCGCCAGCCTCCGGCGGGCAGCCGGGCTCCACCCGCAGCCTGCAACCAACTGGGGGGCGGGGGGCTCAAGCTGCTTCCTAATGGGGAAACGTCCCCCAGCCCCCACCCCCTCAACATCCCCCGGCTCCACTCCCCCATCCCTCGGTTCCCCCCTTCTCCACCCCCCCAGCCCCACCCCGCCCCCTCATCCCCCGGGTCCCCCAGCTCCAACCCCCCAGCCCCCACCCCCTCAATATCCCCCGGCTCCACTCCCCCATCCCTCGGTTCCCCCCTTCTCCACCCCCCCAGCCCCACCCCGCCCCCTCATCCCCCGGGTCCCCCAGCCCCCACCCCCTCAATATCCCCCGGCTCCACGCCCCATCCCTCGGTTCCCCCCTTCTCCACCCCCCAGCCCCACCCCCTCAATATCCCCCGGCTCCACTCCCCCATCCCTCGGTCCCCCCCTTCTTCACCCCCCCCAGCCCCACCCCCTCATCCCCCAGTTCCTCCCGCTCCAACCCCCCAGCCCCCACCCCCTCAATATCCCCCGGCTCCACTCCCCCATCCCTCGGTTCCCCCCTTCTCCACCCCCCCAGCCCCACCCCTGCCCCCTCATCCCCCGGGTCCCCCTTCTCCACCCCCCCCAGCCCCCACCCCCTCAATATCCCCCGGCTCCACCCCCACATCCCTTGGTTCCCCCCTTCTCCACCCCCCCAGCCCCACCACCGCCCTCTCATCCCCCGGTTCCCCGAGCTCCACATCCCCCAGGTCCCCCCCAGCCCCAGCCCCACCCCTGCCCCCTCATCCCCAGGTCCCCCCAGGTCCGCCCCACCCCCTCATCCCCCAGGCTCCACCCTATCATGCCCCAGGACCCTCCACTCCAGGCACAGGGTGGAGGCGGATGGGGGCGAGTCACCGGCTACGGGGGTCCCACGTCCCCCGGCTCTCACCCATGATGGCCAGCGCGGTTGCCTTGCTCAGCTGGCTCTTCATGGTCTCCAGGACCTCCAGGCCGCTGCCGTCCAGGTTGCACCTGTTGATGGTGCCGGCGCCGGAACTGATCCAGTAGAGCTTGTTCTCCGGGTAGTCGATGGCCAGGCCTGGGGGGAGGCGCCGTTAGCTCCCTCCGTGGGCAGAGAGAGGCAGGGGCAGAGGGGGTCCCAGCGGTCTGCGCCGCACCTGGCACAAAATGGCCACCGGTCCCCGCACGCAGGGAGCAGGGACCCGTACGAGGCCCGGTGGGCCCCGGAAGGGCTGGCAGGAAATGGGACGTCAAGAGAAGGGGGATGGGCTGGGGTGGCCCTGGCCCCGAGCCCCTCCCCAGCTGTCACCCCACAGACGGGGAAGGGGGTGACCCCGTTCACGGGAGGGGAATGGGGGGGGGGTGTCCGTACCGACAGGTCCTCTCTGGTTCGTAAAGAGGAAGCTGCGGTTGCTGCCGTCCATGTTGGCGATGCTGATGTTGTCCCCGTCCGTCCAGTAGAGCTTCCTGGGGGGTTGGGATCAGAGCTCAAATCAATTCGCCCCACATGCAACCATGACCCGCAGCCCCCTGCCAGCCCAGCCCTGGGCTCCCCACCCCCAGCCCTGCCGGTGCCCCTCACTCCCGACCCGCAGCCCCTGCTAGCCCAGCCCTGGGCTCCCCCCAGCTCTGACAATGCCCCTCACTCCCGACCCGCAGCCCCTGCTAGCCCAGCCCTGGGCTCCCCCCCCAGCTCTGCCGGTGCCCCTCACTCCCGCCCGCAGCCCCTGCTAGCCCAGCCCTGGGCTCCCCTCTCCCTCCCAGCCCTGCCAGTGCCCCTCACTCCCGACCCGCAGCCCCTGCTAGCCCAGCTCTTGTCCCCACGGAGAGGCTCAGGTCAGCCCTTCTGTTCTCTTCCTGATACAGCTGAGGGTCCTCTCGATTTACCCCCCCCCCCGGGACCCACAACCCCAGAAAGCTAGGGCCCAGCCACACACACGACCCCCCTGCGCACCCTTCGCCCCCCCTTCCCATGGTGCGTTCATGCCCCCCAGCCCTGGGCCCAGCTCCCTCGGCGGCTCACCCTTGGAGTGGGTGAACCACCAGGCAGTGGGGCTTTTCCAGCCCCTGGATCACGGCGTTCTTGAAGGAGCCGTCCAGCCGGGCCACGTTGATCTGCTTCCGGTTGGCGTCGTAGCTGGTCCAGAAGAGGTTTCTGGAAACCCAGTCCACAGAGAGGCCATGAGCGTTGGGCAAGTCTGCAAGGCAACGGGCACGGGAGAGTCGTTAGGGGGCGGCGCCAAGTGCAGGGGGAAGGAAAGGGGCCGGTTAAAGGGGGAAGAGGTCCCCCCGGGGCTGGCACCCCACTGCCCTCCAGCTCAGAGCAATGGGGGCTGCAGGGCTGCCCCCTGGCACAGGGAGGGGCCCGGCCTGGGCCCCTGCCCACCTGCAGAGACGACGGTCTCCACGCCGGTGCCGTTGATGAAGGCCCGCTTGATGGTCTGGGTGCGGACGTCGGACCAGTAGATGCGCTGCTCCGGGGCATCGTAGTCCACGGCCGTGACGTTGTCGATGTCGGGCACGGTGAAGGAGATGATGTAGTTGTAGTAGGGGTTGTCGATGTCCACGCCCCGGATCTCCATCTGCCGCGCATACAGCAGGAACTTCTTCAGCTCTGGGGCGCGAGAGACGGGATGAGGGGCGGAGGGATGACCGCAGCTGCCCATCGGAGATCCACGCCCCCTGCCATGCCCTGCCCGCAACCCACTCCCTCTGCCCAACCTGCCCCCGGCCCAACCTACAGCCCACTCCCCCTACTGCTGGTCCACTGCCCCCACTTCCCCGGCCCAACCTACACCCTCCTGCCCCTACCCCACCTGCCCTGGCCCACTCCCCCTGCCCTGGCCCACTCCCCCTGCCCCGCCCCAGCCTATGCCCCACCAAAGAGAACTGGATAAATTCACGGTGGTTAAGTCCATTAATGGCTATTAGCCAGGACGGGTAAGGAATGGTGTCCCTAGCCTCTGTCTGTCAGAGGATGGAGATGGATGGCAGGAGAGAGATCACTTGATCATTGCCTGTTAGGTTCACTCCCTCTGGGGCACGTGGCATTGGCCACTGTCGGTAGACAGGATACTGGGCTAGATGGACCTTTGGTCTGACCCGGTACGGCCTTTCTTATGTTCCCCCTGCCCCACCCCTGGCCCAACCTACATCCTGGCCCCGGCCCAGCCTACAACCCGCTCCCCCTACCGCTGGTCCACTGCCCCTTCCCCGCCCCAGCCTATGCCCCACTTCCCCTGCCCAACCCGCCCCCGGCCCAGCCCGCGCCCCACTCCCCCTACCCCAGGCCCAGCCCACGCCCCGCTCGTCCTGCCCCGCCCCCGGCCCAGCCCGTGTCCCGCTGCCCCGTAACCACTCCCCCACCACCAATCTCCCACCGCCCTGACCCCCCTCACAACCACTCCCCACCTGCCCACAACCTCATCCACCCCCCCTCCCCCCACCTCTGACCCCCCCCACAGATATTTCCCTCCCTCCCCCCACCATTCCCTGAGACGCTATGTGCCCCTTGCATCCTTTCACCAAAAGCTTGTCTGGAACCGCCAAGACAGTGAGGTCCACTGCTTACAGCAGGGGGGGCTGGAAGCCAGGACTCCTGGGTTCTCTTCCCTCCTCTGGGAAAGGAGTGGGGTGTGGTGGGTTGGAGCAGGGGGGGCTGGAAGCCAGGACGCCTGGGTTCTATCCCCACCTCTGGGAGGAGAGTGGGGTGTGGTGGGTTGGAGCAGCGGGGCTGGGAGCCAGGACGCCTGGGTTCTATCCCCACCTCTGGGAGGAGAGTGGGGTGTGGTGGGTTGGAACAGGGGGGCTGGGAGCCAGGACGCCTGGGTTCTATCCCCACCTCTGGGAGGGGAGTGGGGTATGGTGGGTTGGAGAAGGGAGGCTGAGAGCCAGGACGCCTGGGTTCTATTCCTGATCCTACTGAGTGACCTTAGGCAAGGCTGTTTCCTGCTCTGTATACGGGGTCACAGTGGGCCCCATGGGGGTGGGGGGGCGTGGCCAAGCACTCCCAGACACTCTAAGGGGCCCCACCTACCGTAGCACGTGGTGTTATCCTTGTCCAGCTTCATGAGGTGGGGGCAGGCGCAGGAGGAGGACTGGTTGTAGTTGATCAAGCAGAGGTGGGAGCAGGGCCCTTTGCCCCCGTTGGCCTCGCAGGGGTTGGGAGCTGGGCCGAGGGGGAGAGCAGAGGGAAGTCAGTGATGAGCCCCTCCAAGACGGGCCTGGCCCCTGCGCCCCGAGGGACGGGACAGGGATGCTGGCGCCGGCTGGGATACCAGCCCGTCCGCGCAGGGGCTGGGGGTGCAGCTCCCTCTCCTGATCCCATCAGAGTCAGTGCCGGGGGCCCACGACGCAGAGCCCAGTGACTCCAGCTCCCTAGACCCACTGGGCCCCATTCTCCGGAGTCGCTCATGTCAACACGCTGGCAGCCAGTGCCAGTCAGGGGGTGTTCTCTGCACCAGCGGCATGATGGGGCCAGGGCAACAGACAGCCAGGCCCAGCAAAAGAGATGGGGTGTCGTGAGGGGCTTTGATCACGATTCTGCTGACCACAGCTGCAAGCCATGGGACTACAGCTCCCAGCCTGCAATGCTTCCTGCAGATTCATGCCAGAGGACTACAGCTCCCAGCATGCAATGCTTCTCACGGATGCAAACCATGGGACTACAGCTCCCAGCATGCAATGTTCCCCCAGGATGCAAGCTATGGGACTACAGCTCCCAGCCTGCAATGCTTCCCTCAGATTCATGCTACAGGACTCCAGCTCCCAGCATGCAATGTCCCCCTGGAGGCAAACCATGGGACCACAGCTCCCAGCATGCAATGTTCCCCCAGGATGCAAGCTATGGGACTACAGCTCCCAGCCTGCAATGCTTCCCTCAGATTCATGCTACAGGACTACAGCTCCCAGAATGCAATGCTTTCTATGGATGCAAGCCATGAGACTACAGCTCCCAGCATGCAATGCTCCACCGGATGCAAGCTGCCCACTGTTCTGCACCCCTCCCCCCGAACATCCCCCCCACTAACCACATGGCCCCCGGGGCTCTCCCCGGCTGCGCCCCCTGCCCACGGCGGCGTCTCACCCAGCGGCTGGCGGGACGGGTGATAGACCTGCAGGTCGAAGGGCTGCGTGTTGGTTCTCTGCACCACGGTGACATTGTGGCCTGTCCACTTGTTGGCCTTGGCCAGGGTGTTGGTGCGCCAGTCGGTCCAGTAGACCTCGCCGCCGTACAGGGTGACAGCGAAGGGGTGGGACAGGTACTCGTGGCCCCGCAGCACCTCCATGTGCCCCGAGCCGTCGTACAGCGCCGAGTAGATGGCGTCCGACCTGCACCGTCACGGGGCGAGGGCACGGCGTGAGGCTGGAGCCGGGGCTGGGCGGAGCGAGGGGCTGGCAGATTGTGGGGTACAGCCCAGCGCCCCGTGCCCACTTCCCCTAGGATCCTCCTCCCCATGCCCCCTCCCCCCGGAATCCCCCTCCCAGGTGCCCCACACCTCCCTCCCCCCGGGATCCCCCTCCCCGGGCCCTCGGCGCCCCCTCCCCCGGGTTACCTGGCATCGATCCAGAGGATGCGTTTCTCCAGATAGTCGACGGTCAGGCCGTTGGGCCACCCCCCCGAGCCCGTCTCCTTGTGGATTGTGCGCCGGCCCTGGCCGCTCATGGAAGCTGCCTCGATGCGGGGCAGGCTGGCGTCCCAGTCCGTCCAGAACAGGATGCTGGGGAGGGGATGAAGGGGGAGTCAGAGGGCCTGTCGCTGGCGAGGGGGGCAGAGGGAAAGGGGGAGCGTGGCTCTGGGGGGGAGCCAATCACCCCTGTATCTGGGCCAGAGGGGGGCAGGGTGACCCCCTCCCCGTTCTCAGGGTGGTCGCTAACCTCCCATCAACCGCGGCCCCAGCAGCTTCGGGTGAGTCATCTCCATATTGCCATGGCAACGCCCCCCCCTCCAAACCCTCCCAGCTCCAGGTGCCCCACCACTAGCGCCCAGCTCTGACTGGGGCTCCATGGCAGAGCCCGGGGGTGCTCGGCCACCCTGCAGCTCACCAGACCCAGGGGCTGCCCCTGCCCCCCTGGCAGCCCCCACACCCACCCGTAGCGGGGGTCGAGGGCGATGGCGCGCGGGTGCTCGATGTCCCCGGCCAGCAGCGTGGTGCGCATGGTGCCGTCCAGCTTGGCCACCTCGATCTGGTCCAGGTTGCTCTCCACCCAGTAGATATTGCCCGCGATCCAGTCCACGGCCAGGCCCTCGGGCGTGGCCAGCCCGTATTGGATCACCACCTCAAAGCTGGTGAGAGCTGCAGGACAGGACAGGGCAGGGAGCGCGGCTCCGTCAGGGCTGAGGCCCGGCCCCCCATCTCCTCCCCGCTGGCCGCCAGGAGCCCAGAGGGGGCTCAGCTCCTCCCACGGACAGCCTCCAAAAGCAACGTGAAGCCTCTGCTGCAAAATCCCATCCTACCCACAGCCCCTGCCACCCCACCCCCAGCTCTGCTGGTGCCCCTCAGTCCCCACCTGCAGCCCCTCAGGCCCCACCCGCAGCCCCCGATATCCCGGCCCTGGGCTCCCCCGCAGCTCTGCGGTGCCCCTCAGTCCCCAGCCGCAGCCCCTGCCACCCCAACCCCAGTTCTGCCGGTGCCCCTCAGTCCCCACCCGCAGCCCCTGATATCCCGGCCCTGGGCTCCCCCCCAGCTCTGCGGTGCCCCTCAGTCCCGACCCACAGCCCCGAAGGGCCCCTTGTGGCCTGGTTTTCAGACTCTCTCAAGCCCTGGGGAAAACCCGGCCCCTCGTCCTGAGGCCAAAGCAAGGAGCTGAGCTGTGGGCCTTCTGCCCCATGAGCTGAGTCACTGGAGAACCCCCCATCCCTGGGGCGCTGCACCCCGAGTTTCTCTCCCCATGGAATTTCAGGCTCCTGAAGGCGCTAATCGGGTTAGGATGAGCTTTCAGCACGCTCAGCTGCCGGGTTGTAATTACCATTAGAGAATTGCTGGGAATGCTAATTAACTCCCACATAACGATCAGCAGTTAAAGGCAGAAAGGTATCATTATCTGGGGCTGAATGCTCTAGCCACGGCACGGCCCCCCGGGGCTGGGGGAGGGTAAGGACTAGCTCCAAGGGACGGATTTCCCTCTGCAACGTCCCCTCCAGCCACAGGCAGCTCCCCACCCTGCAGGTGGAGATTCCTGCTCCCACTCCCGCTACGTTGTCTTGTCTTGGCTCCCGGAGGCTCACACCACCCGGGGGCCCTGAGGGTTGGGTTCCCCTCACAGCAATCTGGTGAGCAGCTGGAAGGGTGCGCGGTGACAGAATGGTGTCAGCGGTGGGATACTTGCTCCAGATTCAGGGCCAAGGTGACAGCTTTGGAACTGGAGCTGGAGAGTTCGAATTCCATGTGCCCCCACCCTACCCCAGGTGCGTCTGTGCCCCACAGCACGTGGCTCTGTGAGGCGGCCACAGGGTTTTGCGCGGCGGCGTCCATTCCCACCACTAACCCCCGTTCTCCAGCAGCTTCCCCCGGTAGATCTTGTCCTCCACCACGTCCGTCCAGTAGAGGGAGCTCTGGTTGAGGTGGAAGTCGAGGGCGATGGTGTTGCGCAGGCCGGGCACCAGGACGCTGTAGTCGCCCTTCTGCAGGTCGATGCGCCGGATCTCGTGGCGGTTGGAGAAGATGATGAAGGGCTTGAAGGGGTCTGCGAGCAAAAGGGGCGTCAAGGGGAGGTTGGGGCCAGCCGGGCTGCAGGCAGAGCCGCACTGCCAGGAAGGGGCATGTGCCCAGTTATGACACAGGAGCAACGGGCACCGGTTTCCCCCCGGCGTCTCTGCGGTGCACACAGGAGCACAGACGCGCTCCCTCCAGTTGGGGTGTTACTCCGGATGCTGAGGGAACCAGGCTCAGCCCCCGACCTGCCCGCCCGTGCCAATCGCCCCCTGGAATGCCGGGGGCCTGGCGGTGCTGCTCCCCGGGCTCCAGCCCCCCCGGCTGCCCGCTCACCCAGGCTTCGGCAGCTCTCGCCGTCGGGCTCCAGCATCCAGCCCTCGTAGCAGGAGCACTTGACATTGTACTTGTCCTGCTCGCACTTCTGGCTGCACTTGAGGTGCTTGGCGCAGTAGCTTTGGATCTGGCAGGTCCGGTTGTCGGCGCCCAGCTCCATGCCCAGCGGGCAGGAGCAGACGATGCCCTCGCCCGGGGCCACCGTGCAGTTGTGGCTGCAGCCGCCGTTGTTCAGAGAGCACTGGTCTGCGGGGAGAGAGCGTGGCCATGGTCACCTCTGGCGGCAGGGGCCCCTCGGCGAGAGAACCCAGGAGTCCTGGCTCCCCGCCCGCTCTAACCACTCGACCCCGCCCCGAGTCAGGAATAGAACCCAGGAGTCCTGACGCCCCCCCGGCTCACCACACAGCTCGCCCTCGTCGGAGCCGTCGCCGCAGTCGTCGGTGCCGTCGCACAGCTTGTCGGGCGGCAGGCAGACGGAGGTGGTGTTGGCGCAGGTGTGGGAGGGCGGCTTGCACACCAGCGACTCGCAGTTCTCCTCGTCCGAGTTGTCCTCGCAGTCGCTGTCTCCGTCGCACACCCAGGCCTTGCTGATGCAGCGGGCTGGGGGCGGGAGGGGAGAAGGGGCGGCGTGAGACATAGTGGGGGGGGGGACGCGAGGGGCCCGCCCTTGCTCTGTCCCCTCCCCCAAGGCCCTGCTCTTGCTCCGCCACTTCCCGCCCCCACCCCTGGGGCGGAGGGGTGTGCCACCAAACAGCTGATTGGAGGCACCACCAAACAGCAGTG
The DNA here is from genome assembly GCF_011386835.1 of Chrysemys picta bellii. NCBI lineage: Eukaryota > Metazoa > Chordata > Testudines > Emydidae > Chrysemys > Chrysemys picta. The sequence goes on along the minus strand of NC_088812.1, from coordinate 13,591,020 downwards.
GCTGGTGGGTGCTAAGCATGGGTGCCCCAGCCCTGGACCCGCCTCCCCAGGGAGCTGTCGTCAGAGGTGGGGGCCACTTGAATCTAGGATCCATCTCCCCAAATTACAGTCACAACAGCACAGCTGTGGGGGGACATTCCGGCTCTTACTGCCAGTTACTAAATGCATTAAATTCATGTCAATAATTGTTGATATTTACTAATTATTATTCATTTTAATTACTGCTTAATTTAGCGTCATAATTTTTGTTCTTGACTTTTCCTCTTTGATGAGTTTCATTTTGTGCTGTTTCTGATTTTAACACTTGGCTGTTAACTGGTTTCCCCTCCCAGTTTTTCCCTTTCTTTCTTTTTCATCCTTGGCACTTGTTAGGGTGACCAGACAGCAAGTGTGAAAAATCGGGACAGGGGTGGGGGGTAATAGACAGCAATATAAGACAAAGCCCCAAATATCAGGATTGTCCCTATAAAATCAGGACATCTGGTCACCCTAGCACTTGTTTCCTTGTGAACGACCTGTCGTTTCTTTTTTTGGCCCCAACTGGGAAGTTTGAATGTTTTCAACCAGTCGTTTGGTTTGGACAGTTTCCGGGGAGGGATGGAGGTTGAATTTTGAAAACTGGGGGAAGGAAAATGTTCAAAGTTTGAACTGTTTTTGACAGGGAGGGGAACCGAAAATGTTTGAATTCTGAAAGTTTGGGGGGAGGAAAAAGGAGAAATTGGAAACAAAAATGAATAAAGGAAAATGTTTCAATTTGGGATGGAGAGTTTAAAACATCTCCCGCCCTCTGGCTAAGCCGACCAATGAAGAACGGGAAGGCGATGAGGCCCCCCCCTCAAAAAAAACTCTGGGGAAAAAAACATTTAAAAAATGAGACAGAAAAACAGTTTCCATCCAAATTTGTCGGAAGATGGAAAATTTCAAGGAAATCAAAGTAGGGGGAGGGAGGAGGTTAAAAATATCACGTTCAAAAACCACCCAGGCCAAATGTCCTCACAATCGGTATTTTAAAGAGACGTTTCAAGCAGCTCCGTTCTCAGGGGCGTGAGCCCAGGGATGCCAGACCCGGGTGCCGCGGGGATCCAAAGGGAGGCTGGTGAAAGGCCCCTGCCCTCCTCCCACGTCTGGATCTAGAGTCCCCTCTCCCGCCCCACCCCCCAGGCTGGATCGAGGCCCCCCCCCCCCCCGGGCCCGTTACCCGAGTCCTTGCAGCCGAACTTGACGTTGGGGTCGCAGACGTGGGTGACGCCCTCGCAGCTCTTCTCGTCGCTGGAGTCCATGCAGTCCGTGTCGCCGTCGCAGCGCCAGCGCATGGGGATGCACAGCCCGTCCAGCCGGCACTGGAATTCATCCGTGTGGCAGCCCCCGGGCGGGCGGGTGGCTGGGAACGGAGCCCACGCGACAGAGCATCACCGGCTGCGCCCCACGGCGGGACCCGGCGCAGGCGGCGAGGGGGCTTTGGGTGCTCGGGGGGCAGGCAGGACCCGACGCCTGGGGGTGGGGGGCAGGGAGTGGGATTGGGCACCCAGGACGATACCTGGGGGGCAACCGGGGAGCCTGGAATCCAGTGCTGGGGGTGGGGGGGGGTGGGATCCAGGATCTGACACCTGGCCAGGGGGAAGACCAGGATCCAATCATGGGGGGCACCCAGGATCGGATGCCTGGGGTCCAGCCCCCCCAAGGGGAGGGGGGGCTCTGGGAGCAGACACCCAAGGAGATGTGGCACCCAGGGTGCAGGGTCCGGGATAGGGAGGGATCTGACTCCGGGGGCGCCCTAAGTATGAAAGCCCTCCCCCCACCCCATGCCTCCGTGCGAAGCTGGTGCTCGTGGGGGGGAGCCAGGCAGGACTCCAGGAGGTGGGGGCTCACCCTGGTTGGTGCAGTTGGCGTGGGTCTCGTCGCTGTAATCCCCGCAGTCGTTGTCACCGTCGCAGGTCCAGTGCACGGGGATGCAGCGCCCGCTGTTGCACTTGAACTGGTTGCTGGAGCAGGAGTGGCTGCAGCCGGCCTCGTCGCTGTTGTCCCCACAGTCGTTGTCTGGGCGGGGTAGGCGGGGGGGCAAGAAGGGGGACGTCAGCGGGCAGCCAGCAGGCACAGAGAGCTGGGCAGCGTGGCCCAGTGTCCCTGGGGGCGGGGGGAACACCCCCCAGCAGAGCAGAGCTGGGAGCTGCCAGGGGTCCACCTGCGCCAGCTTCATTGACAGCATGGTGGGGGGGGGGCCGAGCGAGACGGGCCCCCCGCATTGGCCCCTTCCACAGCACCTCCCCCCAAGCCCCCGCCCCCCCTCCAGCCCGACATGCTCGCTAACGTCACAGCCACAAAAAGAAAACGAAGCACAGAAACTGCATAGATCACCTCATGTACCATGGGGGGCAGCGGGAGGAGCTCCGCCGCCCAGCGGGGGGCGGGATGGGGGGGAAGGTGGCACGTCCGCGGACCCCTGTGCAATGAGTGTCCACGGGAAGTTTGAATGGATCCAGCCAATTCCCGAGCGCTGCCACTTTAAGGAGAGGCTCGTCCGGTTCCGTCCCGAACGGAGCTTCAAAACAGCGGGCTCTCACACCGCTTCGGAGGTTAAAACGCTCTGCCAGGAGCCTGGCAAGGAGTCACCTTCACACTGGCAAACTGGCCCCGCCGCGGCCCCGCTCGGTGACTCAGTTTCCCCTCCCACCTTTCGCTACTCAGACTGGGTATCTCTCCCTCTCTGTCCGTGCACTACCTAAACACACCTAAGACACAGCACGTCCCTCCCCCATTTCATCGCACACCGGCACTGCTGTTGGCATCTCTCGTGCACAGGGACGGCCCAACTCCCACCCGGAAGGGAAGGCCCAGTTGATGCACAGTTCCGGCGTCGACTGAACAAAACAGTTTATAAACCATCCAGCGCCACTGGACAAGCCCCTAGTGAGCACATGCTGGATCTGGGCTAAGACAGTGGCCGGAGAAAGGAGGGTGCAGTGGTTAGGCACCAACCTGCAGCTCACGAGATGCGAGTTCAAATCCCCACTCCACCGCAGGCTCCCTGTGTGACCTGGAGCCAGCCACTTAGCTGCTCCCTGACTCAGTTTCCCAGCTGCCATGGGGATAAGTACATGGCCCTGCCTTGCAGGGGGGTGGTCTCGGATATGAGACAGCGAGTGGCTCAGATATTACTGTCATGGGGACTGTACGGGCTCGTCTACGCTAGAAAATTAGATCGACCCAGCTCCATGGCTCAGGGGGGTGAAAAATCCCCATCCCTGGGAAGGTAGTTAAGTCGCCATGTAGACAGAGCGAGGTCCCGGCCCCTCGGTCTGATTCCCTGAGCTGAACTGATTTAAATAGCATTTAAAGTGGTGCAAAAAACCCAACAACAACCCTCTCCGTGTAGACAGCCCTCAGCCTTTGGTGGATCACAGCCGTCATCCTTCGCTGGCTTTAAGTCTCTCTCTGTTTCGGTGTCTTTCTGCCTGTCACATCCGTTTGGAAGGAAACTGACACCTCTCCCCTCAAAACCATTTCCAGCCGAATTCCCTTTTCCCCTAATGCAAAGTGAGCGGCCGATGAGATATCTCCTATTGTTCAGATAACTTCACTTCTCCCGTGTAACAAAATCTCCCTCCTCCTGCCTCCTCTTTCACCAGTTACAGATTTCAACGAAACCCCCGATCAATCGTGTTCCGGGTTTTCCACGGCCCCAGCTTCTCATGCCATCGTTTACCACTGTGCAAAACAGGAGTGAAACGCCAGCAGGCTAATCCACCAGCAGCCCTCTAGAGGAGGGACTGGCTTGTTCTGTGGCTCCTGCGTGCCACTGCACCAGGTAATTAATAATAACCGGACACCGGCTATCCACAGACGTAAACGACAGCCCAAGAGGCAGGACGCTGGAGCAGATACGTTGCCCCTCTGATCCCTGCCAGCGTGTGGATCAGTCGGGACGACAAGGAACCGTGGCTTTTCTGGAGTTAGGTGACCCCCTCTCCAGCAAAGTGGCAGGCTTTGGGGGACGGGGGGCAGGGGGGTTCTGGTACATGTTGATCTATGCACTAACCGGTAGGTTTTGGACAGTTCTTTTCGTCAGAGCCATCCCCACAATCCTTCTCTGAAACACAGAAACCAACCAAAAAACAACAAAAGACAGGCGAGTGGGCACATTGAAGAGACAGAACAAAAAACACACAGCAACAGAAAACCGCCGCCGCCGGGCAGAGCCACACTGAGCTGGACAGACGGACACGGACGACAGGGGAACGTTAAACGGCCACGGGGGAGAGAGATCAGAAGCAGTGAATGGCGCCCGGTCCCCTCCCCACGTGGCTCCCTGCAGGGGGTCTTTTGGGGGGCAGGACAAAAAGGAGCTGGCTGGGTGATGAGAAATGCCAAGGCCCTGAGCTCCAATGCCCAGAAACTGCCCCAGCGCCCTGGGCCGATGCCCGTGTGTGGTAAGCTCAGGTAACACCTGAGGGCGGCTGAGCCGGCCTTGTGGACGGGAGGCGGCTGGTTAATTACGGCCCTGGGAAAACAGTTTGTCACGAATCAAGGGATCCCTCTGCCTGCGTCTTCACACAAAACCCCAGCAAACGCAGCCCCTGCTCCCCTGCCCCTAGCCCGTCGCCCGCTCCGGGCCTGTTCATTAAAATGAATGCTGCTTAGTCGTTATGGCGACAAACATGAACCGGGGGAAGCCCTGCGGCAAATCCCGTCTCCTGCCTCAGAACCCAAACCCGTCCCACCATGCGCGGCTGCTCGGGAACTCGCCAGCACCAGCCGGAGGCTGCGAGGCCCCGATCCCCGCATCCGCACCCAGACCCGCAGCTTCCAATGGGGCGCTGCAGGGGGGCGCTCTGCCAGGCCGGCCCTATGCTGGATTCCCCTGGCCTGCTCCCCAGCCACTGGCTAAAGCATTTCTCTGCCCCCCAACCTGTCTGCGCCTCAGAGCACGGAACAAGCTGCTTCTCCCCTACAAAAGCCTGAGGTACGTATTACACCCCCCGACACGCACGCACCCACCCCCCTGCGTATACGCACCCACGCATTCACACCCTGCCATATGCATGCACCCCCGCACGCATGCCTACACACAAGCTCCCACATGTATGTACACACGTGCACCACACAGCCACTTGCACCCACACCCACATGTACACCTACACCCACATGTATGCACATGGGTGGACTGGACCAGCCACTTGCACGCACACATGCACACCTACACACAGGCTTCCACACGCGCGTGCACCAGACCAGCCACTTGCATGCACACCTACACACATGCACCCACATGTATGCACACTCGTGCACCAGCCACTTGCACGCACACCTACACACATGCACATGTGTGCACCACACAGCCACTTGCACACACCCCCGCCTGCACACCTACAGACATGCACCCACACGTATGCATACGCGTGCACCGGACCAGCCACTTGCACGCACACATGCACACCTACACACAGGCTTCCACACGCGCGTGCACCAGACCAGCCACTTGCACGCACACCCGCACACACACCTAAACACATGCACACCTGCACTGCACACCCACGCACCCACCTGATTCTGTACAATCCAAAAGCAAGCGCGACCCCTAAAGATCAAACCCGGCCTCATTCCCAGTTTCACCTGCGAAAGCCTCGGTCTAACCACCCTCGCTGTGTCCCTTGCCCTGCATCGCAGGGAAGATCCCTGGGGTGCGGAGGACAGGGGATGTGCCCAGGGCTCGCCAGGCAGTCAGTGGCAGCGCCTGGACTGGCGCCCAGTCAGAGCTTTGACTCTATCTGAGCCCAGCGTGGGCATCCTGAGAGGGGGTCACGGGGTACCCGAGGCCTGTGCTGCAAAGCACGTCCATTTCCAACCCAAGTGAAGTCCCTACCCATGGGGGCCCCGCGGGTGGATTCAGGTGCCCGGGAAGTGGGAGATCTGTGGCTGAAAGAGCACAAGGAATCCCCCAAAGCAGCCTCTGCTCCAGCAGGGGCACCTCCCTGCTTCTGATCTCCCCGTGGCCGCGTGGCGCCGCGTCACGCCCCCGGGCGTGGGGAGCTCACTCACCATTGTCACATCGCCAGTTGATGTTTATGCAGCGCCCGTTGTTGCAGGTGAACTGGGTCAAGGGGAAGCAGGTGGGGTAAGCTGCGGGGAAGAAGGGAACGGGCCCCGTCAGTGCCGGGCCGGATCAGCCCCAGACGCTGGGGAAGGTGGACCACAGATCATGGTGAAATAACCGGCCCAGCGTGGAGGGGCCTTTCTAGCCCCAGCAGCCAGGGGGCGGCTCATGAGGCCCCGGGTCCACTTACACCCCACCACCCGTCGCCAGATCTGCTCCCACCTCCAGCAATGCAGCTAGAACGGCTGCGTCCCTCCCTGCCCCTGCTGCAGACCCCAGGACGCCTGCTGAAACTGACGGACGAGCAGGAAGAGGCGCTGCACTGGGACCAGAGCCCTGTTATTCCCTCCTGCCCCCCCAGGCCGGCCAGTCCCCCGCCCTGGGGCCGGATCGGAGCTGGCGCACCCTAGAGAGGAAAGGCCCCATCCCCCCACTCACCGCAGGAGGAGGACTCATCCGAACGGTCCCCGCAGTCGTCGTCCAGGTCGCAGGTCCAGGAGATGGGGATGCAGCGGCCGCTGGCGCAGGAGAACTGGTTGGGGGGGCAGGTCCGGGCTGGGCATGGGGCAAGACAGACACAGGGCGTTTCAGTGACCCTGGCGGCCACGGGGGCAAATCCGCGGGGGGCCGGGGGAGGAGCTGAGGCTGCAGTGAGCCTGCAAACGACGTCAGGCCCTGAGCACGGCTTGCACGTGGCCGTGCAGGACAAAAAGGGTTAAGTGCCCGGGCGGGCTGCGGCCCAGCTCGGAGGCCCAGCACCCTGCAAGGCTGCGTCCGCGGGGCGCTGGCTCTCCAGCCCTGGGCTCCGAGCCGCCCCGGGGACACGGGGGTGGCCGGACACACGGGCTCCTCACCAGAGCAGGTGGAGTTGGATTCGTCCTCGTTGTTGCCGCAGTCGTTGTCGCCGTCGCAGAGCCAGCGGTTGGGGATGCAGCGGTTGTTCTCGCACTTGAAACGGTCCGAGGGGCAGGTGTGCTCGTCTGGGCGGGGGAGGGGAAGGAGACTCAGGACCCTGGGGCGCAAACCCCCTCCCCTCCCCCGCAGGCTCCACCTGAGCACTAGGGAGCCGGGCTGCAAGCCCTCCTGGGAATTAGCCCCATTTGGGGAAACTGAGGCACGGGGGCGGGGGGGAAGGGACTTGCCCAAGGTTACACAGGGAGACAGTGGCAGAGTGAAAATAGAACTCAGGCGTCCTGACATTTTAGCCCCGCCCCCTCCCGCAACCACTAGACCTCACTCCTCTCCCCAAGCCAGGGACAGAACCCAGGAGTCCTGACTCCAACCCCCGCTGCTGTAACCACTGCCTCCACCAGGTCGTGATCCCAGCACGGACTCTGGATTTCTCTGGGGAAAGAGCTGTGGAGTGGGTGAGGGTGGGAGGCAGGGGGCGCGCACTGTTCATCCCAGTGGCGGAGGACGGTGTAACCCGGCTGGAACTCCCCGGACCCCCAGGCTCCTACGCACGGCAGAGCTCCGGCGCTTCGTCGCTGTTGTCCAGGCAGTCGTTGTCGCCGTCGCATTTCCAGCGCTCCTGGATACAGCGGTTGTTCTTGCAGGCGAACTCCCCCGGCTGGCACTGCGGAGGGGGCACGTAGGACGGGTTGGCTGCCGAGGAGAAAGCAGGAGAGGGGGGTTGATTGTGACAAAGGCCTTTTCCTTTGCAGCCGGCAGCGCATGGGGAGGCCTCCTGGGTTCCCTCCACTGCCCTGGGCCTCCCGCGTGGCTCCCACCAGCATGAGGGGAGGGTGAAATGCTCCCCGGCTCAGAACAGCCGAGATCGACCCTTGTGGCATGAGGCCTAGGACGATGGGGATCCAGGCTCCCGGTCCATGAGGCTTTGCATGAGGGCGCTTAGGGGGAGCCAAACCGGGGGAGCTTTGTCCCCATTTCACAGACGAGGAAACTGACGACGTAGCAGGTGAGCCGCAGAGCCAGGGAGAGAACCCAGAAGTCCTGGCTCCCAGCCCTGTGCTGGGACCGGGCTGCCGCCTCCTCCTCCCTGCCCGCTGTCTGTGTCTGACACACGTGTCTGGCAGACGGGGAAACTGAGGCATGGAGCAGTACCGGGAGTCCCCGAGGTCCCCCAGCAGCAGAGCCGGGAACGGGCGCCCGGTCCAATGGGGTGGGACCGGCTGGGAGACCCGCTCTCTCTAAGGCGGGGGTGGACTCGGCAGCCTGCAGACCCCGAAAGCATGACCCAGCGAGGGGGTGTTACTGCTAGTGGCACAGTCCCCTAGCGATCACCGTGGCAACGTACCTTGGCAGGTGACGGTGTCGTGGCCCAGGATCTGGTCCTCGGCGCAGGCGCACTGCCGGCCCCGGGGGATGGCCAGACACAGGCTGCTGCAGCCCCCGTTGTTGACACGGCAGTCGTTGGTGCCCACTGCAGGGGGCAAGGCAGGGAGTGAGAACAGCCAGACGAGGGGGGGGGGAGGAGAGGAGGCTGACTGGCTGCAATGGGGGCTGCTGGGGGCTCAGCCCCTGGGGAAAACCAGGACCCACAACTAGGCCCAATTCAGCAAGGCACCGAAGCCCTGTTGAGCTGCGCAGGACCCCTTGCACGGTTAGTGTTCCACTCCTTGGTGAAGGAAGTCCCTAGGGCATGGTGGGGGGGGTGGTTACTGCAGGGGGCAACCGTGCCCCCAACCGGCCCCAGGGGTCCTTTGCAGGGGGCCGGTTGGGGGCAGTGGCCTGAAATGACAGGAGGGGAAACACCCGGGGGGCAGGAACAAGCAGGCAGAACAGCGGCCCGGGGAGCAGAAAGCACCGGGGCTGACAGCCGGGGGGCAGAGGGAGGGATCCAGGGGGGCCCAGCACCCAGACTGAGGAGCCCTAGATGTGGCCCGAGGCCCCTCCAGCTTTGACCTCCCAGCCCCACATCAGGATCTCTTTCAGACAGGGCCCCCTCCCGGTATGGCTGGGTCCTAGGGGCAGAGAGAGAGAAAGCACCCAAGTCCCAGCCGGTTCCCTCCGGCGCCTGCCCCGGGCTCCCCCCCAGGGCCCAGCGCCCCTGTGCGGTCGATCGCACCATTTCACGCTGCCTGTGCATCAGGGCGAGCGGTTGCCCGCACCACAGGGTGACAGAGCACCAGGCACACACACACACACACACACACACGCACGCACACACACCCCGGCCCCGTACCTTGCTGCTGCTGGGCGTCGTACATGCGGATCTCGAAGATGGGCGGGCGCTCGTTGCGCAGCAGGGTGACGGCCTTGGACGCCTGGTCCAGCCGGTAGATGCTGCCGCTCCGGTACTCCGTCCAGAAGAGGAAGTTGCTGTAGTGGCAGAGCCCAAAGGCGTGGTTCAGCTCCGGGCCCTCGTAGACAATCTGCATGGGGCGGGAGAGAGAGAACATGGCTCGTCCTGGTCCGGGGAAGACGGAGGGAGCCCAGCTCTGGGGAGTGGGAGGGTTAAGGAAAAAGGGGCAGCTCGGGGGGTGGGGGGGAAGCCTGCCTGGCCCCCTTGCTGGGCAGAGCAGATGAACAGGATTCCGGGCTCGGAGGCTGGGGGCCGCAGAGCAGACGGACGCTCGAGGGACCAGCGAGATGGGACGCTGGGATCCGGAGTGCTGGGGCAGGAGACGGGGTGACACTGTTATGGAGAGGGGATGGAGTGAGCCCCCCGTCTAGTCCAAGAGGACAGCCCCAGCCCACGGACATTTTGTGAAGCGGTGGGAGGGATCAGTGGGGGAAAGTTATCCCTGAGCTCCCTCCCGGCAAACGCGCCCTTAACGGGAAGGCCATCGCGGCCGGCCAGAGGGGAGGAGGGGGCGTCCGCTCGCCTTGCGCTCGGTGCCGTTCAGAAAGATCATCTCGATGCGGTCGTAGAAGGCGTCCACCCAGTAGAGGACCTTGGCCGGGATATCCAGGCTCAGCCCATTGGGCCAAAGCACCGTCTTGGAGGTGATGAAGACGTTGCGGTTGGAGCCGTCCATCCAGGCCCGTTCGATCTTGCCCCTCTTACTGTCCTTGGGGTCCTCCTCCCAGTCGGTCCAGTACATCCAGCTAAGAGAGAGAGAGAGGGGGGCGTCAGGCAGCGTGGCCTAGTGGGTAGAGCACTGGCTGGAGACGCAGGAAGGCCTGGATTGTATCCCTGGCTCTGCCGCTGGCCTGCTGGGTGACAGTGGCCCAAGACACTGCCTCGCTCTGTGCCTCAGTTTCCCCTCCCACCCTCAGTCTATTTAGACCGTGCGCTCCCCAGGTATGGGGCCCTGATCTCAGCCGGGGCCTACAGCTGCTAAGACAGTTCACTAGGTCTCTGTCCCAAGCAGCGGCCGGACGCCCTTCCCCAGCAGCACTGTGGGCGGGTATTTTCAGCGTGAATTCTTCCCCACCACCCAGCACCTCATCACAAGCCCCGGGAAGACCTCTCCTGCCGGCCCCGTGAGCCGCGGGCCCCGGGAAGTCGATCCTCGGAGCCAGAAGCCCATTTCCATCTGGTTAAAGGATGGAGGCGGCCAGGTAGCTCTCGCCCCGCTCCCCGCCGAGAGCGAAGGGGCCAATGCAAGGCCAGACACCGGGACCCTGACCCACTTCGCTGCATTCCTGGGTCAGAACTGGGCTGAGCAGAGCGGGAGGGCTGGAGTCCTCTGGGGTCAGGGCCTCTGGCTGGCTCTTCTCGCTGCCGATGGGAAACCCTGAGCCAGCCCATGGTGCGGGAGATTCCTGCTCTGACACGCAGCTGACTGTTCCTGGGGGGCGCTGTCTTTGACAGGAGGAAGTGCGACATCTGTCAAGGCCGCTGGGGCTAAATGTCTGACCCCCCCCCCCCCGTTTCCCCACGGCAGGGTGAGCCCATGACAAGTGCGTGCACATTGCAATTCTGCTCCCCCGCCCGCCGCAGGGCCTGTCTGAACCGTTCCCACGTGCTGTGTGAGCGGCCAGGCGGCCTCCTCTCGCGGAGCATGGCACAGCCGGGGGGAACAGCCAGGTGGGCACAGCCGGGGGGAACAGCCAGGCAGGCACAGCTGGGCAGAAGCAGGCAGCAGGGAAGGACGGTTCCTCTCCCGCTGTGGGAATCGCCAGAGTGAAATTTTCTAGTCTGGGTCACACAGGAGTTGGACTAGATGGTTGTGCCGGGCGCTGCACAGACCCCGACCGAGATCAGGGTCCCGTCATGCCACGCACTGCACAGACCCCAGCAGAGGTCAGGGCCCTGCACTCCCGGAGCCATTCACCGCCACCCACCCATTCAAGGGATCCACCACGATGGCCCTAGGGTGAGTCATCTTCCCTTCGATCAACGTCTTCCTGGTCTGGGCGGCCTTCTCCAGCCGCGCCACGCTGATGGTCTTCTTGGGGCCGTCGTCCGTCCAGTACAGGTTGTTCCCCATCCAGTCCACGGCGATCCCTTCCACGTTGTGGATGCCTGCGTGGGAGAGAGACCACGATTCAGAAACCTCCGCCAGCTGGCCGAGGACGTGCCGGAGGCAGAGAGGCCAAGTGGATGCGACAGGCCCGTACGCATCCCGGCGCTTGCTTGGATTAGCCACCAAACAAAGCCCCAAGGAAAGGACCTGGATCCATCCCTACCCATGGGGAATTCCACCTGCAGCATCGCGCCGGGCCTGGGTCGCCACCCTCCAGTTCCCATTCTAAGCCAACGGGTCACTTTGGCAGTCCCAGGACCCGTCGCCTGCCTGGCCCAGGGAGTGCTATGTTGCGTCACAGTGCCCAGGGAGGGCTGGCACGCGACCATCACTAATGCAAGCTGCGACACTCCACCGGTGAGCTGGCCCGGCTTTACCGCTAGGCAGGAGATGCAGGAGCCAACACAGAACAACCTGCTGTGTAGCAACCAGGCGAGGGACCGAAATGAGTTGCTTAGCAGGAGCCCGTCCGCTAAAAGGGGTGCAGGATTTCGCTCGGGGCAGGTGGGGTGGTCTCCTAGCAACGCCAGATACCTAATACAGGCTGGCTCCCCAGGCAGGTTTCCCTGAGGTTCCTCATGGTCATGCTCCAGGGCATGACCTGACCTAGCTGAAGGGTGGTCAGGAGGAAATGCCTCTGGCGGGCAGGTTAGCCTGTAAACTGCAGGGTTTCAGCCCCCTCCCTCTGCAGCGGCTGGTGCTGGCCACTGCTGGGGGACAGAGCGGTCAGCTAGACGGACCCTGGTCCAATCCAGTCTGGCAAGTCCCGTGCTCCTGGGACACCCTGGGGGGGGGAATAACAGCAGCAGCCCTCAGGCTCAGATCTGTCCGGGGACACCTCCTGGGGGTGGAGAAAGGAAGACGCACTGTCCTCCTGGCAATCCCGGGCCTGGAGCCAGCGACCCCCCGGAGCCAGAGGGGAGGGTCCCCCGTTGCCTTCGCTGGGCTGTGCGCTGGCAGAGCCCAAGGGCTGCCCCCCCCGGCCCGTACCATCTTTCAGGATGGTCTCGCGCTCCGTCCCGTCGATCTTCTGGCGCCCGATCAAGTAGCTGGTGGTGTCGGCGAAGTAGACGAAGCCCGTCTCGGCGTGGAAGTCAAGGGCCCGGGGATTCATCAGGTTCTCGATGGGGATCATGTGCTCGTCTGGCACCTTGGCCCCCATGTCCATGCCCCGGATGATGCCGGGGCGACCCTTCCCGTACACCAGGAACAGCTCATGCTCCGGCTCTGCAAGGCAAAGGGGGCGGGGTGGGGCCGGGCTGGAAGGACAGAGTCAGGCCGGTTCCCAGCACGCCGGTTCTGAGACGCGCGGCGCTCCCGGCGCTGGGATCACGCATGCACGCAGCGGCACAGTGCAGGGTCCCAGCGTGCAATGCTCTGGCTTGCCCCGTGACAATCATGATGCAAGGAAGCATTGGGGCTGAATGAAAGAGGAGACCAGCAATGCAAAACCCACTGATCGCCTGGAACCCCCGCCCCGCTGGCAGCGTTACCCCCCCGGCTCCAAGGGAGGGGCATCTGCTCTCCGGGGAGAGGGGATTGAGGACGTGGGCTGCAGCCCACTGAATTAGCTTCATCAGCGGGGGCGCAAAGGAACCGACAGGCCTGTGCCCCGTGAGCCGTCAGCTCACGCCGTTAGCAGCAGGTTTCGAGGCCCGTGCGCTCTGGCTGACCGGCCCAACAGCCACCTGGAGTTTTGGGGAGCTGGGGAAGGTGCGCTGAAGGGGGACGTTTCTGCCAGGTAACCACCAGAACTCTGAACCGACACTAGGCTGGGATATTTTAGGATAAAATGTTGGCAAATGCTCAACCACAAAGTTGCCGCGGCAACCAACTGACGTCTATGGTAATAAGTGCAAATTACGAATACGCAGACCTATAGGATACAGGTGTGGAAACATTATTAGGGTGAGGAAGTTAGACATAGCCAAGGCAGGCTGGGCATATCGATGAGTATGGGGCCCCCAGGCCCCATCACAGCCCAGAGCCCCCTGTACGAAGGGGGGGCCGATCTCGGTCTGGAGCTGGGCTCGCTTGGCAGGCCAGGAACAGGGTTGACCTGCGTCTCTTTCCGCCAGATCCCCGAGGCAGGCTGGATGTCTGCCACCTTCTTACGTGGGTCGGTGCTTTGGGGTCTTTACAGAAAGCTTTGCCCTGCCCTCAGTGCGAGCATCTAGGGTGGGGCCAGAACCAGGAACTGAAGGAGATCGCCTGGATTCTGCTGGGCCAGATTCTGGGACCAGAACCCTGCAATCCCCCAGCTCGTTGACTCAGAATTAATTGGGAACCAACAATAACCCCTCACCACTAAGGAAGGGGCCACCGGGCTGAGCCGAGCTGAAGGAGGCTTTCTGGGAGCGGACCAGCTTTGGGAAAAGGTGTAAGATGAGCTTCACGACAGACGATTGTTTTTTTGCTAACAAAGCCAAGCTCCGGGGAAGGGAGCGAGTTTGGACTTCACAGCGGGCGCAGGCTGGGAAAATTCCCACACCGCGGAGGTCACCGCACAGACCCCACCGGGTCGCCGGGCGGCTGTTTGATCCGGCACAGCCAGCGTCACCACAACGTGGCGCTGAGCGGCACCAAACTGACTTTTTGCTCTGCGGCTCGCATGACGCCCTCGGTATTAACAACATGCAGGGAAACAAATCCATGCGTCAGCAAATCCCTCTGAAACTTCCGCTGAAATTACCCACCGCTCAGGATGAGGGCTGGGGTGGGGAAAAGGGGAAATTGAGCAACACCCAGTGACTAATGTAATTGTGTTTTTCACTTTGTGGCTTTTCACAACGGATCCTCTTGGCTGCCCCGGGTGAATTCGAGGTTGTACTGCTGCCCGGTGCTAGCCACAAGCCAAAGAAGAGTTTCTAGTCTCTAGTTGCCCCAGGAGGGGTTCAGGGCCAGTAAGATTCCCACCCCCCAATGGATATCCCGCCCCCCAGGGATAACGCCCGTTTTTGCAGCGCCCCAGAGCAAAAGCTTTTCCAGACCTAGCTGTGTCATTGTTCTGTCGCACGAATCACGCAACTGCACGCCCAAATGGAGCTCTGCATGCACGAGTGCCCCTTTGTGCAAGGAACGCCTGATTTGCACGCACAAATGCCTGTGTTCTGCATGCAGCTACCTCTGATTGCACAAGTGCCCACTGGAGTCTGCTACTGCCTGATTTGCACGCGCAAACGGGAGTGTTCGCCGTGCAGATACCGCCAGACTATCCGAACACTTCCCAATGTAACTGCCTTGCTCCCTCCCTTCCCAGAGGAGCTGCAGTTGGTTCTCCCTCCCCAGCCGACCCCCTGCTCCGGCTCCTGGATCAGGAACTCTACTCACTTTTGCAAGACTTCCCGTCGCTGCCCAAGCTGAATCCAGATCGGCACCGGCAGGTCCGGGTCTTGTGGCTGTTCCCGAGGAGGCAGATGTCGGAGCAGCCTCCAGATTTGCCGAACTGGTCCGGTTCACAGGCGTGGCTCCGCACTTTAATGGCAAAGACCAAGCACCTGAGTTAGTGGCCGTGCATCGCCGTCTAGCCAACCCCATCAATGCGCTTCTAGGGCAAAGCCGCCTGCCCTTGGAAACCTCGTACAGAACGGCCTGCCAAGCCGCAAGGAGGTGGCATAACGTGAGGCAGAATGACCTTGTGGTTACAGAACCGGGCTGGGGTCCATTCAATTCTCGTCGCTGCCACCAGCTCCCTGTGTGATGACGCTGCTCAGCCAGGGCGCTCCCGGCATGCCAGTATCATTCTCCCACACTACAGAGAGGGAAACTGAGGCACGGCAAGAGGAAGGGACTTGTCCAAGGTCACCCAGGAAGTCAGTGGCAGAGCCCGGGCCTCCAGTGTGCCGGCCCAGAGCTCCATCCACCAGGCAGCCCTGTCTCTTTCTTCTCCCGAGCCTATCTGTGGGGCAGGAACTCTCTCACCCTACCCAGGGCGACCCCCATCTTCCAGACACTCAATACCAGCGAGGACGGGGGCCCATTTCTGCAGCACTCCCAAGCTGGCTTTTGCCAATTCCGCTCCCCGCCCGGCCGGGCGCCTCCAGCGAGCCAGCGTCGCACGGAAACCGGCTCGGATCGCACCACGCTCCCCCCGCGCCCAAATCCACAGCTTAGTTTTGTATTTTGGAAACCGCTGAGCGGGCCGGAGACGCTAAGAGGATTTTAAACTTGCAAATTGATTAACTAAAGGGAAGGCGGGGGGAGAGGGGGACAATCCACCCTGCACTGGAGCCTTTAACCACTCCAAAGGGTTTCTAGCAAACAGGAGCATCAGGCATGGACAGGTTAGCGCCAGAGAGGGGAGGGAACCAGCAGCCGTACGTAAGGGCCATTAATATTTCAAGAGGCCTCATCTGCTCCATTTTCCTTCCCTCTTTTCCGCGAGACGGTAATTAATCAAGCCGGCCTGAGCCCCAGTCGGCGGAGCCGCTAGGGACAGCTGTCATTTCTCTCTCCTGGAGAGACAGCAGAGGGTGGAGACGCGCCAATGAGCAGCAACCGATTAAAATAGCAGCTCGGGCTACGCCAAGCAGAGGAATGAAACACTCAAGAGTCCCGGGGGGTCGGGGGGGAGAATGCGGGAGCCCCACGGGATGACGGCGCTGCTTGGTGCCCGAGCCCCCTCCACAGACAGTGGCTGGGAACCTAGGCCAACATCCACAAAAGTCTGGAGGCTCCTAAAAACCTTCATGGATCTGGGCCCTAGCGGCTGACTCTGTGCTTTAAGGTAGTTCTGTGCCCACACGGGATCAGACAGATGGAGCAGCGGGTCCGACCCCGCACGGGCAGGACACGGGATCGGATGGAGCAGCGGGTCCGACCCCGCACGGGCAGGACACGGGATCGGATGGAGCAGCGGGTCTGACCCCACACGGGCAGGATACGGGATTGGATGGACCAGTGGGTCTGACCCTGCATGGGCAGGCTACAGGACTGGATGGACCGGTGGGTCTGTCCCCACATGGTGGGATACAGCACTAGATGAGGCGCAGAAGTCAGCTCCTACGTCCTTGTGAATCACGTCTAATTTCGAGCCTATGCCCCTCTGCTTTCCTGGAACAATCACGCTCCTTTTCCCGCTGGGCTTTCAGGCACGGAGAACACTTTGCTCAAACAAATAAGCCAGGCCCCAGGGCAGCGCGAAGCCAGACACCGCATTGTCCCGTCCCAGCCCACCAGGAGAACTGACAAGGCCTGCACCTTCGCTGGGCACTTCAATCACTTCCGAGGCTCCCAAGCCCTGACAGGTGAGGGAGGGGCTTGTTCCCGCACGCCAGCCCCTTACCTGTGGGCTGCCGTCGCTGGTGGTAGATATGCAGGGCTCCCCCTTTGTCCACCCTGGTGACCACCTGGTACTCGGTGCTGTTGAAGCGGTTGACCCGGATGACGCTGGTTTTCTGCTGGGCGTTGGCATTGTCCGAGTTGGTGGCGTAGAGGTAGTTCTCGAAGACGGTCAGGCCGTAGAGATGCTCGATCTGAAAGGCACCGCACCGGGGCGAGCATGAGCAGACAGCCTCAGGAGCGGAGCTTGGGATCCCCGCCTCTCACGCCCTCTGAGCACTAGTGCAGAGGGTGGCGCTTAACGCAGCGGCCTCCGGGGCACGATGGGAAACCATGCAAATCTGCCCTGACCACACTAGGGAAAGGAGGCAGGCCGAGCCAGTGGGTCGAGCCATGCACATGTCGGACCCCACTCAGCACCAGAACGGGGTGGGAAATGGTTTTCCCATCCCACGAGAATTTCCCAGATCTAAAAAAAAAACAACTCCTCTTGTTTCTTTTGTAGAAATTAACTCAAATTGCTAAACCAAACAGGCTGTTTGAGCCTTTGCTTTGAAAATGTTTGGCCAGTTTGGAAACTTTGTTTTTCCCCAAAAAACGTTTCCAATTGGGAGATTCCCTGGACCTGCCCCATTCCCGCAAACAGTTTCGGTTTGCACAAACTGGTCTTTTCTGATGAAAAACTGCTTAGTCGGAAAATTCTCAGTCGGCTCGACTGAGCAGCGAGCACAGACAAGGCCGGTCAGTTACGGTTCCACGCCCGTTAAGGACCCACTACAGTGCCTCAGCGTCACACCGGGGCCTCACCGAGGTCTCACTAGTTGCTACACCAGGGATGCTGTTAGAAGGTGCCGGGTAACATGCACTACAACTGTGTGTCCGGGGAGCGGGGGTATCAACCCAGCCAGCATCGCAGGTATTACCGCCTAGACTTCCTGGCCTACAACTCTTGTTCGCGACCATCTTCTAACACACCTGCAAATCCCCATCTAGACACGGCTGCTGGGTTTAAGAGCGGCTCACTTCTATTTAGCTTAAAGCTGCTCCTGCTCGACTTCGGCTACACTTGACTTAAACCAGACTCACAGAGTCCACACCGCCGTGTGCACCAGGGCTTTCAAAATCGCTTTGTTAAATGAATCCGGTGCCACTGTGCCGGCACACAACCCCCGGGGCCAGAAGCCCAAACCTGCTTTGTCACTGCAGGGGTCTGTTTAGGAGCGGGCTGCGCTGCTGAAACTCCTGCGTCTAGACAAGGCCCTAGACCAGGCCAGCGGGGGTATCGAAAGGAAGCAAGAGCCGGGGTAAGCCTTTTGTACAGTGCCCGGCACAGGGCTGGGGCTCTGAGGCAATGCACCTAATAAATAACAGGGACAATGCACAGCTCTGATCTCTAGGGACCCCTCTCTGGCTGGCGCTCGCTCACCAAGATGCCCTGGATGATGGTGTGCCGGTTCTTGCCCTCGTAGTCCACCACCTCGATGTAGTCCAGATAGGCGTCGGCCCAGTACACCAGCCGGCTGACCAGGTCCAGGGTGATGCCATGGGGGAAGACGATCTTGCTATCCACCAGCTTGGTGCGGTTCTGCCCGTCCATGTCGCAGCGCTCCACCTTGGGGATCTGCCCGTAGTCGGTGAAGAAGACTTTTCTGTGGGTGGAGGAAAGAGGGGACATGAGAGCTCAGAGGATGGGGGTGAGAATCTCCACGTGCGCTCAGGTCCACACCCACGCATGCACGCACACACCCACGCACCACTTGCTGCGATTACAAAAGCGTTTATTAGCCTGCTTGCAGGAGGAAGGAAAACTCAGGACCTAGCCACAGGTAAGGAACTTACCAGCTGGGGTCCCTGTACCCAGACGGACTTAGCTGGAGGTCCCAGGACTGTGAGGTTCCCGCCTCAGGCAGGCGGCCGATGGGCTCGTAAGACACACAGGGCGCGGCTTCCAGCCGTAGGCCGGGCAGCCAGCGCAGCTCCCAGCCGCTCAGTCCCAGAGGCAGCTCCGTGGCTGGAGCCCGGCTGTGCCGACGCATTCTCCCTGCAGCGCCGGGAAGCCAGGCCCAGCTGCAGCGGAACCGGAGTAGGATCCCGGCGACAACCCCACAGAAGCTGACCCCGCTGAGCGAGACACCACGCTCGCTGAGGTCAGCCGCCAGCGTTCAGGCCCCGTGACCAGCTACCGTCTGTCACGTGCTGTCTACACTGGAGTTCTTCAACGCACTGTCGGCGGTGCTGCTGTGGTCGTGCTGGTCCCAGGATATTGGAGAGACACGGTGGGTGAGGTCCTAACTTTTATTGGCGCAAATTCCGCCCATGAGAGAGACCAGCTTTGGAGCGACACGGAAAGCTTGTCTCTCCCACCAGCAGACGCTGGTCCAACCAAATATATCCCCTCCCCTCCCTTGTCTCTCTTGGTCAAACTGTGTGAGCTAAAACCATTTTACAAACACGCCCTGTGCGTCAGACAGGCCGCCGGGGCGGAGAAAGACACAGGCCTATGAGGACGACTTGGCGTGAGCGAGGAAAACGGGGCGCTTAGGCCAGGCTTAACTAGCTTGCGTTAGCTAAACCCCAGCACTTTCCCGAACGCGCTCGGAGGGTAGCGGGATTTGAGCAGCTCTGGGGTGCCTTGCTCTTCCGGAGGCGCAAGGAGATTGCATTGAACAGCTGTTCTTTAAACGTCGCAGAGGGATATTCGGTCCAGCCTCAGCACGGTGGGGGCTGGACTAGATGACCTCGCGAGGTCCTGTCCCGCCAGACGTTTCCATGGTTTTATAACGTGGCAACAAGAGCCAGCCAGGAGCTGTGTCCGGCCCCAGCTCATTCTGCTCCCTGGCCGGCCAGAACCCTGCATCCCAAAATGCATCGATTCCAAGACCAGGAGAGACCATTGTGCATAGTACAGGCCAAAGAACGCCCCCAAAATAATTCCTAGAGCAGGTCTCCAGTCCTGAGATCCCCCAGGCTATGCAGCCCGGGATGGCGTTAGGTCTTTGAGCAGCAGCTGATTTTCCAATCCCTCCGCCCCCGCAACTCTGTTTCAGAGTCACCGCTTCCCAGGAGAGAGTCTGCATTTACACGCAGACGTGACCTTCAGTCTCTGCAGCCTCGGCCAACCAGGACAGCAAGTCCACTCAGAAGTACTACTCTGCATCCACAGGAGGGCAAGTCACCCACCAGCTGGAGGCCAGGCCTCGCTAGCTTGCATTAGCTGAGCCCACCTGCACCCCGGCCGCGTCTCCTCCTCTAGACAAGGCCTGACGCGAAAAGCCTGGCGATGAAAAGGTGCTGGGAAAAACAAGCCTCCTTTGTAGCCGATATTTTGTTTGGTCAAGATGAGACCGCCGGGGAATGCACGTGGCTGGAGTTCACACGCGTGTGCACAGAGTACCTGGCAGGATTATACATGCACGCACACACTCACACGCCACCTGGCCAGATTTCACACGCACTTCCATTTCTGCCCACAGCAACGCCTTCCACTCCTGCTCTCGTTTTTTTCTGCAGCTACCAAGCACGCGGCCGGCCTGGCTGATGACTCAGCGTCACCAGACCAGCTCCCCGGCGCACACCATTTCCCAAAAGGCAGCTGCTCGGAGGGCCGTTACCTGAATTGAACACAGGATGTAAAGCTACGTGGAGGGAGAGACGTTCACCCTCCACTGGGGATATGACACATCTTAGTTCCTGAAAACTGTTATGGAGACAGTGCAATCCCGCTGACAGTGGCAGCTCCGTACCGCGTGGGTCAGCGGCTTGCATGTATGAGAGGGGTAAGAACTGAGCTGCCAGCAGAAAATGTCCCGGCCCGACGGGGAAGGAGCCTCACAGATGAGGATCTTTAGCCCTTGCCGGGGGGTTAAGATGAGTTGAGTTTGCCAGGGCTCAAATCAAGATCAGCCCCAAGCCGCACCGCCCCAGGACAGAGAACGGGGCGGGGTCACAAGGCTCCGCCTCCGATGGTCGTTTAAAGCCGGGGTTCTCAACCTTGTTCTTTCTGAGGCCCCCTCAACATGCTATAAAATCTCCACGGCCCAGCTGTGCCACAACTGGGTTTCTGCATATAAAAGCCAGGGCCAGCGTTAAGGGGTAGCAAGCCGGGAAACAGCCCAGGGCACCACACCACAGGGGGCCCCCCCAAAGCGAAGTTGCTCAGGCTTTGGCTTCAGCCCCAGGCGGCGGGCTCGGGGGCCTGGGCTGCAGTCCTGCACAGCGGGGCTTTGGCTTTCTGCCCTGGGCCCTAGCAAGTCTAACACCGGCCGTGCTTGGCGGACCCCCTGGAACCTGCTTGTGGCCCCCAGGGGGCCCCGGGCCCCTGGCTGAGACCCATTGGTTTAAAGGACCCTGGGTATAGAACAGAGCAATAAAAACACCAGGTGGGTTTTGCTGATATTCCCAGGCCTTGGGGGTTCCGGCACTGGACAGAGATCTGGTTTGAGTTCCCAGCTTTGCCGCGGACTCGCCGGGCGACCTGGGGCCGGTCTCTTGTCCTCCCCAGGCATGCCTCCCCGTCTGTGAAATGCGAAGAATGAGCCCTGCGGCCATGCAGGCCCTTGCTAGCGTGACCATCGCTCGCCCTGCGTCTGTGCCACGCCCGGCACAGCCGGGCCCCGATCTCAGCTGGGGCTGACGGGAAATACACCGGGAAGGACCAGGCAGACATGGAGGAAGTTACCCATCTGGGGGAGCCAGGCCCCCTGGCTGGACTGACCAAAGGGCAGCGCCATGGTTTCCTATTGGTTTGTTACGGTCACAGGTCAGGTACCTCGGCTCAGCCGGCCTCTCCTCCCCCCCTCTTACCCCATGGCCGGGTCCAGCGCGATGCCCTTGGGGTTGTACAGCTCCAGGTCGAGCAGCGTGACGCAGGTGTCCCCGCTCCTGTTGCAGACGAAGATCCGGTCGTCGATGTCGTCCACAAAGTAGAAGTTGCCGGTGAGCCAGTCGATGGCCATCTGCTCTACGTCTAGGGTGGGACAAAGGCGGGTTAGGCGGACGGCGAGTGTTGGGGAGCCGGGCGCCGGGAAATCACAACCGCTGGGAGCTGAGCCATTCTGTGATTTCACAGCCCCCATGGGAGCGGAGCTCGGGTCCCCGCCGTGGGCGCTGAGCCCTCGGAAATCTGGTCTGGGCTCTGTGGGCAATCACACCCCGAGGCCGGCACTGCTTGGCCCCTTCCTTGACCAGCCTCCTGCTTTCACCCCCTAGCTGGGGCCCAGCCTACGCGACTGGGGAAGACTCAGAGAAACAGAGGAAATGGAATGGGGGGGGGAGAAGGGGCAGGGAACAGAACAGGGAGGGAAGAGAAACAACAAAGAGAAGGTAGAGCAGACACGCCTAGACAGGAGGATCACCCCATTCTTATGGCTCAGGCCCCACTGGACATTTCAGCTGGGAATCTCTAAGCCACCTAAGGGATTTAGGACCCAACTCCCACAGGCCCTAATCCCCTTTGGAAACACCCCCCAGCTCTGTGTGAGCCTAGCAGCTCCTAATTCCATGCTGCCCCTCCTGGCTTCGGGTCTGACCGCTGCTGGGGCACGTCCCAGGATTAGTGGGAGAGAGGTTTCCAACCCTAGCACACCCCAGCGACGGGCGACATCCAACACACACACGCCGCTGCATGTCCCACGCCCTCCCCCTGCCAGCGAGAGAGAAGGGGAGAGCCGCGGACAACAGGACTCCTCTTCCCGCACCGTCCAGAACAACGGCAGCTGTCAGGCGCTGGCCCTGTCTGAACCCCCGCTGCCAGCCCATGCCTCTCCCCAGCTCCGGCTCATTCTGAGGGTGTTTCTAAATCTGCAGGGTTCACACATGAGTGTTGCTGTCCCAGTGCATGCCTTGCCCCTTCCGTGGGCAGGGTGATCATTGCAGCGGCCAGAGGCCCAGGCTGGGCTAGGTGCTGTATCCACACATGGCGAGCAAGGGGTCCTGCCCTGGAGAACCTGCATGCGAAATACACAAAGGCTGGGAGGGGAAACTGAGGCACGGAGAAGGGAAGCAGCTTGTCCAAGGGCACCCCGCAGAGTTGGGCCGCCTCATTCCCGGGCCAGAGCTGTTGCCCCTAAACCACACGGCCATCCCAAACCTCCAGGCCTACCCCTGCTATGCATCGACAGCACATACAATCAGGTCCTTGGACACATCCTGCAATGCCCCCTGTTATCCCCCACCAGCCGGGGTTTTCCCATCCCCTCGCCGATCTCCCCCCTCTCCAGGAGGTTGCAGAGAGAGTTTAGGGCGGGGGTGACTGCTCCATAGCTCTCCACGTGTCCACGTTGCTAGTCGCCCGCTCCTGCAGGCGATTCCCGCTGGGAGGGGTTGCCAGCACTTTAGAGGACAGGATAGGGGTGGCACTGCTGCGAAGAAGCTCGGGGCCAGAGCGGCTCACAAATTGAACACGAGTCAGCCATGCAAAGCGGTTGTGAAAAAGGCTCGTGTCATCCCGGGGTGTGTGAACGGGAGCCTCATGCAACAGACCCGGGCGGTAACTGTCCCATTCGACTTGGCCCTGGGGAGGCCTCGGCTGGAGGCTGGGCCCGGTTCTGGACCCGCCCGTTACAAGAGAGGTAGATAAATTAGAGGGTCTAGAGGAGAGCAACAAAGACAAAGGGTTCGAACCCCGGAGCTGTGCGGGAAGGTTAAAATCCCTGCGCAGGTTTTGTCTTGAGAAAGGAACCCTGAAGGGGGGCCTGAGAACAGGCTTCAGATCCGTTCAGGGCTGTTCGAACGGGGCTGGGGATTAACTGGAACAGGTTGGGCAAACTCCTGCCAGGACTGGTTGAAACTGACCGGGCCCTGCCTCAGCGCGGGGGGCTGGACTGGACGATCTCTTGAGGTCCCTGCGTTTCTCCGACTCTATGGTTCAAAGCCCCACACGCGGCAGACAGAGGAGCGCGGCTGTGATACAGGCCCGTGAAAAGGAACTTTCCAATGGCTTTCAAGGTCACAGGCAGGACAGCGCTGCACTGATGGGAGAATTGGCTCTAAAAGCCGCAGCCGGGGAGCAATCGTCCAGCGAGGGCCGCATTCACCGCAGCACAAAGCCGGGGCCGGGGGGGGGGAAGCGCTGTGCGGCCGGCAGCGTGCCCGGGCTCCCGCAGGCAAGGCAAGGCGGAGGGGAACCGTGCGGCGTTAATCCGCCCGAGGAGCCGATGCAGGTGAGAGTCGGAACCTGGCACGCTGGGTTTAAGGAGCTGATTAAAAAAAAGAAAGCCCCTTAAATCGGATAAACTCAACGCACCCACCACATTCCTCCCCTGTGAACAGGCCAGCGTTGTGTGGAGCTGGCTTAGGGGGCCCGGGCCGCCTGGTGCAGAGAAATGTCTTCGTTTGACAACCCCCGTTCTTTTTCTTTTCAGGGGGCGGGGGGTTGTGATCTAGCATATAGGATACTGGGCTGGGAGTCAGGACACCTGGGTTCTATCCCAGCTCTGAACTGATTCCTAGTCACTCGCTGATCTAACCACTAGACACCATTCCCCTCCCAAAGCTGGGAACCGACCCCAAGACTCCCCGCCTTCCCTACACTCCAACCACTAGACTCCCCTCCCCTCTTAAAGGATGAAAGAAAACCCAGGTGTCTTGTCCAAGCTGTCAGAGGAAGGGGCTGTGTATGACAACTTTTGGGGTTTGATCCTATCTCTGGGAGGGGGAGAGCGAAAAGAACCCAGAAGTCCTGGATCCCAGTCCCTTCATCTGGCCTTCCTCTGTCTTGTCTACTGAGATGGTGAGCTCTTCGGGACAGGGACTTTCTACTACTCGGGTGTTTCTTAGACCCTCTGTAGCCTGTTTCTTTTCTTTCTTAACACGAAACATCTCCAAGGTGAGTAACTGCTTTGTTCAACTCCCAGCAGTGTGTAAGGAAGGCTGCAAATCTCATTAAAAAACAAACAAAAAAAACAGACAGATGCACAAGTTACATTTACAAGGCACTTAAGCCAGAGATGGCCCAGTAAGGGCCGAATGAATCAGTCTCCCCGGCGCCCCCTTGGATAGCACCCATGGGTCTGTAATCCAAACAGAAAGCAGCCGGGGTGAGGGTCAATTTACAAAACCCACCGCTAGGAAGGAGGGGGAAAGGCTCTGGAAATATTTTTGGTGGCCGGTAGCAAGATTTGTCACAAAGACAGTGCCAAGACTGACACAAATCACGGCAAAGCATCAACTCCCAGCGTCTAACCACTTCCTCTCCGGCCCCAGCCTCGGCTGCAGAGCGGATGGTTCTTGAGCGAATCTCAGATAAGGCCAAACAGGCCGACTGTGCCCAGCACCAAGGGAGGAGAAACTCAACACAGCCTGCAAAGGGACCAGGAGACCCTTAGGGACCAAGAGGGGAGAACAAGGCAGCGAGGGAGGGGAGGGGGCCAAAGGACAAAACTCCATCAGTAAAACAGCATCCGTCGATTGTCTCGTGCTACCAGGGCGTTTCCCACAGCTTTCCCGTGGTTAAAGGACAGCCAGCACGTTCATGTTAACCCAGCCTTCTTGGGCCAAACAGTGAGAAGGCCAAACCAGAAGCACGCCTTCACCGCGAGAGCTGCTGAAGAGGACATTGGGGATAGAATCCACCTTTGCTGAAACCCTGGGGGCAAGTGGGGAGTTGCTCAGATACCACAGTGACGGTCACCATCGATTAGATAGATAGAGGGGATGTATGGAGACAGACAGATAAGAAATTCTTTCTGCTAATGTAAGTCCTGTTGATGAGGGTCACCACTTATAATCTGACAGGAACTTCTATCCATCCATCCATCCATCTACCCATCTCCATCCTCTCTATCCATCTAGCTTCCTCCACACACACCCACATTTGGGTCTATCATTCTACCCCATATGTACCCGTCCATCTATCTACAGACCACTGCCACCAGCGTTGGTCCCTTTGTGCTCCCCTGCCCGTCTGTCCGTCTCCACCTGCCTCCTCTTGCCTTCTCCTTCGATTGTGAGCTCTTCAGTGTAGGGACCCTGGAGTTTATACAGCACCTTGGGCTGTGGACTGCTGGCCCATGACGGTAACACCACCTACCCATCAATACTTCTCTCTCCATCTGGGCTAGTGATCTACCCTTCCCCCTTATAGACCCTCACAATCTAGATACGGTTTTTCAAAAGCGCCCCTGCCTGTAGGCACTCGGGATGCCAGGGACCCTGCGTTTGGAAGTTCCCTCGCCCACCCATTGCGTGAACCCATCCAGCTCCGACGACGTAAGATCTTCCCCTCCCCACCCAGTTGTGTAGCAGTCAGGGCAGACTCTGGCCATAGCAGGCCTCTTGCCGCGCTCCTAGGACGCTTGGCCCTTGAATACGGGCCGGGCTTGCTGACCATGAAACCCGACTCACTGCAAATAACATGCAGAAAACCCTCTCCCCAGTGCCGGGTAAACGGCGGCATGAGATTTTCCGGCCGGAATCCCCACGCGTGTAAATCGCGGTGTTCTGAGCGGCGGCCAGGCAGCGGGGACCTGCCAGCAGCTGGCTGGATTCCAGCAGGAGCGGGGGGCTCACTGCAGTATATCAGAATTGAAGGGTCTCTCTTTAAATAGTCTGTGGACCTTGTAGTGGGGTCTCATTTTCTTCTCTTCCAGAAGCCACCAGAACCCGGCACGGGCCACAGGTAGCTGCGTCCTGTATATAAACACCAGAATTCGAGGAGGGACCTTCAAATTTTATACGTTGAGTACAGAGCGAAGACCTAGCAAGGCCGAGGCCGGGGCCGGCCAGCACCCCCCACCCTTCAGCTGGGTCACCCACCCGCCGATCCCATTGCCAGGGGCGGCAAGACCTGCTCACGCTGGAAATCCAGGCTCCTTTTAATGACTCGTTAGTGGCTGATGCAGACCCGAGAGGTCCAGCCGCATCAGCGGAAGGCGTTTTCGGTGCAACGTGCAACATCCGTTATTAACCCTTTATAGTCTGCAGCCGTGTCATAAAAAAACCCTCAACATACAGGGTGGCCACAAGGTCTCACTTCACAGAAGCCAGGAGCGACCCGACCCACGGGGACAACGAGCGGGCGGCATTCCTGGAGATGAAGGCCAGGCCGGGCTTAGGATATTAGGTAGCCAGGCCAGGCAGGGGCTGCCGCATCATGTGTCACTGGACACAATCGCTGCTGCGAGGGTGGAGGCCAAGAGAGACAAAATCTGCCCTAACCGGCTGGTGGCTGGATCCCAACACACACACGGGTGGACGAGGGGGAGATAGGGAACGAGACGGGCTTGTTTTGGGGGGTCAATTCTCTGCCGCAGCACGGGTGACTTTGGGCAAGCCACGCCCCCCCCCCGTAAGATGGTCCCTCTTCCCAGGTCTCTGGGGGCGGGGGGCTTGTCTCACCTGAGCTGGCTGTGCACAGCGCCCAGCTGTGAAATGACAGTGATCCCAGCCCAACGCCGGGCACTGCATCACATGGCCCTGGGACAACGCCCTTCAGACCAAAAAAAACTGCTCGACGGCCGCGACGTTGCCAGAAAACGCCCGACAGGCGCGTCAGGCCAGGCTCCGGCCGTGGCTACTCTCGCCCGCCATCGCCCTTTCAAGCCACTGGCTTCCGGCACCACAGCCTCATCCCCCCGCTGAAGGCGATGAAAGGCTGAACAGCCCAAGCAACGCACGCGCCCCCACTGCCGCGCCGGGAGGTGACGCGGGCCGACCCCACTCTGCCTGCTTTGGGGCATGCCCTGGGAGGGCCACTAGCTCTCTGCTAAAAGCCAGCATCACTTGGTGCTCCTGGTTTCCGGGGAGGGGAACAATTAAGGAGTTGCACCCTAACTTTTAATATCGCCGTTCTGCTGAATCATCCCATTTGACCCTGGCGTGCTCCCCTCCCTCGACAGCTGTGACCCCACCGACCCCTGGGGGGTGCTGCCTTCCTCCAGCATCTGTCCAGCTGCCTGACCCAGGCCGTCCATAGTCCTCCCGTCCCCCCCAGCCCGGATTCATTAACATCTGACCAAGGGAAGGGGGTGGGGAAGAGACCCACCCACACGGCTTTGGGGGGGGGAAGGGCCTACCACAGGGATTTAGAATGGGCGCTTTCTGGCCCCCGGCTAGTCACAGGACCGGTGCAGACAGAGAGAGAGAAAGAGAAAGAAGGAAAAACCACACATGCACATTACAAAGAACGACGCGTGAAGGTTTATCGCCCCATCTTCTGGAACCTGCCTGCAGCAACTTTGGGAGGACAGGACATCAGGGATTCTTCCTGGCCTGAAACCCCCCACACCCCGCTGGCTGGCGGAAAAGGACGCGTCGATCAGTCAGGTGACGTCTACAGTCAGGGGCGCGTCTCTGATCAGTTGGTCTGACCTCCCGTGTGGCCCAAGCTGGGATGGCGCCGGCCTTGGTGTGAAGAGAACTGGATTCTGCTCCCAACTCTGCCACTTCCCCTCTGTTCCTCTCCCACCCCTCACCTAGTTAAACTGTCAGCTCTTCTGGGCAGGAATTCTCTCTCTCTCTCTCTGGGCACGTACAGCTCCTAGCACCATGGGGCCAGATAGGGGCATCTTTAGCTACTATGGGAATAATATAAGAGCAAAGGGGGACTCGTGTCCTGCAAACTGCAAGGAGTCTGGTATCAAATGCAACCCGGGCCTCAAGCTGCGGCTGGTTCGAAATTCCTGGGCATTCTTGCCGTTAGCGGCTGGGAGAAGCTGCGTTGATCAGGCCGTCCAGCGTCTCCCGGGCTGTATTTTTGCAGCTGGAAAGCATTACGCTTCCTCAAAGGCTTTTGTTTTTCAAACTGCTCCTTTTCTCCCCCTCCCCCCACTTGCTGGAATCCGGATTTTTACCATTATTATTCTTACATTCCGCTCTTTCTTGTAGCCTCAGCTAAACTGAGATTTCCTTTCGGGCTTTTGTTGGAAGCTAATTCGCCCAGATCTATTTTTAACCACTAATGTTAGCTTGGAAAGAGCTTTCCCCTCCTCCCCTCCAGCCCCCACTCACCACCCGGCTTTGGGGGAAAACACTGGACATGTAAAATTGTTTTTAAAAACCCTTCGCCCGGCCCTTCTCTTCGACCCTCCATGCCCGGAGAATTCGGAAATGCTGCTCAGAACGATCAGGGGGCCGGAGCCAGGAGGCCAGGCCTAACCCTGGAAAGCGGGGCTGGTAGAGCTGTCCTGACCCCACTACCCAGCAAAGCACGCTGAGGGGTGGACGTAGCTTTTACAGGCAAAACTGGGCTTTGGGCAGGGTACATTATTCCAGCCCTCCCAAGCCAACTACGCTGCACAGGCAAAGGTGCAAATTTGCGCTTTGCACCCCGGCCAACATGGTTGTGTTGGCAGAAGTCTAGCGTAGAGTTGGCCTAGGCCTGCTCTAGGCCATTAATGGGCCCGCAAACAGCCCCTGCCCTGCGTGGAGTGGACGTGAGAGCTCTGCTGTCGTACAAGGGGCAGATCAGAGATGTGGCCAGGGTGCTCTGGGCGTTCTCGGGTATCCTCTGCTTACCATGACCCCTGGGAAAGTTAGAGCAGCCCTGGGGCTGCTCTAACTTCGGTGGGCAGCAGGGTCTGAATGGCCCAAGAATACAGGGAGCACAGAGTTAACTTAAAACACCCACCGCTGTCTTTTGTGTTATGCCTCAAGGACGCCCAATCCTGCCACGACAGCCCAGAGCAACATGTCTCTGGCTACCCATGGATGCAGGGCTCTCTACACCAGAGGATGCAACTGCACGAGCAGGAGCCAGTGGGGGACACAGTGTAGCCTAAAGGATAAAGCACTTAACTGGGGGGTCAGGAGAGCTGGATTCAATTCCCACCTCTGCTGCTGGCCTGAGGCGTGACCCAGGGCAAGTCACTTCCCTTCTCTGGGCTTCAGTTTTGCCGTGTGTAAACAGGGATACTGATACTTTGTCCGGCACTTTGAGATCTGCTGATAAACAGCATTTCCCCCCTCTCCCCTCCCCCATCAGTGTTCTCAAAGCTGTGGAAATAGGGTTAGTTAATAATTTGCTACCCTAAGTAAACAAAGAGTAATCAAAGAATAGGACCTACAAATAAACACAACCTTTGTTTGATATATCAAGCAGACAAAGTTCAGATTCTTTTGGGGGGTTTTTTTTTAATTCCACCTGGGAAATCGATCCCTATTTTCAGATAAAGCCGTGTCTATTGTCTAGAGAGCCTCCACCTGGACCTTTAGACCTGCCACTTGTTTGTCTTTCATTAGCCCCCAGGACCCCACTGTCTACTGGGTCTGGATCCAGGCTGGGTTAACTGTATTTCAGCTGAAATGTAACAAAACTCGCCTATCATCTGGAGACATTCTCCCGAATGTATCGGACCTCATTCATCTCTGATCTCCCCTGGCATACCACCATCCGCTTTCTCCTGATCCCTGCAACCCTGAGTGCAAGCCTCCCTTCTCATCTACAAAGCAAGGAAAGACAAGATGGAATAGCCACACCCTTGCCCCGCTCAGAGGAACAGGTACTTCTTAGTCATCCTTGGTTTGATGGATGAAAGCAGCACAAATGGCAAAGTCAAACATCTGGATCGAGGCAACGTACAAATGGATCCCAATCGAAAGGCCGGGGAGAAGAGTCCGGGATTCAAGAAGAGGGTTTAACCCCATGTATTAAGGTCACAGCAGCACCTAGAAGGTGCATCTAAATCTGTTCCCCACTAAGTTAGACCCAGAGTGACAGGCAGGCCCTGCGGCAAATAGTTTGCAATTTAACCAGGAGGGGTTATTACCTCTGGTTTCTGGCGGGGGGACGAACGCACAGAGAAAAGGTCCCACACAGCATCTGTAGCAGAGGTAGGAACCAAACCCATTTTCCAAACCCATCCTTCCTCTTGGGTTCTATCCTCTTGGAGGACAATTACCAGCTAGTACATTTCCCCATCTTTGGTCACCAGGAAAAAAAGATTTGGACTCAAGTTCTCCACCTTGCTTTGACATTTTGGTTTTTACAAAACAAATTTCGACATGTAAGTCTAAGTGCCAAAGAATGGTGCGGCTGAGGGGCTGGGTTTTTTTTGTTTTTTTTTTTTAAAGAATTCCTGGAAGAGGAGCCGGCTTCTAGGAATTGCCTTTTAATTTTGCCAGTGTAGCTGATTTCTAATCTAACTAAACTTGTTATGTTGAAAAAGCAGCTTACAACGTGCGTCACTCATGTCCACTACTAGCATTTTCCATAACTCAGATGTACCTTGGGGATGGTGCAATTTTTTTCCCTTTTTTTGGGGCAGCACCAAAAAAAAAAAAAAAAAACCATCATCTTATTGTGCAAGAGACCCATTGCTCAATGCAGGCAGCCGGCAGCGTCATTCAGCAATTGTGTCCGGGGTCTGGGGCAGATGTTTTCCTGGTTTGGAGCCTGTTAAAACAGTGCTGCCAAGCAATGGTTTAAAAAGTCTCTTCCTTAAAAGAGTTGCAGTCTGGTGGGTTTATTGCACAGCTGTCCAGCGGGAGGGTTGAAAGGAAGCCCTGGGTAACTTCAGCAGTAAGGCCCCGATTCAGCAAACCACTGGGGGTTGATCCTTTGCCACTGACGTCACCATACGCAGGATCATGCTTATGAATAACACTTAGCTCCTATCTAGCGCTTTGCATCCACCGATCTCAAAGCACTTCACTTTAACCCCGTTTTTCAGCGCTTGTCCAAAGGTGCCAGCAGGCCAGTACCAGAACCGGGACTAGAACCCCGGTTCCTTGAGTCCCAGTCCACTAAGCCACATTGTCTCCCCTTAAATATATCCCCTATTAGGGCAAAGCCTGTGGTAAGCTGGATATTTTTCAGCTAAACAGATTTCCAAGTAGAAAGGAAAATTAATCTCTGTACATGAAACAGCATCTTTCCCTTCCAACAGATCCCAAAGTGTTTTACAGTCAACTTCTCCCAGAATCGCTTCACATCTCCCTCTGAAACGCAGCCCCCTCTGGGGTGCGACACGGCAGCTGTTTAACAGTGCACAGCAGTGCAACCGTTTTGGATACGGATGCGAAGACTCCAAGCGAGGGGATCTTTGTAATAAGGACCCAATTGTCAGAACCTCGCCCTTTTGTCCTGGGCGACCATGGGCCAGTCATTTAATGTCTCTCTGCTTCAGTTTTCCCACTAACCCTTCCTTTCTCCCATCCTCAGTGTGTCTTGTCTAATTACCATTGGGAACTCTTTGGTGCAGGGACTGTCTTTTTGTTCTGCGTTTGTACAGCGCCTAGCGCACGGGGGAACTCAAGTAATATGAACTTGGGGAAAAGAAACTCATCTAGCTCGTGGCTTCAGTAGGTCAGTGGTTTACGAGAACATGAGAGTTAGATGCTCCACAGCAGGAGATTAATCATGGCCTGAAATAGAAAGGAAGTGAGTCTGCACTAATCTTCCAAAAGGAAAACAAATGATTTCAACACAGCTTTGAAACGGCTGCAATAAAGTCTGTGGAATTCACAGCCCTGAGATACGGGACAAGCACCATGGTGCCCTTTGGGAAGGGAAGTCAGTTAAGAGCGATTAATGTGCATAGACTCGGAGGTCCCTGAAAAATATCATTCAGCAGGAAAACAAGCTTCATGGCATCCACTGATCACTTGCTAGTGGTCAGGAAGGATTTTGAGTTGGACAGGTGCCAGGTCAGAAGGCTTCTCTCAGGGAAGGTGCCGTTATTACCACTCCCTGTGCTATCCTCTCCTACGAGACATCCGACTGGCTCCTGCAGATGAATGTCCACGGAGGCCTGGCAGGAAGGATGGAGCTGGGGCGCAGATCCGCTGTTGAGATGAGTCGGAGGCTGGAGGGATGCTATTTTTTTTTTTAAATCAGAATTATGTCATTATATTTTAGCCGTCTTCTACAGCGGACAACCCACCCACACTCCTTGTCTAAGGGCCCAAGCACTCCAGGTTTCTCTCTTGTAGAAAATGTCCCACTGATTTCATTACCCTGGCTCAAGTGCCCAATGCCGAAGCCGTTTTCACTGCACCGATACTGGTTTGGCTTCATTCCGTAAACCACCAGCTTGAGCTAAACTGGTTCATGTGCTGGTTGGACTGGAGTCACTGGCTACTGGGCTAAACACAGCAGGGCCCAGGTGGAAATCCACCAGCCTATATTATACAGGAGATCAGATGAGATGATGGAACGGTTCCTGGTTAAGCTACACACCTTCTGTGCACACCAGCCCTTACCCAGGGGAGTCCCTTTACTGTTCTGAACTGATTTCAAGAGGATTTCTCACCCACGGAGCTGACATCTTTTCAACAAAAAGTCAAAGATGTTCTGGGGAGGAAAAGACTCCCGACCCGCGCCAGCGCACGGTGGCAGGGGGAGGCCCTAGTGCCTGGGTGAAATCTTGGCTCCACTGAAAGCAATGGGAGTTTGGATGTCAAGAGGGCCAGAATTTCACTCATCCATCGCTGCAGACAGCTACACGGGAGGGACTAGCCCCGTGGAAGAGAAAAGTACCAAAACTCTAACCAAGAGCAAGCAGCTGGCGTCGCCCCCCCCTGCCTGGGTTTGTTATTCGACTCTTCCGCAGCCACCAAAACCCACCCGAGCCCGATGAGAAACTAACGGGCTGGGGGGGCAGGGATGGGACGGTCCATCCAGTGCTGCTTTGTAACTAAGCCACACGCTGCAGGGTCAAATGCAATCATTTAAAAAAAAAAAAATCAATTGGAAAGTAGTTTCTAGGGAATAAAAACTTGGAAAACAGACTCGAGTGCAAATGTTTTGGTTCAAAAACGCCCCCAAAAGGGGAACGAAAGCGTCTCAGGAATGCAGTCCCCAGGCGCTCTCAAATACACTGGTTTCCTTTTTTTTTTTTTTAAGGAATGATCCCTTGGATACATGTACATAATACCATAATCTGAAGGAATTTCTCTCCCCCTCCTCCTCACACCCTCCCCACTGAGAACAAGACACGCTCTGTAGCGGCAAAATACTTGATGGATAAACATTGCCCCCAGGGGACAATTTTCCTTAATTAAAAAGTATGTTAACGGGACATGCAGGAGACAAACGTCAGGCGTCCTGCCCTCAGAGGATCACAGAAACGTGAGACTGGAAGGGCCCTCAGGAGGTCAGCTAGCCCGGCTCCCCGTGCTGAGGCAGGCCTACGTCTACCTTTCTCGAGCTGCCATAACTTATGGGGTACACGTATAGCTAGCACTGGCGATCCCCATCCCACTATTCTGTAGCGGCCCCTGAAGAGACAGCAGCGTCCCGGCCTGTCTGGCCTGCGAAGGCTGTTTCCCAACAGGCCGTGCTGGGGGCAGGATTCAGGGGGGGAGGCGGTGGACAAATTGAGCATTGGGATGAGCTCAGCTGTCATTTCTCAGCAGCAATCCAGTAGCACCTAGAAGCCAGGACCCTGCTGTGCTGGGAGCTGAACCAACTTACAGATCTCTGCCCCCAACGAGCTTACACTAGAAGGCCTCCAAACGAAGCGCAGAGTTCCCCGAAGCCCCCAGCAGTTCTCAATGGATGGCTGCTAGGGGCTGATGGCTTTGGAGTAATCCGGCTATTTGAAAACCTGGCCCCAATTTCGGGTGCTGAGTCGGCCATGTACATCTGCTGAACCCAGGGCTTATGATGGACGTGGAGTGGGAACCTTTCTACAACTCTCCATCGCTGCCGAGAAAAGTCACAGGGAGCAGACGAAGGCACAAGAAGATCCGCTGACTGGGAATTGAAGCCAGAAAAATTCCACAGTGGCAATAAAGGCACAAATTTTAAAGCGTCGCGGTAACTGATCAGTGGGGGGGCTGGACCGAGAGGAGCTGGGATCTCCATTGCTCAAGTGGAGGGTTTTCTCCAAGAGACGCTCTAGACTCGGCCGGTTCCAGGCAGGGACCACGGGGTGGAAATGCAGGGCCTGCATTGTTCAGCAGGACACCAGGGTCCCGTCTGGCCTTTACTTTTGAGCCACGATTCTTGTGGGGTTAACAATCGGGTCTCTCTTCACAGCCTGCTCGGGGACTGCTCCTCCCCACCGCGCTGCGAGAAAACCGGGCAGAGGCATCGCCCGCCCTGGGAGATGGGAGCACATCCAGGCTTTGTTCATCTGCGAGCAGGACTGTGTGAGGATGGAATTAAGAACTGGGACCCTACAGAGAGAGACGGCCCAGATGCACCCTCCATGTGCGATCAATTCTTCACAGACAGCCCGAGAAAAACCGCTTCTGAGCGATAGGGATGGGCTTGTTTACATCACGTATTACTCTTTTAAAGCGCGTATAGCCCCCGACGCTGCGGCCTAGTGCAGTTACTCGACGACCGGGCCATGGACCGGCACTGGTCCCTCAGATCGCCCTGACACGGTGTCAGACAGCAGCAAGCCAGTCCCTGGTATCAGAAAGGTTGAGGATCACTGGTCTCGTGGGCTGGGACTCCAGGGACCTGGCTTCTGGGCCTAGGAGTGGAAGGCTGGCCGACCATACTGGTGCCATCCCCGCCAACCTGGGTTCTAGTCTCTGCTGCAGATTTTTGCACCGTCAAAAGAGCCCGACTGAGTGCCGTAACCCATGCCCACTGCCTCCAGGCCCCGGGCCGCCTCCTCCCACCGCAGCCGATGCCTCCTGGCCCAAGACGGGCTGCAGCAGGAAAGCCAGGGCAAGGGGGCGCCAAGGGGCCAATGAGACCATGTTTTACCCCCCAGCAACGCTGTTCAACAGAATCAGGCGCCTGCGTGCAGAGAGAGAGAGCAGCAGGGTCGGGATTGCCAGGGTGGCTTTTACCGACCGTCTTCTTACGAGGGAAAAGCCACAACGCTGGTCGTGGGGAGAGAGAGCCTGGGAGAGCCCAGCGGGGCTATGCCAGGCGGAAGTCAGGTTAAATTCTGGCCCTAACGTGTCTTCGCCGGTTCAGTGAGAAAGACAAAGGACAGATGGACAGAGAGATGGGAATGGACAGACAGAGGGATGGGGATAGGGGTAAAAGACGGCTAAACAAACATATTACTCCCATTTCAAACACAACACGTAACAAGATGCAGAGCACGCAGCCCCAGCCAGGAGAGGAATCCAATTACCAAGATAATTAGCTCCAGTCACCTGGCAATGCAGCTCGCCCCACACGGCACCACCCCTCGGACCTGCGTGGGAAATCGCCATTCCGGAAGGTACCTGTGCTTGGGGCATAAAGACAGGCCCGCCCCACCCCCGTCCCCGGGCTATCAATCGGGCGTCTTTCGCCAGGGTGCACAATCACCGCGGAAAGGAATGACCCGCCCGTGCCTGGGCTGCAAGTCGCTGCGGAGGCCGGGATGGGAATGCGTTGGGCAGCTCTCGCGTGTGGGTTCTGACAGCTGTCTAACAAGCCCGCTGCCCCCTCGTGAAGCCAACGCTCTGAGGTAACCTGAGACTTCGCTGACTTTTTTTTAAGATAAAATCTTAATACAGCCCATTTAACCAGGCCTTGACAGCTGGCGCCCTGCCAGGCTGCAGAGCCCGGAGTAGCTGGTCCCTCGGAAGTTGAACTCTGGGTCCTAGGAATGGAAAAAAGGCAACAAAATCTCCGTCTCCTGCCACTTTAACGCTTGAAGGACCGGGTGGCAGCCGCTCCCCCAGCTCAGTGCTCGGGACGCCGCAGCTCTGCCGCGCAGGGAATTCGGACGTTACCTCGGAGAGGAAATCCGGATAAGCCCTGCAAAGGGCTTTGCCTTAATAGAAAAATCTCTCCTGCCTAGAAAAATGTCCTGCCCCAGGTACGGCATCTGCTCGCTCCCTGACCACAGCCCGCCCAGGCTCCGGGAGATGGCTGCTCCGTGTTCCCTCGCCGGCCGGCTACGGTGGGCTCAGGAGAGATTTCAAGCCAAGCAACGAGCGGGAGCCGGTCAAGTGGCCACGGGGCCCTTTAAAGCCAGCCCGGGAAGGTTTGTCTCACGCAGGGCTCGCAGCGCTTCGGGAGTGGCAAGGGAAGCCCTGTGCTCTGTCCCAGCCCTGCACTTTGGGCAAGTCTTTCCACCAC
Organism: Chrysemys picta bellii; assembly: GCF_011386835.1. Lineage (NCBI taxonomy): Eukaryota > Metazoa > Chordata > Testudines > Emydidae > Chrysemys > Chrysemys picta. The sequence continues at coordinate 13,554,356 of NC_088812.1, read as the reverse complement.
TCCTAGGAAGGTTCCCCACGAGCTACCCCCTCCAGGGCATGCTGCCCCTAGGAAAGCTCTTGGCACCAACATGCTCCTTCGCTAGCCCAAGATACGGCACACGCGGCCCCGCCGGCTACATCTACTGGACTGACGCCAAGTCGCTGGAGCCAGACAAGAGCCTCCAACGGCCCCAGCCTCCGACCGCGGCCTCATCTGAGCCCCCGGAAAAAACACGCTTCATCTCCAGCGGTCCTAATGAGCTGGTTACAAGAGGGGTCCCCGCTTCTGGGACGGGCAGCGGGGAGCTGATCCCTGCCAGTTCACAGCACCGAATCCCAGACGGGAGAGAAGCACTTGGCCACATGTAGTCCACTTCCCTCAGCGCTCTCCCCTCGACGCAGCTTCCCAATTACATCCCCGAACCAACTGCGTCAAAAGAATCGGACAGTTGCAAAGCCACACGCCACCTTAATGATGCGGTGTATTATGGCAGCCCCTAGGCCCAGGACCCACCCTGTGCTAGGCAGTGGTGGAGGCATGGACAGAATCCAGTTCTCCAGAATAGCATGCAGCTACCTAAACCACCAGACAATCCTGTCCCTCTCTGCTGGCCCGACCCGTGTGTTGGTGCTGAGAGTTATGTTCCCTGCTCCTAAAAAACCCGCACTGGGTCAGACCAAAGGTCCATCTACCCCAGTATCCTGTCTTCCGACAGCAGCTAATGCCAGGTGCCCCAGAGGGAATGAACAGAACAGGGAATCATCACGTGATCCATTCCCAGTCACCCATTCCCAGCTTCAGGCAAACAGAGGCTAGGGACACCATCCCCGCTCATCCTGGCTAATAGCCATTGATGGAGCTATCCATCATGAGCTTATCTAGTTCTTTTTGGAACCCTGTGATAGTCTTGGCCTTCACAACATCCTCTGGCAAGGAGTTCCACAGGTTGACTGTGCGTTGTGTGAAGAAATACTGCCTTTTGTTTGTTTTTAACCTGCTGCCTGTTCATTTCATTTGGTGAACACTAGTTCTTGTGTTATGAGGAGTAAATAACACTCCCTTATTTTCTTTCTCCACACCAGTCATGATTTTATAGACCTCTATTATACCCCCCTTAGTCATCTCTTTTCCAAGCTGAAAAGTCCGAGTCTTATTAATCCCGAGTTCCTGGTACGAGAACAGCTCTTACACAGTTAAAGAAAGAGAAGAGTCATCAGATAAAGTTACCAATCGCTCTGCTCTCTTGCCAAGTATGTTCACATCAGTGCCTCTTTCTTGGCAGGGGGCATGCAAGGCAGCCAGAAAGAAAGAGAGCTCCCCATGCAAAGGGGAAGACGAAAGCACTTTGATTTCTACGGAGCCCGAAGTCCCTCTGAAATCAATTTGTCTCAAACCCTAGAGCATTTCTGTTGATTGGCACCAGGGCAGGTTGCTGATTGTCATGGGGTGAACTGGAGTCTCCTAGACATTTTTGTTTAGGTAGATGCTGCCCCAGGAAAGTATTTTAATAGTGGCCAGATGCCAGCATTTTTGGGAGGATGTTTCACCCCCTTCCTGGGGTTGGCTGGTCGGTTTGTTTTCATTGCAAAAAGAAATTTAAAAAAAAAGGAGACATCTCAGCCACCTCTTCGCTAGAAATCTTGGAACGGTCCCACCAAAAGGCCAACGTTCCAGCGGATGCAGCTTGGGATCCAGCCCACGGCCCCACCAACTCGCATCCTCTATGAAAACTGAACACAAGCTGTGTCCCCCCACCCCCATTTCTGTTCCCGTGGTGGCAGATCTGCGGACATCCCGAGCGCTTTTCCGGGTCTGGGGAAATTCTTTCGAAGCCCCTTTTAAATCAATCTTCTGAAAAGCAAAAACAAACCCCAGAACCATACAGTGACCGTATCTAAATCAGTTCCTTCCATGGTGTTAAACGTATCCAGCTCCAAGGGGATTTTGTCACACCCCAGAACCACTGCGTGGCTGATCCCAAATGTTCAAAGGGCCTTGAGTCAAGCACAAGACTGGCACAAAAAATCATGAGATTTATTTTTAAAAACACCATCCTGGGCTCTTTTCAGTTGCCTTCTAGTGTCAGAGCTTTTGGGGGTCACGCTTTCAACTCTTTCCGCACCGCCATCAAGGCTAGAAACTTGCTTTTTTGGAAAGCACCTACCCACCCGCCTCCAGGAGCTTGTGCGAAGATCTCAAGGGTTGGCGCTGCCAGAAATGCTTAGCTGACATGGCCCCATTGAACACAGCTGTGGCGCCGACAATTATTTATGGTTCATATTGTGACCATAACCTCTCAGAGCCCTTCATAGTCATTGATGGATTTTATACCACTCCTCATTTTAGAGCTGGAGAATTGAGACCCAGGGTAGATTAAGGTAATTGAAGGGCTAAGCCAGGTCACTCAAATCCTACGTCCGTGCCCTACCCACTAGGGGTCATATTTCCCACCCAATAAGAAATCAGGGCCTCGCCGCGCTAGGCGCTGTACATACATGGAGCAAAAAGCTGGTCCCGACCCCAAAGAGTTTATCCTCTCTGGGTAAGTTGCGAGAGAACAGGTGGCCGTAAGAAACAGCTGGGAAAGCACAAGGTAACAGCCCGGGTGTGATGACCAGTCTGACAGCAGCTGTGACAGCCCCCAGCTGGCTCATCACAGCCAAACGCTTTGGAAGGCGTCCCAGCAGAGATGTGCTTTAAGGAGGCCAGTGCAGCGGTTTTATGCCTGGGCTGCTCTTCCGCATAAGGGGCGGCACAGAGAACCCAAAAACCTATTCCCCTTCCCATAGGGGAATCGGCAGTGACCAACAGGAGCACTCCATACTGGTACGCTGTCTCCATCCTGGAGGGCTGGCCTGGGGTAGTGAAAGCCATACAGCTTCTGTGTTTAAACAAGGTCTCTGGATGCCACCCACATTAATTAGAACCGTCCACAGCTCTCAATCCAGTAGCTTTTGCCAGCAGCACAGTTTGTACCTGAGGAGTTGAGAGGCCAGTGTTTGAATGGGACGCTGGGTGGCACAGCGAGGGCATTAATTATGAGAAGTCTCCAAAGCCAGCCTGCTGCTAAGCTGGGAGAATCCAGCAGCATACAAACCTGAAAGCAGTTAGCTTAGTTTTGTTTTTCTGGCTCTGAAATTCTTTGAAAACTCCCCTGGGAAGAAATGAGAACATTGTCCCAGGAACAGCCGCTCGCCGGGATCTTCCTGACCAAACCTGCCTGGGATGGGAACAGCTCCCACGGTTTAGAGATCCGCTCCCGAGCGTAGCCCCGTTTTAACTGCAGACCCTGCCCCCCGGCACCGAGAGCTCCGGGGAGCCACTAACACAGAAACGGTCTCGCACCAGCGTCCAGGAAACAGGAAGTTGCGTCCTGCTCTGCTCACTGGTGAAATGAGTTTGGCGAGACTCAGTCAGCCGCTCAAGTGGCTTTGCTCCTAATACGCCAGCCCCACAAGCGGCTGGGGGCTGGAACAGCAGGGGCGGGGATGGATCAGCTTAAGTGGGCAGCCCAGGGCTGAGTTCACGGGCTGGGGGAAAGGCTGCGGGTCAGGTCTAGGATGCATTGGCAGGGGCTGCCTCACTCCCCTGCGCCTCACTCCAGCCAGTGCCAACAGCCAGTCCCGGCAATAGTGCAAAAGCTGTCACACTCACGTGTGGGCACTTGCTTATTTTCCCATAGCATCAAGTAGCCACAAAAGGGCTTCAAACCAACATTCAAACGGGGATTTTTAAGAGGTGCCCAAGGGAGTTAGGCACCCAAAATCCAACTGGGTTTTAATTGAGTTGGCACCTAAACCCTCTAGGCTGCTCAGCCTCGGAGTGAGATTTTCAATAGGGCTCTGTGTCGACCGAGCTCTGCTCCCTTAAGGTACCGGAGCATCTTTCTCCCCATTCAGTGTCCCCTCATTTCCACGCGGGGGTCAGAATCTCGCCCTAGTGTTCTTTGTAACAATACTCCCTCTCCGTCCCGATGGCCAAACCTCACCAGCCCCCACGTCACTTACCACAACCTCCTCCGCACCTGCACCATTTCAATGGAATCTGGGCCCCCAACTCCCATAGTTCCCTTGAACAGCCCGACCCCAAAGAAAGGCTCTGAGGTTGAGTTACCAGCCTGGCTCAGTTGATGCAGGTTTTGCGGCAGGAACCTAAGTAAATCATTTAGGGGCAGGTTTTAAAAGGCATTTAGGCTCCTAATTCCCATTGACTTCAACAGGATTTAAGTGCCTAAATACCATTAAAATGGGGGTCCTTTTCCCTGTCACTATTGCGGGCGTGCTGCCGTTTCTGCCTCCCCATAAGGGTGCGCTGAGGCTAACCACTCAAACGTTGGCACCAGAGTTTGACGGTACTTCGCTGGCCTCCATCCATCTGAGCTCCTCACCATGCGTTTGTTCTCAAACAGCCCTGTCAGGCAGGCCAGGGCTGTTACGCCCATTTTCCAGATGGGAAAGTAAGGCATAGAGACACTAAGTGACTGGCCCAAAGGAAACCAGTAGCAAAGTCCCTCAAACCCACACAAGCACTGTAACGACTGAGCCACCCTTCCTTCCTCCCGCACATCAGGAACCAAGTTAGACCAACACCAACCTCCAGGGCCGTCCGGGGGGGCGGGGAAGTGGGGCAATTTGCCCCAGGCCCCGCAAGGGCCTCGCGAGCCCTGGCCCGGCGGCGATTCAGGTCTTCGGCGGCATTTCAGCAACGGGTCCTTCAGTGCCGCCGAAGACGCAGAGCAACTGAAGGGCCCCCCCGTCGACGAAATGCTGCCGGGTGAGTACAAGCGCCAGAGCTCCCCCGCTTTGCCCCAGGCCCCCTGAATCCTCTGGGCGGCCCTGCCAACCTCTATTGAAAACCCCCTTTCCCAGGCCGAGGCCTGGATGCTGCAAGCGCGTCACCCACGTGTGCTCATCCAATGGGGCCCATTAGTTTGGTCAGTGGCCCATGGAGGAGACGTTCCAAAGCCAAGAGGCCGAAAGGGGAGGCCAGTTCTGAGCAGGGGAGCTTAATCACAGCCCGCTCCATTTTCGCGGCCAGCCCCGAGCGAGGGAAAGCAGCAACCACACACTGGGCCGACTGTTCGAGGGAGGCAAACCGTTCCAAGCTGCCGAAAAACGACTCCTCCCCCCTTCGCCTTTTGTCCTTGAATGCGAGCAGACATTCAGCTCCTGCCAGGGACTTGGCTGATTAGAAACAGAGCTGGAACTTTCGAACACACAAGAGAAAGAAAAAAAGGGAGAGAAAAAGGAAAAGGAAAGGGAGAGGGGAAAAAAGTCCCCCTCTTTGGAATCCAAGTACCCAAGGAAAAATAAGGCTCTCTTATTCTGCGCTGTAGCAGGCCAGGTCTCTGGCTCCCCTCCCCACTCCGCCCCTGTAGCTTTCCCCAGCGAGCCCTTTCGCTTTCCCGATCCGGAGCCGCAGCTTAAAACAGAACGCGGCGGTTGGGATGTGAGCTGCCCTGGGGACGGGGGGCTGGGCAGAACCTAGACCAAGTCACAGAAAACAGAGCCCCGGCCAGCTCCGTCCAAGTCGGCCTGGGTAGGGAGAAGCTGCAATGCTACACAGTGAAATCAAAGGGGAATCGATGCAGCGTGAGGAGCCTGACCTGAAGGGAGCTAGTTTATAACTACACTGGTGTGTCTGAGAGCAGAGTGTGTGTGTGGGGGGGGGGGGGGGGGGCGGACAAGACACGCACTTGATAGAACTGAGTCAGCGTCACCAAGAGCTTGGAAGGGGCAACGTTCATCTTCTGGCCTGGGGACGGAGTCGTGGACTCCCAATCCCTGACAACCGATGAAGGGTACCTCGCACGCCCTGTTTATTACCAGTAGGGACGGGGCTTTAAGAAAAAACACCAAATAACGCAAGCCCGCACGGTACGGTCGCCAGAAATGGTCACGCTGCAGAGGGAGAAGCAGTCCCCGGCTGAAGAGCTCGCAAGCGAAATAGACAAGACAGGAAACAGAGGCAATCAGTGCCCGCGGACACGCCGCAGCTCAGAGGTGGAAACGGTACCCAAGTGGCCTGTTGAATGCAGTGTGCTGCCCCTAGACCGGGATGCGCCAGCCAGCATCGAAGCAACCGGCCCAGGAAGCTGCTAGCTTCATCTTGGAAGAGTAACGAGAGGCAAAGAGCGAACGCTCCCTCGAACGGGCGCCGTGAAGTCGACCGAGTGCTGCCGAGTGTCTGGGAGCAGCTGGAAGCATGCAGCCTGGCTTCAAACCACCTGCCCGAAACCTCCTGAAAGCAGATCGGCTCCGGCTTCGGGCAAAAACGCTGCAACTGAAGGAGAGCGTTAAAAAGAAGACGAAGAAGAACTTGGCTTGCAGAGATCCTCTCCAAGAGCCACTTAAAGCCACATGTCGGCTGGCAGAAGCATCCGGCTCAAAATCACATGCGTGACAGGGATGGGGAAAGAGTCTAAAACACTCGCAAATCAGGCTCCTCTCGCAGCCCAACCCGGCCAGGTGGTCTTGCAGTTCCGGCGCTGGCCTGGGACGTAGGAGATGTAGGTTCCACTCCCGGGTGAGCTGCTGACACCTCAAGAGAAGTCAAGTAAGGCCAGGTGCTCCCGCCAGCTACATCCAGATAGCGAATTTCTCTAATCAAGACAGGCCCTGAAATGTATCCTTGGGCGTTCTGTATTATGAACTCAACCACCAGGGATACAGGCCATGCTACAGCGCTGCCAACTCTCACAGTATTTGGTAGGTTGGGGGCTCTTTTTAAAAAAAAAACAAAAACAAAAAACAAATCCCCATCCCTCAGAATTGCCTTATTGCATTAGGATCTCACCCCTCTCCCCATCTCACTCTCTCTTATTATTATTAAATAAAGTTTCCAGCCCTCATGATTAGGGAAGAAAGCTCAAAACCCAAAGGGCAAACAGAAACAACTCTCTTTTAAAAATAAATCTCACGGGTTTTAAGTCAAATCTCATGATTTTGGGGGGACAGGGCAGGGCCTCGATTTGCACTATATCACTGGAAAAAGACAGGGCCTAGAAGGGGGCAGACTGGCTTCAGCATCTTTCAGCCATGATCACTATGAATTATTTGTATTGCTGTAGCACGAAGCAGCCCCAGCCACAGACCAGAGCCCCATTACGTCAGGAGCTGTACAAACACAGACGTGCAGTCTGCAAGGAACCTGTCAAATGTGCCAACGCAGCAGTGTGTCACCAGGGATTTTATTTTTAAAGGGGACAGGATGAGAATGAAGTGGCTTGGGCCGTGTGCCGCTAACCCAGCCCGCACCCTGAAGATTCACAGATTATGAAGTACGGAGGGACCAGTCCCAACTGCGTAACACAAGCCACAGAAATTTCAGCCGGCCATTCCTGCAGCCTATCCAACAACTTGCAATTCCCTGCTACTGCACTGGAAGTTTCTCCTTCACACCATCTCTCTCTCGCTGTCCCTCAGTGTCGACAGGGCAAGACTTGTGTGATCCTTGACAGGAAAATTAGTCCCTGGGTGTGCGATGGCTCCAAGGCACCTTGGATCTTCACGGAGTCATTTGGGGCAGCTGCGAAACCAGCTCCAGTGACAACTCTCGAGCCAAGCGTTGTCGTGCCGGCAGTCTGCGTTTGGAGCCACAAGCAGAATCATCACGCAGAAATTCATCTGTGCCCAGGGCATTTGGCTGAATAAAAAGTTAGCAGTGGAGGAAAACAGAAAGATCCGTGCACATGGGTTCCTGCCAACCTCTGCCGAGAGCCCTATCTCCTGCCGTGCTAGTCACGCTAATCTCTCAGCAGAAAAACCATGGATGCGCAGCTACTATCGGAACCGGACAGACACAACTCATCATTCCAGCACAGCAACGCCAGCTGCGGGGCTGGTAATTCTCAACCCTTTAGCACTGGGATTTCCCCATCAGATGCTAACGCAAACCCCATTAGCAGTAGGCACTGGGGAAGCCAGACTCCTGCTGTCACTAGATAAATGCCATAAAGAGACAAGTAAATAAAGGAGCCACTAACTGGATTTACAGATCAGCTTTACTCTCCTGTAAGATAAAATCATGGTAAGACCACATCTCTTAAACACAGAACAGCTTAGGCCCAGAAGGTAAAGGGAGCATTTATAACACTTTACATTCGATTTAAGCTTTGCATTTATAAACAAACCCTGGAAAGATTTCTCAGCAGAATTGGAAACTCAAACTGATGCAGGCAAAGCAGAAAGTGAAACTGACTTGTCTAGTTTCACAGGCCGAGACGAGTGAAATGCATAAGCCAAATAACCATCGGTGGTGCTGCCAACTCTCCTGATTTTATCACGCACCCTGCGCTGTTTGCAAAGGGTTTTTGCTTTTGTTTTTTTTAATTCCCAGCTGCTGGAGTCCAGTGACTACATGAGAATCGCAACTTCCTTTAAAATAAATAAATAAAATAAAAGCTTCTCGTCCTCATGGTTACAGAGAAAAGTTTGGAAACACAAGCGAAACCCACAGCTCAGAAACGAGAAGTCAAATAAAAAGAACCCCAAATGTATTTATTTTTTTAAATCTCAGGACATCTTGGGAGCCAGACTCAGGAGCTCGGGACACTTGGGGTTGGAATCTTGCATCCATGACAAGTAGTAAATTATTGTTAAGCCTCACATGGGTTTTCTCCCCAAAATGTTGCATTATTCGTAGGTGTTGCACAGACACCCTCCTCATCTCACCTCAACAGAGCTACTACATTTAAATCAGACTTTAGTCCGAAGCTCCAGCGTTACTGATTTTATTCTGAAAGGCCTCAATCAAATTTCTTATGTATAGTGTTTATGGCTATGTTAACAGGACAATTTGGTCCCGGCGTAAGTGGATGTGATTCCACTGAAGTCCCTGGATTTGCACCTGCCATGAAGAGCTTGCAAGCGAAATAGACAAGAGAAGGCCTGCGGAGATGAAGCGACTTGTACAAGCTCACAAAGGGACTCTCTGCCAATGCTGGAGGTGGAACGCACAGCCCCCACTCTCCCACTCCACTTCAACGCTGCAGTAGGAAGGCAACTGAGGAAAGGTGGATTTGAAACACACTCTGTTTTTCCTCCTGTCTTGACAGCATCCTGTCCGCTTGAGCGGCACATTCCTCTCCTCAAACGCAACTCTGAAGGAGATAGCTCTGGAAGAAGTCGGAGCACTCGGGAGGCCAGAAAGCGATCCGCCAAACGTCAGCCGTCATCTCTCACTTCCTCCTTTGTGCAAGTTACCAGCAGCAAAACAACACGAGCAAAACACCCCGCGACCTGCTTTAGATGAGCATAACTCAAGAGGGAAGTGCTAATTCCTGAAGAGAGACTGCTGTACAGAAAAAAGCCCAGCCCGCCGGTACCTCAGCCACCCCAGACACCGGGACTGCGATCAACAGCACACCCACAACACCTGGGATTAAGCTGCTCGCAGACACCTTTCAGTAATTGCAGGTCTCCGCTACCATGTCTAACGGGGTAGATTGAGCCAGCAGCCGAAATTGTTGCAGGGCCCCAGGTCTCCGCCTTCTCAGCTCTCTGGGGTTATCACAGACAGTTAATTGAGGCTGTGTATCGAAACCTCCCTCTGGCAAGAGGAGAGACTCCCGGGAGATGCAAAGCAGCATTGGTCTTTACTCCCTCTGGGAGGCTGATCATGTTTTACACTAACCGAGCGCTTTTAGCAAACGCGCAGAGCATTACAAGCAAGAAATCCAGCACAGCACGGTGGGTAACGGTAATTCATCGGTGGAGAAACTGAGGCTCGGAAAGGGGAAATGGCACGCCCGCACAGCAAGGCAATGGCAAATCCAGGAATGGAACCCAAGAGTCCTGTGCCCTGTGCGAATCCCATCCCCCAAAGGGGCATCAAGGAAAAAATAAATGTATCTCCCTAAGGTATATATTATATATATTAATATTTAATATTATTATTAATGGAGATCCTAGAACTGGAAGGGACCTTGAAAGGTCATCGAGTCCAGCCCCCTGCCTTCACTAGCAGGACCAAGTACCCATTTTGCCCCAGATTCCTAAGTGGCCCCCTCAAGGATTGAACTCACAACCCTGGGTTGAGCAGGCCAATGCGCAAACCACTGAGCTATTCCTCCCCCGGTCCTTTGGGTACTGCTCTGGCCCCATGACCACAGTAGCTAAGCACATCACAGTCTTTAATGCATCTATCCTGACAACCCCCCTCTGAGGCAGGCTGGTGTTATCTGAGAGATGGGGAAGCTGAGGCTCGGTGACTTGCCCATGGTCTCACAGCAACGTTATGGCAGAGCCAGGAATTAAACCCAGTGCTCCTAAACCCTAACCGCTGGCCCAGCCTTCCTCCGGCATGAACGGCTCACCAGACAGCTCTACAGAGCAGTCAGCGCTCGCCATAGGCCTTCCTCTAAACCCCGAGTCTGTAATGAAATCAGTTGCTCCCGGCCACGCCCCTGACGGTGCATTTTTAGAAAAGCAGAAAAAAATCTAGGATTTCAGGAGCCGCTTCAGATTTCGCAACTGATTCAGTGTGGTCTGGTCTGTAGTCCAGAGTCAAATCAGCCCCATGAAGACAGGTCCCACCCGATTGACACGACAGACGCGTGGGTCTGACTCAACACTGGCCTTCTCCCGCATGCCCTGCCACTGACCTGCTGGTTTGTCTGGCTAGTGCATCATCCTTCCTCTCCTGGGCCCTCTCTCCTCAGGGGTGCCCAAAACCCCCCACTAAACCATCTTCCCAACATGCCAACAAAGAGCAGGGATTGGTCTCCTCTTGCCTCGTTTCAGACTGTCGCCTGCAAGAGCAGAGGGCGAGGCCACACACACTCACACACACACCTCACCCCCCTCCCCAAGTTGCTCCAGAGTCCAAAGGTCAGGAGCGCTGGGAAAGATCTTTCTCCTTCTCACACCCCCAGTTTGCAGTAAGGACTCAGGATTTCATGCCACTGCCCCAGGGCCCTAGCTACACTGCGGTGCCCTCGCAGGACCCTCCACACGAGGCCGAGGAGACGGGCTGAACCCCTGGGGTTTTACTGCGGTGCAGAGATCCGTCCCCGGGAGCAAAAGCGTCGTTTTTAACGCAAGGCGTGGCTGGTCAGAGCGGCCCCAAGCTAGAAACGGGGCCCGAGCTTCCACTCCCCACAGGCCGGACGAAGGAAGGGGACGATGCCCACGTCGCAGCTGGGGAAGAGAAGCCCGGGGGGGGGGCGCGGTATTTCCGAAGGAGCTAGATCCCCAAAGCCTTCTGCGAGTCACGTAACGCCAAACACCACCGGGTGACTCGCACCATGGATCAGTGCTGGCAATGGCACCCAGCCCTCCTGAGTCACAGTCCCGGGCCTCCTGCCTCCTCCCACACCAGCTTCCCGCGGCTGCAGCTCCACCGGGCTTTGATGGAGCTTGACGCTGCGTGAGGAGGAGGAGGAGAATGGAGAGTTTCACCCCCTCCCCTTCCCACATCGGGACAGACAGATTTCCTGCGGTTCCTCACCCAGCAGCGCCCTGACCCCAAGCCCATGCACACTCTCCCATGGACTCGGCTGCTGCAATCAGGGCACCACAAGGGGGGGGCGGAGAGGGGCAAAGACCCCTCCCCCGTGCTCCCAGCACGTCCTCCGGCTGAGCGCTGCTGCAGGCCCAGAAGGCCTGTCCCCCGCCCCACCTGATTCCAACCCATAATCCCCCCACACCCTCCGCGTCTACCCCAATCTCCACCCTCCAAGCCCCTTGATCCTGCTCCACACCCCCAAGGCCCTAAACACCAACTGCTGCCCCCCCCAACCCCGCCACAGTCTCCAGACCAGCCCCCCAGCTTTACTGTTGATAAAACAGCACTGGCCGGTACATTTTTTTTAACCTGCAGCCTCCCCCCTGCTCGAGACCCCAAGCGGCGCCCCCGGCAACCAGTCTTGTTACAGCTCAGGAGATGCAAACAGAATTAAACCCACCATCTGCGACTCGCTGGCCATGACTCAGCCTCCCCCCACGGAGCTGCTTCCACTGGGGGAATTTCTGGGGTTTTAAATCACTACCTACGGCCAGAGCCGATTTAGGCCACAGAAGCACGGGGCTCAAATACAAAAACAACAAGCAACCACGATCGATTTCCCCCCCCACCCCGCGCAAGGAGCTGATCGATCCCGGGCCGACCTGCGCTCGCAGCTCATTGGAAATTGTAAACAGGAGGCAGGAAGGGATCAAAGCGAAAGGGGGAGGAAGCTGCAGGCCCTTGGGAAAAAGCTGTTTTAAATCAACCAAATATTTTTCAAGCAAATAAAGGAATGCTTATGACTGGCTTTAACGCAAGACGTTCAGGCCTTGCCGAGGATCCCAAGGGGAGTTAGACCCCGAAGCCCACTGGATTCCTAAGGAGCTTGTGCACCGAATTGTTTAAAGCACCGGTGACTACCCCAGGCCAGACCCCCAGGGTCCCCCCTTTCCGGCCTGTTCCGGCGTGGGAAGGGTGCATTTAAAGAGGCGCAGACGCGGCAGCAGGAGGGCGGGGAGAGCGGAGAGGAGCAAGGGGTGGGAGGGGCGAAAGCACCGAAGCGGCCACTCACGGTGCAGGCTGAGGGAGATGTTGATGGAGCGCTCCTCCACAAAGCCCTTCAGGTTGGGGATCTTGGCGCACTTGAGGATGGTCTGGGACGCGCTGTCGCCCACGTGGACCCAGCACACCGTGTCCTCGATGTAGTTGAAGTCCATGGCGGTGGTCTGCTTGGTGCTGGTGGGGATGATGTTGGGCACAGGGCCGCCGCTCAGGTAGGTGGCCAGGATGTTCTGGGAGTTGGCGATGAGCAGCACCGGGGGCCGGTCTACAGGCTCTGGAAAGGGGGAAAGGGGGGGGGGAAAGCCAGGGAGGATTAAGGAGGCAGCTGGATTCCTGCTCAATCTATGCCCCAGGCCCCAGCAGGGAACCCACAGCCTGACCCATGCAAGAGGGAACACGAGGGGACTGAATTTCCAATGCGGGGGGCAAAGGAGCCCCCACAGGAGACCGAGCTGTAACATGGGGAGTCACGATTCCCGACATCACCCGCAAAACATGCACGCTCGAGGCGGCCTGGTGGCTTTGCACATACACCAGGCCCCCCTGCAAGCACCTCACACGCATGGTGTGGCCACTGGGTTACTCTGCACGCACACACACGCCTGGGTCACGTGAAAACAGGGCAGGAGCACCTCGCACGTATGGTGTGGCCACCGGGTTACTCTGCACGCACACACACGCTTGGGTCACGTGCAAACAGGGCAGGAGCGCCACACACACTCTGGGGCTGCCGGGTCACTCTGAACATGCACACACAGGCCTAGGTCATGTGCAAACAGGGCAAGAGCACCACACATGTTCTGGGGCAGTCGGGTGGCTTTGCACACGCACACACCCCTAGGTCATGTGCAAACACGGCAGGAGCGCCACGCACGCTCTGGGGCAGCCAGGTGGCTTTGCACGCATCCTCAGGTCCCGAGAGCTGGAGACAGGCGGAAGCCACGCCACGCTGCGAAAACACCACCTACCGTTCTTCGCTTTGCAGGATCGGTTATCGGGCTGCAGGAGATAGCCCTCGACGCAGCTGCACGTGTAGGAGCCCTCCGTGTTTGTGCACGTCTGACTGCAGGTCCCGTAGATGGTGCACTCATCGAAGTCTGCAGGGGAGGGCAAGAGAACAAGGCTGGGTCCCACAACTGCATCAGCTACCGGTGAGCCAGGGAAAGGACAGAGACCCCCAGTGCTCACGGTGGAGCAGCAGGGAACGGGACATGCGGGAGGAACACACACACACACCCCGCACCAGGGGAGTCTAATCATAGGGTTTAAAGGCCAGAAGGGACCAGCGCAATCCTCTAGTCTGTCCCCCTGTGTAACCCAGGCCAGAGAATCTCACCCCGCGAATCCTGCAGCCGGCCCAGAACTTCCGGCTGAGCCAGAGCAGAACTTTAATAGACATCGGCCGAGTGACAGCGAATCCGCCCCAGCCCTGGTGAAACGATGCTCTTAAAAATCCGCCCCTTTCACTCCAGTCTGAATTTCTCTAGCATCAGCTTCCACCCACTGGTTCTCAAAACGCTCTCCCACTCCCAGGGACTCAGAGCCTCTTCCTGATGCCTCCAAGGATGCTGATCCCCCTCATGGGGGCCGCCTGCTCAGTGCTCCAATGGGGGACCCCGGGGCGAGGGAATCAGTTTAATCCGTTGTGCTGCTCTGTCCTGGGCTACTACACAACCCCGCCACGTCACTGTGACACTCAGGATGGGATTTTCAAAGCTGTGGTATTCTAATGGGCGCTAAGCGTCCAAATCCCTTTGGAAGCCAACCCGCTCCCTACCCCCACCCCAGGCTGGCTGGTCATACGTGGCCCACTGAGCTGATGCTGCGCCCCGGCAGTCCTGTCCCTGCCCACACCGGGGCCGCGTTCACAGGCTGCATCGTCCCCATCCACCACCAACCTTTGCAGCTCTTCCTGTCCTCGGCCAGCTGGAAGGAGCTGTTGCAGTAGCAGGTGGGTCCGACGAGCGTCGGGACGCAGTGGTGCTGGCACCCCAGGGCCGAGCAGTTGGCCAGAAACTCTAAAGAAAGGAGACGGGGGGAGAAGGGGGGAAGAACGTCACTTCAAGGGTCAGTGGGCACTTCGGACATCTGGGCAGGCGATGGGAACAGCGAAGGTTCCTGCTGTCCTTACCAGCCCCCCGCCCCCCACAGCCCTAGCAGCATCCGCACTAGCTTGAGGGAAGGATGGGCTTATAGCCAGGACAATGCGCAGGGACTCAGGAGACCTGGGGTCCCGTTCCAGCTCTACCGCTGACATCTTGTGACACCTTGCACAGGTCACTGCCGCACGCGGCCCTCGGCTCCCCGCCTGCGAAAAGGGGAGAAGGACCCTGTTACAGGTACATCTACCCTGCACTCCGAGGTGCAATTCCGGCTCAGGCAGACAGACGTGGGCCAGCTTTTCCCTAGCCCGCCCGGCTAAAACTGGCAGCAAATGCATCAGAGGGCAGGCTAGGAATGCGAGCATATTCCCGGGTGGGCACGCATGGCCCCACCACCGTGGTTTCAGCGCCACTTGGCCGAGATACACCAATCTGTGTTGCGATGACACCTGTGCAGCGTAGGCATATCCTGCAAGCTCAAATATTTTGCATGTAAAGATTTTCTGGGAGCTGGGGAATAAAAAGGAAAGGTTTGATCGAAACCAATGATTTCTAGGCAGGGTATCTCCCAGCTGGACTTTTAAAGACAACGGGCCCAATTCACCTCCACCCTGCGCCGTGTGTAGATGCTTCCACCAATGCAAACCAAGTGCAGACCGCTACCAGAAGAGCTGTGGTTTACACCGGTTAGACTGTAAGATCATCGGCGCAAGACCTGTGTTTTTGTTCTGTGTTTATACACACCTAGCACAAAGGAGCGGCTCAGGGAACACAGAAGTCCAGGGCAACGGAGAATCTGTCCCCAGGCCATCAGAACACCACAAGCCCGGAGACCGCCCGGCATACAGGTACAAACGTGGTCACCCAAGCCCAGGAAGGGAAGCAGCGAGGGAAAGGGCTGCGCGAGCCGCTTTGAAACAGTGACAGAATTTGATTCTGAAATATGAGTCACATTGTCTCTAACCTCAGCTGCATGGCTCAGCATTTCCTATTTAAAGGATCAGCCACAAGAGGCAAGGAGCAGGAAACCTAGCTCCTGTCACGCATGTCCAGAGCGCACCAGCATCCCTCCTCGACCACATCCATTTCCTCAGGAGAGCTGCGCTGGGCCACCCACTCAGCCCCACGGGGCTCCGGAAACCCGCGTGCAAAGATGGAAGCAGAGCGCGACGGGGGGTGCGTTGAAGACCGGCCCTAGCCCTGGTTCTGGGCTCTTGCTGCCTGGCCCGCAGTGAAATGTAAGCCCCATTGTGTGCGTTCACTGCATGCTCCCCGAGATCACCTTAAACAACGCAAACAAGGGCTTCCCGTAGGGCCCTGCTGAGGTGGGAGCAGGACGCACCCTGCCCACCCAAAACCTGGCACCTGGAATTAAGAAGCTAAAGGGCGCCGGTATCCTCTCTTCTTAGTTGCCCCTATCCTTGCACACCTCAACTGACAACCCTGCAGAACCCAGCACTGAAATGGGGCACGCTGGATGCTCCAGGCAATACATGCAACAGGGGGATCCTCCATTTGGGAGGGGTTTCCCACCCTTCTCCAGCAGGAGGACACTCCACTGATCTCAATGGGGGGAGGGGAGGAGGGAATTCCCCCATTGTTCTCCAGCAGGGGAATATGCCATTGTTCTCAGTGGGGGGGGGATTCCCCCATTGTTCTCCAGCAGGGGGATACGCCATTGTTCTCAGTGGGGGGATTCCCCCATTGTTCTCCAGCAGGGGGATACGCCATTGTTCTCAGTGGGGGATTCCCCCATTGTTCTCCAGCAGGGGGATACGCCATTGTTCTCAGTGGGGGGATTCCCCCATTGTTCTCTAGCAGGGGGATACGCCATTGTTCTCAGTGGGGGGAATGGAAGGGAGGATTCCCATTGGGTGCTGAGCTCTTTTGACACCCTGGCCCCCTCCTGGAGCAGAGAAGGAGCAGAGCGGGGTGCAGCACCTGGTCCAATCAGGTAGCAGTCTGGACCATCGCAGCAAGGCCCCGGGAAGCTCTGGGGTGACCGTCACCGCGCCGTCTCCTCCCCAGACCGACCTCCCACCACCGAGCTCAGCAGGGAGCCACGCCCTAATCGGACTCTCCAGCAAAGGCAGGGAAAACACATCCCTGCCCGTCTATTAAGAGCCTCCCCGGGCAGGAGCTGATGCGTTAAATATCCCTGCTCCTGGGAGGGGCCCGCCCCAAGCGTGTTAAACAGCTTCCAACACCTCCCCTGTGCCCAAGGCCTGGTCCACACTCAGAAGGTTCCTACTCTGAACAGATGAATTTCTATCCACGGCTGAAATAAATGCTAATCAAGTGTCCATCTGCCCCGCGCTCCCCAATGCTCCGAGGTAGCCTGGGGCTGATGAGAAACGGAGCAGTGGCCCGGAGCACTCATCTGGCTGTGCCAATAACGACAGCTTCCCAGACTTAGCAAGGTCACGTAATCAGAAATCAGAGAATATCAGGGTGGGAAGGGACCTCAGGAGGGATCTAGTCCAACCCCCTGCTCAAAGCAGGACCAATCCCCAGACAGATTTTTGCCCCAGATCCCTAAGTGGCCCCCTCAAGGATTGAACTCACAACCCTGGGTTTAGCAGGCCAGTAATGACAGGCCCCGTTACGCGACCAAAGGGGGTAATTATACAGACATCCACGCAATGCGCTGGGGAGACCTCGGCTCGGGTCCCGCCCGGCCCCTTTGTCTCTGCCGCGGACCCCCATCCGTAATGTGAGGATAATGGATCTGCCCTGGCTCCCCAGGGGGTCGTGAGGATAGACCCTGTAGCCGTTGATGAAAAGCAGGAGGTAGGTGTTGTTATATTTACACACAAAGCGAGATTCTCTGATAAAAAGGGGACAATAGGGGCCAGAATTCAGGCTCTAGATTAGCAAAATTTGCATGTATCAATGCACATTGTAGTCACGGGATGCAAACTGTCTACCCGTTTATAGGGAACCATCTGGATCCTTCATGAATTGGTCTTCACACGTCTCTCTGAGGTCGGGCCGAACTACGGCCTGCACTTTGAGCTGAGGCAAAGAGAAATTAAATGCCTTTCCCAGGAAGCCTCTTGCAAAGCGGGGAATTGAACCTACAACTCCTAGCTAACAACGAACCACTGGGACCATGCTCCATCTCACTAGCACGGGAGTGCATTGCACTGGTGCAAACGGCAACCCCTTGCGAACAGTCGTGCTTTCGAACCCCCGTGCAACCCAGAAAGCTGCTCCGCACAAGCAAAGCAAGAACAAAACGGACAGGCGTCCCCGGCCAACCCAGCAATGATAAGATAGGCTTCCGCGCCCCAATTAACACACAAAGGCCTGGGATTGAAGCTTTGTGGCTGAAGGGACACTCATTGTGGGAAGCAGAAGAGCAATTCAGCCCACAAAGGTCTCTTTGTTTGAAGGGGTTTTTCCCTCTCCTGCCCAACGACGCCCTGGCTTGGAAGCGCAAAGTGGGATGAACTCGGGTCTGTATCAAATCCGTGTGCAAACCAATCTAAACGTGAACCTAGCCAAGCTGAGAAAATATGGCCGTTTTTCTCCGTGTTCCCCCTTTCGCAGCCTTCTCTCGGAGACCTCATGATCAAATGCATCCCACAGGTTGGAGCAGCTGGCTCCAGGAGTCTAGGAACGGGACATGGGCCCTTTCCCCTCTAGAGGGTGCCGGCTCCAATCCGGCCCCAGGGCAGGGGGCTGGCTGGCTCAGGGTGGTGGGGAATGGGGTACGGGGCCTTTCCCCTCTAGGGGGCGCCAGCTCCAATCCGGCCCCAGGGCAGGGGGCTGGCTGGCTCAGGGTGGTGGGGAATGGGGTACGGGGCCTTTCCCCTCTAGGGGGCGCCAGCTCCGATCCGGCCCCAGGGCAGGGGGCTGGCTGGCTCAGGGTGGTGGGGAATGGGGTACGGGGCCTTTCCCCTCTAGGGGGTGCCGGCTCCAATCTGGCCCCAGGGCGGGGGGCTGGCTGGCTCAGGGTGGCGGGGAATGGGGCCTTTCCCCTCTAGGGGGCGTCGGCTCCAATCTGGCCCCAGGGCGGGGGGCTGGCTGGCTCGGAGTGGGAAAGGGGGGGAAGGGAGGGAGTCGGCACTTCAAAGCCAGTGCAGGTTATTAGTAACTGGCAGCCCCGTTCCAGGCTTAGGACAGAGCGTGGGGGAGGGTTTGAGATGCCATCTCTGACCACAGCTCATTAAACACCCGCTGACCAGCACCCCTCTCCACAGAGCAACCCCGAGACCCAACTCCCGCCTTCCTGCCCCTGGGGGACAGGACTGGGACGGGGCTCGCGTCACACCCGGGACAGTTAATTTGCAAGTACAGTACATTCAGGGCTGGGGAAGAGCGGCGAGGGGGAGGACGCAGGAATATAAATGGACAGCAGCAGCATGCCACCCACATCCCATAGTCCCCCTCCCTCCCCCCCAAATCTGCACCCCCAGAAACCAGCACTGCAGAGCCCAGAGGTCACATTCTGTGGTTAATGAAAAGCCCCCCCTACCCCCAAACCACATCAAAATCAGATAGGAAATTTCACAACCTTTGGCACTAGGTCCCTGCAGCTCTTGCCAGGGTCACCAACAAAGATCTGGGGGACGACGACAACGTTTTACCATCCAAATCTATTCTGCTTTGTTTACGCGGGGTTCAGAGGTCGAGTCCAGGTCAGGGAGGAAGTGGGGGGCTTTCGGAAAACCACGCCGACTAACCAGGGAGCAACGACCAGTTCCCATAGGACGCCTCCTGCCGCCTTGACCAGAAGTGGGTGTGGAGTCAGGACGCTGAGCTGCATTGGAGTGGTTTGTAAACACTTCCTGCTGTGTGAATCTCACCCTGACATTTGGGGAACGAGAATCTAATGCAAGGTCAGAACTGGAGCATGGGGGGCGGAGGGGGGTGTCAATTGCAAATTCCCACACTAGCCCAAGGACCCTGTTACAGCCAGAACTAAACATGTCGATATAAATCAATTTAGTTAATCCAGTCCACGCGTGTGTGTAGACGCTCTGATTCTGGTTTAAGGGCTGGTCTACACTCTATTACACCAGTGTAAAAGATCTCCTTGTTTCAGTGGGAGCTGATCGGTCTCCCATCAATCGATCTTTGGACTTAAATTGCTACAATTAATGCAGGGTTGTTGTTTTTTTAAACGGGCATGACTCTCTTTTGCTCAGAGTTAAACCGAATGAAGCCAGGGTTACACTTAGAAATTTTACCAGTGTCGTGACGCCAGCTAGGGGAATGGTTTTATCTATCCCGCGCCTAGTCTGGCCACAGTTATACCAGGCTAAAGGTGCTTTCTATTGAAATAGCTCATTTCCCCTTTATCCCGGTTTAACACCAGCCAGCCTAGCCTGTGTCACCACTTTACCTAGACCCGGACAGTTCTAGCAGACCTACATTCCAGAGCGGACAAAGTTGCAGGAGCAGTGTGGACGCAATCCATTTCTGGTCCACCTACCACAGTGCAAGGGCCAGCAAAGGAAAGCCACGCCGGCACCGTTTACCCTCTTTGGCACAGCGTATGCCTAATGTTCACATTTTGCTTTTGCCCGGGGAGGTCATGGCCCAGGCTACGGTCCCCAGGCCAGTTGGCTGTCTAACACACAGCGGGAGGAGCGCCCTTTCCCCTGGCAAAAACAGTAAAGATTTGCTCACAATCCCGCTCTAAATCCTCTGTGTTATGCGTATGCAAGTTTAATAAGCCGGGTGGGCCAGCTGACTCGTTCACACGGTCTATCGGCTTTGCAGGGCGTTTGGCAGGCCTGCATGTTCATTTCAGAGCCTTCTCTCTCGGCTCAAGTGCCACATGCACCAAAGAAAACCCCAACAATATTAGGGTTTTCATTTTGTTCGTTTGTTTTTGTTTAAAAGGACGCTGTTCCGGTGGAAACAGTGCCGCTACAATTCCAGCCCTTGGGGATTTTTAAAAGCACAGTCAAGGTTTGTGGCTCCCACATCTCCGCTACCAGGAATAGCCTGTTCGAAGGTTGCAGCTGGGATCTCTGCTTCTTTACCAGCCAATATTTCTTCCCTCCCTCCGCTGAGTTTGCCCCTCCCTTGGTCTGTTATCGGAGGGTTGCTTGTGCACTGGGAACTGCCTGCAGGCTGGCGTGCCAGCGTTAGGTTAGAGAAGAGCGTGTAGGGCTGCTAGTGATTTTCCCAAAGTGACCGTGGGGTTTAGGAGCATGTGGGAATCATACCTCTAAATCCCCTAGACAAAAGCCTTGGCCCCTTAGCTTGTCGTCTCAGGCCCAGGGAAAGGAGAATTATCATCAGAGTGGAGATCAAGGCAGTGAGGCGTGCTGGTTAAGGCCTAGGAAACCCGAGTTCTTGTCCCAGCTCTGCCACTGATCAGCCGTGTGACCTTAGGCAAGCCCCATTGCCTCACTGGGCCTCAGTTTCCCCTTTCATCCAAGGAGGAGCGATTCTCTCCACTGTGGGAATTACTGGGTGCAATTCCGTCTCTTGCATGGGGCAGGCCAGACTCCAGCGGCAGAGAGGAAGGGTGGCCCAATGGTTAGTGAGCTAGTCAGGAAACAAGGCCTCAGCTCTGCCACAATCTCCCCGTGGGACCGCAGGAATGTCACTTCGCCCTTCTACGCCTCAGTTTCTCTCTGTCGAATGGGGGTAACAATCCTGCCGTGCCTCAGGGCTGGGCAAGGATAAACACGCTAGAGAGGGCGAGGGGCTTCGGAGTGCCTAAGAGACACAGACGAGCTGACTACAGTGGGTCCCGCAGGGCCACCACTGAGAACCGGAGAGGAAAACTTGGCTTTTTAGTATCCTCCTCTGAGAGCTCCTGCAAGTGCCGGGCACTCCCAGCACCTGCTCGGCTGCGTGCCCGGCTGCAGTAGGTGTAACTCAATGTCAGACAGAATTAACCCTCCCCACTTCACGGATCCAGCCTCTGATTAGCCCTCTCGCCCGCCCCAGACTTGTTGAGACACTGTACAGGGGCGCGGGTGGTTTTATAAAAGGAATCTATACAAATAGCTGGGAGGACACATTCGGGCCAGGGATCTGGTGCAGGGAGCCGGGAGGAGACGCTTATGCGAAGGGGAATGTTCCCGGGTGCCTGAACAGGTGGTTCATAAAGGCAACGGGCACACGGTGGAGAGAGCTGGGACTCCAGAGCCTTGGGCTCTATGCCCACCTCTGCCCCTGACCTGCTGGGAGACTTTGCACAAGTCACCTCCCTGCTCTGTGCCTCAGTTTCCCCATCTGGAGACTGGGAATAACAATCTTGAACTCCCTGGGAAAGTGCTAGGTAAGAGCTAGGCATCCTCCGTATAAGCAGCAGGGACTCTGTACTTGTATCTTCGGTACTTAGCTGGCACATCTGAGCACCTCACAACATCGAACGTATTCAGCCTCCCACACCGCCGTGGGGCAGGGCTGTTGTCCCCACGGTTCTGAGGGACAGAGACTGAGTGACTTGACCAAGAACGCACAAGGAGTCGGTGCCAGAGGCAGAGATTGAACCCTGGTCTGCCAAGGGCCAGGCCAGGCTAGGTTTTTCCCAACAGGAGGTAGCAAGACCCCCGGCTAAGGAGGAAATCAGTCCTAAACTCAACCCAAAATCCCTGCGCCTCCTTCCACTCAGCAGAGAGTGCAGCTATGACCGGACAGGAACAATCGGCATTTTTCCTGCAGGAGGGAACCTTCAAGTCCTCTAACCCCCAGCCCCCAGGACTTGTTGACAGTGCTGGGTCGGGGGTCGCACTGAGGTACCTCCACCAGTGCATCGCTCTTGTGCGAACACGCCGCACGTGGGGGCCAATCACTTTCTACCGGGGCCACGGCCCGTGGCTTGGGGTCGGCGCTGGCGCAGCCGTATTAGTGCAAACAGCCGGTGTGGAATTTCCCCCCACCCCTGACAGCGGAGTCTCTCAGCCCAGAGGGAGGTGGGGGCTGCCCCGGGGACCCGCCGGCGCTCCCCTACCCCGGCAGTGCGACCCCTCGTCCGAGCCGTCGATGCAGTCCTGTAAGCCGTTGCATAGCTTGGTCATGGGTATGCACAGCTCCGTGCCCAGGCAGTTATGTTCATTGGGTTGGCACCGCGACACCTTGCTCTGCGGACCTGGAAGAGAGCAGAACACAAGAGAGATTCAGCCGAGAGGGGAAGGGAATCGCTCGTCAGCATCACCGCAACGCCCGGGAGCTGCAGCGAGGACCGGGGCTGCAGCTGGGCCCAGCCCATGCAAGCAACGAGAACCCAGCCCGACAGCTCCCCGAGCAAGGGGCCGGATCCCTCCCCTCCTCCCGGCGCCCTGCCACTCCCCCGCAGTGCAAAAGGCCCCGCTCGCATTTCGCACCCGCTGGGCTCTGATGCAAACACCTACAGGCGGCACAAAGCCACAGACAACAGGAGCCGAGGGAGAACCCTGCCATTTCCAAGACAGGCCTGGGGGATGTCTACGCTGCAGGTTTACTGCGTGTTCTTACCCCACACACACCAAACCCTCCCATGCGTGTAGAACCCGTGCTCACATGCATGACTGAGGCGTGGGGCAAGGAGACCAAACTGCACTTGTTTCCAATGAGACTTCAGTGCTACTGTCACGTGGCTGCTTTTGAAAATCGGCCCCCCGTGAGTCTGTCTACACTGCACACAACCCCAGGCTCCGATTTGAGCCCAAAGCCCCCTTCCATCTACACCCAAATCTCTCTGCCTTGGACCCGCGAGTCCCCTGGGCCCAGGCTCTAGGACTGGCCAGGCGGAGGGGCCAAGCCCCTTGTTTTGCAGTGTGGACGCAGCTTGGGCCCAGGTCCTGAGAGTCTCCCAATGCTATCCCACAATCCCACGGGCCAGCGCTCCTTGGGGGGACCCGTAGCTGGGGTCTCCCGTCCAAAGCGCTGCCCCAACCCCACCCGGCTTCACCCCCGAGATCCAACAGATACACCACACCAGGCAGCCTGGCTCAAACTCCCAGGGGACGGGACGCAGGTAATGCAGCCACACAGGGTGGGTCTCGCCTGGGCCCCTCCGTGAGGGACGTGTTGAGAGGGGCCGGACTTGCAAGGACCCAGGGCAAAGGGAGAGACCAGATTAACGGCGGTGGAGGGGGCCAGTGCCCTGGCTGCAGCTTCGGCCTCCAGTGTCTCCCTACCCCTGCCGGCATGTGTGTAGATATTTCACCCCGGTAAGGAAACACAAGCCACTGATCACACAGCACTTTACTGACCGGCTCGTCAAACACAGCAAACTTCACCCCCTCCTTCCCACACCACACTCCCTGGGCCAGCGTCACCCAGCCTCCCGCAGCCGACAGGGCCTGTCAGCTGGCTCCTTCCTAGAGCCCGGGACACACGTCTCGAAGCTGCCCGGGGCAGGCCAGAACGGGCACATCCACAGGGTTCCAGACGTGCCCACTCCCCCCCCGAACGGGGACCGGACAGGAAAGGGAGCCTGCCTCACGAGCAAGGGAACCCAAGGGGCAAGGAAGTGCCCAGCAATGGGTGCCTTGTGGGGTTCCCTGGCTGGGGCAGCCCCTCCAGGGCTAGATCGCCCCCTCGCATGAACCACCCTCAAATAGTCTGTGCCGAGCGCTCAGTACTTCTGGGGGCGGGGGGAGCGGTTTCTAGGTCCCTCTCTAGCCAGAAGTTATATTTTTCCTCCCTGCTGGTCGCAGCACCCAGGGGAAAATGCCCCTCTGAAGGAGCTGGGATGGCACATCTTATTTTTAGCCTCATCTTGGCATCAGAAGATGGGCAGAGCAGAGAGAATCTTTAACGAATAGCTCATAAAAACACTTCCTCATCAGCCCAAGGACTGAACCACCTTCATTCCAGCAGCGTCGCATGGGCTGTGATTAGCACTGCATCCTACCTTAGGGACTGCCCCGCCAGCACAGGACCCGACCCCGACACAGCCCCCCGGAGAGACGGGGACGGATCATTATTCCCATGAGGAAAGAGAGAGACGTGCCCAAGGTCACCCCGGGAGAGCAAAGAATTGAAGGCAGGTCTCCAGTTCCCCTAAGCAGCTGTGCTGTGCCCTCTCTCTTTCCCCGCAACAGCAACAACCTCCCACACACTGCACCGCCATGGCCGCTCCGCTTCAGGGTGGAATCCTGCACCAGGAGGAAGAGAATCCAGCACCTGCAAGCGGTCTGGGCCCAGCGGGGCACCCGGGCTCATAAACAAAGCCAGCGAGTAGGGCTGACCGTACAGGGAGGCGACCCGCCCAGTCAGACGGTGCCATTTTGACCGCCATTTTGCAGAGCAGCGTAAACGCAACCGGGTGCTTTACAACCACAGAGGCGGTCCCCGCCCCAGCCGGAGGGGGGACGCGGGAGATCAGCTCAAGCACAGAATAGGGATGGCCGTCGCTGCAGGAAGTCATGGAGATGCATCGTGGGAAGAAGGTGCGATGTAGCAGGGAGGGGAAAGGGGACGTGACGTCCCTGTGGAGTGGGACATGCAGGAACTGGAGTTTCCCCGCACTGACACACGCTTTCTCCTTCGCTGCAGATGCACTCGCTAGCTGAGGGTGCATCCGAAAGTCGTCCGCTTGAGCTGACGGGCTAGCGACTTCGGCCAGGGCAAGGCCTCTGCCAGCCCCAATCCCTGGGGGAACAGGGTCTGTCCAGGCCAAAGCTCATTCCAGGCACCCAGTTAGCAGCAGCGAATGGTGCAGGGAACTCGGGAGAAGGGGCGTTGATTTGGTTTTCATTTTGTTTTGCTGAGAAGAGCAGAGCCTCAGGGTGGAACGGGCACTAGGGGAGACGGGGGTAGGAGACGCACAGACACGCACTCCTCTTCTCACAGAGCTGGCCTCCTGCCTGTATTTTTCCTACCCCTGAACGAGCCCTGTTCAGCATAGGTCCTAGACAGAGGCCTTCGCGCATCTCCCTGCCCTCCAGCCTCACTCGCACCGGCTACGAAACAGCCAATTATCACTTGGCGACTCGACAGGGAAGTTCGGACCCAGCGTGCCAAGCTCCCAGCTAACAGCAAAACCGAGAAGCCATCAGAAAAGCTCAGGCTGTGACACACGGAGCCCCATGCCACAGAAGCAGGAGAACATTTCAATGCCACGAGGAAACCAGGCCGATGGAGCGAGTCAGGAACATGCAGCCCCAACAGCTCTTTGCAAGAATACCCTGGCTTCTAAGGGGGCAACTTTTATTCCTGTTTGTTCTGGTTGCAGTGACTTTAAAAGGCCGCCCATTAGGAATAATTCTGTTTATCCGGCCCCTCCGGTTTCTATTTGGCCTAGTGGGTTAGAACAGGGAGGGGCTGGGAGCTAGGACCCCCTAGCTCTGAAAGGGGAGAGGGATCTCGTGATTAGAGCAGGGAACGGGGACCCAGGACTCCTGGGTTCTGTCCCAAACTCTGCCACTGTTTGTCTGTGCCTTTCCGGCTCCTTTCCCTTCTGGAGGAACGCAGTTTGGTTTATAACCAGGCAACTCACTAGGTTAAGAGCCTTCTTAACAGCAACTACACAATAGCTTGTGTCTCTAAAGAGAGCTCTATCTAAATAAACCCACTCTCCTAGGCTCAGAATAATTGCAAATTAAGGGTTAATTAGCCGTGTTTCCAAACAGGTCAAGGGAAGGCACCCAAAGGAAGCACACAGTCCATCAGTCAAAACCGATCTCCCTGCCCATTATCCCTGTGGAAAGAGCAGATCAACTACTTATCACAAATGGGGCAGGATTAATTTACAAGCCGCTTTGTTTCCCTTCAACCGCCTTTGCTCGTTAATAAATGAGCCAATTTATTACATGTGACAAGCTTGTGGTACACCCCAAAGGGCTGAATTAGACATGAATTTTTAACCTCAAAAAAACACTTGAAAAGCAGCAATTCTTCCCCCCACAAATGCAGCCTGTAATTGATCTGGCACCGGCCCAAAGACACATAAAAATGGGAAAAAACTACAAGTGAAGAGATAAGAGAGCACGGAGCGAGGACTGGGGACTTCACAAGCTACATGGCTGGAGTGTTGGGGACGGGAAGGCACATTCAAATAAAACCCACTTGGGCGACTAGGTTAAAGCCCCAACCCTGATGCTTATGATTTAGCATTCAGAGTGCGGCCCCGGGCCAGGCCGCCACTGTGCTAGGAGCTGTACAAACACAACAAAAATAGACAGCCCGAGCACCCAGGAGCTCACAGCCGAAGGCCTGGCCTGCACACAGGTTTCACGTGACGGTGACGGGGGTGCATTTTCAACTAAAAGAGCCACCCCGTACAATGCCTAACGGAGATGCACTTAGACTGGTCTAACAATGCTTTATCCTGGACTAGCTCCCCTTCCCTCCCTACAGTTAGTGATACCAATATAAACACTTTTATACTGGTATATCTGTGTCCACACAGGGCCGGGCCGCCTCGGACCCATCAGGAATGTGGGGAGGAAATGCTCCTGCCCTCCAGAACCGCATGGCGGCAGCCGCCGCCCGTGAACGTCGCTGGTTAGAGTCCAGGGGGAGGATGAGCTTCGCTTTGGGACGGCGCACTGAGCTGGGACTCCGCAGACCTGGGGTTGATCCGTGGCTCTGCTGCGTGGCCCTGGGGAAGTCACTTCCCCGCTGTGTGCCTCAGTTTCCCTGCCCTGCTATGTGCCTCAGTTTCCCTTCCCCTCTCTTTGTCAGTCTGGCCTAGCTGCGAGCTCTTCCAGGTAGGGATTGTCTCTCATGAGGTGTCTGTGCAGCCTCTAACACAACAGGGGGGACCCTGATCAGAGAGGGGGCCTCCAGAGGCTAGATAATACACAATAACGTGGAGGGAGGGGGGCACATTCTGCTTCCAGGCCCAAGCAACTGTGGGGGAGGGGGGAGAGACACAGAACCCAGGGCAAGTTTGTCAAAGGGGAGGAATCTCGGGAAAATCCACTCCAGGATCTCGCATATGCCTCTAGTTAATTTCAACGAATCTCCCCCTCTCCTGCCTCTCTGAGCTGCCAGGAGCAAGCAGTGAGGAGAGAGGAACCGTCTGGGGGCCCCGCTAGGAACAATTCAGGGTGCAGCCTCGGGCCAATCCAAAGCAGACATACACCGCGACTTTACCCCTACATAGCACCTACCGCTCGAAAAAGCCTCAAAGAAACTAAGGGAAAGACTCCGCATCCAGGGATACCTCGATCGGTAACATCCCTACAGCAGCTGGGGGAAAGGACCCCCGGGCGTCCACGGCTACCAGTGAGCAGGGATTAGAACCCAGGAGTCCGGAATCGCCATTCCTCACTCCCTGCCCCTGGCCGTACCCACCAGACAGCGGGTCAGTTTCCTCGGCTGGTACGCACTGGCATAGATCCGCTGCGTCCCGGGGCGCCGCCCGTTTTATACCAGCTGAAGACCTGGTCCCATCTCCTCCCTGAACGACTCCAAACCGGCGGCCGAGGACTTTCATTGTGACGCGCCAGGGGCGCCCAGGAGCGCACTTAGCATCAGTACGCTGGAGACGCAAGCGAGCAGAGAGCCAAGATCTTCCATTTTTGGGTGCTTGCCTGAAGATGCCTTAAAGGCAGCTGAAATTCAGAGGGCGCTTTCTGAAAACCAGCCCTGCTGACAGATTCACATTGATCATTCACTGCCCCGCAGCGCGGGGGGCGGAGACAAACGCATCTCTCCCGACAGGAACTGTCACCATGCAGACACCAGGCCCCCACGGCTGCAGAACAGATAAAAGCAGAGCGCTCTGCATGCACCAGACCCATTTGACCGATGTGTCGGCACTTAAGTGGGACTGTGGCATCAACAGGGAAAACCTTCCACACCGTGCTGCAGTGTCTCAGGCCAGCCGGGAGTCCCTTTTATTACCATTGTGTCTCATTAACACATTCCTTTTTGTTATCTATATTAACAACGCTCTTATCAGTAGCTCTCACAGCGCTTTACAGAGGAGGCCGGTAGTCTTAT
The DNA here is from genome assembly GCF_011386835.1 of Chrysemys picta bellii. NCBI lineage: Eukaryota > Metazoa > Chordata > Testudines > Emydidae > Chrysemys > Chrysemys picta. The sequence continues at coordinate 13,525,914 of NC_088812.1, read as the reverse complement.
CCTCAGAGCTGCGGAAACTGAGGCACGGGGAAGTGACTTGCCCGGGGGCGAAGCCAGGAATCGAACCCAGCTCCCCCGGAGCCAGTCCAGTGTTCTACCCACTAAATCACACTGCCCCTGCAGCAAGCTTTGGGTAAATGCTCAAAAAGCACCCAAAAGTGACATAGGCACCTAAGTCCCATAGAACTCCAGGGGACTTAGGAGCTTTTGAAAATCTGACCCCTCCCCTACACAGAAGAGTTGCCCCAGTTTAACTTAAACCAATTAAACCAGTCCAAACTCAAAGGGGACTCAAAGGGGACCACTCCTATGCGTAGAGTTAAGCTTCCCCAGCTCTCCGTGCACAGACAGTATTTCACCAGCCCTTGACGCCCTAGGAGTCTGATTCTGCAATGCAAATGGTGCTGTGTCACTCCCTGAGGCTGCAGGCAGAAGCCGCCCTCGCAAGCCCAAGCTTTAAAACAAATCACTCTTCTTGCCAGCAAGATAAGGAGGATGCGAGTCGGCTGAAGCCCCCGGTGCCAGACTGGCGTGAGAAAAGCCCCTCTGACAACCTCAAAAGATAGGGGCTTCTCAGCCCCTTGCACACGCTGACAGCTGAGCCGCTGCTCATGCTCGCTCCGTCCGGAGCCGACGTAAAGCAAGCAGGAATCCCTATTAATAGCCCCGGGTGCGCACAAGCGAGGCTGGACCGGGGGCAGGTTGACAAGAGGCTGCAGGACAAAAGCTGCAGCCGCTTTACCCGCAAGGAAGCTAACAAGTGCAACCGGCAGACAGAGCTCCCAGCTGAGCAAGGCCAGGCCAGGTCCTCAGCTGGGGTAACCCAGCCAGTGAAGCCACTTGGGATTTGCACCAGTTTACTTAGGTACGTGGTGCGCACGCACGCACTCACACACGCACACACCCCACAGCGGCTCTCTCTCACTAAGCGTTTGTAAAACACCGACCACCATAGGACCCCGATTTTAATTGGGGCCCACTCAGGGATGTCTTCTCTGCAGGGTTAGCTCAGGGTATAATCTGGTTTTTGCCCCGTCCACACACACACATATCTCTAGCGTCCGTGGTGCTGTCAGCTCCAGCTGGCGGGTGGGTCAATTGCTGCTGATGCAGGAGTGATGCAGCGAGGATGGGATCGGTTTGAGTTACAACTCACCCACGGCCAGCGCTAATCCCATCGCTCTGCGTGTAGCTGGCCTGCAGCTTTGCAGTGTGATCCTGCTTAGGGTGCGTCTTCGCTGGAGGGGTGGACCTGTTCTTAACCCACGGTAGCTAACTGGGGGTAAAACAGCGATGAAGACACGGCAACTCGGGTTTTAACTTGGGTTAGCAACTGCCGTCCAACCCAGGCTCCTCGGTGGGCGTGAACTCAACCTTCTCACCCAGGTCACTCAATAGCTTCCCTGCTATTTTAACCCAAGTTGAGAAGACCCCTTTTTCTTTGCTGCAGTGAAGACACGCCAGCGCGAGCGAGGGCAGAGCTAGTGGAGTAACTTGAGGGAAGCACCACGACCCCCCCCACCCTGGTGGTGATGTCCATGAGATGCTCCCACGACACATCATGGAGAGCAGAGACGCAAGGGGTTTTCAAGCGCCAGAGAAGGGCCTTTCCCTGTTCCCCCTGACACTCCTCCGGCCGTTTGAAAAGTTGGCACCTGTGTCTACACACACAGCGCTGCAGCTGTGCTGATCCTGGTGCGTCACGCCAGCGCGTCTGGTGAAGGTGCCCTATGCCGACAGGAGAGAGCTCTCCCGTTGGCCTAACAAACCACCTCCGCGAGCAGCGGAAGCTTTGTCTGGGAGAGAAGCTCCCGCACCAACATTGGGCTGTGCACACGGACGCTTACCTCAGCGTAACTCATCTCGCTGGTGGGGATGGGAATATTCACACCCCGAGCGACCTACCTTTTGCCGACTTGGCTTCTGTCTACACTGCAGCCTAAGTCTTCTCTGGTGGAGGGATGTGGGGGGGGGGAAATTAGCTCATGTTTGCACAACCTTTTGAAGACGTAAACAGCTGCGTAAGTGCCAAATATTTCCAGTTTGCTACCGGGAGTCACATTTTTACCTTGATCGCTGTGGGAATGCTAGGACAAGCTAGCTCAGGGTTCACGCTACCGACAAATCACATGCTAGTCAATGGTATGACACAACCTACAAGTCTCAACCGAGATCCGGGCCCCACTGTGGCAGATGCTGTACAGTGGTTTGCTGTCAAATGGGAAGACGCACATAGTGCGGTCCCACAGGGTGTGCCCTGGATCCAGTACCAGTCAATATTTTCACTGATGACTCGGAAGATGCATGTAAAATTTGTGGATGACACCAAGCTAGAAGGGGTTGCGAACATGTCAGAGGACAGGATTAGAACTCAAAAGGACCTTGACAATTTGGAGACTTGGTCTGAAATCAACACGATGAAATGTAATAAAGACAAGTGGAAAATCAAACGCAAAAATACGAAGTGGGGAATAACTGGCTGAGCAGTCGTACTGCCGAAAATGTCCGGAGGTTCCAGCGGATCACAAATCGAACACTAGCCAACAATGCGATGCACTTGTGGGAAAAGGACAATACTAACAGGAGGGGCGTATGTAAGACTCGGGAGGTAACTGTCCCGCTCTACCAGGCACTGGTGAGGCCCCAGCTGGAGTCCCGCGGCCGGCGTTGGGCGCTGTGCTTTAAGAAAGACGTGGACAAATTGGAAAGAGTCCAGAGAAAAACAACAAAAATGATAAAGGTTGAGAAAACTGGACCTGTGAGGAAAGGTGAAAATAACCGGGCAGTCTAGACTTGACAAAAGACGACTCGGGGGCGGACCTCACAACTGTCTTCACCTACGTTAAGGGCTCAAGTGTTCTCCATGTCCACTGAAGGCAGGACAAGAAGCAATGGGCTTTTACTGCAGCAGGGCAGCTCCAGGTTAGATATTAGGAAAACTCTCTAACTCTCGGGGGAGTTACGCTCTGGAAGCGGAGTCCAGTGGTCCCCAGCACTGGAGGCTTTTGGTTGGATGAAGCCCAGTCAGGGATGGTCTAGGTGACCTGTCCCTGGCCCGACGCGGTCTGATTCCACAACAGTCAAAACAGCAAGAAAGAGAAAAGGGGGCGGGAAACGGAGGAACACAGAGAGAGGAAGAAATTTCCCCACGTTCAGTGCCCGAGCTGGGAACAGGACTTGGGTGTCGTGAGTTCCACTCCAGTGCTCTACCCGCTAGACTGCCCTGCCCTGGGATTATTTATACCTCCTGTTTGTCAGACAGGCAGCTGAGAGACAGCGAGCGATGCAGGCTGGAATTTTCATTTATTTCCTGGCTTTGCCCAAGGTGATCCGGTGAGTCAGGGGCAGACTGGGAACAGAACCCCCTTCTTCCGCATCCCAGCCCACACGGCAACCCGCCCCTGTTCCACACAGCCAGTCCTATCCCTGTACCCACTCTGCCTGTTGAAAACGCCTTGCCCGAGATTTAAGGGCAGTTTATTCTTGGCTCTTTGTAATTCTGAGAAAAATCAGATCTTGCTCATCCTAGAAGAAAAAGAAGAAGGAAGCCACCGAAGATCTGGTTCCCGTTCTTTGCGCCTCCCCGAGAAGTCACCCAGCTCTCCCGCCAATTGCACAAAGTCTAACCAGTCCTGCTGCTTCTCAGTCAAGCAAATATATCCAAGGGATTCTTGCTAAGCGCAGAGAACACGTCTCCGGAGGGTCCCTGCCGACACCGCTCCATAGCCGGTGTATTCATTCTGCAACAGCTCTGCTCCCTGCCCCCAGCGTGGGGGGCTGGTCAGGGACGTTGCTGGAGCACACTGCAGCATGGGTATTCTCAGCCCCCCCCAACCCTGGGAAACAGTGTGTGACCTGTTAGAGCAGCCTCAGGGCTGCACTCACTTACATGGGAGGCTGAGCGGAATGCAGGGGAGCACAGAGATGGCTGAAAGCCCCTCCCCAAGTGCAGGAATGGGAGAGCTGAGATGCGGGGTTGCGAGCTGGCCGGTTGGAGGTGTACCACGGGAGAGCAGCCGGTACTGCTGCTAATGTCCTGCCCCTTTGCTTGCCCTCAGGGGAGGGAGTTGTGGAGGGGGGAGTAGATATCATCTGTGCTCAGTCAAGCTTCTCCAAGTGGGAGCAGAGCTCTGAGGTGTCCAAAGGGGCGGGCTGGCCATATCCAAGGGGGCTGCTGGGAAAGAAGGGGTTGAGGCAGGTTCCCCCAGTGATGCAACAGGACAGAGCCATGAGGGGTAATCGGGAGCCCGACCTCACGGGCCGCATATCTGGCACAAGCTGAAGAACGCTGCAGTGCAGAGCGAGGGCCCGGGCTGGCTCTGGCGAGAGAGAGGTCACAGAACGGCACGGCCAGTATCAACCTCTTCGCTCATCTAGCGCCACTCGGCGCCACTTCGGGCCGTGACTGCATCACCCCCCGATGGGCGGGCTCTGTACCCAGCCCTGAGCTACGCCCCCCCACCAAGGAACCCACCCACTAGCCTTCCGCACCACAACCGCCGCAGGAAGTGGTTCTGAGCATCAACCCAGCGCGGTGGTTGCGGTGAGCACGGGCCCAGAGGTGTCGCTCAGGACAGGACGTAAATCGGCTCCTAGCCTCTTGCGGATCCCCTGCCACTCTCTCTTTTTCGCACGTGTAGGTGTGTTTGTGAACATGTGCACGCTCACAATTCTAGTTCAGGCAACTGACCCAGAAGTTATAGGTCAGGGAAGGAATGAAACTCTCTGGCCTGGGTTATACAGGAGATCATAAAGATCCCTTCTTCCCTTAAACCCTATTCATTTCACCACCTGCCCAGACTTTCTGGCCTGTTCGGCTGCTGGGGCAGAAAGGCTGCCTCTCTCACCCCAGAGGTGGCTGCATCTCAGAGGCGTCTGTCCAAAGATCCTACAGGACGGAAAAGGGTCTCTCAAAAAAGAAAAATCACCAAGGGTTATTTTAGCCCGCTGGGGTGCTCGTGGGTGCGTGGCAGGCTCTGGATTTCTCAAGTTTATCCTTGCGGGAGGGCAGACGCCGGGTGGCCTGATCCCAAGGCTGGCAAACGAAGGTTCGGGAGAAAGGTGGAGAAAGTTAGTTTCAGGGAGCGCTAGAGGTTATGCTGCATCTGTCTGGATGGATAAAAAGAGCCCGGTTAAAGGAGCACAAACAGGGCACGCGGAACGTCTACCAGGACGGATGTGTTCCAGCAGCAAGAACCTCCAAGTTTAGCACAGGAATTTTCCAGGGCTGCCAACTGTTTTGAGCCAGAGAGCCCGTCCCAGCCTTTTCGTCTTTTCTCCCTCCCATCGGGAGGTGGTTGCGTCACTTTGCCTTAATAAATAACCTGAGTCAAAAGGCCGCTTCGGAAAGACCTTTATTTCAGATGGCGCAGCCAGGAACCGATTTCAGTGCTGGAGGCTAGGAGGATGAAAGGAGCCCAAAGGGCATTGGACAGCTGAACCCGAAGTCAAAGGGATTTAGGCACTTAACACCCACCCCACACTTCAGATTACTTTGAAATGCCCACCCAGAGTCCTTACAAATTCACAGAGACTTTACTGGCATGGCAAGTTACACACACATTTGCCAGAGTGAAAAGACAGACCAGCCCCGTGGGGTGTATGACCCACTCAAGATGGGGCCACCCACTGTGTTTGTGGTTTGATCCCCTTTGTCACTGAAGGTCTATTCCTAACACAGTAAAGCCTGGCTCTCAGCTAGAGCTCTCCAGTGGTAGATCTCAAAGCACTTTATCAATGAGGTACCCATTTTACAGACAGGGAAACCGAGGCAGAGGGTGAGGAAGTGACTTGCCTACGGTCTCCCAGCAGGCTGGTGACAGACCCAGGAACAGAACCCAGGTCTGCTGAATCCCAGGCCAGCGTGCTATCCACATGCTGCTTTCTCTCCCCCCCCCCCACACACACACACACACACTTCCTAGACACCCTCCACAAGCCCCCCATCTTCCTGAACACTCGGGATTTGTTTGTTGTTACTCTCTTTTCTTTTTGTTTCCTTAAGATCCAGCCTCCGCTGGGCCAGATATCTGCCCATTCCCATCAAGTCCCCACAGCTCCACGCAGCTGCTCTGCAGCGAGGGGCCCGCCCAGCCTCTGCAGCTGAGGCAAAGGGACTTGATGGACCCAAAAGCAAACACACAAATCTGGGAACTGCTATTTTGATTGTCCACAGGCTGTTCCCAACTGTCCCTTTCCTCTCCAGTCCCAACCCTTCCCACACACAGGCACCCCCTTAACTCTGCACCCAAGAGGGGCAGATTGCAGTTCTCTTCCTGGCTGCAGCAGATTTGCAAGCATATCAAAGTCTCCCCAGCCCCCCCACATCCACCCCCTCCCCAGGTCTGTCTCAGCCTCTCTGCTCTTTGCTCCAGGGTACTCAGCGCTTGAAGCCTCAGAGATTCCTCCCCTGAGACCAGCAGTCCTCGCCAGCTGCAGGAAAGGACGGATGCAGCAGACGCCAAGGAGCGTAACCCCTGTCAGAGACGTGCCTCTCTGCAACGGGGTTAGGATCATCGGGGTTTCTATATACACACACACACCCCGAAAGTGGCTGCCCCTTGCCCAAGCACCCCTTTTTTCCCTCCCCGCCTCCCCCCACCGGTAAAGCAACCTGCCAAAAATTTCACGTTGCACTTTCTTTGCCAACGTCCCCCACTTCTGGGGTGAAGGAAAAGGCTCTACATTGGCCTGGCTCTATGCCCTGCTAAAACTTTGGGAAGGGGGGGGACGACCCCCAAGCACCGAAACAGTGGACCCTGACCAACTCCTCGTGAACAGCTGAGTCTAACACCAAGATCCATAAAGCCAGGGGTCCAAGCTTCAGGACGCAAGCCTGTGCTACAAAGAGAGCCACATAACAAAACACGCACCCCCACGCACCAGGTTCGAGAAGTACATTTTAAACCCCAGTTCCTTCATCTCTAACACCAACCAGCATTACTTCTGCAACACAAATAATCTATATGCCAAAGACAACAGTCCCACAAAGATCCAAAAATGAAGGCCCCACACAAATTATTTAGGCAGGAAGCATACAATGCCGTGGGGTTCTTTCCTTCCGCGTAAATGGCTCTTGCTAAATCCTCTGTTTCTTTCATTTCCAGTGTCTAGCAATTCCAACAATAACGGTGTTACAGGGAGGTTCATAGGTATCCGTGAGGCAGCAGGTCCCCTCGAAACAGTGCATTTGAGAAGCATGCTATTGGGGTAGACAGAAGAATGATGGGTCATATAGAATGGACGGTTTATACTTCTAACAACTTCCTGTCATACCTGCACCGACAGATGTGGCCAGTGAACATTACTATAGAAAGAAAAGGAACGAGGAAGGAAACTTTCAGGTTGATGCCAGTTCAGAACCCTAGAAGATGCATGCAGTAGAAAAATATAAACACAGACACAATTAGCAGGAAAGAAAATGATACATACATATATCAGGAGATTCATCGGATCCGTCGGGACAGTCTTTCTCTCCATCACACCTCCAGCCCTTAGATATGCACGTAATCTGATCTTTGCATGCAAACTGTTTAGGGCTACATGTCTTCGGTGCTACATAAGAGAATAAAACAAAACAACAACAACAATAAACATGGTGCGTTTCTTCCCAAGACAAGTTATTTACAAGAAATTCAAGCTGGATTTGATTTGGTTTTTTTTGAAGTCTCAGCAAAAGTTTTGCACGTAGCATCGGGGTCCGTCTGTCTCACCCCTAAGGAAAGAATAGGATTTAAACTGAGGAGCTGGGATCCATGATGCGTTAGCAGATTTTAAAGATCATTTAACTTGGATAAATTAGTGCTTGGGAGCCAAAGGCGATTTATTTTTTTTATGCTAGATAATGAAAACAAAGTTTAAAAAACCCAGAGGAGAGCAAACAGTAAGTCAGTTCTATTCCCGGCGCTGCCTCTGACCCCCGGTGGGACCTTGCACAAGTCACTTCCCAGCTCCGTGCCTCAGTTTCCCACGTGCAAAAGGACTCATCTGTACTGCAGTAGCACCCAGAGGCCTATGAGACCATGGCCTATTCTAGTAGGAACTGGGCAGACACCTGGCGAAACGAGACAAAGAGGGGGGGAACACTGAGGCACGGCACGGGAAAGTGATGTGTCCAGCGTCACGCAGCTGGCAGGGTTGGGGATGGAACCCAGGAGCCCAGACTCCCAGTGCAGCACCCCACCCACCAGACCAGACGCGCCTCACCATTTTCCCTACCTCTGAGGGGGTTTGAGGTGCTGCGTCGCCACGGCAACAGCAGCCACTGGAGAGCCAAGACAGATAGGCCTCAAACTCCATCCTTGAGCAAACAGACCCAGCACAGGGGGATTCAGACATGGCTGGGGTTGGGGGAGTGGGGGACCCTCTGCTTCCCTCCCTCCTCCCCCCCTCCCGCCCCACAAGGCCCAGAAGCAAACATGTCCCCTAAGCTTCCCTGCAGCCCGCCCTCACGCAGAGAGTAAAGCTGGCCCTCTCACCCCCGCCCTCACACACACACACACACACACACACACACACACACACACACACACACAGACCCATGTCACTGTGGGTCCCTTGCACGCCCAGCGGGACGGGAATATACGCAGATCCCCCAGCTTCTCTCACACACACACACACACACACCCCAAGATGGGGGAAATTCCACTGTCCCCATTTTACTGACAGGGACCTGAGACACAGAGGGACAAAAGGCCCAGATCCTAGAGGTATTTAGACACCAAATTCAACGGGAGTTCAGTGCCTAAACATCCATGGGACTTAAGATCATGTCGGAAGAGTGGGGACTTGAACCAAGGCTGGGCCTAGGCCCCGGGTCAGCCAGCGAACGCCCCCAGCCAGCCAGCATGCCAGAGAGAAATCCTTCCACCCCAGCTTTAGAAGATGAACGACCATTACACAGCGGCCTGATCCTAGCAAGGAGGGGGAGCGGAGGAGCAGAGCAGACAGCTGGACAGAAATAAATATTTGGGAGCGGCTCGTTAGGTTTCACAGAGAAGTGCCAGGAGATTTCCGGGCGTCTCTGCAGCACTCTGGGGCTGCATATTTCTTCGGGACACTCGATGAGCTCTCACTGGGAGGGGTTGTTGATATTTTCAAAGCATTTAAAGGCACAAGGGACCATTATGATCATTTAGGCTGATTTCTATTGGGACGCAGGGGGGAGGGAGGGGTTGGTTTTTTTTTTTTTTTTTTTTAAGTTTAGGAGCTCCCATGGCAAAGGAACCAAAATTCACTCCATATTCACGCTGGCAGGCTCTCTTTCAGGAGAATGTCATGCACAGTGAGAAAGCAGCTCGCTGCTAATTGTCGCCCAGAGAGCACAGCTCAGAGCTTTGTTTAAAAATAAATAGATGGCAAAGAGAAGCAGACAATTAAAACCTCATTAAAATAAATTTATTTAAAAAGAGAGAGTCGGCTAAAATGCTCAGAGCAACGGCTGCAATAAGGAAGGGTCAGGATTTTAAGGCAATAAGGGTTTCGGTCTCACGTGAGGGCCAGCCCAGCAGGCTGAAATGCAGAGAGGGAATTTGACCGTCAGGTGGCTAATTCTCGCCATTTTATAGTGAATGTGGTGATGTTTGCTGGTTTTCTGGGAGTCCCGGGACCGAGAGAATCTCAGATTTCTGGGAAAAGAAGACAGAGTTCAGCGCTCCTGGTTGTAGAGAAAAAACAGAAGTGTGACCCAAACGGGCTGTAGGCATATCTGTGCCCTGCCGTAAGCTTCCCAGCCTCGGGAGACAGGCTCCTGCTAGCAGGGTGCAAGCGAACATGCTAACAGCAGCGCGGCTCTAAACCCCACCCACAGGTGCTGGAATTACGGGTGCTGTCGCACTCCCTGGCTTGAAGTGGTTTCCGTCATATACAAGGTTTAAAGTTTGGTTCATTGGCTCTCAGTGCCCATCCCAACCTCATCCTGTAGCCTCGTGCAAGGCCCCAGTTCAGTCCCTGGGGCCGGCCAAGACGGCGGCCTGAATGACCAGAAAGGGGTGTCTTTGAATGCTGACGTGGGGGGAAACAACCTGCGTGCCAGCTGAACTAGACCTGGAGGGTGTATTTCCCTCCTGGCCCCGTTGCTAGTGTGGAAGGGCTACGGGGTTTTCCTCCCGCACCATACAGCTTCTTCCCTCACCGGGGAAGCGGAGGAGACAGAGGATGGAGCTGGATTCTGGAAGGATTATTAGTTGCAACCAGAGTTAAAGGCACAGGATAAGACCCTTCCTCTCATCTGGTTTGGACAGTGAGGTCTCTTGAGAGGGGGACTGTCTCGGTGTGTCCATGCAGCCACTACGCAAAGGGGCCCTACTCTCGGTTAGGCAGCCTTCTTGATCATTTCCAGGCATCTAGCCGACACCACAGTAATACAAATAACCGTCACGCTCCCTGGCCTTGCACGGGGCATAGAGGGGGTGACTTGGCCCAAGTCACATAAGGAATCAGCAGTCCAGCCGGGAACAGAATCGGGGTCTCCCAATCTAGCGCCCTTCCCGGCTCTGCCCCAAGCCAGCAGGGACAGGTCACTTGGCTCCGATGGGGATAACCCTCCCCCGCCCCCCGCCAGCTCATAAGGGTTTAGAGTCTTTAAATACCGTTTGTGAAGTGCAGTACCCACCCCCACAGCCTCCATCAACACTAACTCTCTCCCAGGCGCCCGCGGCCGGTTTGTACCTAGATTCTGGAGCTTCCTGCTACAACCCCCAGGAGCCAAGAACCTGAAAACAGAGCAAGCGGGTCTGGAAGCCAAGCGAATGTTAATACACATTAACCGTTATCTCCTTGATCCTGCTGTAGTGGGGGCAGGCATTTAAAACAATAGACATGTCCTGCATTGTTAAAGAGACGAGACCCGTTCCGGTCCCACAAGGCCTAGGGTTAAAGTGCGACTAACGTGGTCCAAGTCTTGTGCTGGACCCCCCCCACACATCGGGGTGAGTTTCACCCTCCTACAGTGAGTTTCACCGCCCCCAGTGCATCTTCCCATGCGCTCGTCTCCATGCCAATTACATCTGGGAAGCGACACTGATGCCGTTGCTACGGGTGATGTGACTCGTTGTCTGCCATTTAACGACCAAGCCATCACCTCAGCGTTCCCGACGGACGCGGGGAACGGTGCATCCATTTCCCTCCAGCGTCTGCGGCGAAGAGGCCTGCCTCACCTCGCTTTCCCTGCTTAGATCTGTGCAAGGAACCACCGGCGTCCCCATAGGGAGCCTGGGAGAAATAGCTAAGGGGAGTGCAACATAAATCTGTCACTGCTGCAAAACCGTGAAATTGGAAAGTCAGTTGGCCAAGGATAACAGGAAATACTTCCCCACCCACCGCACAATGCATAATTAGCGCTCCTCTCCACAGGACAATATTCCAGAATAGCTTTTCCCGATTAACTACGCCCGACGAGCTCCACACAGGGACACTTTTGCTCCGAATTAGCTTAATCCGCTTTGGAAACAGATTAAACTAACTTGGAATAAGCTCTCTCATTCCAGAATAAGAGCATCCACACATGGAGTTCATCAGGAATTTTAATCCTCTTTAACTAAGAGCGGTCATAGTGGGTCAGACAAATGGTCCACCTAGCCCAGTATCCTGTCTTCCGACAGTGACCAGTTCCAGATGCTTCAGAAGGAATGACTAGAACAGGGCAATTTTCAAGTGATCCGTCCCGTCGTCCAGTCGCAGCTTCTGGTAGTTGGAGATTTAGGGACATCCAGAGCATGGGGATGCATCCCTGACCCCCTTGGCTAACAGCCACCGATGGGCCTATCTGAATTTATCCAATTCTTTTTTGAACCCAGTTATATTTTTGGCCTTCACAGCGTCCCCTGGCAATGAGATCCAGACAGGCCAACGGGGCGTTGTGTGAAGAAGCACTTCCTTTTGTTTTTAAACCTGCTGCCTATTAATTTCATCAGGTGACCCTCAATTTCCTTATTTCACCTTATTCCAGATTAGCTTCCATGTGTAGACAAGCCAAGTTTAGACTGCAGAACTCCTTGCCCCAGGATGCTGGTCCAAGCACCGCATTTAGCAAGATTCAAAGAGGGATCGGATATCCTGCCTCGGCCTGGGGCGGGGTGGAATACGTGATCGCTTCAGGTCCCTTCCGGCCCTATGATTGGACGAAATGAACATCCAGAGCTGTGAGAGTCCACGCTAGAAGTTGGCCAAGGGATATAAAACCTCATCCTTGTAAGATTGGAAGCTCATTGGAGAAGCTCATTTTTGCTCTGTGTTCATTCAGCACCTGGAACAACAGGTTCCTAAGCCCATGGCTGTGCGCTACTAGGTTATAATTGTCTAACTATTAGGGATTGAAGGAGACCTTTACGGGGACCCCCTCAGGAGACCTCTGCCCACAGCAAGGTTCTTACAGTTTTCTCTGAAGCATCTGGCACTGCCGTGGCTGGAAACAAACTCCAGGAGTAGATGGACCTCGGCTCTGATCCGATAGGGCAATTCTTACGAAATAAACACCGCCCTCAATGAAAAATACAAGCCAGAGAGAGACGTACGGATCAGATCGCCAGCCTGGAGCAGAACCAAAGGCCACCTAAAGTCCAGTTTCCTGCCTGACAGTAATCCGTACCAGAGGCTCCAGAGGCAGGTCCAAGGAGCCCTGTAGGAGGCAGCTCCGGGATAAGCCGCCCCGTGGGACAGTTCCCTCCTGACCCCTACAGCCAGAGGTCGGCTCGTGCCCTGAAACAGGAGGGTTTGCAGTCCTGCCAAAACACTGGATTACTGTTCTAACTCCCGATAGTTACATGGATCACAAGACTATCCCTAAAACCCGGCACTCTGGTCTCAGGCTCCCCTCAAGTGCTTTCAGACCGGACAGGTTCCGCTCCCTCTCACTCCTAACCCTGCTTTGCCAACGGAGTTCACACCCCCTGGCATCCCACTCCCCGAGCTTGTCAAACCCTATGGAGTGAGGGAGGGGAATATAAACGCTGGCCCTGGATTTACTGCCCCTCTCACCCTCCCAGGCTTCTAGCAGGCTAGGCATGACCTCCCACAGCACAGATCTATAAGGCCCAGCCTCAACCAGCATGCCCTCTCCCACCCCAGCCTCAGCCAAGCTTGGCTTTGGAGATCCCCGTTTCGCCTCTGCATCCCTCCCTCACGCACCGCCCCCCAGCTCAAAAACTAGGGAGGAAGGAAATCCCTAGAAAGAGAAAGATTAAATCCATAGCAAGCATCAACTGGCCACTCTGGTGTAGTGGCTGTCGGGAGCCTTGGGGGCCAGTTTCCCCTGGGAAGAGAAAGTGACACAGATTCTGGGTATGTTCTTACCAGAGCTCATTTATGTAACACTACAGACATCAGTCCTGAAACAGAGGTGGTCACAAACAACATGCAGGCATCCTCCTCTTTCAGGAATCCCAGCCCGAACGCCACGAATCGGCTCTGCCTCAAGAACCGGCTCTAGTGAAATTACGGCAGAGAGGGGGAAAAAAGTCTCCTGCCATGTGCGACAGCACCCCCACAAAACAACTGCAGCACGAAACGGACACAGCACGTCCCCCAAAGCCTGAACGCAGCTCACGCTTGAAGAAACAGTGCTCGTAAGGCTGTGGGTAATAGCACCACTCGGTGACTCCTACCAGGACAATACCTAGCACTTCACACATGCAACACCCTGTGCAAACATTTAGACCGGGAAATTCAAGATAAGACTCGTCTAATTCTTCAGAGCTAGTGGATCCAAAAGAAGTAAAAATGCTTCTTCCAACTCTGGGAAACCACCGTGAGCATGTTACCCGAAGGCTAAAGGTACTCCCTGCCCACGGTCGCATTTCAACCTGCAACCGGCCTGCATCCAAACCCAGCTCCACCGCGAAAAACGTGAGCTCTGCTCACACGTGCGCTTCACTGGGGTTTAAGATCATTTCAGCCTCTTACGCCACACAATGCCGGTATGTGTTTTCGAGGGAGCCTTTCACACCATCACTGCTCCTGGCAGCTTTACAGACCAAAAGCAAGCTACAAAGACATTTGGGGGGGGGGCAGCAAAGAAAGCTCCGTTCTCTCTTTAGAAAAGAAACCATTCAAGCGGCTTGATAATGTTACACTTTTTTTTTTTTTGCAGGAAGTTCTTGGCGAGTTAAAGGAGTCCCCGAAGTAAGCATGTCAAGGTGCCAGGTGGACAATCGGAGAAGGTATCCATTGATGGAGCGTTTACAAAGAGCCAAGCTTTTCATTGAAATGCGGGCAGACGCAGCCCTGGAAGGGGAGAGGAGAAGAGCTCCAACTTTGGGAGGAGAATAAAGGACCCTTCATGCAGGATATAATGGCCAGCTCAGTTCGCGGGGATGGGACAGCTGCACAAGCCGTCCACGGAAAACATTTGCCTCTTTAGCAGTCAGCGGCCATCCTGCTAAAAATAAAAGGCGAGCGACTATTCCGGCAGGAGAGAAAGCCCCCTTTTCTCGAACGGCGCAACACGGCCAGCATAGCCGTTCCCGCCGGCAGCTGCTCAACAGAGAGATGAAGAGACTCCAGCGAGGAAACGGAGGGGCAGTGTGGTCTAAAGGGTGGAGCGCGAGATTGGGACTCAGGAGACCTGGGTTCCAATCCCTGCTCTGCCGCTGACCTCGGACAAGTCATTACCCTTCTCCGTGCCTCAGTTTCCCTGCCCACTGGCGTCTGCCTTGTCGGCTCTTCAGCGTGGGAGCTACCTCAAAACTAGGGGCCCTGATCACAGCTCAGACATGCTATTGTGACATACACAACAACCCATCAGCACACTCAGTGAAAGGGCCAGAGCTTCCCCAACAGCGTTGGAAGCTCTTTGGGGGCAGGGACTGCCTGTTTGTTCTGTGTTTGTACAGCACCTGGCACCACAGGGTCCAGGTCCGTGACACTCAGAGTCCACTGCTGCCGTTCGGTCTTAGAGGGGGCACACTTCCATCGAGGGAAGGACGGATGGAGTCAGGATTAGAACTCAGGCAGCCGAAGGCATTTACCTGAGTGGCTCAATCCACTACACCACACTTCTTTGCGTTCATAATGAGGATAAAGATGCTATTTAAAAAAAAAAAGAATACCCATTCAATTTTTGGTCAAAGCATGAAACTGACACTCTAGTTTTAAACTGTTTGGAGAAGTGCAGAATAGACGCTTTCAACCTCAGGGACAGACGGTGCAGTGACATGGGCCGATACAGAAACCTGCAGAGGTCTGAAGTAACCAGAAAGATCTATTTCTTGCTTAAGCGAGTCTTGCTTTCTTACTAAACCCTGCTTGGACTCTTCCTTTTTGGGGGGGTAGCTGGTTTTAACTTTGCAAAGGAAACAGCACTGGCAATAAATATTGACTGGAATGAGCATGATTTGCAAAACAGATGTTCTTAGGGGAAAGGAAAAAAAATGAATCGACTCCACATTCCTTATGAGGTTTGGTTTGGTTGGTTTTTTTTTTTTTTTCCCCTCTTTCTGCGCTAGTGCACATGATCTAGCGCTTTGGAAGCCAGTCAAAAACCACTTATCTGCACCACATGCCCAGGGACAAGCAGCTCGCTCTGAATTCACTCCTGGGGCGGGTAGCTTGAGAAACGTGGTCAATCTGAATGGAAATTCTCTGCTCTGTTTTACACAGGGGGGGTGAAATCAGATGATCCCAAAAGGTTCCCCACGGGCCTTTAAAATAGATACCTACAAAGCTATTCCCTCAAGCTACCTGCATTTCAGAACAACGCCTTTCAGAGCCACGGGGAAAGAGACACTTTTTCCTCGTCTCTCCCTCGGTTTCCCAGCCTGATCATTTCAGTTTTATCCAGAATTCTCCCTGCTACGGGAGAAAAGCGACTGTTCTCCCTGGTTCAGCCATCTATCTGCACGCTCACACAAACTATCCGCCTTCATGCATTAATATTTAAGATCCTAAAATGTAATTCTTCCAAGCTCCGGAGAGGTTAAAGAGAAAGTATTTAAGGTCTCTTCGGCAAGGAGGAAAGGGTTGATGTGATATTAACATATCATTGAGGAAGTGGGAAGACAGAGCCAAGCAATTTTGGTTTTTTTGTTTTTTGGTTTTTAAACATAACATTATTGGTGCTTTCAACCCAGCCGAGTTTCACATTGAGCAGAATGTGACCGCAATGTTAAAGGCAAAGCACATTATTTTGGTCACGTTGCAGCGGCAGGCACGCCAGCGAGCACGGAGACGCTTTAATGAACACCGAAGCTCAGAGGAAGTCGCAGATCAATTGAGAAGGGCCCAAATTGCATCCACTCGGTTTTTGTTCGATTGCTTCCCCTCCCCCACCATTCAAACCCAATAGCCCGTCTCCAATACAGCTCAAAGTCTTCACTGACGAATATTATTTTTTGTTTGCAGCGTTATTGCAGCAATGTTGGTCCCGGGACACGAGAGACAAAAGAGGGTGAGGTGAGCTCTATTTTATTGGACCAACTTCTCTTGGTGAAAGAGACAAGCTTTCGAGCTCCACCAAGCTTTTCTTCGGGTTATTTTAGAATCGAGTCCCAGGAAAGGACTCCAAGTATTTCCCAGGATCGGCTGTTTTAAATATTCTTTCAAACTGTTTATAACGAACTCCAGAAAATTCAAGCCTTTATCCTTGCAGGGGAGAAAAAACAACCTGGATTGTTTTTGCAGGGCTGCTCGCGAGCTCTGCGCTGTGACCACAGGGTTGTCTCGCTGACTTCAACAGCACCACTCTGTGCTCAAAATTAAGCACGCGTGCGTTTGCAGTATCAAGCCCGAACTAAGGTTATAATCTCCCAATTCCGCCAGGCACTTTAAGGCACGTTTAAATGCTTCAAGGTTATAAGAGCATTTGCGTTCCTAACCCAATTCGACCCCGTCCCTCTCTCGCACCCTTTAAAGTGTCACCAACAAAATCACCTTTCAGCCTGAAATTGTACATGCTTCAGGCTCAGGCCAGGGGAGGCAGGTTTCAGAGTATTCAATCTAGCCCTGGTTTCAAATGATGGAACTTTGTGTTACTTTGCCAGAGACAAATCCCAAGCATTCAGGAAGTAGGAGTCAGGCCACACCCCCAAATGAGTGGCTTAAAAATCATGAGTTTTCTTCTTCTTTTAAGAATGAAAGGGGGTTTTTTGGGCAGGGGAAGTATTTCACCGTCTGGGTTTTCACCCTGTAGGGTTTAGATTTTCAAGCTTTTCTGTGCAACGATGAAGGCAAGCATCTAGATTTTTGAAAAAACCAAAGCGGAGATTCAATCTAATGACTCCAGGAGCTGGGGCTTTTAAGAAAAAAATCACGAGGCTGGCGATAAGAAAAAAATCACAGAAGTTGGCAAAGCCTGGAGTTGGGAGGGACTGAGTTATTTCCTCAGCACTATTAAAATGTCCGTAAAAATTATGCCGAATTTACTAGCCAGTCGCCAATGTAAACTTGTCAAAGTGTTTGCTTTGGAAAACGAGGCAAGGTAGCAGGGGATTTTAAATCCTGCAGGCTACTTTCTGGGCTCACAGCTTGGAAGGTTTGTTTGTTTGTTTTAAATATAAGATTTCAACACATTTCAAATGCAACATTTTTGCAATTCTTGCATCTGGCCCCCTGGATTAGAACATTCAAACCAGCCCGGCTCTATCGGAGCTTCCATTCCCATGAACAAGGCGCTGTTAAGACTCAGAATTATTCTCCTTTGCAAAAGCCACAGGCATCTTTGCTGTTTGTAACTTATTTCGGTTGAGGGGGAAGGGCTGTTTCAATTACAAACTAAATATTGACTTTTCAAATACATACTTTTTTCCTCCCCCTTCTCCTTTCAAGTCAGCCCACTGCCTATAAACCACAGGGCATAAACTCGTAAAAAGAACTAAATATTGGGGAAAAGAGAAAAGGCTTTGCAGGAAGAAAAAAATATTCCAACGGAAGCAACGCACCGTTCCTAACAAACATGCGGGCTAGCAAGACGCGGCGGAAAGCGCCAGATGAGAAACGAAAAACAGGAAGGAATCTCTGACGACTTTTCTGGGCCCCGCCCAATTTTTATTTTATTTTTTTTACCACCACGGAGGACCGCAAGAAGTTTAAACCCAAGGGCTGGCAGAGCCTCTGCCGAGGTCTTTAAAAACATTTCTTTGGGCAGTCCAACGCCTTGATTTCTGTCCCCCTCTCCGGCGGATGTTTATCCTTTGCCCTGCCACGAAACAGGAACTGCAGCCGCTTGGACGAACGGATTGAAAGATTCGGCGGATGTCTCTGGGCCTTCTGCGTCCTCGGGGATTTGCTCACTGCAGGTGTGTTGGAGCCATCTGCCACGGACAGCAACGCTACGCTAGGAAGTGGCCTTCGTACCCCTTCCCAAATGGCAGGGGAAGAGAGCGGTTCACTCTAAAGCAGTTCACTCAGCAGCGCGGTGGGGCAGACAAGTTCCTCCCCTCCCATCTTGCGTCTTGTCTACTTGGGGTCTGTCTCTTGGTGTGTGCAGCGCCCGGCGCGATGGGACCCATGTCTCACTTCGTTGGTGCTACCCTGGCCCGCATCACTGAAGAAAGAAGCAGCCTCACTCCCTTACCCCGTAGAAAGCGGCAGCAGCATCTCCTCCTCGGCAAGATCAACAGGTTCCCTCCATACGGCCCAGTTCCCCGCTACGAAGGGCCAGCATCCCGCCCCCTCCCCAAGCCCTCCATTCTGCAGCGTGGCCAGCAACAGGTCTGCAAAGCGCAACCCTCGAACCCCGGACACCTGGGTCTTGCTTCGTTTCAATTTTTAAAGTTGACACGCTTATTTGGGAGCCGTTTGCAGGCTACTCTGAGAGGCAGCAGGATACAGGACTTTGTCGGCATGGATTCTCCCACCGGCCTGCTGGGTGACCTGGCTCGTCACTCCGTGACTCAGTTTCCCCTCTTTAGGGGAAGGGACTGGCACACAGAGCGAGAACGCTGCCTCCGCACCATCCACCCAATTTATAGGCCATCCTGTCATTCTGTTTGTACAGCCCCTGGCACAACGGGGTCCTGGGTCCATGACGGGGGCACCAAGGCGCTAACCCCAATAAAAACAACGCGCATACACCCCAAAGACCAGATCACACTGCTCCCCCAAGCGCCGCAGCCCCTCGGTCCCCCCGTTCTCTGCCCGTGGCCCATAACAGCTTAGTCACCAGCCAGCTCCCCATTGGTTCCCTTTCTACCATCTAGGAGCTGCCAGTCTGCCCCCAGAGGCAAACAGCTGATCCAGACCCTGCCCCTAAGCGGCTCCATCCCCTGCAGCCATTCCCCGGAGGGCGCTGCCGTCCTCGGGTCCAGCCCCTGCCCCCGCATGAGGGCCGGGGCATGGCAGAGGCAGAAGGAGCCCCCTCCCCCCATAAGGCAGAATGCCCCATTGCAGGGAATAAAATCGCAACACGCTGCGCCCGTCCATCAAGAACAGGGCTCAGGCCCTCTTGGGAAGGATGCTTCATATCTGGGCCTGGCCCCTTGCTCCCTTCTGCACCAGTTCCTGCAGGGCTGCCAGTCCTGCATCTCCCCCCGCTCCCGCCCCGGGGGACACACTCTGCCATGAGACTTGTAGCTCACCCCACACCCCCAGGAGAGACACGCTACCCGCACTGTACAGACAACCGGAGCAGAGGTACAAAGGAGGCAAAGTGACTTGCCCTAGGCCACCCAGCTACAGAGGGACCTGGCAAAGTCGCAAATGGAACCCAGGAGTCCTGACTTCCAGCTCCCCTGCTCTAGCCACTAGACGCCACTCCCCGAGCCAGAATCCAGGAGTGCTGGCTCCCAGCCCCCTCCCTCACTCCACTCCCACAGCTGGAAAAGGCATCCCAGGAGTCATGACTCAGTTTCCTCCCCTCCACCCACTAGACCAGACTCCTGTCCCAGAGATGGGGCTAGAACCCAATGGGCTACACTAGGGTTAGGTGCCAGCATGCTCTAGGGGAGAAGGCACTGGGCTGGGAGCCAGGAGACTGGAGGAATTTCATTCCCAGCTCTCCTGCCACCTGGTGTAGGACCCTGAGCATGTCACACCCTCTCCCCTCCCACCCTTTGTCTGTTCAGACCCCGAGCTCTGACCATGTCTCTCTGCAGTGCCCGGCAAAAGGGGGCCCCAAAACTCAGTGGAAGCGTCTAGGCCGCGCCCAATTGCACAACGACAGCACCGTTTTCTAGCGTGTCTGTTATATACACGCATTTCGTTCAGGGAGGGCCCAGGCCTGGGCTAGCGGGCGGAGGAAGGGGCTGCAGGTCGGGAGTGAGGGGTTGGAATATCCGGGGACATGGGAGGAGCGGCAGTTCAGAGCTGAACAGTAACTTCCCGGCAGCTTAGGGGTAGTCTATCAATGCAGGCGAGTCCGGCTCGCTGACCTTTCTTCCCGACCGGGGTTACTCTACCAAAGTGAATGATCTTCCAAGCAAGCGGGTTTTACCACCACAGTCCAGGGAACCAGACTGAGCCCAATCCCCCTTTCATTTCCATGAATAAATACATTCCTCGGGCCCCGATCCTGCAACGAGCCCCTGGGGGGCGGGGAGAGACGGACAACCCAGATGCCCGCGAGAAGTGCCCCTGAAATCGAGAGGGCTGTGCATGGCGCCGCACTTCTGCATCTCCACGAGGAGTGAACGTCTGGGGGGCTGAATTGTCAGGTTGCTACCCACTTGGGGGTTCGCTACTTCGTTACCAACACAGGCAAACGAGAACAAGGCAGCCTGGAGGAACCGGAAGAGAGAAAGCAAACAGGAGACGCTGGTGATGACCCATGAGCATCCGTCCCCGGTTCGAGGGGTGGGGGTGGAATCATATTGCGGCTTTTAAGGATTCCTTTCACCCTAAAAGCACAAGGCGTCCCTGGTCACCTCAATTCCAACAGATCCGAGGGGAGGCGATTTAAACGCCGACAGAGATCTGGGAGGAACCAGCCGGTTTCACCTCCTTCTGCAGGCCCAGCCCCTTCCCCGCCTCCGCTCTCACGTTGGGTTAGGATAGACTCAGACTTGCATTTTAAAACCAGAGGCCAACAAAGCTGGAAGGATTTTTCCACTCTAGCGGGGTCTCTCCCCAGCCCACAGGCTGAGGCTTGGGAAGAAGGAACAGTGACCTGCCAGGGACGGGACCGAACAAAACAAGTAACTGGATGCGAAAGCTAAAAATGGGTCCGCTTGACAATGCAAAATGAAAGAGGGGAAGAAAGAGGGGACAGCCGGGCACGGCCTGAGGGGGTTTCAAGAAGAGATCCTGCTCTTTTTTTTAAAAAAAAAAAGCTTTTTGCAATTTAAATGTTAAAATGTTCACTGCGTTTTCTATATACAATGGGCTCGGGAATTTAGCAGCAGTTGGACTCTTCTAACAGAAGAGAATACAAGCTCTCTGCCTCTACCTTTTCCCCACTACTTTGTCTTTCCTCTCCCCTCCAATACGTTTAAGAGGGGGATCTGTTACATAGAGAAGGGGGAGGGAAAGTCTGGGGTCTCAGGTTCTATTCCCAGCAAGTGGCGTCTAAGAACTACAAGCAATGAGGGATGGGAACCAGGACGCCTGGGTTCCACTTGGAGATCCTTGCATGAAAAGCACTAGGAGAAGGACAAGGGCTAAGAGTCCCACATCAGTGACCTGCAGGGGAACCATGGCCAGCAAAGATGTTCTCAACACAACCGTCGTCACCCACGCTAAGGGCAAAATCCTGTTAGCTAAACATGGAAACAGGACCCGCCTTCCCCAGGGTACACCCGGCCTGCGTGTATGTACAGCGCCGAGCACAAGGGGGATCCAGTCACAGGAGGGGCATATGGGAGCTACCATCATACACATAACGGCTGGGCAAGAAAATATAACAGACCTGCAATAACTGGGTGGGGAGGGAGGGTTTATTTTAAATTCGCTCGCAGGCGTCAGGTTACAGAGGCCAGGGGCTGGGAAAACATGTGGGCATGTGTATCCAGGTTTAGATCTCTTCCCTCCCTGGGTTTGCACAGGGATAATGCTGCATTCAGAAGAACTTGCTACAACTGGCTCCCTTTTATTCAGGAGGGGAAGAAATTCCTGGCTGTCTTTCCGGAGCTCCGATGCCCCGAACGCTGCCATTCCTGGCACAGGGACCGGAAAACGCTCTTTGCAAAAGAGAGCAAGGCCTTGAACACAAAAAGGATTCACACTGACAGCTTCCCCTCCGAGCCTGCTTAGCCCAGCTCCGGGACCAGGGCTGGCGGGGTTCGATTTTTAAGCAGCCCACACCAGTCAACGTCGATTTCACTGTACGCCCGCAAACCGACGGAAAAGTATTTCCAGCTAGAATCATTGGAATTTACAGACAGGCAAAGGAAGAAAACCGGGGCCTGGGAACTTACTGAGGTTGGAGTTCAGGATATTGACGTTGCCTGCTCTGACCTGGGTGGGTGTTGTGACGGTTATCAAAGCTTTCACTTTTTGAATCTCAATGTCCTTAAATAATGACTGTCTGACCCCCTCCATTGGCTGACACCCCCTAATTTTGCACAACTGTGAAAATGTTAAAAAAAAAAAAAAAAAACCTATAGCCATTTACAAAAATGCTTAGAAATAAACATGGATTTCCTCCTCCAGCAATGACCAAAGCAAAGAGACATCCCAGCCCCAGGGGCTCATGGTTAACAACAAGTTTTTGGTACCAGGGCAAGCAATCACCGTGACCCAAAGAGCTAGGACAAGGCACGACTTGGTAGCGCTCCTTTTTCCCCTAGGGAGTTTTACCGGGTTTCTTTCTGCCGCATTAGGTGCATTACAGGAGCACCTAGTGGCCCCATTGAGTTTATAATCCAAGTAGACAAAGGGGAGGGAGGGAAACTGAGGCACAGAGCAGGGACGAAACTTGCCCAGCAGGCCAATGGCGGCCACAGAAACAGGCCATCGCCACACCGTTCCCCGCAAAACGTCTCCCAAGCCAGTTCCCTGGTTATTTAACAGCAGCAAAGAAGCCGCAAGATCCTACTGTATCCGGGGGGAGGGCGGGGGTCTCCCCCGTAACTCTGCTGTCTGTTGCTGCCATAAAACTGCAGCTCGGAGACCCAGGCAGAGCCGGACAGCGCGGCCTGGCTCGCCTCAGCCCAGATCTGACAGGTCCCTGGGGTTATTTATTGCTGCAATAGGCAACTGCGTTTATCACATCAGCAGTTAAAGCTCTGCCCGGATGCGCTTTACTGCGCCGGGACGCTGTTATTTACGGCCGAAGCGGAGAGACGAAGGCTCCTCCAGAGACCAGGCCTGCACTGGGCAATAAAGCAATTTTACATTAGGGATTAATAGGCATTTCATCTGGATGTCTGAGTCACAGAGCAGGACTCGAGGGTGAGCGATCAGAGCGCTGAGCTGGCGGTGCCATTGGGAGGGAATCTGGTTACGGGGAGCGGTTGGGTGTGGATGCGAAATTACTCCGGCCTGGACGGACGCTGATAAAGCAAACAGCTTAAAGGCCTGGAAGGAGGCCAGGGCCACCGGGGCAATTCGTTATTCCACTCAGTCTGGCTGGCTTGCAAAGAAGGGTTTGTCTACCCGGGGAAACTGACCGGAATAGTGAGGGCCCCCCAGCTCCTGGGTGCACACTGGACTCCGCTTTTGTTCCAGAATCACCAGCGTGCTCAGAATAATTCGCCCGGAAAAGCATCGTCCCCGGGAAAGCTCCCCCCAACCCAGCCCCAAGTTACTCAATGGATCCACTTTGCCGGTGCCCTACACACTCCACAGCGCTCGACGGGAAAGATGCTCAAGGCCCAGCACCGGGGCCAAACCGTCAGACAAGCGGAGTTCCCACAGAGCAAGGCAAACAAAGGGCCAGATGTCCAAGGAGCGAATCCGGCAGCTCCCATTGTGACTGTCCGGGCCAGTGGTCGGCTTATGCCGGCACCTAAAGCATACGGCTGGGACTTCGCTGTCTTTGCATTTGAGGCAGCGGGTCTGGTGGGTGGAGCACTGGACTGGGGCTCAGGAGAACTGGATGACAGCAGGCCAGTCACGTCCCCGCCTCAGTCTCCCTCTTTTGCAAATGGAGAGAATGCTCCTGTCCTCCTTTGCCACGCGCCAGAGAAGAGCTGGGTATAGAGACTCCTATAATAACGTCACTTTCACGGAGACGAACTTAGAACCCAGCGTGGGACGTGCCCCAATATCTAGACCAAGCGACGTGTTATGTAGCAAGATGCAAACGAATGTTAGCTTCCACCAGGGAAAAAATGGTAACGTCACTAAGCGTAGCAACAGCCCATCCTCCCTCTCCTCCCCCGAATCACATCCTATTCCTTTCACCCCAGTCAGCGAAGGTTTAGATCTAAGTGAGGAGCAAACCACAACAACAAAACGTGCAACAGCCCCGTGACGATTTCAATGCTGCCTCTGCAGTCCCAGGTAGCAGGCGGCCGTGTTAGGCAGGTGGCACCTTGAGCTCGGCCTGGTTCATTTAAGACCCCGTGTGGCCGACAGGAGTTGGGGGATCTGAGCTGAACCAGCCTTTCAGACCCTTCTAAGCGCTTCCCGCGGTCCCCAGCCCCGGCCGGAAATTCAGTCACTGGGAAGGACGACAGGGGACGGGGCTGGAGCCACAAAAACGTTAAATACGGGGGCCCGGGTTCGTTTGGTTTTGAAAAAGAAAACGCCGTGCGTTCTCCAGCGGCAGGCGGAAAGCAAAGGGACAGGCTGCGGGGTGATTCACCCGGACGTCTCCGGGGGCTCTATGGTACCCCTTTCAGTGAGCCAGGCGGCTACAGTCATGTGACGCTGGCACACACATGGGGTGTGTGTGTGTGCACATACACATACAAATAGTACATACGTGTGTACATCCATCTGTGCACACACACTATGCATGTCCCCCGTGTGACAAAACTATAGCAGCCCATGTTTGTGCTTGGATACAAGAGAGCATGGGTACACACACACACACACACACACACACACACAATGTGCCAGTTGCCTGAGGCTAACTGTATTGCAGCAGAGACTACAACCCCAACTGGGATCAGATTCGGCGCTGTACGTACACACACAGCAAGAGACAGTCCCTCCTGCAAAAGACCTGACGAGCTAACTAGAAGTCTCACACACAAGGACGCCAGGGGAAACTGAGGCACAGCGTCGGGAAGTGACTTGCCCAAGGACACGCAGGAAGTCAGTGGCAGAGGCATGTCTCCTGAATCTATTCCAGGGCCCTACTCACACCCACCTGCCCAGCTGGCATCTAAGTCTCCCCATCAGAAATCAAAGGGGCGCAACCCTCCTATCTGCTCGCCGCTGGACCTTAGATCGGGTGGGGAGGGGAGCGCTGATGGCTCGCGGCCAGCAGCAGTGAGATCTCTTTGCAAGTTGCTCAGTTTCAGATTTTATTACCCTGCGGTTGCAGGCTCCGTTTGAGGGTACTGCAGCGTTCCGGCCAGGCACCCCCACCCCACGCCCACGAGCCTCTGTAGGACC
Source organism: Chrysemys picta bellii (assembly GCF_011386835.1). Taxonomy (NCBI): domain Eukaryota; kingdom Metazoa; phylum Chordata; order Testudines; family Emydidae; genus Chrysemys; species Chrysemys picta. Next base: position 13,500,543 of record NC_088812.1, on the reverse strand, counting down.
CGTCCTCTTCTTCACCCGGGGAACTTCCCTCCCTCTTTGAAAAGCCAAGGAAACAGGCTTGTTTTCTGCATTCCCTCTGCATCTGCCCTGGCCAGAACATCCACTGCCCGTGCCCCCACACACACGCCAGCCGCTGACCTCTCTCAAGGCCTTCTGCTTCTGTTCAAGGGGAACACTGGCTCAGGAGTTCCCACACCACGAACACAGGCATTGCCAGGCTGAATCAGAGCCATGATCCGGCTGGGCCCGTGTCCCCTCTCCAACCTCCATTTGCCTGGGAGGAAGCCGCAAGGAGCCCTCGATTAGGCACACGTGGCTAAGCTGCCACCACACCAGGTCTCCTTCTAATTCCTTTTAACTCGATACTGGCTTAAACCCTCCAGCCTAAGGTTGAAAAGCCCTTCCCAAATCTACATTAGTGCCAACCAGAGGCGACCCGACGGGGGGGGGGTGTCACTCCCCCACTCTCAGATTTCTGCCTTCCATTTAGCACCAGCTTCTACCCAATCTGCAAACCTCTGTTCTAGATCCAGAGGTGACATGTGGGGCTGTCACATGCCCCCCCCCAAAAAAATCTTGCAATTGGACCCCCCCATATCAACAGGGATGCATCGCTTCTGGCACCAACTAGAACAACTCCAGATGTTCTTGTATCCATGGAAACATCCAATCCCGTTCTGCATACTGAGTGTGTTAAAAACCTCTCCAGCACCTTTCACCACCTGCCACTCCAATGGGGGGGTATTATAGAGAGCTTCCCTGAATGCGGCCAACTTTGGGGGGGGGAGGCCACGCAAGCAAATACAAAAACAAAAAAACCTGGGAGAAGGGATTCTGGCAAAGGAAACCAAGGGAAGACTCGGAAGTCCAAAGACCTCCCAGGTCCACGCATGGTGCTTTTATGGAGCTCGGCCCATTGGCTGCACATCAGGGCACTTGGAAATCTGGCCCCAGATGATTTGTCCAAGGTTACCCCAGGAATCGGTGGCAGAGCTAGGAACTGACCCCACACCCTCTCGCCCCAGTACGGCGCCGTAACTACCAGCCTGGCCTTCCTTGAGGACCCACAGCCCGTGGAAAAAGGAGGTTTGGGGTTTTTTAAAAAGGTTCCTGGTAGGTGGGGAGGGGCATTACAACTCATCTCGTGCAGCCCCGGGGAGGGCGGATGGGCATGTCACCAAACACAAAGCAAAGCTTAAGGCTCCGTGAGCAAAGCCGGGTGCTGGACAGACTCACTATTAGCCCGGGCCATTCCGACAGACAAGGGGAGGGAGAGAAAACTGAGGCACGGCATAGGGAAGTGACTCGCCCAAGGTCACCAGCGGAGCTGGGACTGGAACCCAGGCGTCCTGACTCCCGGCCAGTCCCCTACGCGCTGGACTGGCAGCAGGTAGAACGAACCCTCCCTCGCCTGCACGCATGCGAAATATCCCCCTCCAAGGCCTGCGTCTAACCATCTCCAAAGCAAACAGCGAGCAAGGCTGGAGCCAACAGCCCGGGGCACGAGATGCTGCCATGGAATTGACAGAGCGAAGCGTTGTCCTCGGAGTATCATTCTGCTGGTTGCTCTCCCCGGGATCCACCCCCCACGCCGCCCTGCCACCAAGGCCTAACGCTGATCTCCCGGCCAGCCCCTTCGAGCACACCTTCATCCTTTGCACCGTACAAACGCCTCGGGGAGAGTACAGAGGGACAGAGCGACTGCCCGGCACGAGGAGCAGACCCGGGACATGTGGAACTCCCAGCCAGCCGGGGCCTGGAGCGCTTGCCGTCGTGACCGAGTCCGCCATCGAGGCTGGGATCCTGGCGCATCGGGCGCTGCAGTATCACCCCGGCACAACAGGGCCCCCATCTCTGTGCTGCCATTAGCTAATCAATAGTGCTGCAAAGCTCCTGAATCCAGCCCTCTCACAGGGCCGTGTGTGCGTTTGATCTGCATTCCGCTAACCTGGATTCAGGCCACTAATTCCAAGGGAGAGCGTCCACACCTGGGTTTAAAGTGGTTTAGACGATCCACTTCAAACTCACACCGTCAGTTAAATCTGGATTCAATTTGGAGCATCCCCATGTAATTCCATGTCCCAGAGCCCCGGCACAATACTGGGGCACGTTGTATCAGCTGCACCAACGGCAGAGTCACCCCACAGCACCTCCAAAGCCAGCCCCAGGCAGCCCGACGCGCAGAGCAAGGTGCAGAGGTCAGGGGAAGGGACAACGCGCACTGCAGACCAAACTCTGATGGACTCAAACCTTCCTGTTTGCACCTAAGCCTGCAGAGGGCAAAGGCTGGCTGGTCTTGCGGCTAAGACATCGGCCTGGGATCTGGGCTATATACCTGCCATGGTCTTCCTCTTCTCTGGGCCTCAGTTTCCCAGCTGTCCGTCACTGTAGAGTTAGCCCGGGAGATTGGCACCCAGGTGTGCGCTGCCGTGCTACGCAGCCCTGCCCGAGTTACCGTGGCCTCGCTCGTCCTGCTAGAACTTCAGGGGAGGGGGAACATTCCACGGGGCTGAGACGCTCTGGGATCCTTTCCCAGCGGAGGGCAGGGCAGTTTGCCCGTCCTCCTGGGCACACGGGGGCAGGGGAGGGGGGGAACGGGACGGGACCGTGGGGAGAACTGGAGCGATTTAGCCTGGGCCCTTCTGCAAAGTGGACAGGGCACCAGCCCTGTGAAAGCAGCACCCGAGCTCTAACCCACCAGCTAGCCCTCGTTGAAAGCACTGGGCAAGCTGCTGTTGGGTGTGGACCAGAGGACGGGTAAGAGCCCAGGCTAACCCTCCACTCAAGACACCCGAAGAAGGGAGACAATCTCCTATTCTCCCACTCTTTGCTGGTTCAGCCTGTAAGCCCTTTGGGGCAGGGACCGTCTCTCCCCATATGGCTGGGCACGGCCCAGACCAAACGGAGCCTCTAGGCGCGACCGTCATGAAACGGGGCAGGACCGGCTATAAGCCGTACATCCCCCAGCCGCCCACTGCACCCCGGGGAGGGCACTGCAGCCCTGCGGGGCGAGAAGTGCAACAGGCTGCAGAGAGAAACCCACCCACCCATGCCGCCTAGGAGCAGCGGCAGCCAGCCAGCCCCCAAACCCGGAGGAGAGGCGGCGAGATAGTCCGGGTTGTTTTCCCAGGGAAACGTCCCCTCTTCTAAATGCACTGGAAGTTCTGCAGCTCCGTCCGCCTCCCCCGCTCCCCGCCAGAGGAAGGAGGCTGGGGGGGGAGAAGGGAAAGAAACCTCTCCAGGCTTCTGAACAAGTGTCCCATTTACAAACTACATAACCTCAGAGGCTCATTCTCCGAAGCCAAGTCACCGTCTTCCCCCCACGCCCGTCTGGCAGCGGCCAAGGTGCCACAAGGAAGCCGGGAACTGTCTGATTAATCAAACGCTCACAGGGGTGTCTGCGAGACCCAGACGGACCAAAACAACCCCTCAAAGTCGCCGAGCCTCGCTGGTGCGACCTCGCCCAGCTGAGAGCCACGGACCCGGGTCCTTTCCAGCCACACGGCAAACAGCGGCAGAAAGACACACGGCTCCTCAGTGCACGGCTCTGCCTCCCCACTCTCACCGGTGCAGTCCCGGGCAGAGAGAGTAATTTGCAAAAAAGGGAACACAATGCGGCAGGCGGTCATTCTGCTCCGCTGCCCGAGCTGCTCAGCGGTGCAAAACGCTTCTCCTACCAGGAAGGCTGGTGCCGGAGCCAAGTCTTGGGGTCTCTCCCCCCTTCCGCAGCGTCTACGCCGCACAAGGGCAGGATTTTGCTGCCCCCGGGTCATTTTTCCAGCCTTGATTTTCTGTTGCGTTTGGCAATTTTTAAAGGCACTTCACCAAGGTCCAGAAGGGCCCTGAAGAGATCCAGGCCTTTGCACCTGACACATGTGGGTTCCCTTCCTCAGTATCTGAACAAAGGCTGAAATACGTTGGGATCGGCCCAGAGGGGGAGTGAAATTGACACTGTGCCAGAACGCCCACCCCATCCGCACAGCGCGGTGCTGACCTGGGGGTAGCTGTCCCCTGGGTTAGGTCTTCCCTGCAATCCAAGGCCAGGGTTCAAACTCAGGTTCAAGCCAAACCCCGTTCTGTCTACACACAAATCGGGCTAACCCGGGGCTCAGATCCAGAGTCCAGCTGGGACCCAAAGTTCAAGCCCTATTGCTCGCCAGTGTAGACACAGCCCCACTGGACTCGTGCTCAGGGAGTCCGGCAAACCCATCCCACAGGCCAACTTCCTTTATCCTCTGGACAGCCAAGGTTTCCCACACTGCACCAGGAACAAAGGGCTAAAGCAACCGCATTGTGGACGGACACTAGGGAGTGTGGGATACAGGCGGCTGGACTCGGGCCCACACAACGCAGTGAAGATGCTGGAACCCCAGGCTGGGACCCACGGTCAACAATTCCTAACAAAACCAGTGTAGACGCTCAAGCCCTCGAGTTCTACTAACCCGGGGCTCGTGCTGCAGTGTAGACGGACCCCAGGACTCCTCCCTCCTTGATCTCTCTGCCGAGCCTCATCTAAAGTCTTTGGGGCCTGACACTGCCTCTCCTCTCCCTGCAGCGCCCGGCACGACGGGACCCAACCTCACTGGGGGCCTGAGCAGAGCTACAGTAGGAGTTCTCCTTGCACACCAAGCAGGCATCAAATGGCCAAGACTTTTGGTCCACCACCAGCCTAGCTTGGATCAAAGCCAGCGGGTCAGAGGCGAAAGCTCCATGTCCTATTTCCAGGAACTCCTAGGCCCTCCGAGTCTGTCTGCAACGCGTGTCCATCGGCTGCTGCTCCGCCGGGCTCCCCCCGTCCCCTCCCAGGCTATTTAAACAGTTACCATTTGCAGCCGGTTCCCATGCAGCAGAATCCATCGGAGACCAGCATCTCCTGCCAGTTTAAAAAGCACAATCAAAACAAGCGGCTTTATTCCACCAGGGTGAAGCAGACACAAAAGTTCGTCCTTTCCTGTTCTGCTCTGACAACCCCATTTTAAAAAGTCAAACAAAAAAAACAAAAAAAAACACACCCAACCCTTTGGCAGGACGAAACAGCCCATCTGTTTGTAACTGGTCGAAATGATTAAAGAGGAATCTGGTAGAGTTATGTCTGGTCTGGAACACAAAAGTCAGACATTACCCTACCAGTCTTGGCACTCGCACCAGCGCAGTTCTACCGCCTGTCTGAAAGAGCCAGGGTTGTTCCAGGTACTTGGTTCCCAGACGGGGAGGGGGTTCTTCGCCTGTTTCGGTGGAGGGGGTTTTAGCAGACGAAACGCAGAACTGAAAGAGCCTGAAACCAGACGGATGTTGGGAGAGAGGCAAGGGAACAGTCTGTGGCAGTGACAGCATCGGAACAGCTGCAGAATAAAAAGCGAAGAGTTTGGACTCTCAGGCCAGTCTTCTGCTTCCTGGATCTGTGCTGAGAAAACATGCCGGAGCTGAAAGGAGACGCTTGAGGGAATCCATCGGGAACGGCCCGGATGGTCTCCAAAAACACACAAGGCCACTCCGCTCCACACCCTGAAACGTGGTTTGATTGCAGCAGAGATCAAACCTAGATCAGTGCCCCACTGGGGTGCACAGATACAGAGCGGGGGACAGCCCCCGTCTAAGACAACCTAGAGTCTAGCCCAGGGTCGGCAACCTTTCGGAAGTGGGGTGCCGAGTCTTCGTTTATTCACTCTGAGTTAGGGTTTCACGTGCCAGTCATACATTTTAACGTTTTTAGAAGGTCCCTTTCTATAACTAAACTATTGTTGTCTGTAAAGTAAATAAGGTTTTTAAAATGTTTAAGAAGCTTCATTTAAAATTGTACTAAAATGCAGAGCCCTCCCCCCCCCCCCAACCGGCGGCCAGGACCCCGGGCAGTGTGAGTGCCACTGAAAATCAGCGCGTGGTTGCCTACCTCCACTCTAGACAGACAGGACAGGCAAAGGAAGGAGTATTCTCCCCAATTTACAGAGGGGAAACTGAGTCGCCGAGAGATTTCTTTTTCTTAAAAGGGAAAGTTTTCTAAAGTGCACAAGTAACTTTGGTGCCTAAGTCTCATTTTCAAAAGAGACTTGAGAACCTAAATCACATGGGTCCTGTGGAAAATCTTCCCCTATGTGACTTGCTTGAAGTTTGTAGCAAGGGCTGGAATTGACTCATCTCCCAAGGCCATTGCCGTAACAGCAAAGGCAGCCTTCCTTCCCAAGGGCCATGCAACCAGGGGGTGCTCCCGGCTGGGGGGGACAACGGGGAGGAGAGAAAGCTCAACGGGCCCCAACTCCCCTTCCCCAACGAGAACAGGCTCGAGGCAGGAATCGCTGGGCGCATTTTTGCCCTATGTTATACATCACCATGTATCTGAGCTCTTCTGTCTTTACTATGCATATACCCATGCCCTCTGGGGAGGCAGGGCAGCGCTCTTATCCCCACTGAACAGATGGTGGACTGTTGCACGGAAAGACTAAGGAACTTGCCCAAGGTCATACAGGAAATCGGTAGCAGAGTGGGGAATTGAATTCGGGTCTCCCATGTCTTGGGCTGGTGCTCTACCCACTACTCCATCCTTCCTAATATAGGAGGGCAGATTACTTGACACTTATGCCCTTCAAACACCCAGGAATCTATTCAATTTTAAGACTGATTCAAAGAAAACCAGGTTCAGACAACTAGGAAGGATCGCAGTGGCTGCAATGGGAAAACCTATTGGTTACCCGCCGCTTTCCTGCCCTGCCTGGGATGGGAAGCCATTCACACCTGGCGCATCCGGCGGCCGGCAATTTAGGAAGTATTAAAAATTGACCACTTCCTTTTCCAAACAATAACAAAGCCCTGAAACAAAAGGTAGGCGGGGGGGAAGGAGACAGGGAGTAATTCACTGCCGTGCCTTTGCTCTGGGCACCTCTCCCAAAGGCGGTGTTTATATTCCCAGGAGGAAAAGATAAAGGAGCGAGGGAGACCACGTCCAGCACCGACAAGAACCAGGAAACGTGCAGGTCAAGCTAAACCCATGACTGGGGCGTGCGCTACACGTGCAGGATTACAAAGTAGCAAAGGACTTCTCCACTGCAATTAAACTCGCAGCCGGCCCGTGTCAGCGACCGGGGCTGCTAATTCCCCACCCTTCCACCGACACCCTGGGGCAAGTCACTTAAGGGTCCGTCCGCCTGCACCACCAAAACCAATAAATAACCCGGCGGGAGCGAATCTCAGCGCCTCAGGTCTCCAGCCTTGGCCTTGCGCTCCAACGCTAAAAATAGCCCTGGAGAGGCAATGCTCAGCCCCTTTGCCAGCCTTCGCAGCCCGAGCGGGAATGTCAACACGGCTATTCCTAGCGCCCTCACAAGCGCCCAAGTCTGCAGACGCGGCCGCCGAGACTTTGCTGCCCCCAGTTTTTTGGTTTGGTTTGGTTTTTTCGGAGCAGGAGCCTTCATCCCATTCCAGCGTGACTTACGTTGGGCTTCAGGGCTCTCTTGTTCCAGTTACAGATCCGCACGTGAAATCCAGACGTACCCCGCCCTGTAAACTGACCTCCTGAAACCGAAGAACTCTGCTGAGAAGCACGTCCGAGTTCCTCGCTGCAAACCTGGGAACGCTAATAACAAAGTAAACGGACACCTACAGATAGAAACAGCACCGGTTTTGCGCACCTCGGCATACCTGTAGCTAGAGTTTAGCCGGATCCTCTTATGTGATACAGCATGGCCAGAGGGCAGCCGGAGAGGGTTAGAAGGGAGCCTTATTCCCCGTAGAGGGAAGAAAGTTTGCTATAGATTAATTAGAGCACCTGAAGCCAGTCACCTGATAAACCCCCTGCTTCAATCAGACAGGGGAAGGTGTTGGAGCAGAGAACAGTTTGAAGGGAAGCAGAGGAAAGTTTGGAGAAGTGCTGCGGTGGGCTAAGAAGACCAAGACCCTAGGTAAAGGGGCACCTGGCTTGTGCAGAGGGAGGGCAGGAAGCCCCCACAAGCTGAAAGGCAGGAGAGGGAAGTAGGCCAGGGGAAGGAACCGCTAGTTCAAGTGGTTTACCGCTATCCCTAGGGCCCCTGGGCTGGGACCCGGAGTAGAGGGCGGGCCCGGGGCTCTCCCGCTCCACTCCCCTCCTCTAGGACACTAATGGGGCAGTTAATATTCCAGTTCAGGGGCAAGAAATGGTGCCCTGAACCCCAGTCTCCCCCCCCGCCCCCGCAAGAAGAGAAAGTGTGAGACCTATCATAGTAGTGCCGGCAATTTGCCACACTTAATATTCACAAAGTTGGGTTGACTTATGTGCAGGGGGGTTACAGTATCCGAATCACAATCCTTAGGGGCAGGGGTGACAAAGAGAGCTCAATCCGGGTGAGTATGTGAAAATCAGCCAGAAATGTAACAAGCCCCATCTGTGCCCGCCCGGGGCGACCCTACACCTCGGATTCCCAGAAAACAGGAGAGATCATTCCATAATTGCTCTATTCCGTACCCAGCCCACGATCGGAAGACGGGATGCTGGGTAAGATGGACCATCCTCTGACCCAGTGCGGCCGTGTCTACCCTGCAGCTAAACCCGGGATCTGACTCAGGTCTGAGCCCCTGTCCTGGCCACTCCGAAATCAGTCTGACTCGGGGGTCAGCGAGCCCTCAGGAGCCGGCTCTCTGCTGGGGGATGGCCCGGTGACCTGGATCCAAGCCTTGGCCTTCTGCAGTGTGGACGCAGCTCAAACCACGGACCCGAGTCAGAATGTCCGCGCAGCGCAGCGTGGACGTGTCGGTGAGAAACGCAAGGGCCGTGTGGACGCTGAGAGCCCAGGCAAGACCCGGGCACAGCATGCAGTGTAGACACAAACGCTTAGTCTCACTGTGCTTTCGTTCCCCGTCTGTCCAACGGCAATAACCGAACGGCCCTGCCTTACAAGGGGGGGGGCCAAACGAAATCCGGTGAAGCTGTGAGGCCCTGGAAGCCATGGAAGTACCCGAGATCGACAGATGGTTACCACTGTGCGCCGGTACTAGGTGTCTGCCTTGCAATTCTACCCACAGGCCTTAATCGCGGTGCTGGGTGCGGCGCACACGGCCACGCCACGCCCTGACCCGCTTGCAATCCCAGCGCAGGGCCGAACACACCAGCACACGGAAGGAGCACGAGGTCCCGGCGAGAGGTTTACTTGGTAGGTGTCTTACAACAGCACCTAGGAGTCCCAGACCGGGCCCCCATCGCTGCGCAAACACAGACCCTCCAATCTCAGCATCCAGCCCCGGGGAAGCATCAGGGCAGTTCTAGGCAGCCGAGGTCTGCAGGAGCTCATCAGCTCCCCTCAGTCCCTGCCACCAAACAAGCATCTCCCCGGGCCCAGCATTCGATGAGTCGGCAACTCAAATTCCACAGCCCAGTGCCCGGCTCACGATCAACCCAACAATCAATAAAACCGCCCTGCCTTTGCAAAGCAAGGGAAGGCATTCCTGGAAGGGAAAGTTTAAACTCTCACGTAGAGCAGCGGTTCTCAACCTGGGGTACGCAGAGGCCTTCCAAGGAGGACATCAACTCATCTAGATCAAGGGGTGACAAGCAAGGCAACTGGCCAGGGTCCCAAGCCATGGGGGGCGCCCCGCAAAGCTTCCGGGGTACAGCAGTCTGGAAAGGTTGAGAACCCCGGACGTTGAGGATTATAAATACAACCCGACTTTTTTGTATGTGGTGGTTTAACCTTAACCTGCCCACTTGATGCCTCTTCAAATCATTTGAGGTCAAGATTTTCGAAAAGCGACCAGCAATTTGGGGTGCCCAAAATTGGGGACCTGAGAGCAGCGCGTCAGCCAGCACCCAGCGTTTGCTCTCGGGGAAAGGTCTCGAGCTGAACACAGCAAAAAAAAAAAAAAAAAAAACAGAAGCCCCCGGAACTGCGAGTCACTTAGGAAAACATCTTGGGCTGGCTTCATATGGATTTGCAGTTAATTCAACCTCGTTAGGCGCAGCTAATGGCACACGAGGAGGGGCTGACAGCTGGGAAACCGAGACTAACGAAAGAGGGCACAGCTGGGAAACCAACAAGACTAATGAAAGAGGGCACGTTAACAGGTAAAACGTTATGACCGTCCTTGGCACGAAAAAAGCAAAAAGATGTATCTGACGAACAGCCGAGTGTAACGAGCTGCCGCTCGAATCGGTTACTCAACGAGCATCCGGAACCCGGCTCTCAGACGGTAACGGAGCTCTCCACTGCACTGAATCAATAAACTAGATTGAAGGGGTTCAGAGCTCTGGATACATTAAAACAACAATTTGCCCGGCAAACCACCGAAAACAAAACCAGCCCAGAATTCAGCGCAGGCCCTGGGTACAGCAGCAGAATGGTGCGGTTCACACGGCCCCCAACAGACTGAAGTTACAGCTTTGAACGAGGCAGCCAATTAAAAAGCAAACGAATTTTCCGAAACAAAATGGATTGTTTTTTATTTTAAATGAATGACGCGGCACGTTCAACGTGGCACGATCGAAATCCCCCCCGCCCCCCGTTCCTTTGTCTAGGCCGGCGCTGTGCAAACCGGAGCCGGTAAATATCCATTTCGCATTTTTTTAATTGCCCTCGTAACGTTGCTTTGGATAAGTGGTATCTTTTAGTGAGCGGTTAGTTAATCCAATTACAGATGCAACTGGAAAGGCAGGTAGCTTCTCCTTTATTGTGTGCAATTCAGGCATGTCCGTCCTTTGCCCGATTTCAAATTTACAAAAAACAAAAAAAAGTGCCCCATGCCCCTCCCCCACGCTCCTTGAGGCCGGGACTGTCTTTTGTTCTGCCTTTGCACGGCCCTTGGCACAATGGGGTCCTGCTCCCAGCCTGGGGGCTCCTAGCCTCTAACCTAGCAGAAGTCATTCCAACCAAGTACTTTAGACTGACTACCGGTTTCGCTTTAAACACGCGAGTAGCAGCACTGGTAAATCGCCGTGTTGGCGGGGCTGGAGTCCGTCGGTTCGGTTTCTCTGGCGAAGAGGTGCGTTGTATTCTATATTTAGCGTAAGAAACGGGGGCGGGCGCATGGGAGAAGGAATCCTTATGCAATGGGATAGGACCCAGCAAGCCAGCTCTGGAAACCAACCCGGCTTTATTTTTTAAGAGGAGGCAGGGAACAAAAAAAACCCAACAAGTTTCAGCTGAATAGTAACCTCGAAAGTATTTGCCGCGGCCCGGAGCCGGCTGCCAAGGTACATTAAACGTAAGTGACTGAAAAGTTGAGTCAACAGCAAAAATGGATCTGTAAATAGCTCAGCGTTCATCTTGTACTGGCTTGTGCAAAAAAACAAACGGTCGTACGTTGCAAAGATCATCTCAATGCACTTCTCTGGAGGAAATCTACCTCGCACATCATTCATCAGGTCAATAAACCTCTCGAAGGTTTCGGGATGCCCCATCACCATAGGAGCAGGGCATCGCAAAATCTTTCCAGTAGTTGTCCTCACAACTCCCCCGTGCAACAGGGCTATTATATCCCATTTTATAGATGGGGAAACTGAGGCAGGGACCAGCAAAGTTGAATTGCCACAGGGAGTCTGTGGTGGACTGAATCGGGTCCGGAGTCCCAAGCTAAACACCTTGGAGCAGGGAGCGTTTTTTCGTTGGGTCTGTAAAACACCGACCACAATGGGGCCCTGGTCCGGGACCGGAGCTGCAAGGTGCTACCGGAATACACCTAATAAATAATGCTCCATGCCCAGCATGAAGGGGGGCTGGTCCAGACCTGGAGTTCCCCCGCACCGCTACGGCAGTCCAGGTCACCACCATGGGGCCAGCCTACCTCTCAGATGCAGCCAGGTAGCTCTAAATTCAATGCACAGGTGCCAGAAGTCAGTTTATTGGGTCGGGGTAGGAGTAGAACCCAGAGGTCTCCATTCCTACCCAACCCTCTGCTGTGGAGCCCGAGAGATTCTGCACCGGGAGCGGGTCTGACACGCAGGAGAGGACACAGATCTTGAATTAAATAAATCTCAAACCACGAGCAGCCTGTCTGTTCCGCTGACGATGTTCTCCACTTCCAGACCGATTCAATTGAGCCCCTGCAGAGCCCGACCCTGCCAGCCCCGGAGAGCGCACCGGGAACTCCTGTGTGCTGGCGGGGCTGCCTACGTCTGACTGCCCCCTCTTGGAAAGAGTCGGAATTGCTCAACTGTGTGTCACAGGCCCTAGGCTGCTCACGAGGATTCTCTGGGGATCTAAATTCCACACCCATCTCCACAGGGGCTCCAAATAAGTCCAGCATTCAGAATAGCGGACTGCGAAGTGCTCAAGGGCCATGGCTTCTGTTATGTTCTTTGGTCCATCTGTAAAGTCCTCTGGAAGGTGAAATCAACAGCGAGCATCCCAGCGTTGCTGTACGACCTCATTCTTCCCACGTACAGTCCGGGGCAAACCGGAGAGCAGTCCCCAGGGGTCCCAAATCCACGTCTCCCTCCCTGTTCTAGCCACTCAGACAAAGCTGCCTCCGACACTGATTATTAAACAGAGCACTCAGTAGGGTGCAAACAGTCTACGTCTCCCGTCCCCTATAGTGTGGGCAAGTCACTGCCTCCCTTTGTGCCTCAGTTTCCCCTCCGTGTGGGGCAAGGACTGTCTCTCACTCTGTGCTCGTGCGGCGCCCAGCAGGACATATCCCCACTCTCAACAGAGGCTACTGCAATATACCTTAATAATAATAATACTACCAAGAAAGACAGCCGCAGCCCTGAAGGCCTGGGGGGAGAAGCCAGAGGACAGCCTTGTGAGCCTGGCTCGTTCACGTCTCCGACGCAGTCCACACCTCGGGCTTTGCACCGGGAGCTAGTTCCCAGGGCGTGGTGAACGAAACGGGAAGGGTCCCTTTGGTGTGGGCAGGTCCAGGCCCAGGGGAAGGAGGAGGGCACACGGAGACATGAGCCATTGGTGGGGTCATGGCTGGCCAATCAAGGCACCACACCCTGTCTCGGGCACACAGAGATCCAACCTCTTCTGTCCTCTGCAGCAAGCAAAGCACCCTCTTGTGAGCCTCTGGGGAGGGGGCCGGTTCGTGCCCCGAGCCGCGGAGACTCCTGGTTAACGGGGCAGGTTGGGAAGCCATGGCTGGAATCTCTAAACGCCGATTTTCTCCCCAGCCCGCTTCCGTCTCCGGAGGATTTCACTTCGGGCCCAAAACACCAGCTCCTCGGGCGGAGTAAACCCACGCCAGATGGGGGAGCTGCCCTGGGTTCCACCAGCCCAGGACTGGGCCCCCCTGATTCTCCAAATATGGGAAATCCAAACACAACGCCAGTAAAGGCATGAAAAGAAAAACCGGCACCGAGCACCCATCGGCGCAGCCGGCAGCAGGATTCCCCTACCGAGGCAGAGCACCCCGGTCCCGGAAAGGCCAGTGACAGAAACAATCCGGCACCACCCCTTCCCAATGCCACTGCACCTGCAAGGTGGGCACAGAAGCAACCCGGCTGCATGGGTAACTGAGCAGACAAGGGAAGACACGTGGGGGGAGCGAGAGAGACGCCTCGTGCCAATGAGCGGCTGCTGATTTCCCTGGAAAGCTCAGTCCTGGGTGGGGCAACGTGACTCAACCCCCCTCGTCCCCAAACACACAGCACAAGGCTGGCCCACGTGCACAAGGGAGTAGCGGGCACATCCCAGCAAAGCAGCTCGGTGGCAAGCCAGCCTCGCATTCCTGCAGGGGCGGGGCTGTTTTCCACACAGCCTGTAACACGTCCTGCCCCCGGCTCCGGCTCGGCCTCCTCCCGCGGCGGTGAAAATTCAGCCCTCGTGCAACCAGTGGTGAAAGCCTAGTGCACAAGAGGTTCATTGCAGCCTGCAGCTTAAACCTTTCACAAGTCAGAGCATCCCTTCGAGAGATACCGTCTGTCTGTAGGGTCGGGGGAGATTCTTGCAGAGGCAGAAATGAGGAAGGATGTGCCTAGGGTGCGACAGACTGCAGACTGGATGGTGCTCAGAGGTGCCTGGTAATGGGGACCAGACAAGCCCCACAGAGCAGTGGTTTTCAACCAGGCGCCCGCAGACTAGGTCTAAAGGGCTCCACACCGCTATGCAACGTTTTGTAGGGGTCTGCAAATGAAAAACGGTTAAAAACCACTGCCAGAGACAGATCCCAGCCAACCCCACTTGGGGCTCTGGCAAATATTCCCTTGCGGCCATTCGAGATAGGAGAGGGAGACCTGCTATGATTATTGTCAACTAGCTCTTTCCATCAGTAGCTCTCCGAGTGCTTTACAGAGCATGTCTGGAGCGTTATTCCCCATTTCACAGATGGGGAAACCGAGACACAGATGCGACTTGCCCCAAGTCACCCAGCAGGCCAGAGCCACAAATAGAACCACCACTAGACACCACTGCCTTCCCAAGAGTCCATCTGTCAGCAAGGGCACGTCATACCCCCGTTTCCAGGCCCTCCCCACTACACAGCCAGCATCTGTATCAGTAACCGCGTGCCCTGGACAACGGTCAAGTCAATTAACCACCAGTTAGAGGAAAAACCAGCGCATGCAAAGGTTACTTCATCGATCCTTTGTGCCGCTGGCATCTTCGGATTGTAATCGCTTTCACAGCGATAACGGAGGGGCGCTCTTGATTCAACAGAACTTTGCATCCGTCTGCTCCCTTCCTCCATCCCGACCGGCTAAATACAGAGCTCCCCCTAGACTCGAGGATCAACTCGAAACAGGAAACACTAAAATAAACAGGATGTCATTCGAATCGGCGAGTAAGTGGTAGTGGGTTGATGCTGTGACCTACTGGAAGGAGCGCACGCGGAGGGACGGTGCACTGCACGGAAGAAAGGGGATCGTTTGGGGATCGGTTTATCACCAGAGAACTACAGAAAGCAGAGAGAGAAGCTCTCTGTTCTAGCCTCATCTGCCTGCCAGTGCAGGACAGTTCCCCTCAGCATTTTGTCCAGCCTGGTTTGAACCATCCCCAAGCGATAAGGGTTCCCTCTGTAGACAACCCCGCAACCGCTGAGAGAGCAAAATTCCACCTACTTCTCCCTTTGTTAATTTCATCCTGGCTACCCAATAACCCTTTGCACCAGGTTAATGACACTTAACGCGCCTCATCGTCAAAGCCCTTGGTAAAAAATCATCCGCATGGCACCAGGGAGCGAGGGGCACAAATGCACTTTCACAAGTCAATGAAGAGAGGCACAGAGAAAAGGTGGCGAGACTCGTCCCAGGCAGCAAAGTAAATCAGTGTAGTAGGTTGAGAGGAGAACCCAGGAGTCCGGGATCCTAGTCCCCAGTGCAGGTTTCTCGACTTTCTTAGTCCAGTACCACCATGAGCCCAACGAGATTGGGGCTGGATGTAATACAGACAGGGCGGTTCCCTGCCCCACGGTTATGTGGGGGGAGATGTGTGAAACCGACTACACACAAAAGCAAAGCATACGGCAAAAAGGAAACGCTCTGGAAAATAACCCCTCGTCTCTGTCTTGCCTAGCGACCTCAGGTGCTACACGCAAGAGCAAGTTCGTTCTCAGCACGATTATTATGTTGCCTGGGTGCCTTTAACATTTTGACTTCTAATGTTTATTATTTCTATTACAATAGCGCCTAGACCCCTACCAAGGCCAGGGGGAGGAAGGGGAGGCTGTGGTACACACAGACAGCCCCCTGCCCTGAAACGCTGGCAAGCTAAACGGACAAGACAGAGGTACGGCGGGAGGGGAAACCGAGGCACGGAGCGGGCAAAGTCATCTAGGGAACCTGTGGCAGAGGCAGCATTGAACCCAGATCCAAGTGCCAGCCCACTGAAATCGCAAAGATGCCCTTCCCCTGTGAACACTGCAGAATATTACCACAGCCGACACTCAGCTCTCCAGTTTGCTCACGACTCTTCTCACCCCCCTCCTTTTTCCTAAGAGATCACAGATTCACACTTCTCTCGCCTGTAACCCCGACACAGGCCTCGTGTTAACTCGTGAACCGCAATTCTCTCGCGCGCTGTATTCTACCGCCGGAAGGCAGCGAGGGCAGGTCCACGGCACACGGGAGCTTTGCGGATTCACTCCTCGGGTGGGGTTCTTTTTTAAATAAAGGGGGCGGGGGGGGATATTTCTTTTTTTCCACAGCCCAAACTTGCAAACTGCAGCACGAGCCCGGACGGAGGGAATTGAAAGAGAGGATCAGCATTCAGGGCGTTTCGCAACGCTCTCCCACGAGGCAGGGATTTCGCTCTTGCACAAGGGCCTCGCCTCTGCAGCCCCCAAAAAGCTGCAATTTCAGGAAAGGTTTTGCAACGAGATCTCCCGGAACTTCCATCTTCTCTTGCACAATTCATTCTGCAGCTCGGCTAACGGGAGCCAGCCACTGCTCATACCTGGAACATCCCAGTTCTGAGGAAGGGCAGATTCCCAGTTCCCCCACCCCCCCGAGGCACGTAATGAAGGCCCAGATTTTCAGAACGCTCCGTTTCGATACTTCTAGCCAGGTTCACACGACAGGCCTTGGGAATCCAGACCCTCGTCTCTCCAGGGTCCTTCTTAGCTGTAACATGGGAGATAAAGGAAGGGCTGCCTGTATTACAAGGCGTCCGGGGCAGAGGCCGTCTCTTGCTCCACGTCTGTACAGCGCCTGGCGGAATGGGGCCGTGATCTCAGCCGGCATTTGCAAGCGCTACCGGGGAAGGGGTAACCCTCACCCCACCCCATCTGCTATCTCAAAACCTCGGCAAAAGGCTGACAGTTCAACTGGACCAATATGCCAAATCCTCTTGCGTCTCCGTTCCTTGACTCTTCTGCAAACGCTCCTTGTGGTTGTGTGTGTTTACTGTTCAGGCTAGTGGTCCCAACTGAGATCAGGGCTCCCCCGTGCTGGGCACTACGCAGACTTCTAGTAAAAGAGAGCCCCTGAGCTTACAATCTAAACGGACGAAGGGTGGGGGACAGAAACGGGGAAACTGAGGCACCAAGCTGGGGAAGTGACTTGCCAAGATCAATGGGGGGGGGTGGTCTGTGGCAGAGCCAGGAATAGAACCCAGGTCCTTCCAAGGCCTGGTTTGTTGCCTTAACCACAAGCCCAGCGCTCCCCACTGCACCCAAAATCATCTGTGTTCCTCTCCCTGCCAGGTTCCAGGGGCACGAGTCACTCTCCCAGCGCAGCAGTTCGGCTCCTCCTAGCCTCCGCAGCCCGGCTCTCACGCGGTATTTCTCGGTTCAAAGGTTTGTCCTAGCCCGGCAGCGAGCTCCAGCAACGTTCCCCCTACCCCAACTCAAAGCAAAGCGGATTCCGCTCTCCCGCCATCCACGTTCCGGGAGAGAACCCGAGACCCGGCTCTGAGGACAGTACGGCCCAGGAAGGGACTGGGGAACAGGACGCCTGGGTTCTATTCCCGGCGTGGGGAGGGGAGTGCTGAAGGACAAGTCAGGACTCCTGGGTTCCCTCCAGACTCCCCATGCCGATTTCTTTTCTAGCGCTTTTCATCCGTAGATCCCAACGCACTGTTACCAAAACATGATCGGCCACCTCCAGCAGCACTAAGCCAATCGCTCAAGGTCACCCAGGCAGTCGATGAGTGGAACAGGGAACTGAACCTCGGTCACCCACTTCCTAAGCCAAGGAGCTAACCACTGGGCTATCCTTCCCCTCCAGCGCCGTCCGCAAAGCCAGATCCTATGCCACTCGGTCGCAGGTGCCCGCTCTGCCCGACCAAAAGCCCAAGGAGCTCAGTGTTGAAACAAAGACAGGGCAGGCGATAAACGCTTCCCCCTTGATCCCTCCGCAGCAAGAGACGGGCTGCCCAGCGGGCGTGGGAGGGTGAAGGGGGGCACGGCAGAGGCTCAGTGCCAGGGCAGGGATGGAGTTTACCTCAACACGCTCGGCTCCAGGAAGCCGGGACTCAACCATTTCATTTTCGAAAGCTGCCACTCCGGAGGAACGAGCCCTTTGAAACCAACCTTCCCAGCGCTGTCACGTGTATTCCACTAGCACCAACCGAGATCAGAACCCCATCGCACCAGGAGCTACGCAGACACAGAGCAAGGGGCAACCCCTCACTCAAAGAGCTCAAGGGCTGGGAGGGGAAACTGAGGCACAAAAGGGGAAGGAAGCTGCCCATGGTCACACAGCAGGGAAGCGGCAGAGCTGGGAACAGAACTGACAGCAGCACGCTCCAGGTAGACACAACACTCTTGCAGGACAGAGGTGGGTGACCTCTCTCTGCTAAACCATGACATCCTCCCCCTGAACACACCCGCTGCTGGGACCGGCGTGCGCTGACGAGCGCATCTAAGCACCCGGCCACCAGCTGCAACCAGGCGAAAATCCCAAAGAAGCAGCACCCAGCCAGGACCAGGCTCAGAACGGCCCTAGCTGGCCGCAAAGAGGAACCCAATTAAGACAGAACTGAGTCCACTGCCCTCCGCAAAGGAGGTTCCAGGCGCCGCGAGGTTTCATGCACGAGGAAACAGACTACGCTGGTTTCGTTTTTCATCACTCTTAGGAGCATTAGTCACCTGGGCCCAGGGTAGGAGTTTCCTGAACTCTGCAGAGTCCAAAAAAGGCATCCAAAGAGGTGAGAGAAAGCGCCAGGAAATGGGGGTGGGGGGAACAGGTGGCAAGAAGAAACAGAACGTGAAATAGGGCGGCAGAAAGGAAGGGAGCGAAAGAGGAAAGGAACCACGTTATTAGCCTGGAAACTTCCTCCCCACTAACCTCTGCCCTAAAGAAACACCTAGAAAACAATCAAACTAAAAAACCCTTCCTGAAAGCAGAGTTTTCACCCCCAAAAGTCCCAGAGGCTCCACGGCATTCACTAGGGACTTCGCTACCGATCTTACAAGGAAGGGGCCCAGATACAATGGTGATGGGTGGCAGGACAAAACCCCCACACAGACAGACGTGCAAAGGCTGGCGCTTGGCCCTTCCGTTTGAGCGCGAAGAGTGATGGAGCGGCACACGCCCACGCCACGTTAGGCACATGCATAAAAATCTTTGCAGGGTCAGGGTCACCGACTGCCAGCTCCGCGGGACAGGGACTGCTTCTCTTCCGTGCGTACGGGGCTAGCACGAGGGGGCCCTGATCCCGGACTAGGGCCTGTCTGGGATACAGTCCTCTTGAAATCCGCCTCGTCAGCATCGGTTCTGTGGCTTCCCTCCCGCTGCAAGAATGAAAATCTAGGACCTGGGCTATGCAGGAGGCAAGACCAGCTAAGCACCATGATCCCGTCTGGCCTTAAAGCCACCCGGAGAGGGGGAGGAGAAAAGAGAGAGGCCGGAGCAGGGACGGAAAGAAGGAAGCCGATGGAATTTCCTCGTACAGCAGATGACTGGAGACCCCGCAGTTTGGCGGGGAGCCGCTCGTGTACGCATCCCGTTGGGGTACGTGATGGGAAGACGCGCTGTGCTGCAAACCTACACGGAGCAGGAGGGAGACCTGCCTTTTAAAACAGGCCTTGCAGGCGATTCCCTCCCTGTCAACCCCCCTGGAAATTCCTCTGTCCCCATTACCACACCTCCACCTGCCCGAAAATCCAAGGGGGCACGGGGCGGCAGCTCGCATCGAGCAACACCTGCCGGAGAGCACAGCTCTGCGGCTGGCGCCCGAGCCAATGACCTGAAAGGCTCCGGCACCCCCGCCCCAAGCGCTTGTGAGTCAGAGCCCCTGGGAAATCAGTGACTTGGAACAAACAGAACGCACCGGAACCCCACCCAGGGTTCACGACACAACAAGTGCAGAGCGGGGGACGTATTGAGCCACCGGCCAGTCCGCAGGGGCCAGCGGCTAGCTGGGTTTGTGCTTGCAGCTGCCACGGGCAAATCCTCCAGCTACGCAGGAGGAGATAATCTGGAAACCTCACCTGAGTCCTGTCCTGCCCCCTGGTTTTCAGAGAGTACCAGGCACCCGCCATCTGGAAAATCAGACACCAGGCAGGAGCTGGGGTGGGCCCCAGAACTGCAGCACCCCACAGCCACTAGTCCCTCTGGGAACAGTCTGGACTGTAATCTCCTTATGCCTCAGTTCCTGCTCTGTGAACAGGGTTTATTTGAGACTGCCAGCGCTTCGGGGCAGAGACCCTCTCCCTGCGTTCGGTGTACGGGCACAAAGGAACCTCGCCTCAGTTGGGTGCCCCCAGACCTGCCGTAACCCACAGAACAGCTCTGAACTCTCCTCCCCAAAACCGTTCCGGCTCCTGGCGCTTTACCTCCGCTGAGCCTGGGGTGGCTCTCGGGGTGTTAATTACAGCCGGGCATGAAAAAACACGTCCTGGTAAATACACGGCCCCGGTGGAGCATGCACGCACCACCCACGGCTTACCGTGCTGCGACTGTCTCGCTCGGGGGTGGGGAAAAACACCCCCTGAACGCAGCACGTTTCAGCGCTCTACAGGGCACCAGTGCTGGGAACTGCGCCCCTCGCGGAGGTGGGTTTCTTCGAGGGCTGGGAGAGCTCTCTCCCGGCGCTCTGCCGTGACCACACAAGCCACAGCGCTTTAATGTTGCTGGTGCGGACTAGTCCCCAGAAGGAACTCATGAGATGCACCAGACCACCAAAGCGTCAGGAGCGGTGACGCGCAGAGGCACCAGCCATTTTTGACCACAGCCATTTCCGATCTCTACCAAAGCGTTCCACAAACAGCCGCGATTTCAGCCTGGCGAGTGACGCAAACCAAGCCGGGCTTCTCAGGACAGGGGGTGGGAGAGATTCCCAGGGCAGACACAGACTACAACAGGGGTCGGCAACGTTTGGCACGCGGCTCGCCAGGGTAAGCACCCTGGCGGGCCTGGCCAGTTTATTTACCTGCTGATGCGGCAGGTTCGGCCGATCGCGGCCCCCACTGGGCCAGCACATCCCTCACCCTCACCGCTTCTCGCCGCCCCCATTGGCCCGGGACGGCGAACCACGCGCGGCCAGTGGGGGCCGTGATCGGCCGAACCTGCCGCGTCAGCAGGTAAATAAACTGGCCCGGCCCGCCAGGGTGCTTACCCTGGTGAGCCGCATGCCCAACATTGCCGACCCCTGGACTACAGGCTCGAAAAATCCATCCCCTCCCCACATCAACTGGACTTTGCCCCCCTCCCATGCCCCAGAGCAAGAGTTCAAGACAGGGTATCCGCCACCAAACAGAACCGTTACCCAGACCAACTCCTGGCAAAAAAAACAAAAGGCAGGCCCACTGTGTAAAGCACTGGCAGCTCCGGGAGGGGAGCTGGGTCAGAGAGGGGGGACTGGGAGGCAGGACTCCTGGGTTCTATCCTTGGCTCTGAGAGTAGGATCTAGTGGTCAGGATAGGGGCCTGTGGGAATCAGGACTCCTGGGTTCTAGTCCCAGCTCTGGAAAGGCGGATGTGGATTAGTCATTAAAGCAAGAAAACTCGGAGTGGTGAATGAGGTCTAGTGGTTAGCGCAGCCGCAAGCCCAAGCAGCAGGACTCCTGGGTTCTAGTCCCCACCGGCCCCCTGGAGGCGCGGCCGTGCATTGCGAGGCCCTGCAAAGAGCAAAGCATCCCAAGAGAGGGCTCCGTTAGTTATTACACACACATTATGCTTTGGCGCTTGAAAAAGCCTTTCCCTCTACACCGCCCAGCTCCCGTTTTCCCACCGCCAAGCCCTCATCCCACGCAATGCGGCTGTTCCCAAAGGCCGTTTCTGCCCAGGGGACCGAAGGGAGATAAATACATTGGGCCCATTCGCTCCTTTTGGAGCAAAACCCCGCACTGAAGTCCAGGGCAGTTTTGCACAGGTCAGGATCCCGGAGGACAGGTCCTCCTTTCACCGGGGAGACGTGGTTAGGTGAGGCCAGAGCGCTCCCCAAAGCGACCCATGATCTCACACTACGTGCGGCCCACGGATTACAGAGGCAGGCAATGTGACTACAGGGGAGACGGCGACCTGGGGCTCCGGAGAGCCGGGTCCGGCTCTCCTTCCAGTGTACGCCCCTTCGCCTCGCCGTGCCTCCGTTTCCCCGTCTGTAAAATGGGGATAAGGATACCGACCTCTTTTCTAAGGCCTTTTGAGATTCATGGGAGACAAGCAGCAGGTAAGAACTAGTTAGTGGTAGTAGCAGAAGGGTCAGAATTCTTTCTCCTCTTCATACTCCCTTTGCCCACCCCCCACCAGCCGCACACCCCCTCCTCTGCCGTACTGAGGCGCGGCCTTTGCTTGCAAGCTTGAGCACCCAAGGCCAAATCCTTATCAGCGCAGGATGCGTAATAAACCCCCAGCTTCATGCAATGTTTGTGGCACCAGTAACTAGGGGCTTGGCTACCCAGGGAAACAGACGCCTGCCTCTCACTCGTCCCCTGTAGCTACCTTGGTCAGTTTCAGTCCCGCTGAGAGAGGATCCTTGCATTGAAAACACAGCCAGCCCCAATATTCAACGAGGGCCCGATTCTGTGCTGGTTCCCACCCAGCCAATCCCGTTCACCTCACCGGGCCTGCAGAGTGGAAAATACTGGATTTGCAGCTCTGACATCTATTTCCACACCATCCAGTTGGGCTGAATTCTAATCATTCAGAAGATAGATTTGGGGTTCGCAGTCAGGGACTTGTGGGTTTGATCCCCAGCTCGGTTACTAACTCCCTGGTCAAGCCACTGCCTCTCCCAGTGCCTGAGTGTCCTTCTGTAAAGTATGGGGTGAGAAATCTTCCTATGTCCATCTTTGCCTAGCTGGCTCTCCAGGGCAGGGAGGGTGTAAAACTAGTATAAATTGGCCCCATTCCCTGGGAGAGCGGAGAGCGGAAAAACACAACACCTCAACCCTCAAAACAGCTCTCGGCCTTTCCTCTGCCCAATGGCAACGGGCGCTGTTATTTGGGGAGAGGGCTGCACGAGAAGAGCATTGGAAAGTTAGCAGAGAATGGCGTTTTTCAAGCAAAAACTAAAAAGGGCAAAATTAAAACCAATGCATTAAAGTCGGTGGCTCGGGACAGCGTCTCTCTGCTGTTACCACGGCATTTGGCCAATTCTACCCACCCTTTGCAAGTCCAGCAGTGCCTAGGGCCACTTGCTAACGTCCCCAGGGTGCAGATGGGATACAGCAAGCAAATGAGAAGTGCCCTGCTTAAAACAGAACAAAACAAGGCAGTCGTCTAGACTAGAAGGTTAGGGATGGACAATCCACTCAGGAAATACTTTCTCTCTCCAGGATCCTTCCCCTGCCGCTGCCAGGATAATCACAGGCCGCAAAATGGAATTTTTGACACTTCAGAATCTGAGCTTGCAAGACCTGAAGTCATGACTCATGCAACATGGAAGGAAATCGATTTTATGGCGCAAACTGACAGGTTTGGCTTTATTTACTCATACCAGCCAAGCTTTTTTACAAGCCTCCCGCTTTTCTATTACAACTTTGATTCCAGACAAAAAATCTTAGCGATTTCAAGAGGTTACCCAAAAAGAAAAAAGGTGGATTTTCCTTTTCCTGGCTGTGATTTTCCAGGAGGCAAGACTTGAGGGGAGGAAGGAGGACACATTTCCCTGGAGAGCTCAGTATTTTTTCTTCTGCTATTCAAGCTACATATGACAGGCACACGCTTCCCCAATTCTAGGCTTCGTCATGCCCAACTTCCATGTCAGCCAAGCAAAGAAACCGACCCCTTCGCCCTGTTAGGGTTTTTTTCAGAGGGTTCTTATATTGTCCCCCCTCTCGCCAAGAAAGTCCTGCTTTTTTCAAAGCCAGCACGGTTAAACTCTACCTTGTTGCCTCTGGTATATGCCATGTCACGCTTCAGCAGCGCACTGCAGCCTGTCGCTTGGAGGAGAGGAGGGGAAAAATTGCATTGATTTTGCAGATGCCGTTTGGAATGTAGATTCCTGCACTATTCAATTGCTCTCTGATGATCCACACAGAGATCCATCAGATTTAGCCCAGAGCAACAGAGCTTTTAAATGCATCTTTAGGAGAACCAATTAAATATTGATATCTGACCCCCTTTTTTTTTTTTTAACTGCATCTAGTTGTGGATTCTACCCTGTGTCCTCACCTCCCTAGAGCGGCTGATCAGGGCCAAAAGGAGTGAGTTACATTTTCCACCACCTGCAAAGAAACCAGACTTGGGATAGAACCAGAAGGCCAATGATGCAAATACCATTGGATCAAGAGAGACAGAGCTCGCTGAAGTCAGTCCGCTCCGCTGCCTGGATTTATAGAAACCAGAGAGGAACCAGCAAAAGCGGTTGTGTAGGAAACACACAGCAACCATTTCTATGAAATAACAGCGCTAGCCACAGATCACCCAGGATCCCAATACCAGCGCAACCAGGAGTTTTTCCAACACATCCCTTTGCCCTCCATATTTTTTTTTTTAAAAAGCAGCTACCGCGTCCATGCACATTTTGAAGCATCGTCATGTTTTCTCCAGGCATAAGTTGTTGCACGAGTGCTTTTTTTTTTCTTATTGAAGGGAAAAGTACCTACAAAACACAGCCGGGGAGGGGAGGTGTATTTGCAAAGCAAGATGTCCACTCAAGAGGTTATCTTCCTGATTGACCATGCCCAAGAGCCGGACATATGCCATGGAGTCCTGCCAGGAGTTTACCCTGAGTTCGGAAATTAACCAAAAAAGTCAACCCACAAATAAGGTGCAAGTACAGAACCCCACAGGCGGTAAACGCCATAGACAGGGGGTGGGGGGAGCCCAATATTTTTGTGCCAGATGAAAATCGCAGCCGGGCTGCGGAATGCCCCTTCTTTCCCCCCCAAGGCGGGGGGGATCCAGGAATGGACCAGACGTATAGGGCTTTGTTTCAAGGGGGGGGGGGGGGAGAATCATGCAAACTGCAAAACAATACAGCGAAATCCCTAAGCCCGACCACAGACCCTTCAGCGTCAGCCTAGAAATACCCCCCCAGACATGCAGGCAGCCCAGGGCACCCGAGGGGGGTGGTTTCTACTGGGTCCTGTGGCAAGCGGATCCCCTGGACGCACCAAGCATCCCCAGGGGGGAAGAAAGGCAGAGGCATGACATAGATTTGGGGAGGGGGGGGTTAAAGGGTGCAAAGAGGGGGAGAGCGGCTTCCACTCACCGTCCAGGGCAGAGATGGGCCCGATCCCGGCCAGGAGGTGCAAATATCCCAACGCGATCAGCAGGGTCGCCGCCAGCACCTCCGCCCGGGGGGCCAGCATGGCTGGGCGAGCCTGGGAGAGCCGGGCTCCCGCTAGACACGGCCGGGCAGGCTCGCAGCCGCTTCACCTCTGCTCCTGCGCTCCGTCTCCCCTTCCTCCACGGGGGGGGGGAGCGCTCAGCCCTTGCACCACCATCCAACACAAATAGGGGAAGAGGCCCCCCCTCCTCCTCTCCCAGCCCAGGAGGGGAGCGCGGCCAGCAGCAAGGCTGGGGAACGTGGGGGGGGGACGGAGGGGACGTGGGGGGGGTTGGGGGGGGGGGGGGTCTCAGCCTGCTATGCAGGGAGCGGGGTTTGCATTTGCAGCCAGACCCAGCGGCAGCCCCCCCGTGCAATGGGTTCAGGGCAAGGGCAGCGACCCCCGCGGCTGAGCAGGGGGTGGGGGGCAAGGGGGGGGGTCCCGTCCGGCTGCAGAGCGAGGCGGCGGCTCCGGCCACGGGGGAGACTCGCTGCTGCCGCTCCTGCTGCGGCCGCCTGATGGAGCTCGCGCCGCCCCTGCCCGCCTGACGTCATGGGCTCCCAGGGTTGGGGGGGGGCTACGCGGCAGCCGGCTACCGCGCATGCGCCTCCCGTTGCCTCCTGCTGGAAAGCGGGGGGGGGGGGGGCGCCTTTTGCAAAGCCAGGCTTCCAGGCTGGGCGCAGGCCGAGCTGAGCCGGCTGCCCGCGGGAGGTGGGGTGCAGGTGCATTCAAACCACCCCCCCCCGCTTGCTGCCAGAGCAGCCCCCCCCTTGCATGCACCAGGAGGGGCCATTCCCCTGCAGCCCCCACACCCATTGCATAGCCTTGCACCTGCATGCAAACCAGCCACTCCTCCTTGCAAGAGCAGCCCCCCCCCCAAGGTGGGGGGGGGGACCAACCACCCAGCCCCTCATTGCAATGGCCCCTTTCCATGGCCAGAGAGAGATGCATGTCTCTCGTCAGATGCATTTCACTGCAAGGAGGCGATGCAGCGCACTAGTATGCACGCGCATGCAAAAGAGGGAAGTGTCTGTGCAGGAATCCAGATCCCGCTCATGGCCAGAGCAGCTCCTCCCCCCCCCAAACTGCAAAAGGAGGGTGCAGGCCGTGCTACATTTGTGCCAAGCCCCCGGCACCTCTAGGCTTGGCAGTTCATAGCCACGGCACATCTCAGCTTGCTGCACCCGTGATGCAAGTAAAGAAGTGCCTTGAGCCCCAGAACCTAATTGCTTGAGCCCCGATACCACTCTCATTACCAATTAAGCACTGGGTGCATATGCCTGAAAGTCTCCCATCCCCTCATTGCACTAGCAGCCTTCCATTAGAAGAGAAGGGTGCACTTGCATGCAAACCAGTCGCCCCTTACTGCGATAGGTCCCCGGCTCTGCAAGCAGATATGCATATCAGCGAACCCGTCATTGGACTCGTATCCTTCCATTTCAAGAAGGTGATGTCTGTGCATGCTAGTCGGCTTCCCCACACTTTGCAGAAGTGGCGACGCATGCATGCAAACCAGCTATTGACCATTGCAATAATATGCACACCCTTGCAAGCGGGAAATGCTTGTATTTGCAAAGCATGCACCCCGAGCTGCATGAGATATGCATTGACACGCAAACCAGCCCCACCCCCGATTGCAGTAAGGAGATGCATGTTCACCCTACCCAACGCCCCAAGCCACCGGTCCCTACTGCTCCCCAATTGCATGAAGGAAATAAAAATGCATACGCAAGCATTGGGACTGCATTACTGTCATACTGCATTATACTGCGGTCATTGGGCTGTTATTGTATTTACCTTTTGGGTGCGTTTACTAGAGGCCCTGTCAGCAAAAAAAAAAAAAAAGGCAGGCGGAAAAGACTCGCTCAAGCTAAGCCACTTCTCAGCGAACACGGGAGAGTTGTTAAAAGACGGTGCCGGGCCAGAAAAAGGCCTGGGAACACCGGAGAGCAGAGGAACCGAGGTCGGTGTAGAAAGGAACACGCTCTCAAGAGAGGTGGGGTATTCGTCATTGTTCGAGGGAACCAGACAGTCTACACTTGGAGCTAGGGCTGGGATTCCCAGCTCACGTCGCCATGCTCACACAAGTTAACGCACTAAAAATACTAGTGTTGCCACATTCGCATGGGCCAGCTTTGCTGAACACTAGCCCGCATGGGGCGACGTACCCGAGTGGCTAGCCCAGGTTGCTATCCATGCTCCTACGGCTTCATTTCTATTGTGATCTGAGCTGGCTTGATCAAAGCTAGATCGTGCATGCAGGGCTGCCAACCTCGAGATCAAAATCATGGATCAGACCCTCACAAATCAGGAGACATTTTTCTTTCAATACTATATTGTGGGTTTTGGGGGTCTGTCTTTTGATTGTCAAACTCCCCTGCCCATCCCCAGTGTGTGGGGGGGACAATGAGCGTTGCCCCCCTCTCCCGAATTGATTGGGTCAGGTGATTTCGGCTTCTGCTGCAAAGTTACAAATGACTAGGGGTATGAAACAGCTTCGATATGAGGAGTGATTAATAAGACTGGGACTTTTCCGCTTGGAAAAGAGACAACTAAGGGGGGATATGAGAGAGGGCTATAAAATCATGACTGGTGTGGAGAAAGTAAATAAGGAAGTGTTGTTTACTCCTCATAACACAAGAATTAGGGGTCACCGTATGAAATTAAAAGGCAGCAGGTTTAAAACAAACAAAAGGAAGTTCTTCTTCACACAACACCCAGTCAACCTGTGGAACTCCTTGCCAGAGGATGTTGTAAAGGCCAAGACTATAACAGGGTTCAAAAAATAACTAGATAAGTTCATGGAGGATAGGTCCATCAATGGCTATTAGCCAGGATGGGCAAGGATGGTGTCCCTGGCCTCTGTTTGCCAGAAGCTGGGAATGGGCAACAGGGGATGTTTCACTCGACGATTACCTGTTCTGTTCGTTCCCTCCAAGGCACCTGGCCGTGGCCACTGTCAGAAGACAGGGTATTGGGCTAGATAGACCTTTGGTCTGACCCAGTATGGTCGTTCTTATGTTCCGCTGCTCGATTTCTAAGAAGTCAGAATAATGATACACAAGGACCCATAAACAGAGAGAGAGAAAACAGGCTGCTCCTAAGGCAGTGCGCTGCAACTCAGCCCACCTTGCTTAAAGCTGGCTCTTTCCAGACTGACTCAGAGCCCCCTAGCCCGCCAAAAGGAACAGGCAACCACCCCCGCTTTTGAACTTGCAATTCCAACACATTCCTCCTTGGAGCCTTGGACCCGGTCCGGAGGCATGTCTACACTGCAGCACATGTAGCGGTAGCTTTGCTCCAACTAGCTCGTATAATCAGAGCAGTGAATCCGCCGCAGCACCAGCTGTACGACAGAGATGATGAGAGGGGAGAGATGAGGGACAATTATACCAGGGCTCCCAGCTCAGGGGGGCCCCAGAACATCTGTAAAATGGGTGAAAGGAGAGAGGACGGGGCCCCCGCAAACATGATGTACCAGGGCCCCAAATTTCTCTCCACAAGACTCAGCCCTGGGTATGCACTCGACTGGCTAGCCCCAGCTCCACTGTTATTGGAGCGAGCGAGATCAAAGTGAGCTGGTGTACCTCTGCCTGGCTGCAGTCACCCCTGGGATATACCCTACGAGCGGGAGAATTGGGGAATTCCACCCCAGGAGGGGTAAGGGCACCAGACCTGGCACCAGATGGGGTGCACTTGGAGAGACCAGAGCCGTGCCGCTAGCCCTGTCCCCGGGACACACGCGATCCAGCCATCCCTCCCCCGGCCTGCAAGGGAAATGCAGGTTTGTGAAGGTCAAACCGTCACTGCCCACCCTGCATCTCAGAATCCCGTTGGAGACAGAATACAGGACGGGATGGATCTCAGTTCTGCACAGAGAGAGGAAACCCTCTGACCTTCTGAGAAGTGCCGTGGGATCCGCGTTCCCCCTAATGACCCAATGGTCCGGCTCTGCCCTGGTCAGATGCACATTGACACTGGTTTATTAGCCGCACAAAGAGTTTTGCATAGGAGGGATGAGGAAGGGAATTCCCTGCTAGGCTTCTCCATCTGGGAGCTGGACTCCGGACGCCTGGCTGCTGGTGACGTGTCCCTCACTTAGCCCCGATGCACAGCCGGGGGGTTATCTGCAGACTCAAAGGGTGCTGAGTCGAGGAGCCGGCTTTCAGAGCCACTCATGCTGTGCGGCTCTCGCGCCCAGAGCCCGAGGAGTCATTTGTCCTAGAGATAAACGATGCCCTGCCGGGGAAGCGGCTGGATAACGCAGCCTGGGGGCTGGGGAACACAACAGGGATTTCACTGGCACCCAGGCAAGATTGCACGGGGCACGCGGTTTAGACAGGGAAGGTGGGGCTGGTGTTAAAGCAGCAGCGTGGGACGCAGGAGACCTCTGGCTTCAATTCCTGTCGCTGCCAGGGTGACCCAGGACAAGACACTTAGCCTCCCCAGGCCTCAGCTTCCTGGCCATCACACGGGAATTGGCAGCTTTCCTTTGGCTGGCTTGCTCGGAGCAGGGACTGGCTATCACCATGCGTTATGTGCTGCACCTAGCACAGACTCTGCTGAGTTTATTGTGCCGGGCGCTGGGCATTATGTATTAGGTGCACCCAAGCGCCCCAGACTCGGACCCATCTCTCGCTGGGGCAGGACACGGTACAGACCCGACACAAAGATAACCCCTGCTCCGATTGCTGACCAGGACAAGAGCTGTGGTACAGCGTCGGGACTGTATTCGGCGCTGCAAATGCCACCAGCCGCGAAAGCGACCCGAATGATTTGCATGCAACAAACTAGAATGCTGGTATTCTTCTTATTCATTTGCATAAGAACTCGATTTGCCCCGGAAATAATTCCCTCCCCCGTCCCGCAAATATCAACCAGAAATGTTAATTTCTGGCCCCATAATGCAGCAACAAAATGTAACTGAAAACTCCCAAACTAAGCAGTTTCCCCGTTTTCAACAAACAAACAAACTTTACAGTTTGAAACCGAAAACCGAAATGTTTTCATTTTGAACCCACAAAATTGTGGTTGCCAAAAATGGGGGATGGGGGGACTGTTTTGGAGTGTCTGGGATTTTTGATTGAAAACCTGGCTATTTTAGTCAAAAAAAAGGTTTGTCTATTCAAAAGTAGTGTTTGATTAAGACAATTTTTCAGCGAAAAGCCTTTTGTTGGTTTTTGTTCGAAACAGCCCCCCGTAACGATCCGCACACTTGGTAGCATCTCGACAGCGCTGCCGCCCGGATCGGAAAAGGACCCAGAGCAGACGGCTGGCTGAATAGTTACAGACATGGACTGAAGATGGAGGCGGCAGCGGGAGACTCCTGGGTCCGAGTTTGCAGCCGCTGACGTGAGAATGGCGGCCTGCACTGGTCATGGGCTGACAGAAGCGACCCCAGGAGCGTGGCTTAATGGAGTAACAGTGTGCAGACCCCTAGGGAAACGGGAAACCCCACCGGCCGTGGCTGCGGGACACACCGTCCTCTGCACATACCCTGGGTGAGAAACATCCCCAGCTGGGTGGAGGGGTGGGCTTGCCTCCCTCCCAGGTGGTTGTGGGGCTGATTGGTGGCTGCTAGTCCCAAGGTGACATGGAGTATATGGGCACAGGAATCCGGGATTCCCAGCTGGCCCACAGGACCCCGCCTGGCAGTATGGGGCTCCCATCCGGACAGCAGGAGAGAGGAGGCGCACGGGCAGGTGAGATCACCCATCCCAGCCTCTCTGGGGAAGCGCCAGCTCATGCCGGACATCGCAGGCAGGAGCTGGGATCAAACTCAGCTGGCCAAGCACCTGTCAGGCTGCTGAGACCCACCCTGCAGCAAGGTGGGGTCAGGTGGGTCACGCTGCTGTAGGGAGCAGCCTGTTTTCTCTCTCTCTGTTTTTGGGTTTTGTGCCTGAAGGTTCTGGATTGTAAGAAACAAAGGGTGGGGGCGTCGCAACCTTCCCATGAGAGAGTTTGAGGTTTTAATCTAATGTGTGTGTGTGTGTGTCACGCGTGTGCTCCGTGAAACATACCAGCATGGAGGTAGAGTGTCTGGAACTAGCTCGCACACTCAGGGCCAGCCGGGCTGTTGTCTACAATGCCGCATGGTTTACAATCAAAACACAAACGTTTGGAGGCCGAGAAACTTGTCCCAAGCACCCGGGACAGTTCTGAGGCCAGGGGCTCGGGAGCGTTCAGAATGGGATTAGACGTCCGCGTGTATCCTAACCACGCCGGCGGCTGTCACGGTCGCCGAGATTGGAACTGATACGGGAAATCCACCCAGGCGCGGCGAGGCATCCAGCAGCTGTGTGTTGGGCCGAATCCGTCCCCCGGAGGCATGCGAACGCAAATGCTGTGATGGGGGCCCCAGCGCCCTGGCCTGAAACAGCTGCTTTGGGGCACGGGAGATTTTGCTGGATGGAGCTGGGGCGGAGATGGATCTTACGGTGGATTCTGTGGTCTCCATGAAGTCCACTTAGGGGCCCTGTCAAGACCCGGGGAGGCCATGGAAAGTCTCCCCTAGACTTCGCCAGGCTCTGGCTGGGCTCCGTCTTACAGCTCGTGTTGTTTATTCAGCTTGGTTGCACCGGTCGGTCTTCACAAGGCCTCGCGACCACATTCATGGGTACAGGCCCCTGGCTGTGCTCCAGCCTGCTGAGACCCACTGCAGACAAGGGACAAGGGACGAAGGGTCCGGTCCCCCGCGCAGGAACCGGTCAGCGGGTAGAGCCCAGGCTCTGGGGCACCGGGGGCACGGCTTCCTCTCGATAGGAGCGTCTGTCTGTACAGGGATGGCGCGAGGGGGGTGGGAGGCGTACGGGGGGGGTGTACGGGGATAGAGAGGCCAAGAGAAGACCAGCCAATGTTCATTTTGCTCTCCTCTGAGGGGCAGCAGGCTGCCGCATGACCTCACCACGCAACAATAACATCACACTCATCTCCATGGCAACCTCTAGTGACGTCACACCTTCGGAACGGTGACCTCGCGGCCCCTCCCGCCCCAGCCAATGTGGGGACCCGGGAGCCATGTAGGGGACGGTGGCGGCTGGCAAAGGAAAAGCGGCTTCGTCCCTCCGTCCAAACGCTGTCAGGGGGAGAGATGCTGCCGCGCCAGCTGTTCCCCCTGGGCAGCGCCTGGCCCCGGGGGAGAGCGCACGCTGCCCGCTCGTTCATTGCCTGGGAACACGTCCAACTTCCAAAGAGCGGGCTGGGGTGGGGGCCACAGGGTTACTCAACCCCAGCTCTCCGGCCTTGGAGCCGACGGCTGCTGGACAGCTGGGGAATTGGCCCAATTCCCATCCACTTCCTCGGGGCCAGCGGTCCACCCCCGCACGGTCAGCAGCGAGGCCGTTAACCCCGCTAGCCCGGGCTGCAGCCCATGCTCGGGCCATTCCCTGCTCCTAAAATCCACCCCGCCTTCAGCTTGCACGCGGGCAAGGGCCCGGCTTGAAAGATTCCCGTTGATTTGCAACGAGCAGACCCGAAATGTCCCCCCGCCCCCCATGATAATGGAGAGCTGGCATTTCGGGTTATCGATCCCTCCTCTAGTTCCTCCCTTCCCCGCGCCACGATGCCCTGCTCTGTGGCGTTATGGGGGCAGAGCGGCATGGTATATTTACACCCCAGAGGTGGCTGCATTTTAGGGGTGGGGAAATGGATGCCCCCTCCCGCAGAGCACGGAAGGGGCCCCGGGACCCCCCGCAGGTGGCCTCTGTGTTGCTCGGGGAAGCGATTGGACCCTGCTGGTTTAAGGACTGCTGCTGGAGCGTGGCAGATGCCCCCTGAGCTAGAGGAACGTGAGCACGGAGCCGAGCCCGCAGCCGGAGATGGCCCAGCGCTGCTGTTCCAGCACCGCCCTGGGCGGTTATATCCCCCCGCAGGGCGAGTCGCTGGCGGTCCCGGCGCCTGGGCCTTCGCCCTCCGTGCCCAGGTCAATCATTGACAGGTTTTTCCTGCACGGCCCGCAGGGTTGGGTTGATTCTGGCCGCTGCCCACTGCAGGATGGGGCTGGGGGCTGCTGATCCAGGACCCTGATGGGGCAGGGCAGCCCCTGAGCTGGGAACACTTCGTCCCGGGCGGAAAAACAACAGTGAGGAGAGCAAGGTTCAAAGGTCAAGGCCCATGCGGCAGCGCTGGGTTTGCTCCCTCCCCGCTCGCCGTGCCTGAGCTGCCAAGAGCGGAGGCCATCCAGTGGCCGCTCGCTCGGGGAACCTCTGGTGCAGCAACTGGCTTCCCCGCTAGGATCCCTTTGCAGGGACAAGCCGGCCGGCCAGGGGATCAGCTCTCCCCTACAACGCAGACCGGGGTGAGACCGGCTGCCCTGACACACGCAGCCGCATGGCCTGGGTCCAATTCAGAATCAGCGCGGGCTCAGGGAGCCGCCAGAGGCCTGGATAACCCCCCTGTGCAGAGAGGAGAAGGGACAGCCGATACAGCTATCAGCTAAACAGTCCGGAGGGAGGCCGGGGGGAGATCCTTCGGGAGCATTTGTTCTTGCAGCACAGGGACAAAGGGATGCTCAGTAACATTAAACAGGTGGGAAATTCAAAATGGCTACAAGGAAAGGCTTTCTCCACCAGATGTGTAATTAACCGGCGGAACTCGCTGCCACATGATGTCAAGGAGGCCAAGGATTTAGCAAGATCCGAAGAGGGATGGGCCATTTGTCTAGGTAACCGGACTAGCCAGAGGATAAAATGTCGCACTTCAGAGCTAAAGCCGGTATCTTACTCTTTGGGATTGGATTGGATCAGCCACCTGGGGGTGGCTGATCCCGCGACCACCACTGCAGGGTTTTTACAGCTTCCTCTACAGCATCTGGTGTTGCCCGCTGTCAGAGACGGGATACTGGGCTAGATGAGACTCAAGTCTGGCGCTTCCTATCTTCCTGTGCAGTCCACCCCTCTGCAGAGGGTCTCAGCCAAGGGTTATGCGTGATCCCTCTGCACTGGGGTGAATTTCATCCCCAATGCACACAGAGGGGAAAAATCTCCTTCCTGACCCCTGCGGCCAGGGTGCCCTGAAGCATGAGATTACCCAGCTCTGAGCTCAAAGAACTCCCGAGGCTGATCACGGGCCCTAAAACACTCCGGTTCTTTTCTGAACCCTCCCCCAGCTCTGTGATCAGAATTCGCCTCCGCCCCCTCCCTTGCGTTATCTGGTCAGAAGACGCCCCTGGAATGTTTCTCTTTCTTCCCGCAGATGCGATTGAACCTTGGAAAGATGAAAGCCCTGATTCCCAGGTCTGATCACATCCCGCATCCTCAGTTGTTTCACCAGCTGATCCCTTATAATCGCCCCTTGCCTGAGCTCAGACCCACCTGCCTGTCAGTTCCTGGCTCCTCCGTCGCCGCTTTCTTAAAGATCTAAACGGGGGAGGGGGGCGATAGGGTTGGATTCTTCCAGCCTCTTACAATGGTCCGGCTCTCCCAGGATCTATTCAAGGCGCTCCTCCCCCCCACTCATCCTCCCAGACGTCTCCCTCCGGCCTGCGCGTTCGATCGGTCCAGCCCTGTGGCTTTATCTGCCAGCAGCGGGAATTTCTTCCCCCTCTGGGGGCGGCTTCATTTGTCTCTCCGCAGGGCCCGTGACCAGACATCTCGCCTTTATTGTCCCTGTAACTGCGGGCCCCTCAGGTGATAATTCCACGCCTTCCCTTTAAGATGGTATTTAATGCAGCTCGCTTGGGGCCATGTAGCTCAGGCGAGGGGTGGAGGAGGGGGCTTAGGGGCTGGGCCTGGTGTGACCAAACCTCCCACTGATTTCACTGCTGCACCAGATGCTGCTGCCTCGAGGGGTGCAAAGAGCTTTGTGTAGGTTCCCACCACTAGGGGGCAGCATTCAGCCCAGTTCGGGGAGCGCACACCACTCCCCATCACCCAGCCCCACTTCCCCTCCCATTCACCACCTTCAAGCTCTCCTCAGTAGAGCCACCTCGGGGCTGCTCTACTTTACGCGCTGCACCCTCAACCTGACCCTAGGACCGGAGCAGGGCTGACGCAGAGCCCTTATGCCAGCTCCATGCTGGGGGGCGGGAGCAGATCCTGCATGGGGGGATTTGTAGGGAGCTGTTTCCACCTCCTTTAAGGCACCCTTAGGCCGCTGGAATGGCATGGGGGGGCCCCTGAGAGGGACTGAGAATCGGGCCCTATATGCAAATAGCTCCCCATGTCATGGGCTCAAGAGGCATAGCCAGGAAAATGTCCACTTCTGGGCGACCTCACCGGACGGGAATCACAGCTGAAGTCTCTCTGTGAGCGCCCCCCCCCCCGCCCTCCTCTGCACGTGGTCATGTGCCTGGCAGCCCCTCGCTCCCAGCCCCAGAGCCCAGCCTGGCACACGGCTCAGGACCATTTCCCTGGGGTTAAGCCGCAGAGGGAGACATGGGGGCAGGGAAGCAGCAAACGGCAGAGAAGAAAGGGGCCCGTGTGTATCCAGCATGGGGGCTGCGGCGGGCCAGGGCTGACCCCCGGCTTTGAGCCCAGCCTGCGGAGGGTGGGCTGGAAACCTCGGCTCCCCGCGTGCTCTGCTGATCCAAATCAGGCCCGCTGTGCCAGCCGGGCAGACGGAGCAGCGGCCGCACCCACCTCCCGGGACACAAACGGGCTGGTGAGCCGTTGCCAAAGTTGCCCCTCTCCACCTGGGCTGGGAGGAGCCCCGTCTCTGAGTCGCCCCACTTGGGCCAGGGCGCTCAGAGCCACCCAGAGCTGGTCTCAGTGTCGCCCCCCATTGGGCTGGGCCGGTAGGAGTCATCACTTCAAACCCCAGCGGCTGCCGGTGCAGCGTTCCTTCCAGGAGGGACCTGCCTCCCGGCTCGCTGGGCATGAGGGGGTGAGGCGGGCACAGCCAGAGACCCTGGCCCATCGCTGCCCCCCCCGCTGCCCCGGCCGGTCACACGCTAACCCCTCGTGTTCGATTCCAACTGGAGATTTGGCAAGGGGGCGACACTCCCAAGCTGTCAACGGGAGAGGACCTGCTTGGTCCTGCTGGGTGTGGGGGGAAGCCAGGCAGGTCGGGGCTGGTGCAGGGGGCACCCCGCAGACTAAGGGGGAGGTGGCTACGGGGTGGCGGGGGTGGATGCTGGAGAAGGCGCTGCAGGGGGGAAGGGCGGCACCGCGGGCCACATCTGCTTCTCATAAAGGCCCCGAGCGATGAACTGCTGCAAAACGCGGCAGCCCCAGCTGCGAAGAGCAATGACAGGAATGTGGAGAATTGCAGAAAGGCCCAGCCGTTCACCCCCCCACACGTCCCGCCCCCACCCAAGTGCCACCCCGGGGGGACCCGCTGCGGGGGAATGGCTGGGCCACTTGGACACCATCCCAAGTGCCAGGGGGTGGACTCACAGCTGGCCCCGGGAGCAGGGGGCCAGAAGACGGTTGTTTAATGGATTACGTTTTCAGCTGGGTCGGCCTGTCTGAAATTCCTTCCCGAGGCGGCCACAAACCGCCCCCCGTCCTGCTTCGGGAAAGGGTGGAGGCCGAGACGAAGGCTGTGCAGAGGAGCCCTGGCCCGTAGGGGGCGCTGCCCTCTGGAACTAGCAGCATCTAGAGCAGGGGCGGGCAAACTTTTTGGCCTGAGGCCACATTGGGTTTCCAAAATTGTATGGAGGGCCGCGAAGGGGAGG
Source organism: Chrysemys picta bellii (assembly GCF_011386835.1). NCBI lineage: Eukaryota > Metazoa > Chordata > Testudines > Emydidae > Chrysemys > Chrysemys picta. Next base: position 13,463,940 of record NC_088812.1, on the reverse strand, counting down.
CTGTGCCTCCCCAAACAGCCAGGCGTGGCCCGGCCCCCACCCCCTATCCGACCCCCCCTGATTCTCGCCCCTGACAGCCCCCCCGGGACCCCTGCCCCATCCACCCCTCCCTGTCCCCTGACCAGCCTCAGATCCCCCACCCCTGACTGCCCCCCGTCACCCCATCCAACCTCTCCTCTCATTCCTGACTGCCACCGGGGACCTCTGCCCCATCCAACCACCCCTTCTCCCTGACCGCCCCCGGAACCCCTGCCTGACTGCCCCCTGCCATCCCATCCAACCCCCTACCTCCTTCCTCACTGCCCCCCCGAAACCCCTGCTGCCATGTTCCCCGCCCTCTGACCGCCCTGACCCCATCCACATCCCCCGCCCCCTGACCACCACCCGGAACCCCCCTGCCCTCTATCCAACCCCCCCTGCTCCCTGCCCCCTTACTGCCTTGCCTGGAGCACCGGTGGCTGGTGGCGCTACAGCCGCGCCGCCCAGAGCACCAGGACAGGCAGCCGCACCGCCTGGCGGGAGCCAGTCACGCCACCGCGCAGCACAGAGACTGGGTCAGGCTGTGGGCTCTGCAGCTGCGCTGCCCCAGGAGCTCGCAGCCCCGCCGCCAAGAGCATTGTGCCGGAGCAAGCTGAGGCTGCAGGGGAGGGGGAACAGCAGGGGAGGGGCCGGGGGCTAGCCTCCAAGAGCAGGAGCTCAGGGGCCGGGCAGGAGGGTCCCGTGGGCTGGATATGGCCTGCGGGACCGAGTTTGCCCACCTCTGTTCTAAAGTATCCAACAGACATCAGGGCCCTGTTGTACCGGCACTCCACAAATGGACAAGGGGATGGTGGGGAAACTGAGGCACGGCTTAGCCATGGTCTCTTCCCCGCCCCCCAGCTCTGCCAATGCCCCTAACTCCCGACTTGCAGCCCCCTGCAAGCCCACCCCTGGGCTCCCCACCCCCATCTCTGCCAGTGCTCCTGCCCCACAGCCCCCCATTTCCGGCTCTCCATTGGACCAGCAGGAAGCCCCGTCCCTGTAAGACACAAGCCAGCGTGTCTCGGAGTTGCCACTGAGTCGCTGGGGAGTGCAGGGGGCACCTGCCCATACAGAGAGCTGCAGGTGCATGCTGCGTTTTGGGGCTGCATCTCCCCCACAGCTGCACTCCCCTTCCTCAGCCCCACTCCCCTGCTGAGACGCGTGGGTGGCTGGGGGACGCCCCCTCATCTACGCAGCTCTGCTCCGGCCTGGGCCTGTTTTCAAGGAGCCCCCAAGAGGGGCCCAAGGCCAGGGAGCCGGGACCCCTCGGGGGCAGCTCTAAGAAGGAGACACAAACGCAGAGACCGGGGACCCGGCAGGGGCTTGCAGGGCTGGTCCGGTCCAAGGGGAGCCCCGAGATTTTCCTCCCCATCAGAGGCCAGGTTGCTGGAGCTGGCGGTGCACAAGCCCCCCCTGGTGGCATCGAGATGGATAGTGAGGAGATTTCAAGAGCTGTTCGCCTCTGGAGGAGGAAGTGGGACGCGGCTTTCGCTTTGCAACCCTGAATGGGTTACCTAGGGAGGTGGTGGAATCGCCTTCCTTAGAGGTATTTAAGGCCCGGCTTGACAAAGCCCTGGCTGGGATGATTTAGTTGGGGGTTGGTCCTGCTTTGAGCAGGGGGTTGGACTAGATACCTCCTGAGGTCCCTTCCCACCCTGATATTCTATGATTCTATAATAGCCTATGACCTACCCTGGAGATGGAACCCCGCCGACGCCATGTCTCCATTAGCTCTGCTGGCAAAGCGTGGCAATCACAGCAACCCCTCCTGCCGGACACGCCGCTTGCACCGGCGTAAAGAGAGTTGGGTTTTGCCAGGATCTTGTACATTGAACGAAATCAACGATATCGGCAAACGCGCCTTTCTGCTGGCGTCGTTGCAGCTACGTTTGGGCTTTTGTCGGGACAGGACGGTTGCAAACAACTCCCCCCTTCCCGCGCCGGACATTGCTGTCCCGGCAAAAGTTTCCAGCGCCGAGAACTTCATTTGGGGGGCGGTTGCAAAGCAGGGATTTGGGTTTATTATTTGACCTCTGTTTAGAAGTGGGTGGGGACAATTCTCCCTTCCTCCCCCCGAATTAAGAGCTCAGCAGAGTGCATGGAGGCGGGGGGACGACACTCCATGCCTTAAGGGAGGGCATTGTATTCACATTCCTAAACCTCCCACCCATGAAACAGGGAGGCTGGCGGAGTGGACTTGGTAGGGCCTTAATGATTCGAGATTTGGAATAAACCCACTAGATGTCAGCATGGAGCTGAGCCCAGGCCTGGACGAGTGGTGTTTTTACAAGGTTGCTAGTGCAGCCCGTAGGTGTAATTTCCCACCCCCGGGCCGCCTCCGCCACCCCCGTTGCCTGGCAAATACAAACGGAGGCACTTGGCATGGGCGTGAAAGACACGGCCCTGGGAACCGGCACTGGGCTACCTAGGTTCTGTGCAGAACTGGGAGATCTGTGACTTGTGTTTTCATAAGCACGGGGCATGCCCCCGGTGGTCTGTTCAGGGTGGGTGACTTGCTGTGGAGTTGGAGCCAAAGGGGTCGTCAGGGGCGGTAAAACCAGAGAGCATCCCCACCCGGACACGCACAGCAGCTCAGGGTGTTTCTCCAAGCCCCAAATGGGGGTTAGCCGGGTGAAGGGAATTTACACCTTAATCTTCCTTTGCCAGCTTCTGTGAGATCCCACAGGTGTGGGAGGAGCTCCCCTTAAACAATCGCAAAGCCCCCTCCGTAGCCAGCTTCAACTACCCCTCCAGCTCCGTCCTTTGCTAGGAGAGTTGATAAAATATGTGGCAACAGTGATGGCCGTTGGTGTGTGGTGATTTCTGCCGCTCACACTGCCCAGCGCTGTCTCGTTGTTTGCTTGTACTCCCCTGCCTCCCTGCGTCTGTCTAGATTGGAAGCTCCTCGGGGCAGAAATCTGTGTTTGCCTGGCACCGTAGAGTTCTGGCCCGAGACCGGGGCTTCTAGGACTTGGACACAGAGACGGGATATCGGGCTCATGGCCCCTTGGTCTGATTGCATCTGGACATTCCCATGCCCAAGGGGACAGTCAGATAAATGGCAAGTTAGCAAATTCCAAACCGCCTGCTTTTTTCACGCAAGTAGCCTGCGGAACTCACCGCCACAGGACATTGTCAAAGCTGAGACCGCAGGCTAGATTCAAAGCGTCATTGATGAGGACAGCAAGGATATCCAGTGTTGGAATAATTAACATTAACTTAGCCGCTGCCTTCTCGGCTGCCAGCTTGGGATTGAACCGGGGACTTCTAAAGCAGGAAGTATGAGTTACTGGAGCTTCAAGGCTCCGCTCAGCAGTTGGTTGCGCTAACAGAGCTTTGGGTCGGATGGGGAGGGGCTCAGACGGCCTGCATAAGTGCATTGTATAGATAGTTGAACTATTGGGAAGTCGAGCAAGATCTTCCTGGGGGCGGGGGGGGGGGGGATTATCCAATCTCTCCCATTTTGGGGTTTTTACGCAGTATGTGGCGCTAGCCACTGTCGGTGACAGGAAAGCGGCTCTGACAGATGTGGTAACTTCCTGCAACGTCCTTGAAGAACCCCACTGAATTCAGTGTCTTTGGGGTGCCTTGTACTTGATGCAAAGGGTCTGTACTACAGGGGGCCGGGCGGCGCTTCATTTGTAATGAAAGAGGTGCTGGGGGACAAGACGTTAGGTGCCTGGGCTTAAGCAATTGTTTTACACTCATCACTGATGCGGCAAGCCCAGAGGTGCCGGGGCTCTGAACTGCCAGGCCCAGAGGCGCCGGGGCTACGAACTGCCAGGCCTGGAGGTGCCGGGGCTACGAACCGCCAGGCCTGGAGGTGCCGGGACTACGAACTGCCAGGCCTGGAGGTGCCGGGACTACGAACTGCCAGGCCTAGAGGTGCCGGGGCTCTGAACTGCCAGGCCCGGAGGTGCCGGGGCTCTGAACCGCCAGGCCTGGAGGTGCCGGGGCTACGAACTGCCAGGCCTGGAGGTGCCGGGACTATGAACTGCCAGGCCTGGAGGTGCCGGGGCTCTGAACCGCCAGGCCTGGAGGTGCCGGGGCTACGAACCGCCAGGCCTGGAGGTGCCGGGGCTACGAACCGCCAGGCCTTGAGGTGCCGGGGCTACGAACCGCCAGGCCTGGAGGTGCCGGGGCTCTGAACCGCCAGGCCCGGAGGTGCCGGGGCTCTGAACTGCCAGGCCTGGAGGTGCCGGGGCTACGAACCGCCAGGCCTGGAGGTGCCGGGACTACGAACCGCCAGGCCTGGAGGTGCCAGGACTACGAACCGCCAGGCCTGGAGGTGCCGGGGCTACGAACCGCCAGGCCTGGAGGTGCTGGGGCTACAAACCGCCAGGCCTGGAGGTGCCGGGACTACGAACTGCCAGGCCCGGAGGCGCCGGGGCTACGAACTGCCAGGCCTGGAGGTGCCGGGGCTCTGAACCGCCAGGCCCAGAGGCGCCGGGGCTACGAACCGCCAGGCCTGGAGGCGCCAGGGCTCTGAACCGCCAGGCCCGGAGGCACCAGGGCTACAAACCGCCATGCCTGGAGGTGCTGGGGCTCTGAACCGCCAGGCCCGGAGGCGCCGGGGCTCTGAACCACCAGGCCCGGAGGCGACAGGGCTCTGAACTGCCAGGCCCGGAGGTGCCGGGGCTATGAACTGCCAGGCCCGGAGGCGCCAGGGCTCTGAACCGCCAGGCCCGGAGGCACCAGGGCTACAAACTGGCAGACCTGGAGGTGCCGGGCTCTGAACCACCAGGCCCGGAGGCGCCGGGGCTCTGAACTGCCAGGCCCGGAGGTGCCGGGGCTACGAACTGCCAGGCCCAGAGGTGCCGGGGCTCTGAACTGCCAGGCCCGGAGGTGCCGGGACTCTGAACTGCCAGGCCCGGAAGCGCTGGGGCTATGAACTGCCAAGCCTGGAGGTGCCGGGGCTCAGGCCGCATAAGCCCTCACACAAATAAAGACTGTAAGCTCTGTAGCGGGGAGATGGGATGTAGAGTTATACTGAGGGGTTCTGGGGGTGCCCTGCTTGGCAAATGGGGGCTCAACTTGGGAATGGCCAAGAAGCCCTGCTATGCTCCATCCAGCGGTGCACCCCACTCCCGGGCACAGACCCCCCTGGTGCTAGGAGCTGTACAAATACAGCATAGGCCTTGTGCTGACCCCTTCCCACTGGGGGCGGGTGGGGGGGTGGCACCCTCTTTACAACATCTCCCATTGAAAGCCACAGCAAAGCCAAAGCACCCCTACACCCTGACCCTTCCCGCCCTCTTGGCGGGACGTATTCTGGGCTGGATCCCGCGTGAACCAGGCGTAGTCCCTTGGAACGGAACAGAGGCGCTGGATGCCTGCGATGGACTCCGCCTCATCTGTCAGTCCCTCGCTCGTCCTGCACGCAGCTCTCCGACGTGTTTGTGCCGACTGGTCTCTGGCACTGCCCTTGGCCAGCCAGACGGGAGCCTGGGCTGGCATGTGGCCGACCGGCAGGATAAACAGCCTGGCACGTCGTTTGCGGGACACCATTCCATCATGCCTGGTGGATGTCCAGGGCGCGTTACTCTGGCCAGCTGGGGAGAGGAGCTGAAATCAACTGGCTCCAAACTTCAGGGAGTCGCAGGGAAGAGGGGTGGGGCCTGGGGAAACCAGCCCACAGGTGGATCATTGCATAATCCATGCCGTGCCAGCTTGCCTGGAGACAGGGCTCTGTGGAGCGTGAAAGCGTGTCTCTTTCGCCAACAGAAACTGATCCAATAACAAATATTGCCTCTTCCAATATTGGACTTGGAAAAGGTTCAGAAAAGGGCAATACAAATCATTAGGGGTATGGAACGGCTTCCATAATAGGACTTTTCAGCTTGGAGAAGAGACGACTAAGGAGGGTATAATAGAGATCTATAAAATCATGATTGGTGTGGGGAAAGTAAATAAGGAAGTGTTATTTACTCCTTCTCGTAACACATGAACTAACGTGTAACCAAATGAAATGAATAGGCAGCAGGTTTAAAACAAATACAAGGAAGTATTTCTTCACACAACGCCCAGTCAACCTGTGGAACTCCTTGCCAGAGGATTTTGTGAAGGCCAAGACTATCACAGGGATCAAAAAAGAACTAGATAAGCTCATGGAGGATAGGTTCATCAATGTCTATTAGCCAGGATGGGCAGGGATGGTGTCCCTGGCCTCTGTTTGCCAGCAGATAGGAATGGGCAACAGGGGATGGATCACTTGATGATTCCCTGTTCTGTTCATTCCCTCTGGGGCACCTGGCATTGGCCACTGTTGGAAGACAGGATTCTGGGTGAGATGGACCTTTGGTCTGACCCAGTCTGGCCGTTCTTATCTACCACCTTGTCTTCCTCATATTCTGGGAGCAACTCAGGTACAGCAACACCTCAAACAGCTGTCCTGGACTCAGTCGCGCCCCTCTGGACGTGGGAAATCTATTTCATTCTTGTCCTTCCTCAGAAATTACACCTTAAGTCCACTATTCCGTTTCCGACTGCCCACTTAGTACCAATTAGTCACTAATAACTGATTATCTGTTACTCCTGTGCTGAGCTCCGGCCTGTGGGTCAGTTACACACAGGAGGAAAAGAAAACAGTGATGCAGACTCTAGGTGTGTTTTATGTAAGCTTGTGCATTTACGAACTAGACACCAGTGGTGGGACGGAAGTGGTCGTGAACAGCATAGAGGCAATCACCTGTATCTCAGTCCAAACACCACTGCCTGGTTCTCAGGGGGGTGGGGGGAAATCTCTACCCCATTAATTAACTCTAGCTAGAGATATTAAGACACAAGGCAAACTCTCCTGCTGCTTGCAACAGCGCTCTCAAAAAGAAACCACCTCACAAAATTGACAGCCAACCTCCCCCCCGCCGTTTCTCCCAAAGACTGAACACTTGCTCACACGATATGAAAAAAAGACTTTGGTAACGACACCACCTGGCGACCCCTACCATTGTTGCCTGATTTAGGAGGTTAATAATATGAATTTGGATAGTGGGTTTTAGCCTCGCCAATCTGCTTGATCAGAAGATAATAAGGTTCTTGTCCTGAATCAGGCTCCACAGAATTTACAAAGGACCCTCGGGGGTATGACAGGAAATCCCCACTGAGACAGTTAAAGCCTTCAAGACTTTTTATTAAGACAAATGAAACAGTAATTAAATGGTAAAATAATCCGAGTAACAAAGTTACGATTGTATTACTGCTATTTACAAGATACAGGTGGTGTTCTATGCTTCAAAGCTTTGATTAACATAGTCAGACACCCTTCCTTGATAACCTGGTGGTGAGAGACACAGGCCCAGCCTCGCCTCTGGCGGTTCAGGTTCCTTAATTCTTGAGTGACAGTGCAGAGCTTAGAAGCTGGAGCTAAGAGCTATTGAAGCTAACTTCGAGTTTACTTAACTAACCTCAACTTAAAATCTAAGAAACAAGACTAAGACCGAAAGTTTAGGGAACCCAACTTAGCCAGTCCCTTTGGAACGTAGAAAGTTTAAGAAGAACAAGTACAGCGTCCCTAGCAAGGTGGGTCGCCTCGTTTATAGGGCACAGGTGCCTGAACCCTCCTGGGTCTTTTGGTTCTTTCTTTGGGGGTGCACCTGTTAAGTTTGAGGGGACAGACTTGGAACCTCCCTATGCCATTCTGCCATTATCTAGCTAGGTAGGTGAAAGGTCTGTGACATGGGTGTGTGTGTTGACTTTGCTATCTCGGTGAAAGATCCCAGACATAAATATACGAACTCTGCCTTAGCTCAGCATACAGGATCTGGCCTGTAGGTCCCTCGCGTTACAGCCAAATCTGTAAACCTGTTACAATAAACCAAATACTTCAACTATAAGCAAAGAGAGCTATAGATATGCAGGCAAGCAGGTTAATCCTCCAGGCTACCCCATCGGACAGTTTTTGCAGTGCCAGGAATCCCCAATCAAGGAGCCAGGCCGAGCCGATGCGCTAGATGCTGTAGAGACACGAAACCAAGAACTCAGGCCTGGTTGCAGCGAGTTGAAATCAGCGATGCCTCCAGAAGTCAGCTGGGAGGTGCTGGCCTGGTTCCCGAGCCCACGAAGAACTCCCTGCAATGCCCAGGGTCTTCCCAGCTCTTCTGCCACGGCACCATTGTATGAATGCCAACAAAACTCGCCAAGGAACACAAACCTCACAATTAAAGCAGGCTGGGCTGCCTTTCGCTCCATGCCTGGGCTAGTCACGGGAACTATCCTTCTCCTATCTGCAGCCACCTTCCACCTGGCCCCTCGCAGCCCTTCACAGAAAACCCAGTCTCTGCTTCTCAGCTGCACCTGATCATCTAACAAGGCTGGCCGGCCACGGGCTCTCCCAGGACAGACCCGGTTTGAGCTGATTTTGTCCACATGGGAGCTGGCCCCGACTGAACTCAGACCGATTTTACAAATGATTGTGGTGAGACTGATGCAATGTAGACGGATGCGCCCCAGCCTCAAGGTGTCGGGTAAGTTCATGTCTGTGCTTGTGAGGGTGAGTATGCACCCTCTGTGTGTGTGTGTGTGTACACGTCTGGGGATGTGTCTGTGTGTATGTGCATGTATGGCTGAGTGTGTGCGCATGGGTGTGTACATGTGTATGTTTGTGTATGGCCAATGCCGGGTTTACAATGGCGCTAGTGGCCAGAATGGGCCCTGTCCTGTCCTGCATGATCAGAATGGGCCCTGTCCTGCTCCGCTTGCACTGCGCCCCGAGACCCCACTGGCTCCCCCCCGCCCACCACTTGCTCCTCTCGGCCTGCCTGACGGCCGGGCAAGGGCTCTTCTCCACCTCCTGGCCCCACCCTCCGGCTCCTGCCTCCTCGCCCGACCCCAGCGCCCCTCTCGCTACAGGGCCCAGCCCCAGCTGCACTGCCAGGTCCGCCCGGCAGACACAGTCACTCCCCAGAGGGACGGTGAGTGTGACCGGGCGGCAGGCCGTGGGGGAGTGGGTTTCTGGAGGACCTGGGAGGGGAGGGGTGCGTTGTGAGGGGGCGGGGAAGATCTCTGTGTGTGTTGGGGCACTAGGGAGTGGGGGTTCTGTGTGGGGTGCTGGGCAGTTGTGGTGGGGCTGTGGGCGGGGGGGGCGCTGGTGGTGTGCAGGGCGCTGTGCATTTTTGGCAGGATCTGGCAGGGGCGCTGGGCACAGTGCGTCTGGGGGGGCTCTGGCCATAGGGAATCGGGGGTGGGAGGTGTTCAGGTGTTGGGCACGGAGGACGTGTGGCGCGGCATGGGGCATGCTGGCAGCACAGGGCGTCTGGCACCTGCCGGTTTGTAAATAGTGCCCTCGTACGGGGCTGGGCAGAGCGCGGCCGCCCCTGCCATGTGTCACGGACGCACAGATCGTGCCCACTCTTGGCCCCGTGCGGTCCGTGGGGGGTGCCCCTTTCAGTGAGACAGCCCTTCTCGGGGGTCCACTCTCTCTCGGGGTCAGGCCCCTCCACCTCCTGGAGCCGCACCTCTCGGAGCCTCAGCACATCTGTCTCTGCCATGGGCCCCCTCAGGGAGTCCACTCGCTCTGGACCCCCCCGGGCCTCCAGCCCCGAAGGGGTTGATGCCACCCTGTTCTCTAGACCGGAGTGACTCTCAGCCAGCATGAAACAGGAGGGTTTATTGAGAGTTGAACACAGCACAGGAAACTCTCAGGGCCTCAGGCCTGGCCTCCCTCAGCCCAGCACACCCCAGTCTCTCTGCATCCAGGTGGGCTCTGCCTGCTCCCCCTCTCCAGCCCCGAGCCCCCCTGCTTCCCAGCTGGGCATCTGAGATCCCCGGCCCCAGGCCCCGCCTCTGCCCATTGTCTTCTCTCCAGGGAAACAGGGTCGTAAACTGGGGCCTCCGCTCCTGCTTCTGTCCTCTGGCTGGAACCGGCTGGTTAGGTCACTGGGTCCTCACTCTGCCCATTGTCCTCCCACTGGCCAGAACCGGCTGCAACTCCTGAGCTGGGTCTCCGGGTCCGGTTGCTGGGGTATCCATCCTCCAGGCCATCGGCTGCGGTCCCAAGTTCCCTCTCCGGTCCTCTGCAACAACAAACTCCCTCTCCCCTCCCCTCGTTAAACCAGTAACACCCAGGGAAACTGAGTCCCACCCCCTCCGCATGCAAACCATTGAAACCCCACCAAAAACAAGAAAAAACAAGAAAATCGCCCACTTCGTCACACCATGCCATTGCCCCTGGCCAGCCCCTCACTCCGAGGACCGACCCCCCGCCATGCTCCATTGTCCCTATAGGGACCCCAAAATATGTTTGGCACTGGGCCCACAAAAGGTTAATCCAGCCCTGTGTATGGCTACATGTGTGCATGGATGTATATGTGCATATATGTGTCTGTACATGTATAGCTACACGTGTGCTTGGGTGCATACATGTGTCTGCATGTACATGGATGGCTATTTGTGGGTGTGGGTGCACCTATGTGTCTGTGTGCATGTACACGTGTGGGTCTGCGTGTCTTTGTGCACATGCGTGTGTCTGCGTGTGACGGGTCACAAGGCATACCCAGAAGGGGGGAGGGGGAGGTTCTCTGGTCATTTAAGCCTTGATGCAGCGTCTCCAACCCCCCTGGAGCCCAACACCCTCCCCCGAGTGCTCCCCCTTCATTCCAGTCCAGCAGAATGGTCGGTTTCCCGTCAGCGGTGGGAGCGCTGACTGGGACCCAGCCAGCCTGGGCATCGCGCAGCAACAAACACAGGCCAGGCTGCCAATACCACGCTCTGATGGCCCGACGAATTAACTCCCTAACCGCCCGCACCGGCGGGTCCGGCCTGCCTGGACCACGGGCAGACCTGGGGGGTGAACCGGGGGCTTCAGCTGAGCGATCATTCCAGCCATCGGGGCACGTTCCCAGGGGCTCACGGGCCTGCCCCGTGGGAGCGGCAAGTGAGAACCAGACCTGGTGGATGCGTGATCCAAGTGCTGCTGGGGGACGGGACCGGGCAGGCGGGTGGGGGAGGGAGCAGATTGCTTTGAGGCAGTGGTTTGATTTCTCAAAGAAGCCCAGGGAGAGGTGGGTGAGCATCTCCCCCCCCCCCCCTGCCGGCAGGGGGGGCCGCCCCTAGCTGTTGGACTGGACCGGAGCCAAGAGATCAGATCGGATTGCAACTGCTCGCCAGCATTCCTGCGGGCTGCGCCCCTTGGCACCCTGCCACCTCCTTGGCTGCTGCGAGAAAATGAACAAAACTTTCCTCAGGGCGTTCCCTTGCTTGAACTGGAGCGTGTGTCTGGGAAACAGGGCCGGGGGGGGGGGGGGGGGGAGGTTGTCCATGGTTCAGGATTCAGGAGCAGCTGCAGTGCGAGGGGAGGGGAGGTGCAGGACAAGGACAGTGATCGGGCGCTCTGTGGTGATAGAGGGGAGACGAGAGAGACGGGGAACATCTGGGGATCGGGATTAAAGGGGCACCAACGGCTCAGGACCCAAATAGCAGGAGGGGGTTGGGGGGTAGTGCCGGGCATCACCAGAGTGGTGGGGTGAGGCAGGAGCCCAGGGCTGGGGTAGCAGGGGGCTGCGGGTCAGGAGTGAGGGGCACCAGCAGGGCTGACGTGGGAGCCCAGGGCGGGGATAGCAGGGGCTGTGTGTCGGGAGTGAGGGGCAGCCAGCAGGGCTGTGGGGGGAGCCCAGGGCTGGGCTAGCAGGGGCTGCGGGTCAGGAGTGAGGGGCACCGGCAGAGCTGGGGGTGGGGAGACCAGGACTGGGCTAACAGGGGCTGCGGGTCGGGAGTGAGGGGCACCAGCAGGGCTGGGGGGAGCCCAGGTCTGGGCTAACAGGGATTGTGGGTCGGGAGTGAGGGGCACCGGCAGGGCTGGGGGGAGCTCAGGGCTGGGCTAGCAGGGGGCTGAGGGTCGGGAGTGAGGGGCACCGGCAGGGCTGGGGGGAGCCCAGGGCTGGGCTAGCAGGGGCTGCGGGTCGGGAGTGAGGGGCACCGGCAGAGCTGGGGGGAGCCCAGGTCTGGGCTAACAGGGGCTGCGGGTCAGGAGTGAGGGGCACCGGTAGGGCTGGGGGTGGGGAGCCCAGGACTGGGCTAACAGGGGCTGCGGGTCGGGAGTGAGGGGCACCGGCAGGGCTGGGGGGAGCTCAGGGCTGGGCTAGCAGGGGCTGCGGGTCGGGAGTGAGGGGCACCGGCAGGGCTGGGGGGAGCCCAGGGCTGGGCTAACAGGGGCTGCGGGTCGGGAGTGAGGGGCACTGGCAGAGCTGGGGGGAGCCCAGGGCTGGGCTAGCAGGGGCTGCGGGTCAGGAGTGAGGGGCACCGGCAGGGCTGGGGGGTGGGATCCCAGGGCTGGGCTAGCAGGGGCTGCGGGTCGGGAGTGAGGGGCACCGGCAGGGCTGTGGGGGGAGCCCAGGGCTGGGCTAGCAGGGGCTGCGGGTCGGGAGTGAGGGGCACCGGCAGGGCTGTGGGGGGAGCCCAGGGCTGGACTAGCAGGGGCTGCGGGTCGGGAGTGAGGGGCACTGGCAGAGCTGGGGGGAGCCCAGGGCTGGGCTAGCAGGGGCTGTGGGTCAGGAGTGAGGGGCACCGACAGGGCTCGGGGGTGGGATCCCAGGGCTGGGCTAGCAGGGGCTGCGGGTCGGGAGTGAGGGGCACCGGCAGGGCTGTGGGGGGAGCCCAGGGCTGGACTAGCAGGGGCTGCAGGTCAGGGCAGAGATGCGCTGGCAGACCTGGGAGGCCAAGGGAAGGCCACCGTCCGGCTCAGGCCAGGCCTGCGTCCAGCCGTTCTGCCTTGTCCTCGACCTGCCGAGGGGGCCTGGTGGGGGCACGGCAGGGGCAGCGTGTGCAGGGAGAGGCCTGGAGGGGCAGGGATGGGCTGTGGGCAGGACTCCGGCCAAACCCAGGAGCTGCAAGCGGGGCACAGTACGATCCGCCCCCGCCCCCGTCCGCAGGCCTCCTCCCTCTTCCTGCCTTTCGTTACTTTCAGTTACAGTTTGGAGCCTCTGATGTCAGCCTGCCTGAGCCTCTCCCCGCACCAATCGCCACCTGGCTCCCCAACAAACCCTGCGAAGCCGGAAACCCAACTGCAAACCCAAACCGGGCAGCGGGCAGGGGGGCGGAGAAGCCCTGGCCCCGACCCGCCAGCTCCCACCCCCTCCGGGGCAGGATGGATTAAACAGACGCGTCCCCCTGGCAGCGACGTCCGAGGCTCGGCACAAGGTAATGGGGAGGCTGGACGAACGACGCCCCCCGGAACGGGGATGGGGCCGAGGGATGGGAGCCGGCCCCGGGACCAGCTGGCCTCTCCAGCCGGGGGCGAGCGTGAGGGTGAGGAAGGGGATCCGATCTCCTGGCATGGACGGCAGGACCATGCGTCCGAGGAGCGGGCTCGAGGCCTGCACGGGAATGAGGGTCACGCCCTCTGGCTGCCTGGTCAGGCCGCTGCTGTGCGAGTGGCGAAAGCTACGTTTAAAATCTGCAACCTGTTGAGGAAGCTCGCAGTTTCCCTAGGCTCTGTGCCAAGCAGGCGGCTTGCGGAGGGACGGACAGCGAGGGAGGGGGGCCCCGAGCCCTGGAGGTGCTGTTTTATTTACAAACGTTACCCACTCCAGCAGGCGATGAGATTGGGCTGGACTTCGCCCCAGCCCGGGCTGGGGCACCGCTGCTGAGTTTAGAGGGAGTGGGGTCTAGTGGTTAGGACAGGGGGTTGGGAGCCAGGATGCCTGGGGTCTAACCCCCCACTCTGGGGTGAGGTCTAGCAGGCTAGGAAAGGGTGGGGTGAGGCTGGGAGCCAGGACTCCTGGGTCCTATCCCCAGCTCTGGCGGGGGGATGGGGGTGAGGCTGAACCACCCAGGAGCACGTCCCAGCTGGAAGCGTCTCTCTGGAGCGCTCAGCCTCTTGGGTGTTTCTTTTGCGATCACGTGGGTGCAGCTGGGTAATGTCCCTGCTGGGCTACACCCGCTGCCGTGAATCCCAAGAGCTTCCCCCGCAGGAGGGGGCGGGGGTGTCTGTGTGTCTAGCCCTTTAAGGGAAGTCATTGTCCAGCTCTGACACTGGACACAAGGGATTCTGGGACTTGGAGGCCAGGGGGACCATGGATGTTGTAGGCCGGCCAGCGGTGCATGCTGGGAAAGGGAGCCAGGCTATAAAAGAGCTCCCTTTTCACCACTCCGGGAAAGCCCATAAACGCAAGCGCTGGGAACAGAGTCTGCTGGGAGGAACCGGCCCCAGCCCCTGCTGCTCTTTGGCCGACGCGGGTGTGGTGCGATGAAGATCTGCGACGTAGGCCCGCTCCTCTGGGAAGGAGCTAGAGGGGGTCCCCCCCACCTGCCCCCAAGCTCTATGTGCCTGGTGCTTTGCAGGTCTGAGTCCCCTAACCAGAAAACCGTGTGCTGGTTTCTCCCGCGGCGCCTGCAGCTTTCGAGAGGAATTGCTGGGGCAGAACTGTTGCGGCATGGGGACAAGCCGGGACCCAAACCAGCACAGTGTCTAGAGGGGGAAACCGGGCCTCTCAAGCCCAGGGGGAGAGTTATTTAGGAATGCTGCAGAGGAGGAAGTGAACAGGAAATTGGTGTAGGGTGCTGCCACCCTCCAGTTGGTTCATGTGGCTAAAAAAAAGAGGAAGGCCAGGCAGGGGTAGAAAGCGGAGAGGGAAAAAAGGCTTCGGATCCCTTAAAGTCTGGCCGAAGTTGAGTTCATCTCTGCTCTAGGCTTCTCTGCGTGTTTGCCCCTCTTCTCCGTCCCTCTCGGTGGGCCTGGGTGTCCCTTCCTGAAAGAGACAATCCCCCCCCCCCCCCCGGCAGGCGCCCTGCAGGAACGGCTCGGGGCCAGTGAACTGTACGGCACTTTTCCATGGCCCTGTTACGGTATCTCTGCCTCCCGGTCTTTAATATGGCTTCGCACGCCCTCCCTGTGAGGCAAGTCAGTGCCCCGTCCTTCCTGTCCCTCACGAGCTAGGTGTAGCTTCGGGCTGGTCAAGCGAAGCTGATGGAGGCTAGGTTGAAATTCTCTGGGCGACTGGCTCTGAGACCGGCGGTGCGGAGCGAGGGGAATGCGGCTGGGCAGGGCACCGGGGGAAAGGCAAATGGGATGGTTGCGGGGGGCCAAAGAGGGAGCTAAGTGGGGGTGATGCTCGGTCATGTCGCCATCCAAGGCCAGGTCAGATCAGCTGGAGCAGGGTCTAGCAGGGGTGGGAAGACGCTGGCAGGGCTGGGGAAGTCGTGGGTCACCCTAGGCCTGGCCTGGGAGAGCCGGAGGAGAGAAGCGGGCGGTGAGAGGCTCCGGCGCTGCAGTCCTTTCCTGGCGGCCGGGCGGCGTGGGAGGGAAACCCTGCGTTTCCTGGCACACGGGAATCCCGCTAGCCAGGGAGTTTAATGGGTCAAGCTGCCGTACCCAAGGTGGCAAAGGGGAACAGCTGACGGGGGAGGAGCCTGGCAACGTGAACTGTCCCACACGAGGGTGGGAACGCACGCCACAGGGGGTGTGGCATCCTCCCAGGGCCGGGGGGGGGGAAATGGGGACCAGCTTCCCTGGCAGTGCCACACCATGCCCCCTGCTCTCATGCGCTCTCCACACGAATGTGGGCAGCCACGGCTCCTACCAAAATGCACATGGGTTGTAAAATTCAGGGAGGAGGATCTTTGGGGGGCTTCTGTTATATCCTCTCGGGTATCCCAGCTCCACCCTGTACTCTGGGCTTCAGCTCCCCCTGGTACTGTGCCAGTCTTCTGGGTCACTGCCTCCCTTGGTCCCTCCTCTCCAGCCCCTGTGCAATGATGGAGTAGTCTGTCCCTTGGGGCTGCTCCTTCCTCCCCCCTGGCCAGGGAGTTCATAGCCCTTATCTAGATGGTCTGACGTGTGCTGGGGATGTTCCCATTATTCATCTAATGAGGGTCATGTCAGATGTTTGTTAGAAATGCTGCCAGGTGTGATGAAATCATGTGGCAGTGAGTTCCGCAGGCTTGCCGGGGTGTTTTCAAAACCACAGCCAGTGCGCTGTCTGGCGCTGAGAGCACCGATCTCTCCCCAAGTCACTGGTGAGTCTGTGATTACAAACTGCCCTGATCCTCGTGTGGGCTAAAGGCAAGCGCTGGACTCTTAGCTGAGCACCAGGCCCGAGTGGGGTCACGTGGGGAAGCCCCGGTCTCTCTCTTTCTGAATCAGCAGGGCTTTCACTGCCGTATGAACTGCCGTCTGTGGCTCTTTCGCTACAATCTGTGGCTTCCCGTCTGCTTCACGCCGTGCAAGGGCGGGGATCTGCCAGGCTGCGAGAGAGAGGTTGGCTTGGCAACTTTCGCACGGCTCTTATCACCCTGAAATCTGAGCCTCGTGGGGCCTGAATCGTCCCTCTCCCCGCAGCGCTGAGAGGGAAACTGAGGCTCGGAGAAGGGGCGTGATGGGACGCTGGTGGTGGAGCCAGGACTAGATCCCAGGTCTCCTGGGCTTTACTCACTGGGAATTCCTTCCTCTGTGAGCGGCTTCCCTGAAATTTCCGCTGGCTTCTCCCTTCCAAGGAAAAAAAAATAAGAAAGTTCTGCCTGCCGGGTGCGTACTATTCCGGGAGCCAAACGGGGTGGGGGGGCCTGTGCACGGAGCTGGCCCCTGGCTCACCCCACCGCCCCCGATCCCGAGCGGCGAGCTGCCTCGCCGTGCCAGGAACTGTGGGCGTGCGGGGGACTCGGAGTCATGTGCTGTTCCAAGGAGCGTTGTGGGAGGGGAAGGGCCCAGCTGGCGTGCAGCAGCGCGCCCCCCCCCCCCTGTCCCTGCCGCGCAGGTGCCTTCCGGCCCAAAGATTGATTGGCGGGGAGGGGTCCGTGGAACCGGAGGGTGGGTGGGTTTGTGCCTCGTGTTGTCAGGAAATTTCAGAGCGTCTCATGAGTAACTGCTGGCAGCCTCCAGTGCTGGGACGCAGCCTTGGCTTCCCACTGCCCTATGACTAAGTAGAAAGCCCGCCGAGGCGCCTCTCCTTCCCAAATGGGCTTGTTTCCCCCCTTTCCACCCTTCACTGGGGGGGCTCAGGGAATGCCCTCCCCATCCTCCTGCCGTGGAGGAGATTAAAATGGCCTCTTCAGCAGCTGCCAGTCACCAGAAAGGGAAGCGAAACCGATTGCCCCGCAGAGGAACCCGGTGGGGGGAGATTCCTGCCCTGGCTGTTCCTCCGAGGCGCCCCCCCAAACCACGAGGCCGTCGCCGCCCGGGTTGCTGGTCCATCGAAACGTGTCACGAGCCGCTGAGTCCGCAACGGGCTGACCGGAACGGGATGAGCAGCGGCCGCACGCCCCCCAGGGAGCAGGAGCCGGGAAACCAGCAGGAAGGCGCCGCGCGCCGGCCGCTGCAGACGCACACGGCTTCGTGGATGGCTGATCTCTGAAAGCAGCACGAGCTAGTCCCAGTGCGCTGCGGGGAGACGGGCGCAGCTGGCCAAATTTCAGCTGGGGCAGGATTGGAACCGCAGATTCCCAGCCGGAGCTAAGGGAGTGCTCCCCCTGCCTGCAGCTAGTAGTAGGTCTCTTATCTGCTAGGTGGTCCCGGACACTAGAGGCCAGGGCTGCTGAGGCTCGTCAGCACGTCAGGGGGCTTAAAACACTGAATAGCAGCCGCCCGGGGTTGGTGCAGTGCCAGGCAGGGTGCGTGATTTCATGAGAGGCCCCGGTGATGGGCACGCACAAGTCCAATGTCCCCTCCCACTAGTGACTGCGTGGTTGATTTGGCCTGTGATGCATCCCCGAGAGAGACAAACCCCAGGGGATGTCGTTTCCCGGGAGCTCTCCTTAGGAGGGTTGGGAAAGGGGCCACGGTTTGGACTCGGTCGACACTGAATACTGGCTGTCCTGTACAGGACCAGAGATTGCAGTGGAGAATGGTGGTTACCATGTGAGGAGTGGAATAATAACTTCTCAACAGGGACAGTCGTCAGGGGACAGAATTCACACGCTGCTGAATTGAGGCTATCTGGGTCCTAGACACAACCCACTCGGAGGGGACACTGTAGTCCTGCCCCTGCACCATAGCCCCACCTTTCATTGGTGTGGCCGTGGCTTTTAGAGTCAAGCTAAGCAAGGTGGGGAGCTATTGTTTCAGGCTCTTTGCAAACTCAGGTAGGGATGGGTTCCACTCAGGTCCTGTTCTCTAGCTTTTCTTTGCCCATATGAGGGTCAGAAACAGAATGGTGAAGTTCTGATCCCCCCCCCCGGGACTCTGGGGTCTAGACTATGAAGTAACCCAGCCCTGTGCATACCCATGAATAACACGAGGAGGAAAGGAGTCCAGGAAAGCCGGCTGTATTTTAAAGAAGCCTTATTGAGGTTGCAGGAACAAACATCCCGATGTGTAGAAAGAACAGTAAATGTGGCAGGCGACCAGCTTGGCTTAACAGTGAAATCCTTGCTGACACACACAAGCAGCTTACAAGAAGTAGAAGATTGGACAAATGCCCAGGGAGGAGTATAAAAATATTGCTCAGGCATGCAGGAGTGAAATCAGGAAGGCCAAATCACACTTGGAGTTGCAGCTAGCAAGGGATGTTAAAAGTAACAAGACGGGTTTCTTCAGGTATGTTAGCAACAAGAAGAAGGTCAAGGAAAGTGTGGGCCCCTTACTGAACGGGGGAGGCAACCTAGTGACAGAGGATGTGGAAAAATCTAATGTACTCAATTATTTTTTGCCTCTGTCTTCACGAACAAGGTCAGCTCCCAGACTGCTGCACTGGGCAGCACAGCATGGGGAGAAGGTGACCAGCCCTCTGTGGAGAAAGAAGTGGTTCAGGACTATTTAGAAAAGCTGGACGAGCACAAGTCCATGGGGCCGGATGCGCTGCATCCGAGGGTGCTAAAGGAGTTGGCGGATGAGATTGCAGAGCCATTGGCCATTATTTTTGAAAACTCATGGCGATCGGGGGAGGTCCCGGATGACTGGAAAAAGGCTAATGTAGTGCCCATCTTTAAAAAAGGAAAGGAGGAGGATCCGGGGAACTACAGGCCAGTCAGCCTCACCTCAGTCCCTGGAAAAATCATGGAGCAGGTCCTCAAGGAATCAATTTTGAAGCACTTAGAGGAGAGGTAAATGATCAGGAACAGTCAGCATGGATTCACCAAGGGCAAGTCATTCCTGACTAACCTAATTGCCTTCTGTGAGGAGATAACTCCCTCTGTGGATGAGGGGAAAGCAGTGGATGTGTTATTCCTTGACTTTAGCAAAGCTTTTGATAAGTTTCCCACGTATTTTTGCCAGCAAGTTCAAGAAATATGGGCTGGATGACTGGATTATAAGATGGATAGAAAGCTGGCTAGATCGTCGGGCTCAATTGGTAGTGATCAATGGCTCCATGTCTAGTTGGCAGCCGGTATCAAGTGTCGTGCCCTAACGGTCGGTCCTGGGGCCTGTTTTGTTCAATATCTTAATTAATGATCTGGAGGATGGTGTGGACTGCACCCTCAGCAAGTTTGCAGATGACACTAAACTGGGAGGAGTGGTAGATATGTTGGAGGGTAGGGATAGGATACAGAGGGACCTAGACAAATTAGAGGGTTGGGCCAAAAGAAATCTGATGAGGTTCAGCAAGGACAAGTGCAGAGTCCTGCACGTAGGACGGAAGAATCCCATGCATTGCTACAGACGAGGGGCCAAATGGCTATGCAGCAGTTCTGCAGAAAAGGACCTAGGGGTCACAGTGGATGAGAAGCTGGATATGAGTCAACAGTCTTTCCTTGTTGCCAGGACGGGGAACAGCATTTTGGGCTGTATAAGTAGGGGCATTGCCAGCAGATCGAGGGACCTGATCATTCCCCTCTATTCAGCATAGCTGAAGCCTCATCTGGAGTACTGTGTCCAGTTTTGGGCCCCACACTACAGGAAGGATGTGGAAAAATTGGAAAGAGTCCAGCGGAGTGCAACAAAAATGATCAGGGGCTGGAGCACATGACTTAGGAGGAGAGTTTGAGGGAACTGGGATTGTTTAGTCTGCAGAAGAGACGAGTGAGGGGGGATTTGATAGCAGCTTTCAACTACCTGAAGGGGGGTTCCAAAGAGGAGGGATCTAGACTGTTCTCAGTGGTGGCAGATGACAGAACAAGGAGTAATGGTCTCAAGTTGCAGTGGGGGTGGTCTAGGTTGGATATTTGGAAACACTATTTCACTAGGAGGGTGGTGAAGCGCTGGAATGGGTTACCTAGGGAGGTGGTGGAACCTCCATCCTTAGAGGTTATTAAGGTCAGGCTTGACAAAGCCCTGGCTGGGATGATTTGGTGGGGATTGGTCCTCCTTTGAGCAGGGGATCGGACTAGATCAGACTAGCGGGGGAGGGATAGCTCAGTGGTTTGAGCATTGGCCTGCTAAACCCAGGATTGTGAGTTCAATCCTTGAGGGGGTCACTTGGGGATCTGGGGCAAAATCCGTACTTGGTCCTGCTAGTGAAGGCAGGGGGCTGGACTCGATGACCCTTCGATGGTCCCTTCCAGTTCTAGGAGATGGGATATCTCCATTAAATTTTTTTTTTTTTTTAGATACCTCCTGAGGTCTCTTCCAACCCTGCTAGTCTATGATTCTATGTAAGCTTTAAATGGAGGGGGACTGGCTCTTTCTCAGGGGGCTGGGGAACAAGCTATCCATCTTCTTTCCCCTTTTGGTTCTGTTTAGGTTCTTGCGCATCCCCATGGTATCTGAGCACTGTGCCCTCGGAGTCTCACTCGGTGCCATTCCAGACAGGCAGGGCCATCTGAGAAACCCCCGCATCCGCCAGTGCTGGAAGTTTCCTCAGCGTAGTGCTGACATAAGGGCTCTGTGCCACGTCCCGCTCTCCTGCTCCCAGCCACCCCCCGTGTACAAGGCAGAGCTGGCATGGCTGGCGCAGATTGGGTTACAGCTTATTCTCTGCCCCAGGGCCCACGTGATGGGAGGTAGATGGGGGGGGGGCATGGCCGGAGCGCACTGCACGGTGGCTATCCTCCACTGCCAGGCCCACGGCGCAGCGTCTGTGTTGAACCGAGCTTTGCAAAGCGGGAGGAGATCGCTGGGGCGAACCCGAGGGTATTTACCAGCGGGCGCTGGCTCCGTTCCTGTGGGCTGAGCCCTTGTGGCATTGGGAGATTGGAGTTATCTGACAATCTTGCATTCGGGCCAGTATCCCTTGGTCAAAAATTAACCCGTTCCGGGAATCCCCGGGCCCAGCTCGCGCCGGGGCAGCGGCATTGCCAGTTTTACGCCAAGGGCTGAGGCCCGGAGGAGACAGGTGAGATTGAAGGGCTTTGCTGCTTCCCTGAGTGGCTTCTCCACAAAAGGATTCTCCCCACTCCTCCGCCCCCGGCCGAAAGGCGTGCAAAGTGGGTGGCACACGCTAGCAGATCAGAAGCCTTTTCCATCTGCTCGGCAGGCGCGTAGGCGACGGCGCGAGCAGCAAAGGGAGAGAAAGGGCCTGGGTTTTTGCCAGCGTCCCCCGTCAGCCGCACAAAGCTACTTCCCCAAAGCAGGCAAGCCTGGCGGGTTTTGTTTGTTTCCTCCGAGATGCTGCTTAATGTTGTAATCCTGGTCTGGTTTCCTGGCCTTGCCGTGGCCTCCTCGAGGTCTTTGCAGACTCCGCCTCTTCTCGTACTTTGCCTCTGTTATTGTTTGGTAACAGCCGCTAGTCGGGGCCCCTCGGTCGCCATCTCCCGGGCCCCTGGCTGCTCGCTCTCGCACGCAGCCCGAGCCCAGATCCGCTCCTCGGCTTGGATCCCAGAGGGAGCAAAATCCGGCCAGGGTTTCACTCACTGCCTCCCGTCCGAGCAGCGACGTGCAAAAGATCTGTCTTGAGGGGAAGAAATAACAGGGCCAGATCAGGAGCTGGTGCAAACCGGAGCAGCTGTATGGAAACCGAGGGGTGGTGAGGCTGAAATTCACCAACTGAGGATCTGGCCTGAAATGTTTGTCTGTTGTTTGCAAACGGAGTGTCCTGCTGCAGGGCCCCCGGTGGGATTTGCCTGCTGGGAACCGACAGCAGGAACTTGCCCCACTACTGGACCCTGGGAGGAATCAGGGGACACAAGGAATGCAAGACTGGTCCGGATCCTTGATCTGTCTGTCTCCACCAGAGGCCAGGACCTGAGACTTTAGGAGGTGAAGAAACCTCTGCAGGAAGCAGATAGAGAATAACCTGTCTCTGGGGGAAGTTTCTTCCTGACCTCCAGAAGTTAGAGGGTGGCATTTGTCCTGAAGCATGAGGTATTTATAGCCTGGCCACAACTCTTCCCATTACAGCTCTTGTTCTATAAACGGTCGTGCGTTCTTGGGTTCCAAGAAATCTCGTGCCACAGTGAATCCCACCACCTCGTTAAGTGTTGCCGGGATGGTGGGCGGCGGGGGGAGGGGGTGCTCCCCAGGGGCCAGATGCTTCCACGCTGGGGGAGATAAGGGAGGACTGATGCAAGGGAGGTGGGTGGGCAAGGGGGTAACAGGCTTTGGAAATTATTGTCCGCCACTTGAGCCGATAGGGGGGTCCCAGTGACAGCTAAGCAGGGCTAGATGGGACAGATGTGCTGCTAGCCCCACATGCCCCAACTCCCTCTGACCTATCTAGACCAGTCTTAGGTTTTCTCTGCCCCCCTACATTACTGTAGTATCTGAGCATCAACCTTTGAGGTATTTATCCCACAATCTCCCCTGTGAGGCAGTGCTATTCTCCCTCTTGTAGAGATGGGGAAACCGAGGCACATTACTTTCCCAAGGTCACGCAGCGGCGGAGCAGGGAATTGAACCAGGGTCTAACCGGGCCACCCATTCTTTCTTTATAATTTGTCGCTGGCCCCGGCACATAATAGTGATGCTGAGCTCTTCTCTTCGAAGCACTTTGCAGAGGAGGTCAGTAGCACTATCCCCCAATTCACAGACGGGGCGAAACTGAGGCATGGAGAGGGGAAGTGACTTGCCCAAGGCCATTCAGGAGGTCGCGGCAGAGCTGGAAATAGAGCCCGTGTTTCCTGAGGTCTAGTTCAGGGTTCTCTCTCTCTCTCCACTCAGCCACGCTGCTCTTCCCAGGGGTCCCTGAGGGAGAAGCCAGGGATTCGGGTCGTTTGCCGGGAAGGCTTGAGGGGTTAACCATGGATAGCTGTAGGCCTGGCTCACGCCACCCTCTCCTGTCTATTTTTAGCCCCGTAGGCGGACGGCTCCAAGATGTCTCTGTGGAGCCTCGTCTCGCACATGCCTCCGGAGCACTTCAGCAGCCTCTTCGGGGAGTTCCCATGCGACCTGCGCAGCCTGTTGGCCGACTGGCTGGAAAACCAGCCGTGGTGAGTGCAGAACGCCCGTCCCACCCCGCTCAGGACCCGCCTCACTCCCTACGACGAACGCCCCACTGCCCGGCCTCGCCTGGGCCTCCCAGCTTGTCTGCGGAAGCTCACGGCAGGAGGAATCCAAGTGGTTCCTTCCTCCTGGAGGAGCGGAGCAGTGTCTCCCGCTCAGAAAATCCCGAGTTGGGCCCCGAAGTCGTGAGACATCCCAGTCAAGGTTGGGTTCTTCCAGTTGGCCTGGCCAGGGGAGGCCGGGATGTTTGCACTCGTTCATTTCTCCCTCCCTTTCTCTTTCCTCCGCCGCCAGGGAGTTCATCACCGGCGCCGACTCCTTCTGCACTAGCGCGGCCGGCGCGCTGCTCTCCGCCATGGTGGAAAAGCTTCGCAGCCTTGCCGGTGGCAACGGGCAGCAATGTCAGGTCCTCCAGCACATTAGTAACCTGGAGGTATGGCCTGGAGGGTGTGTGTGAATGGGGGGGTCAGGGTATTGCTGTGGAAACAGCATGGGGGGTCATCAAGCCATGGTTGGGAGTGTTACATGGCAAAGGGAGCCAGGAATGCCTGAGTTGCCGGTTTGAATCCCACTTGGAGCATCAGCGGCCAACAGCTGTTCTCCTCTGATAGCTATTGCATGGGCCTCCCTGTTCTACATGCAATGAATTTACAGGGGCTCAGCTCAGCTCCCAGCAGGACAGATCCCCCAGCCAAGGACTGACTGAGCCAATGAATGAACTTGTCCTCTCCAGGGCACATGTATGGGCAAAGGGACCCTGGCCACATCTGCTCAGGGGATCGATATTTATTTTGGTTTATAACCCCCCAGCCAACCCCCTGCCCCCATGGCTTTGGTCTGGACACCATTTAACATTCACGCCCAACAGCGCCTCCCACTGCAGCATCAAATATTACAGCCAATATTACCCCCTCCCCCCCAATGACTTTTTTGGGGCCAAGCAAATGTTTTTCAGAAAATTTGCATTTTGGGTGACACTCTTGGGTTTGGGGTGTTTTTTTTTTTTTTAAATGACTGCCAATTTTTTTGATTAAAAATTTGTGGGATTTTTGGTTTAGTTTTTATTTAAAATGTTGGGGGGAGGGGGGTTGGCTCTCAAACACCAAAGTGTGTTTTGTTTTGTTTTTACTGAAAACTTGGAAAGTTTTTGGTTTTTCATCGATCAAATGACTTTAAAAAATTAAAAAAAAAAAAATCTTTGAAATTTCCCCACCAAAAAAAAAATCGAGTTCTATTAAATACAAAGAGGGAATTAAATCTTGGATCAAACTATCCTTTTCCCTGGAACAAATTTAAGCCCTGACTGGGCCATGAGCAGGACATGGACACAGGGCTTTCCGTAAAGGATCGGGGTTTTCCTGAAGATGTATTTTGAAATATTAGCTCTATCTTATGTTACGTGCCTGGAGTACTTCAGTGCTAATATCAGAGTCTTCAGTAGCTTAAAATCACAGCTGCTGGGTGGCCAGTCTTGGAACGTTTACAACAGACTTTTCCGTTTTGATATTTAGCTTGTTTGGAATATTCAGAGAGGGTCAAAAAACCAACTGGAGCACGTCGGGAAATTTGAGCTGAAATGCTTTTTGGTCAGAAAGCGTCAATTCCTTAGAACGGAAATCGTTCACGAGACAGGGGATCGTTTCAACAAAGCTCCTGATTTGAAAACTTGCCAAATGGTTTTTGATTCCCCCCCCCCCCCGCGCGATTCGAAACAAGTTTTTTGCTTTCGCCATTTTAGTTATTTTATATGAACAAAATAAATGTCTCCGTTTAAAAAGTCAAAATCAAAACAAAACATTTTCAAGCTGTTGAAATGAAACTTTCCGACTGAGCCACTCCAGGGTTGGGGGTTTTGTTTGTTTGTTTTGTTTTTCTGGATTATTGATTGACAAAAATGTTCAAGATTTTGAATTTTCAGAGGAAAAACTCTGAAACCTCAAACTCTTGTGAGATGGGAAAACCATTTCTCACCCAACCTCGTAACCAACCCCACTTGGGCCGACAGCCGAATTTGAACCTACAGAGGTCAAACCCTGAGTCGTTTGAAACACGGATATCTATAGCGGCCTTATCAGCCCCTCTGTGGATGAGCTACCGGGGGAGACACAGACCTGTGGGCGCCTAGCTGTGGTTAGACTCGCAGCCACGGAATTTTCCACTCGCGCCCACGAGCAGGTGCTGTTTTGCACCAATTTGCACAAGTGCGACTGAGGACGCAGGGTGCCGGAGGCAGGGGGAGTGTGGGAATTCTCCCGCTATTAATGCTAACCATGTCCCCACCCCGCTGTTCCAGAACACGTATCGGAGAGACCCGCTGAGGCTGGTGGCAATTGTGAAAGGAATTCTGGAGGGCGAGAGAGCTGCCTTGCTCAAACGGGTCAGTGACTCACGCCCGCGCATGCGCACACCCAGGCTAAGCGACGGCACCTTGTCCTCCATCCCAGCCTGTAGCGCCGCCCAGCCCCTCTGCAGCTGGGCGGCAGATGGTGTCCGTTGGCCTGTGCGTAGGCTGGGGAAGATTTGGGCCCTAGATGGAGGGTGCATCATGTGCCTGTCAGCCCCGTTGGCCCGTTATCAGTTGGCGGGCGTAGGGATCTGTGCAAGGTGATTTCCCAGGGGACTGCGGGGGCACGGCTAGGTAGATGCCGCTTGGATTACATAGGGCCTTGTGGTCTCCTTGCTGGTCCCACGTGGGTCTCGCAGCCACGGGACAGCCAGCAGCAGCTCGGGCCACGTGGTTTGTGGGATGATCGCTCGCCTCTGGGTAAATGAGGCCATCCCAGGGAAACGCCTGACGCCAAAGCATCAGAACTTAAAAAGCCGCAGGATCCCGGTGGGGGACCCGGTTCCCTGTGGGGATGGGGAGGTCGTCCCGCCACAGGGGGGCTAGTGGGGGGGGGGAAGATTCAGCCCACGTTTCACCCCCACCCCCTTTGCCGTTCCCCTAGGATCGCCAGCTGCCGCTCAGCTTCCACCGCAGGCAGGAGGAGCTGAAGTTCGGGCTGGACCTGCAGAGGCTCCAGCACCGAGTTGGGGAGATCCAGGTGCTCCAGGAACGGTGGAAGCAGATGGGAGAGGGGACCAGAGGTGAGAGGGGGCCAGGGGAGGCTGTGGGAGGGGCTGGAGGAGTGAAGAGGGGGCGGAGCTGAGGGGCTGGAAGGGGATTGGAGGGGGAGAGAGTGGGAGGGGCTGAAGGAGTGAAGAGGGGGTGGAGCTGAGAGGGGCTGGAAGGGGATTGGCGGGGGAGGGGCTGGAAGGGGATTGGCGGGGAAGAGGGTGGGAGGGGCTGGAGGAGTGAAGAGGGGGCAGAGTTGGGAGGGGCTGGAAGGGGATTGGACGACAGAGGGTGGGCGGGGGCTAGAGGTGTGCAGAGGGGGTGGAGTTGGGAGGGGCTGGAAGGGGGTTGGCGGGGGAGAGGGTGGGAGGGGCTGGAGGAGTGAAGAGGGGGCAGAGTTGGGAGGGGCTGGAAGGGGATTGGGACGACAGAGGGTGGGCGGGGCTAGAGGTGTGCAGAGGGGGTGGAGTTGGGAGGGGCTGGAAGGGGATTGGTGGGGGAGAGGGTGGGAGGGGATTGGCGGGTGGGAGGGGCTGGAAGAGGATTGGGCGACAGAGGGTGGGCGGGGCTAGAGGTGTGCAGAGGGGGCGGAGTTGGGAGGGGCTGGAAGGGGGTTGGCGGGGGAGAGGGTGGGAGGGGCTGGAGGAGTGAAGAGGGGGCGGAGTTGCAGGGACTGGAAGAGGATTGGGCGACAGAGGGTGGGCGGGGCTAGAGGTGTGCAGAGGGGGTGGAGTTGGGGGCGGTGCACCGGGACCTGTCTCCCCAGCTCTGACCTTGACCCCGCTTCCCTGACACAAACCCCAGTGACCAGGCTAATTATGCAATCGCCATGGCAACGGCTGGACAGGCCCCGCCAAAGCCATCTGGCCCTGGGCTGGATTTGTTCCCTCCACCCTGCCTGGTTCTAAATGTGCCCCCAGCCCAGCTCGGCCTCCCTGCTAGGCATGTGGCCCCCCAGCTCTTCCTTCGGGGGGGGGTTTCTGATCCCTCAGCTCCATTTTTTCTCTCTCTCCCTTCAGTCCCGCTCCGCTCCGTGTCCCGACCCCAGACACGTCCCCTCCTCCCCGCTCAGAGCGGGGAGCCGGCTTCTCTCCTGTCCCTTTGCCTGGCCCTCTGCCGGGCCGAGCCCCCCGTCCCCCACGCGGCGTTCCTGACAATCACGGCCCCGTGTGGGAGATGTGGCTGCGGGATCGTTTAACCTCCCCCCCGATCAGCACCCGCTGCTCCCCCATCTCTCCCCTCCGGCTGCTCAGTATCTTCCTGGCGTCCCGCTCGTCTCCCGTTTCCGGGGTTCCCTCCCCAGCTAGCGAATCGCGGGGCCGGGGCTGGGGACTGAACCCAGGAACCGTCCTGAGCAGACAGCATGATCCGCTGCAGCTTGAGCTCTCTGTCGCTGAGAGCTGCGCCCGACTCCTCTCCCCTCTGGATCGGGCCCCCGGAAACCCCACCGAGCAGCCCCCTGGCACTTTGTTTTCTGGGCTCGGATATTAACCAGGGCTTTACAACTCCCCCTCCCGCAGCCTGCCAGCAGACAAAGCTCCAGGAGTCCCAGCTGAAGACAGACGGGAAACTCCAGGGGAACGTGAGTAACGGAGGCTGGTGTGGGGAATGACAAGGCTGGAAATGGGGTGGGGGGGCTGGTGCTGGGGTAGCCGGACCGACCGGTGAGCGCAGATCCGATCGCTTGTAGAGAGGGGGGATGCAAAGACTCTGGCTTTCCCAAGGGAGACACAAGGCGTGGGTCGAGGGGCGTGTGTGTGTGGGGGGAGGCGTGGGGGGGCGGGTGTGTGTAGGGGTTAGGTTACACGTGATCAGTTGCAGCCTTGGGAAGCCGTCAGCGAAGAGCAGCTGGTGTCCTGCTGCAGTGATGCAAAGGCGGCCGGAAACTGCATTGCACAGTCAGCTGGTGTGTGAGTGGATGCAGGGGGGGGCAGGGGGGGGGGTGACACTGCAGCCTGCCATATCCTCGCTAGTGCAGGCCCCTCCGCTGAGGCCTGGTGGGGAGGGCAGGGATGGGGGCCGGCCAGGGCACCTTGCCCTCCTTCTCCCCAGGATGTGCGTGTGGGGCAGGGGGCCAAGGTGGCTTGGTGTCAGCGGCTCCATCCCTGGCCCATTTCATCCCGCCGGGCTCTGCTGCAGTGGGGGGCAGGCCCACGCGTCGCTCCAAGGCAGGGGGCGCCAGGTACCCCAGGGGGCCCCGTCCGGCTGGCTCGTCGCCTCCGCCCCGCCAAGCCGCCCGTCTTGCCTCACCCCAGGATCTGCCTGCTCTCATCCTGGAGGCCATGAAGGAGCTGGAAGGCGCCAAGCTTCAGGTGCTGAAGAGGCTACACATCTGGAAGCGGCAGCAGCAGCTGGCGGGGAACGGGGCTGTCTTCGAGGAGAACCTGGCTCCGCTCCAGAAGAGGTGAGCCCCAGGGGGTGTCGGGGAGGGCGGAGCGGAGGCGTTTCTCCCCACTCCTCGGGGCTCCAGAGGGGCTCAGATCCCCTCCTTCTCCCAGTGCCTGTGCTATCCACGATCTCCATTGCTGGTGGCCCCACTGGGATCCGAGCCCCTCTCCCTCCCGCCCGAGGGTAGGAAGGGCTCCTGGCTGGACTGGTGGTACCGGGGAGGGGGGTGTCAAGCTGAGATGCAGAGAGATCAGCTGCCGCCTTTCTCCCAGAGCCCCTGGTCTGTTGGGCACTAGGTGGCGCTCCTGAGACAGGGTGGGATCCGTCGGCACAGACTGGCTTCCGGCCCCAGCTCGGGGACCATAGCTGGGCCGTCCTCGTCGGCTCAGACGTGTCCCCTGCCCGGCTGCTTTTTCGGCAGGTGCGAGAATCTGGTGGACATTTATTTCCAGCTGCAGCAGCAGGTGGTGGCGGTCGGTGGGGAGCTGGGCTCCGACCTGCTCTCCCGGCTTCTGGAGCGGCTCAACTCGGTGCTGAGTGCCCTGGTTGAAAGGTACCGCAGGGCAGGGCCCTGGCCGGGGAGGGCAGTAGCACGCCGGGGGGATGGACTTGATGGCTTCCCCTGCTCTAACCACTACACCCCACTTCCCTCCCAGAGCCGGGAATCGAACCCAGGAGTCCTGGCTCCCAGCCCCCCTACTCTAACCACCCCCTTCCCAGAGCTGGGGATAGAACCCAGGCGTCCTAGGTCCCAGCTCCCTGCGCTGACCAGCCAGCCTTGTTGCCTCTTCTGCCAGAAGGGCGAACGTGGCCCCAGGCTGTGCTCTAATCTGGCTGTGGTGGGGGTGGGGGGCTCGGAGCAGAACAGGGTGGGTCTGGGAGGCTGGGACGTTTTGGGCCAGGGCGGGGTTAACATCTCAGCTGTGTGGAGACCCTGCTCTGGGGCTGGGACGCTGGGAACCACCGTCGGTGGCTACATCTGGCCAAGCCACAGGCAGCCCTTGACCCCATCCCTGCTCTCCCAGCTCCTTCCTGGTGGAGAAGCAGCCCCCGCAGGTGCTGAAGACCCAGACCAAGTTCCAGGCCAGTGTACGTTTCCTGCTGGGCGCCCGGCTGCTCCAGGCCTCGGCGAAGCCCTACGTGGTCAAAGCCGACATGGTGACGGAGAAGCAGGCCCGGGAGCTGGCGCTTGGCGGCTATGGCACCCCGCTCAGGTGAGACGGTCCTGCAAGGGTGGCGGGGGTGGGGGTGGGGGGATGGACTCTCCCCCCTGCTGTAAGATATCCCCACCCCGGGGGCCGTTAACTCCTCGCTGACCGCCCTCCCTCTCCCCGCTGCAGCGAAAGCACTGGGGAGATCGTGCACAATACGGTCGCCCTGGAGATCAACTCCACCAGCGCCACGTCCTGCGCCACCTTCAAGAACATGGTGAGTCCGGCTGGAATGCCCCCTTTCGTCCCCCCCCCCCGTTGGCAACAAGCCGGTGCTTGGGCCCAAGAGTCAACAAGGGTATCAACCTTGGTATCAGAGGCCCTGTATGAGACCTAAGGCCTGAATTTGTTCCCCCAATGTCTGTTGCTTTTGTGTGCATGCTAGATGGATGGTGGGAGTGCCCTTTTTTGCTGCAGTTAACTGGTTTTGGGCAACTCCATGTGTTCATGCATCAATTCTAGGTGTTAACCCACTTAGTTTTGGTTTTTTACTTTGAAATTCTTTTTTATTCACTCCCCTGCGATCGAGTCGCAGCTCCTGTCTCCTAATGTGCTCTGTGAATTGTTCCATATTTTCCTTCATTTGATTTACCAATTCTGTGAAAGTATTATGTGCTACTCTTTCCTTCTGTGCACTTACTTGTCCCGTTCTGACAGGCACCAGTCTAGGTCTCAGTTGAAGTTTAACTGGAACCTGGCTTATTTTTTTTAGAGCCTCAGTTTCTACCATCGCTCTGCATATGCCAGTCCATGTTTCCCCACTCTCTTTTTTTAAAATTCATATGGACCCCTTTTACTGGCAATCCAGCAGGTCCAAGAGTTATCAAACTCCGTGGGGATCATAAGGGAGGGGATCAGGGGGTTCCCTAGTTCGAGGTTTGCTGCCATGTTAGATTGCGATTCTTACCACGGCAGGTTCGCTTACTCCCCAGATCAGCGGTCGGGGTCCCCAGTGTTGTCAGATGCTACCCGTGTGGTGCTCTGCTTTCTCCTATGTTGATATCACTCGGCTGCGTGCGTGTGTTCCCTCTGTGTGCTGCCCCAGCTCTGCGCAGATCGCTGACCCAGCAGACCCGACGAGAACCCCCAATAACCACAGAGTCTAGTAAGATGCAAAGTCACGTCGACTAGGTTTATTGCGACCTTGGACACAATGGCAGTTCCCTGTAGATTACTTAGTCTACCGGGCATACTACGAGAAAGTGTCTCTTGGCAATAGACCCGGCTCAGTGGTGGGACTTTCCACTGCCCCCTCGGCCGGACAAAGACACCACCCCAGGGATACACTCTTATACACAGGTACAAACAAGTTACACATCACTCCTGACGTATTGAGGTGCAACCCCTCCACGCAGCAAGGTACAACCCCTCTACGTGGTAAGGTGCTGCCTCTCACCTTGTACACGTTGGTTCGAAAAAACAACACTCCCTCATATTCCCCTTTTGGCCCTGTCATTGGGATGGGTCGGCCTGTTGCTTGTTGTGTGTGGAATGTACACGTATGCGAATGTTCTGATATCTGGTGTCCAGTACCTGTTAGGTATGTCTCTTTCTGCAGCATCAGCCATTTCCTTGCCAGCTTCTGTGAGCAGAGCCTGCCTCTGGCTCACAGCTTAACTCTGCTTTATGTTAGCAAAGTCTTGACCATTACTTTAGTTCAGGCCTTAGGCCTCAGACCGGGCCTCTGATACCAAGGTTTATATCTCAGGGCCTCCTCTTACTACAAGGGGCACTGGCAGAGCTGGGGGTGGGGCGCCCAGGGCTGGGCTAGCAGGGGGCTGCAGGTCGGGAGTGAGGGGCATTGGCAGAGCTGGGGGTGGGGAGCCCAGGGCTGGGCTAGCAGGGGCTGCGGGTCGGGAGTGAGGGGCACTGGCAGAGCTGTGGGGAGCCCAGGGCTGGGCTAGCAGGGGCTGCGGGTCGGGGGTGAGGGGCACCGGCCGAGCTGTGGGGCGCCCAGGGCTGGGCTAGCAGGGGGCTGCGGGTCGGGAGTGAGGGGCACCGGCAGAGCTGGGGGTGGGGAGCCCAGGGCTGGGCTAGCAGGGGCTGCGGGTCGGGAGTGAGGGGCACCGGCCGAGCTGTGGGGCACCCAGGGCTGGGCTAGCAGGGGGCTGCGGGTCGGGAGTGAGGGGCATTGGCAGAGCTGGGAGCTCTGGCAACGCGAAGCGAAGGTGCTTGCGCCCCTTGCTGGGGGGACCCTGTCGCTGCAGGCCCTGGGGTGACTCTCTCTCTGTCCCGGCAGCTGCTGAAGAAGATCAAGCGCTGCGAACGCAAGGGCTCCGAGTCGGTAACGGAGGAGAAATGCGCCGTGCTCTTCAGCACCGATGTCACCTTGGGTCCCGGCAACCTGCCCTTCCACCTGCAGGTACGGGGCTGGTGGTACGGGGGAGGGCGGCTCCTGGCTCCCTGTCCTGCCCCTGGACCCTGGCGGCTGGGGTAGGGGAGGGAGCAGAACGGGGGGGTCCCCACCAGGATGCCTGGGTCCATTTGCATCGGGGGCCCGTTCTTCCGAGGCTGCCGGACACAGGCCGACCCTGGGGCTCTCGCTCCCAGCCGGCGCTGCCTGGTCTCACCACTGGGGGGCGCTGCTGAACCCTCCAGCCCCCGCCTGGGACCCGTGCCTACCCCGGTGTCGGTGTGTGCGCCTGCTGGGCCGTCGCCCGGCCCGATGCCAGGGCGGGGGTGGGCACAGGGGTCCTATCCCCTGCCCCCAGTGACGGGCCGGCACCCTGTGCTCCCCACTCCAGGCCCTGTCTCTGCCGATCGTGGTCATTGTGCACGGGAACCAAGACAACAACGCCAAGGCTACCGTGCTGTGGGACAACGCCTTCTCCGAGCTTGTGAGTGCGGCTGGGGGGGGGGGGGGGGGTTCTAGAGGTTAGAGCTGGGGGGGCTGGGAGCTGGGACTCCTGGGTTCTTTACCCAGAGCTGGGAAGGGAGCGGGCTCCGGTCGTTAGAGCAGAGGGGACAAGGAGCCAGGACTCCTGGGTTCTATCCCTGGCTTTGGGAGGGGAGTGGGGTCTAGTGGGTAAAGCGGGGGGGCTGGGAACCAGGACTCCTGGGTTCACTCGCTGATCTTGGCCTGGCTGCTCCCCACTAATGAACGAACGAGGAGGAGAGTTTAACTCCGAACTCACTGGCGGGGCCTGGGCCGGTCGGTGCCCAGATGCCGCCACCCCGAGAACACGGAACCCCAGCGGCCCGGCTCCCGATGGGGCAGAGGGCTGGGGCTGGTGCCTGACCCTCCCTCCGTGCCCTGGGGCAGGAGCGGGTCCCATTCGTGGTGGCCGAGCGGGTGCCATGGGAGAAGATGTGCGAGACACTCAACCTGCGGTTCATGGCGGAGGTGCAGACCAGCAAGGGGCTGCTGCCGGAGCATTACTTCTTCCTGGCCCAGAAAATCTTCAACAACAGCAGCGCCAGCCCCGAGGACTTCCACAACCGCAGCGTCTCCTGGGCCCAGTTCAACAAGGTGAGGGGCGGGGGGCGGCCAGGGCAGGCTCTGGGGGGGCAGGCTCTGCCCTTGGGGACCCAGCCTCACTCCCTCTCTCCGGCTGCTCACAGGAGATCCTGCCTGGCCGGGGATTCACCTTCTGGCAGTGGTTTGACGGGGTCCTCGACCTCACCAAGAGGTGCCTCAAAAGCTACTGGTCGGACAGGTGGGTGCCTCAGCTCGGCCTGGTAAAGAAGGAATGGGGGGGGGGGAGGCGTAGGGGTTCACCTCAAGAGTGGCAGACCCAGGGACAGAACCCAGGTGTCCTGACTCCCAGCCCCCACGCGTTAACCAATAGACCCCGCTCTCCTCCCAGAGCTGGGGATAGAACCCAGGCGTCCTGCTCCCAGCCCCCACGCGTTAACCAATAGACCCCGCTCTCCTCCCAGAGCTGGGGATAGAACCCAGGTGTCCTGACTCCCAGCCCCTCTGCTCTAACCACTCAACCCCATTACCCTCCCAGAGCTGGGGATAAAACCCAGGCGTCCTGACTCCCAGCCCCCCCTGCTCTAACCACTAGACTCCATTACCCTCCCAGAGCTGGGGATAGAACCCAGGCGTCCTGACTCCCAGCCCCTCTGCTCTAACCACTCGACCCCATTACCCTCCCAGGGCTGGGGATAGAACCCAGGCGTCCTGCTCCCAGCCCCCACGCGTTAACCAATAGACCCCGCTCTCCTCCCAGAGCTGGGGATAGAACCCAGGCGTCCTGACTCCCAGCCCCTCTGCTCTAACCACTTGACCCCCATTACCCTCCCGGAGCTAGGGATAGAACCCAGGCGTCCTGAGACCCAGTCCTCCCCCACCCCATCCTAAAAAAGGTCACACG
Organism: Chrysemys picta bellii; assembly: GCF_011386835.1. NCBI lineage: Eukaryota > Metazoa > Chordata > Testudines > Emydidae > Chrysemys > Chrysemys picta. The sequence goes on along the minus strand of NC_088812.1, from coordinate 13,429,764 downwards.
TTTCCCTTGCCCAGTGAAATGAGCGGGAGGGAGGCCAGAGAGGAGTGACTACAGCTTGCTCTCTGATCAGTCTGTCTGTCCATCCCTGTCGCCCCCCCCACCGTTTCCCCCCCCACCGTTCCCCCCCCCCCCCCCCCCCAGGCTCATCATCGGCTTCATCAGCAAACAGTACGTCAGCAAGCTACTGGGCCAGAAGCCCGACGGGACCTTCCTGCTGCGCTTCAGCGACTCGGAGATCGGTGGCATCACCATCGCCCACGTCATCCGCGGCAAGGACGGTAGGAGGGGGGCGCCCTCTGCCCTGCCCCCCGGCTAGGGGCTCGCTGGACGGGGTGGGGGGGGGGAGAGGAGCAGGGTTCTCTCTGGGCGCCGCAGAGCGCAGCACTCGGCCCCAGCCAGCAGGGGGCAGAAGAGCTGAACCCCGGGGCAGGGGTAAGGGGGCCGGAGCACCCCCCGCCCACGCTGAGCGGCCGCGCTGTGCCCCCCCCCAGGCTCCATCCAGGTGGAGAACATCCAGCCCTTCTCCGCCAAGGACCTGCACATCCGCTCCCTGGGCGACCGCATCCGAGACCTGGCCCAGCTCCGCAACCTCTATCCCGACAAACCCAAGGACCAGGCCTTCGGCAGCCACTACAACAGTGAGTGTCCGGGGGGGGGGGCCCGGGGACACGCCCCCAAAGCCTCCTTGTGGGATGGGGCGGGGGGGGGTTCTCTGCTGCCCCGAAAGGGGCAAGATCAACTCCAGGGCTGGGCAACATGCCCTGGAGAGGGTGACAGGGGTGATGCCACAGCACATTGGCCCCGGGCCCCGTTGGCTGGGCGTCCCGCGGGCAGGATCGGGGCAGCTGCAGCCAGGGCCTGGAAGGTAAAGTCCACAAGTGATGGGTGGGCAGAGGGGGTCGCCTGGCCCTGCCCCCACGTGGACCCCTCGCCACCTTGGAGCAGCTGCAGTCGCAGCCCATCCCCCCACCCCCACTTCCCTGGGTTTGGCTCCCCGGGGGTTTCACCAGCTGTTTCCTCCTGCAGAGGAGCAGATGGGGAAGGACGGCAGAGGCTACGTCTCCACTGCCATCAAGATGACGGTGGAAAGTGAAAGGTAGGTTGGGGAGAGGGGTGTGGGGGGGTGTGAGGGCAGCCCTGCCCCAGGCTGTGTGCCACAGCTGTTCCCCGGGGCCCAGGGCCGGCCGCCCGTCAGCCGATCCCCGGGGCCGACCACCCGTCAGCTGTTTGGCCAGTGGTGGGAGGTGCTCGCGGCGGGGGTGTGGGAGGGCCTTGGGAGAGGGGGCGGGAAGAGGCAAGAGTGAGGGTGGGGTCATGGGGGAAGGGGCAGAGCCAGGGTGGGGCACCCACCAGGACAAGTACAAGTCCATGCCTGTGCCCCCGATGCCCTGACAGCCCCCTCGATGCCCGTCTCTCTGTCCCCCGTCGTGCCGCTCCCATGAACAGTGGCGCTGTGTCTCCGCAGGGATCAGAAGCTGCCCCCCCAGGAGTCTCCCCAAGTCGGCCCACCCCCCGGCCCGGCAAACATGTACAACTTGCCAGGGCCACCCCCCGAGCAGCCCATGGACCACCTGTGCCAGGTGCTGGCGCCCGACATGTGGTAAGACCCCAGCTCCCCCCCTGCTGCTTTCAATAAGTGCCCGGTCGATACGTCAGCCCCCGGAGCAGGGGCCAGCAGGTCGGGCTGCCGTTCTGTGCCCACGGGGGTTGGGTGAAGCCAGCCCAGCTTGCGCCAAGCGGGGACCCAAGCCAGGCGTTCTCCCCAGATTGCCACGGGGGAGAGGCCGGTGCCCTGCGGCATCCAGCCCCAGAAGCTGCGGTTCAGCCTGTGCCCCCTGCTGCTGTGTCGCTCCCTGGGGCAATTACGCTCTTGGACCCTGGCGTGTGGAGAATCCCCCTAATGCTGGGTGCTCCAGCCACGCCCTTTACACTGGGGGTTGTTGCCGGAGCGGCCGGAGAGTCTGACCAAGTGCTAACTAAGGCCGCGTGCATCTGTGTTTGCTGCCAGCTCTTCCCCGTTTCCTGCCCAGATGGTCCTGTCCCAGTTCCGCGCCCCGGACGAGGGCAACATGAGCATTCCCAGTGCCTCCCCTTTCCACAGGTAGGTGCAGTGCCGCTCGCGCCAGGCGCTCGTCACGCTGCGGGCAGGGCCGGGAGAGGGGGGGCCGGTGCGGATTTGGGCTGCGTGGGGCCTGGGCGGTGGATGGCGGCGGGACCAGCCCGGCTCTTCGTCTCCCTGTAGGGACAACCGACTCCGTGTGCAACGTAGGAGAGAAACCCAGAGAGCGGGGCAGCTGCTGTCCGTAGGCCAATGCACCCGCTCCGACAGCTTGATGCTCCTCCAGCCACTCAAGCCTCTTAGAGGGGAAAAGCCCCGAATCCTAGTGCCTTGCCCTGCCCCCAGACCTAGCCCTGGGGCCGGATCGAAGGCCCCATTCCTCACCCCCGAGCCAGCCAATCCCTGCCCTGGGCCAGATGGGAGCCGCTGCCCACTAGAGGGGAAAGGCCCCATGTCCCACCCCGAGCCAGCCAGGCCAGCTTGCCCCAGGGAGGGCCTGACGCCCCAGGGAGGGCCTGACGCCCCAGGCAGGCTTTCACTCTAGGGGCACTTGCTGAGGAGGTAGTGGTGTCTCCCGGTCCCCGGAGAGCAAGGGGTTAATCTCGCCTTCCCCACCTCCCATAGCCCCTTTAAAAACTCCCGGTTTTTGTCCCTGCAGCAGCCCCCCCACGCTCCTTCCGGCGCCCGTGAGCACCACGACCACCCCGCTACCCCTCGGCCCCAACGTCGTCTTCGGCTGCCAGTCCCTGTCGCCGTAAGCCAACCAGCCCCCGCCTCTGCCCAGCCCCTAGAGGGGATATGCCCCATTCCCTGCCCCCGACCCAGCCAGTCCCCCGCCCTGGGGCCATCTGGGAGCTGGCGCCCCCTAGAGAGGAAAGGCCCCGTGTCCCATTCCCTGCCCCCAGCCAGCCAGTCCCTGCCCTGGGGCTAGGGTGGGAACTGGCGCCCCCTAGAGGGGACTGGCTCCATGTCCCATTCCCCACCCCCAGCCAGCCAGTCCCTGCCCTGGGGCTAGGGTGGGAGCTGGCGCCCCCTAGAGGGGACTGGCTCCATGTCCCATTCCCCACCCCCAGCCAGCCAGTCCCTGCCCTGGGGCTAGGGTGGGAGCTGGCGCCCCCTAGAGGGGACTGGCTCCATGTCCCATTCCCCACCCCCAGCCAGCCAGTCCCTGCCCTGGGGCTAGGGTGGGAGCTGGCGCCCCTGAGAGGGGACTGGCTCCATGTCCCATTCCCCACCCCCAGCCACCCAGTCCCTGCCCTGGGGCTAGGGGGGAGCTGGTGCCCATTTCTCCCCCGGCTCCCTCTCACCCGCTGTTCTGTGCCCGGCAGGAATTTGCTGTCCTACAGGTACTTGCCAGGGGACCCCATGGCCCTCGTCCTGGAGGACCTGCCTCCCAACCCCATGGACGAGGAGATGCCGGAAATAGCCCCCTTCTCGCCCGCCAGCCACACCTCTCCCTTCGGGACCCTCCTGCCAGCCCCTCCCCAGCTGCTGGCAGCGAGGTAAGTGCCCCTGGAGGGGCGGGGAGGGGGACGGCCGGGGGGCTGGGCTGTGGCCCCCTTCCCAACCCGCCTCCTCTTTTCTCCCCGGCCAGCCTGGGCAACAACGTGGACTTACCCTCGGAGGACGAGATCACCCAGCTCTTGTACGAGGCACAGATGGAGGAGGGGCTCCAGCCCCCCACCCAGCCCTGCAGCTACGGCGACCCCATGGCCAACCCCAGCTGGTGACCTCGCGGCGGGGGGGCCCCCGCTGGACACTTTGGAGAGCGGCGCCCATCCAGGAGAGAAGTGGCGAGGGGCTGGGGGGTCTCGGCTGGGACCCTCCCCCAGCCGGACTTGAGCCTGGGCCTGAGCCGCGCTTGGGGGGCTTGGCTAGGTGTGCAGGGGGAGGGGGGGAAGCGGTGTGGCACATGGGGGGGGGGGCGGTCAGTGTTCCCCCCCCCATTGCCTTGTGTTAGCCAAGTACAAACGCCGCACCATGGAACATGCTGACCCCCCCCCCCCCCGACCCCATCCTGGGGTTGGCAACCACGGCAGCAGGGGCAGCCCCCCTTTGCCCCCCCCAGCTGGGCTGCTGCGGGGGGGGGGGGGGGGAGGCAGCCATACCACCCATTCGAGGAGGGGGGTCTGGGCGGCCTGGATTTCAGCCTGGGGTGTGTGTTGTGGGGCTGCCGATTCCCCATGCAGGGGGAGGAGCCTGCTCTCCAGGGGGCAGGGGGGTGAGGTCAGGCTGGCTGTGCCCCCCCCGCCCCATCTCTGCAGCCTGGGGAGGGCCGTGGGTATTAGCAGCTGGTGCGGGGCAGGGGGATAAGGCTCCAGTTGGGCTTGCCGGGGGGGGGGGACATGGATACACGCAGCACATGCCCCCTACCCTCTTCCCCCGAGCTGGGGCACGGCAGGCCAGGCCCAAGGCCCTGCCGGAGGAGCAGGAGCAGGGGTGGGCAGTGGAAAGGCTCTTGTGTGGGCTAGGATGAGTCACGAGGGAGGGGGCTGGTTTAAAGGGCCTGTACCTCACCTCCCCCCCAGCCTTAGCCGCTATCCTTCCCTGCCCCACAGCTGAGGGCCTGCCCCTCCTCCCTTTCATGTCACAGGCCCTGCCCCGGGGCCGGCCTGAAGCACAGCTGAATGCTGGCCTGCCCCACGTGCCCCATAAGGGGGCAAGGGGTAGGTGGCTCAGCCCCCCGCCCCCTCGCAGAGGGACAGAGGCAGAGTCGATCCACGCTGCCTGCATGGGGCTTTGCTACTAAATGCTACAGAAAGAGATTCTGCCTCAGTTTCCCCATCCCCAGGGAGGCCAGAGCCTCTCACTCCTGCCCCACAGCCCCCTGCTAGCCCAGCGCTGCCCCTCCTCTCTTGCCCCCTATGCTCTGCCGCCCACCCCCAGCCCGTCCCATCAACCCCACCTTGCAGCTGGGGAGCGGGGAGGAGATTAAGCCATAAAATAAAGTTTTATTCCAAAATAACAAAATAAATAATCTACTGTACACGTTGCAAAGGAAAAGTCGCTAATGCTCTAAGCCGGCGGCCTACGGGAGCGTAAACGGGTCTCGAACCAGCGCTGCCGGGAACGGGGGAGGGGGGGGCGTCACCAGCAGGGGCTCCACAGTGCAGCCTGGACCCCCCACCCCCCAGCGAGTGAGGAGGTGGGGAACATCCTTCTGTGAAATAGGCCGAGGGCAGTGACACTGGTTCTGAGGGGGGCCCCCCCATCTTTTCCCTGGTGCCCCCACCAGCCAGGTGGCTTTTTAATCTGTTCTGCCCCCCCCCCCACAGTGGTGACATGGGGGTACCCTGATTGTCCCTTTAAATCTCTCTTCCCCCCCCCCCCCCTTAATGCCCCTCATGCTGGGGGCTGGATTGTCTGCGCTGTATGCAAACAGCCAGCCCCAGAGCCCCTAGGGTAGGGATACAGCTGGTGTCTGGGTGTGTTATGGGGGGGGGGCTGATGCCCAAAGGACAGCACGTGCCCGCCCCCCAGCCCAGCAGGTGGGGTCGGCTGGGCAAGGGCGGGAGCAGGGATGGGGGTTGGATTTCAGGGTGTGGGGCTTGCAGAGCAGGACGATCGCACTGCTGGGACAGTGAATTGGGGGGAGTAGACAGGGAGTGGGGGGCAGTGGTGGAAGGGGGAATTTTGGGGAAGGTGTCGTCGCCCCCCCCCCCCCCCCCAGGACCTCCCTGCCCTCAGCCTCGGCCCACCACAGCTACTGGGGGAGGCTGGGCCAGACCCTCTGAACTCAGAATCCTCTTCCTTGCCCCCTGGTGGCCCCTTCAGCCCCCCCAGGCCCTTTCAACCCCCCCTTCTTGTGCTTTGCCTGCAAGAGCCCTTCCCTCTTCCTGGGGTCCCCCCCCCCCACTTCCTTTCTTCTCCCTGCCTCTCGGGGGAGGGGCAGATGAATGTCACCCCCCCCTTAACACCCCCGCAACTGAAGAGTTACAATTCACATCACCCCAGCTGCGAGTGCAGGGGGCTGGGGTGGATTTTGGAGGGGGGGGGACTGCAGGGGGGCGATGTCTGGGGCTCGTGGCAGTCGGAACGTGACCAGCCAGTTCCATTAACCGCGCGGTGCCCTCCCCGCTGGCCCGTCCCTTCGCCCTGGGCATGGCCAGATATCTGCTGTAGCTCTGCCCAGCCTCCCACGGGCATCAGGCCCCCAGGCCCAGCTCTCTGGGGAGCAGACGGGGGGGGGGGGGTGTGCTCCGGCACCAAGAGAGATCGTGGGGGGCCCCACCTGCCCCAGGCATGTGGTTATTGCTTGGTTAGTGGAGGGGGGGAGCTGCCGTGGGCCCCCACCCCAACCAAGGGGGCATCTGTGGCTCACTGCCGGCTGGTCTCCTGCTCCACCTTGACGCTGCTGCGGCGGGACTCAACCGGGACTGGGGGGCCCCCCTCTGCCAGCCCGTCCTCGAACTCTGCGGGGAGACAGGACCAAGGTCAGCGTCAGCCTGGGGGCCCCGTCCCCTCGCGCCGGAGCCCCCAGCATCACCCCCCCGCCCAAAGAGGAAACACCCTCCCCCCACCCCCACGGCTTTCAATGGGGTTCCCAGGACGTCAGCCGCCCCCGCCCCCCACTTCCTTCCTCTCCTGTCTGCGCGGGGCGGGGGGGAGGGGGGATTTCCACAATTGTTTCTTTTTTCCATTCAGTAACCGGTGAGACTAAGAGCAAATCAGAGCTGGGCCTGGGCCCCCCAGCTCCACCAGTGCCCCTCACTCCCGACCCACAGCCCCTGCTAGCCCAGCCCTGGGCTCCCCCCAGCCCTGCCGGTGCCCCTCACTCCCGACCCGCAGCCCCTGCTAGCCCAGCCCTGGGCTCCCCCCAGCCCTGCCAGTGCCCCTCACTCCCGCCCCACAGCCCCTGCTAGCCCAGCCTTGGGCTCCCCCCAGCTCTGCCAGTGCCCCTCACTGCCGACCCACAGCCCCTGCTAGCCCAGCCCTGGGCTCCCCCCCAGCTCTGCCGGTGCCCCTCACTCCCGACCCGCAGCCCCTGCTAGCCCAGCCTTGGGCTCCCCCCAGCTCTCAGCCCCTGGCACATAGTCCTGAGCTGGGTACAGGGAGCAGCCCCTGTGGGTATAACCCCTCCCCCCCAGCCAGGTACCACCCCAAGGCGCCTGCCCCACCCCCGCTATCTCATCCCGGGGGCAGCTCACCTGGGCCCGGGGACTTGCCCCTCAGGCAGGGGCTGAGGTGCCCGACGCGCTCGTGGGACACCAGCCTGGCCAGGCGCAGCCCCTCGTCCATCAGCGTCTGTTGCAGGATGTGACGGCTCCAGAGCCCGTGGGCGGGGAGGCTGAGGGGCAGGTCGGGGGCGGCGCTGGGGGGCGGTGTGAGGCGGGGGCAGGAGCCGACGGCTGCAGAGAGAGAGAGCGCGCGTCAGTGGAGAGAACGGGGGGGGGGGGGGTCAGATAGGTGCCAGGGGCTGCAGTCTCTGCCTCCCTATAGCGGCTATGGGGGGGGGTTGATGCATGGGCACCCCGCCCCCCATGCCCAGTAGCACAAGGGGCGTCTGTGTCCTGCCCTGGATCTGGGCGAGGGCCCTGCGGTGCTGACGGGGTTAATCAATACAAAGCCCCCCCAGCCCTGCTCCCCACTCACCCTGCAGGTGCCCGTCCAGGCTCTCTCCCGACAGGCTGGCCGCGTCCTCCTCCAGGCTGGCTCTGTACGGGGGGGCGTAGGACTCCGACCCCCCCGGCAGCTGCAGGGGCTCGGGGCGGCTCTGCTCACCCACCTGCGGGGCGAGCGGCTGGTTAGAGGGGGGGGTGCCCAGCCGGACGGATGGAGGCACCGAGCTCAGGCAGCCCCACCGGGTCTGCAGGCCCAGGTAGCCGGGATGGGGGTGAGCCGGGCCCATCCCGCGTGGGCAGGGGGCGCAGGCCACGCTCTCCTGAGGGCAATGCACCGAGCGCCTCGGCTACTGGGGACGTGGGCTGGGAATCCCCCCAGCAGGCAGCTCAGAGCCTGGGGCAGACCCCGGCTAAGGAGGGAGACACTCCCCCTCCCCCAGTGCCAGCTCCTCTCCCTCGCCCGCTGCTCCAGCGCCCCCAAAGCCAGCTGCCGTCCCCACCGCCTGGCACTCAGCCACACACAGCCCAGCGGCACCCCCGGGGCACCCGCCCGTCCGGCACCCACCTCCTGCTTCAACTTCTTGGGCTGCACGGCTCCGCTCTCGTCCGGATGCGACCTGCGCGGAAGCGACAGGACAAACAGCGTCAGGGGCCGGGAGATGCTGCCGGGAGCGGAGGGTTCAGACCTCGGCTCGAGGGGCAGGCAGAGACCCCGCAGCCTGGGGCGGGGGGATACCGGAGCCGACGGGTCTGCCGGGACTCCTCCGGCTCAGCCACCCATCGCTCCCTGGGGGGAGGGACAGTCCCGGCTAATCTAGGGGGAGGAGGGGGTTGCAATCCGGCGCCTGTGGCACCTCCCTCCCCCCCCGGGGCACCCCTGATGTCGCCCTCCCTGGGAAGCCGTGGTGCAGATGGAAAATATCCAAAGCGAAAGAGGAACTCGGGGGCCGGGCTGCAGGGCAGGTGGGCGGCTGGCTTGGCAGGGGCGGGGGGGATGAGAAATCCCCCATGTGGAGGAGAGGAAGAGGAGGCTGAGGAAGGCAGTTTCCAATGCCCCCTCCCTCCACAAGAGGGAGCGGGCAGGCGGCGCCACTGCTGGGCACTGGGGGCAGATAGAGGTGCATGGGCACCCGGCCCCCCACGCCCAATAGTACAAAGGGGGGGGAGAGCAGGAGTCTGCAGCTGCCTCCCCACGGCCTGATGCCCCCTGTGCCCCTTACCCCACTGCTCTCCCCCCCTCCCCTGTGCCCCACCCCACTCCTCTGCACCCCACTGCAGCCCCCACCCCATGCTCTGCTCCCCCAGGGCCAAGGGGCCCCCAGCCTGGCCCAGGGGTGTCTCCGGGGGTCCCCGCAGCGAGGGAGGGGCCCAGCTCACCTGGCTCCCTTGAGCGAGGACAGGTAGGTGCTTTCCCGGGCCACCTGGCGCGACAGGGAGAAGAGCTCCACCCGGCGCAGCAGCAGCGTGTGGTCGCGCAGGCAGAACTGCGCTGCCGCCTCGTTGATGGTCAGCTGGGGGGCGAGACGGAGGCCGTTAGCGGGGGGGGGGGGGGGGCAGGAGCCTTGACACCATGGGGAGGGGCAGAGAGACAGGAACCAGGGATGGATGGGCCAAAGGCAAGATAAAGGATCCAGGGATGGATAAATAGAGGAGGGACGGCAAGAGGTCAGGAATAGAACCCAGGCGTCCTGGCTCCCAGCCCCCGCTGCTCTCACCACTAGCCCGGCTCAGCCAGGAATAGAACCCAGGCGTCCTGGCTCCCAGCCCCCGCTGCTCTCACCACTAGCCCGGCTCAGCCAGGAATAGAACCCAGGCGTCCTGGCTCCCAGCCCCCTCCCCGCCCTCACCACCATCCATGGACTGTTGCAGGCGGATACAGGATTCCCCTTCCCGAGCCATCCCACCCCAGAAGTGGCTGCATTGGGGGGTGGGGTCTGGGTGAGGGCTCTCCTGTGGCCCCCTTGCTGCCAAGCCCCCCACCCCGTTGGCGTGTGCTGCCCATGGCCATCGCCCCCGCTCCCCCTCGCGGCTCACCTCGTGCAGCGTGAGCGGCTTGCCGTCGCGGCGCCGGGTCTCGCCCCGCCCGTAGATGGCGCTGTGCCGCCGGATCTCCTCCTCCTTGCGCCGGTCCCCGTCGTCCAGCTGGAAGATGTGCCCGACCGCCTTGGCCAGCTTCTTGTTGAGTTTCATGAGGGCGCGCAGCTCCGGTTCGCCCCCCCGCGGGCAGCTCTGCAGGAGCCGCTCAACGCTCTCCGCCACCGTCCGCGCCAGCTCCGGGTCCAGCTGCTCCGGGGCCGGCTCCCCGCCCACTCCTGGCGAGAAGGGGGGCGGCCCCCCGTCCTCCTCCGCGCCGCCCCCCTCCGACTCCGGGGTGCTCCGCCCCGGCCACTGGGGGGCCCGCAGGGGGGAGAGCTTCTCCCCTGGCTCCGAGGGGCTGCGAGCGGGCGGTGTGGCCAGCCCGCTGCCCCCCTTGCCCGGGGCCTCGCCGGGGCTGGCGTGCCCGTTGCTGAGCGACTTGCGCCCGCCGGTCTCGGAGATCTTGAAGAGGGGGATGCTGCTGACGGGCAGGGAGGCCATGGGCTGGCTGAAGAGGCCGGGGTTGGCTGCCCACTCCCGCAAGGCCTTTTGGAGGCGCCGGACGTGCAGGGGCTTGGTGGCCATGCCGACCAGCGCCATGATCTCCAGGAACTCCTCCTCGCCCGCCTCACACAGCTGCTGCACGTCGTCCCCGCCCTGCTGGATGAAGGTCTCGTAGTAGGAGAGCAGGTTGGCCCGTTGCAGCACACGGTACAGCTGCAGCTCGCCCAGGGTGCGGGGCAGGGCCATGGTGAGGGGCAGGCCTGTGGGGGGAAGAGGGGGCGTCAGTGCCAGGGCAGGGCATGGGGGTGGGGGGAGATGAATGGAGACCCAGCCGCCACCCAGAGCTCGACAGCCGGGGGAGTCGGGGTCCCCAACCCAGCCCTCGGGAGAGGGAAGGCCACCGGCTGGTGTGTGGTAAGAGCCTGGGGCAATGTACCAACCTCACTGCACTGCACCCAGCACCTCAACCTCCCGCCACTGCATGGCTGCAACCCCCCCCCCACTGCATGCTTCACTGCACCCCACAAACCTCCCTGCACTGCATGGCTGCAACCCCTCACTGCATTATTCACTGCACCCCACAAACTTCCCCGCACTGCACCCAGCACCCCAACCTCCCCACACTGCATGGCTGTGAACCCACTCACTGGATTCTGCACTGCACCCCACCAACTTCCCTGCACTGCACCCAGCACCCCAACCTCCCCGCACTGCATGGATGCAACCCCCCACTGCATTCTGCACTGCACCCCACCAACCTCTCTGCACTACACCCAGCACCCTAACCTCCCCGCACTGCATGGCTGTGAACCCACTCACTGCATTCTGCACTGCACCCCACAAACCCCCCGCACTGCACCCAGCACCTCCTTTACTCTCCCCCTGTGTAGCCCAGCCCCCCTAAGTGGCAGTGCCCCGTACCCTCACGGGGAATCCTGCTTTTGTACATGCTACCAGGAGCCTGAGACACGCGTTGGTGTTTCCTGCGGGCTCCAGGGAGATGTCCGTGGATTCAGGGCAATGGGGGTGCTTTGGGGGCTCCTCTATGGGTCAGCACAGTGCCCCCACCCCCAGGCACACAGGCCCTGTGAGCATAGCTCGACTCCTCTCAATACGGCACCTACGCAGCTCCAGTGCCAGCACCCCCCGAAGCCAGAGCGGTTGGCAACTGGCTTGGGGACCCCGATCAGCAGGATCTCCCCTGCCCCCCGGCCAGTCCCACTCCGATGCAATCTGGAGGGTCTCTCCCCTTCAGCCAAGAGAAGGACCCCAGGGGCAGCGGCGGCCCCCACACAGGTGGGCACAAGGCTGGAAGGGTCACCCCACTACCCATGGGGGGAGTTGCCTGGGATACATCCCCCGCACCCAGCCTCTGCCCCCCTCCCAGGGGGCAATGCCCCACATAGACGGGGTGCTGCCCCGGCATCGCAACCACTCCGGCACTGGGGCTGTATGGCAGGGATGTGCCAATGCGGGGGGGGGGGGGGGGCGGGATCCCCAGCTCCATCCCTGAATGGGGAAGGAAGGAACCACCCCAGGGCCCCCCCGACATACACATCCCCAGCATCCCAGCTCAGGCACCTTAGTCCTGCTGCCCCTCCCGTCAAGAAGCTTTGAGCAGCAACGGGGGGGGGGGAGGGGGGAGACCGGGGGTGTCACAGTCCACCCCCCGCCCGCCGCTCTGCCCTGACTTTGGAGCGGGGCAGCCAGCCCCCCAGGAGACATCTTAGCACCTGGAAAGCAAGGGGCAAATACGGCACCAGGCATGGGGGGGAGTGGGGGGGCGACCTTCATGGTCCAGTGTCAGGGAAACCCAGACCCCCAATGCCATCCTGTGTACCTCCTGCCCCAGGCTCCCCCCCACCAGCCCAGATTCCCTCCCCCAAGCACCTCCTGCCCCCAGGCTTCTGCCCCATGCCAGCCCCTGTACCCCAACTCCCCCTGCTTCACCAGCCCCCCAATTGCCCATCCCCTGCCCCCAGCAATGCCCACACCAGCCCCTCCAGCTCCACCAACCCAGCTCACCCCCACACACCCCAGTTCTCCCTGCCATGCCAGCCACCCCCAACCTCCCCCATCCCCACCCCATGCAAGCTCCCCCCCAGCTCCCCCATGCCAGCCCCCACCCCCTGGCTTTCCCTACTGTGCCCCCCACCTCCCAGCTCTCCCTGCTGTGCCAGCCGCCTACCCCCCAGTTCCCCCATGCCAGCCCCCAGCGCTCCCTGCTGTGCCAGTCGCCTGCCCCCCAGCTCTCCCTGCTGTGCCAGCCACCCCATGCCAGCCCCCCACCTCTCCCTGCCATGCCAGTCCCCACCCCCAGCTCTCCCTGCTGTGCCAGCCGCCTGCCCCCCAGTTCCCCCCATGCCAGCCCCCAGCGCTCCCTACTGTGCCAGCCGCCCCCATGCCAGCCGCCTGCCCCCCCCAGCTCTCCCTGCCGTGCCAGTTCCCTCCGCCCCCCCCCCCGCTTACTGGCCTGGCTGGAGCCGCGCCCCGCCGCCGCCGCTGTCGCTCCCAACTCCCCGGCGCCTCGCTCGCCCCGCCCGGGCACGCACGGCGGCGGGGGCCGGGCCGGGGGCTCTCCGGGGTCCCCGCTGCCCCGGGCCGGCTGGATCGCGCCGCCGCTGCCCCGCTCGGCGCTGGCCGCTCGCTGCCTCCGCCGCTGCGCTCTGCGCGCCGCCCACACCGGATTTACAGAGAAATAGCAGCGCCCGGCTGCGCTGCGCGGCGCGTGGGAGGCTCCGGGGGCGGGTTCCAGCGGCGCCTCCCTCCGCCCCGCCGGCCCCCGAGAGCGGTCCGGGGAGGGAGGCGCAGGGTGTGGGGGGCCTGGAGGGGAAGAGGGCGCAGGCTGGGCAGGGCGCAGGGGTCCCCAGGGCTGGGGGATGCAGGGGGAGGGAGGCGGAGGGTGTGGGGGGCCTGGAGGGGAAGAGGGCGCAGGCTGGGTAGGGCGCAGGGGTCCCCAGGGCAGGGGGATGCAGGGGGGCGCGGGGGGAGGGAGGCAGAGGGTGTAGGGGGTCCGGAGGGGAAGAGGGCGCAGGCTGGGCAGGGCGCAGGGGTCCCCAGGGCAGGGGGATGCAGGGGGGCGCGGGGGGAGGGAGGCAGAGGGTGTGGGGGGTCTGGGGGGGAAGAGGGCACAGGCTGGGCAGGGCGCAGGGGTCCCCAGGGCAGGGGGATGCAGGGGGAGGGAGGCGGAGGGTGTGAGGGGCCCGGGGGGAAGAGGGTGCAGGCTGGGCAGGGTGCAGGGGTCCCCAGGGTGGGGGAGCCCCAGGGGCAGGGGGGCGCGGGCGCATCCCTAGAGGGTCCAGAGGAAGCGCAAGGGGAGGGCCCCGGGGAAGGGGGCCGCAGGCAGGGCAGGACACGGGGGAAAGCAGGGGGCTGACCCAGAGAGCTGGGGCACCACCCCCTGGGGGACAAGGAGCATCCCCCTGGAGGGAGGGGAGCGCTGCGCTTCTCCCGTGTTTTCTCCGCCCAGGGCGTGTGGGTCACGGCGCCCTCCCCTACACCTCGGTGCCACTGGGCGGAAGGCCTGGGGCAGTATCTGACCAGCCCCTGCCAAGGGGCCCGAAGCGGGTGCTGGTTCCCCGGGGGGCGCATCTTGGGCCCTAGGCGATTCTAACCTCCCGTACTCCTGGTTCGAGCCCGGTACGCAGTGGGGACGAGCACCCCCTTGGTGAAGAGGGTGGGGTGCCATTGCCAGAGTCCCCCCCCATGCATCTCACTGGGTGCCGTGGCCCCCTGTAGCAGCTGCCCTGGCTGGGAGGATAACTGCCTTATACTGCCGCTGCCCGCCAACTCCGCTAGCTGATTTCCTGCAGAAGGCCCTGGGTTTGGACCCGCTGGAGTGGGGCACGGGGGAGGGGGGACCCAGCCCAGCGCTCAATCCCGCCCACGGGCACCGCGTGGGCTTGGGCCTTTGCCGGGGCAGAGGGAGCCGTGATTCATCTTGTTAGCAGAGGTCACAGCGTGGGTTGTCTCTGCCCCCTCCTTCTCTCTGCCTTGTGGGGGTGGGAGGTGAGCCCCACAGCTGGGGGCATGTCCGGAGACGTGATGAGGGGCTGAGAGGGGGAGGTTGGAGGTGGCGGCCTAGCACAGGGCCCAGGAAGGGTCCCGCCCTGCCCCCCGTGGTTTGTGCAGGAGCAGAGAATTAAGACCCCTGATGGCTCCGTCCCTGCACATGGGGAGGGGGGATTTTAGCCCATCCGGGCTCCCACATTCTGGGTCCCCGAGGCTGCTCTCCCTCACGCTCCTCTGCCCACGCCCCTGGGATGCAGAGAATACCCATAATGCACTGTGCTCTGGCCTGCCCCCCAGAGCCCTTATGCCAGCTTTCTGCAGGCCAGAGAGGCCCCTGTGCCGGGGCGGGGCAGGGGGGGGGCATCAGGCAACCGTTTGTGCCTATTTTAAGGCCTCTGTACAGTGCTGGCGCAGCAGAGAGGGGCGTGAGGGCCTCATCCCTTCCCGGCTGCCCCCTCTTCGGAGGGCTCGTGGGGGGAGGAAGGCGACTGGGGGACAGGACTGGTGCCGTGTGGAAGCTTCGGTTCACGTGCATCCCTGGTTGTTATAGTAACCCTGAGCCGCCCCCTCCTCCTCATCTCGGCATCGCTAGGGTTATGCTGGCCCTGGGAACCGCCCGTGCAGCGAGGCCCAGGATGGACAAAGCAGCTGAATGTCCAGTGCAGCCCCTCAGCCGGGGCAGGGGGAGGTGAGGAAATGGGGGAAGCCCCAGCCCCAGTGTAGCAGTGAAATCAGTCACTTTCTGGCATTACTACCAGGGCCAGTCTTGGTAGCATCTAGGCACCAGCTAGGACTGAGGATGTTTAATGACCATCATTAGGTTTCAGAGTCAACACCTCCCGGCTCTGAGTGGCTGGTGCCTCTCTGCATACTCGAGCTGAGCTGTTTCCAGTGCCGCCGTTGGTGGCTAGATGTTGAACTGTGAATGGAACATGGCAAGCAGCTGCCCGAGAATGGACCCTGCTGTTCATGCCAGCCGTCAGCACCGGTGCAAAGCCGCCCCGGCTGGCGTGAATGGCCCATAGCTCCATAGGGGTCAATGGGGCCGGATCCCCGGCTGGCGTGAATGGCCCATAGCTCCATAGGGGTCAATGGGGCCGGATCCCCGGCTGGCGTGAATGGGCTGTAGCTCCATCGGGGTCAATGGGGCTGGATCCCCGGCTGGCGTGAATGGGCCGTAGCTGCATCGGGGCCAATGGGGCCGGATCCCCAGCTGGCGTGAATGGCCCATAGCTCCATAGGGGTCAATGGGGCCGGATCCCCGGCTGGCGTGAATGGCCCATAGCTCCATAGGGGTCAATGGGGCCGGATCCCCGGCTGGCGTGAATGGGCCGTAGCTGCATCGGGGCCAATGGGGCCGGATCCCCGGCTGCCGTGAATGGGCCGTAGCTGCATCGGGGTCAATGGGCCGTAGCTGCATCGGGGCCAATGGGGCCGGATCCCCGGCTGCCGTGAATGGGCCGTAGCTGCATCGGGGTCAATGGGCCGTAGCTGCATCGGGGCCAATGGGGCCGGATCCCCGGCTGCCGTGAATGGGCCGTAGCTGCATCGGGGTCAATGGGCCGTAGCTGCATCGGGGCCAATGGGGCCGGATCCCCGGCTGGCGTGAATGGGCCGTAGCTGCATCGGGGTCAATGGGGCCGGATCCCCGGCTGGCGTGAATGGGCCGTAGCTCCATCGGGGTCAATGGGGCCGGATCCCCGGCTGGCGTGAATGGGCCGTAGCTCCGTCGGGGTCAATGGGGCAGGATCCCCGGCTGGCGTGAATGGGCCGTAGCTCCGTCGGGGTCAATGGGGCAGGATCCCCGGCTGGCGTGAATGGGCCGTAGCTGCATCGGGGCCAATGGGGCAGGATCCCCGGCTGGCGTGAATGGGCCGTAGTTCCGTCGGGGTCGATGGGGCCGGATCCCCGGCTGGCGTGAATGGGCCGTAGCTCCGTCGGGGTCGATGGGGCAGGATCCCCGGCTGGCGTGAATGGGCCGTAGCTCCGTCGGGGTCGATGGGGCCGGATCCCCGGCTGGCGTGAATGGGCCGTAGCTCCGTCGGGGTCGATGGGGCCGGATCCCCGGCTGGCGTGAATGGGCCGTAGCTCCGTCGGGGTCGATGGGGCCGGATCCCCGGCTGGCGTGAATGGGCCGTAGCTCCGTCGGGGTCGATGGGGCCGGATCCCCGGCTGGCGTGAATGGGCCGTAGCTCCGTCGGGGTCGATGGGGCCGGATCCCCGGCTGGCGTGAATGGGCCGTAGCTCCGTCGGGGTCGATGGGGCCGGATCCCCGGCTGGCGTGAATGGGCCGTAGGTCCGTCGGGGTCGATGGGGCCGGATCCCCGGCTGGCGTGAATGGGCCGTAGCTCCGTCGGGGTCGATGGGGCCGGATCCCCGGCTGGCGTGAATGGGCCGTAGCTCCGTTGGGGTCGATGGGGCCGGATCCCCGGCTG
The DNA here is from genome assembly GCF_011386835.1 of Chrysemys picta bellii. Lineage (NCBI taxonomy): Eukaryota > Metazoa > Chordata > Testudines > Emydidae > Chrysemys > Chrysemys picta. The sequence continues at coordinate 13,413,118 of NC_088812.1, read as the reverse complement.
CCGTGGACCTAGGCTGCTCCATTGGAGTTGGTGACGTTGAAGCTACATCACTTCACAGCAGCTGAGAATCTGGCCCCTCATTCATGGTTAACCCCTTGGGGTCCCCCCCCCCCGCTCTCCTCTGGGATTGAAGCTTCTTTCTCCCCGGATACATCGCGTCGCCCACCTGGAGTTGGGTTGTTATCGTAGGGGCGTCGGCGAGCGCCGGCCCGTTGTTGCAGGCGGGAGCCAGGGGCTGCAGGGACTTGTGTGAGGCTGCCGGGCAGGGCTGAGCTGGGGGCAACGTGGGGAGCAGGGACGGGCACTGGGCAGGGCTGAGTTGGGGGCAACGTGGGGAGCAGGGACGGGCACTGGGCAGGGCTGAGCTAGGGGCAACGTGGGGAGCAGGGACGGGCACTGGGCAGGGCTGAGTTGGGGGCAACGTGGGGAGCAGGGACGGGCACTGGGGGGGCTGATGAGCAGATGCCCTGTGGCCTTTTTCTCCCCTCCCTGCAGCTGTGAGAGGGGAAGCCCCTGCTCCCTGCCCCCCCAGCCAGCCCCCCACCCCTGCCCATCCCCCCTCTCCCACACCCCCTGCCCATCCCCCCAGCCTCCTCCTGCCCCCTTGCTCCGCCGCGCCCACGCAGCTCATTCAGCCGCGCTCCGGCAGCTATTTATAGCCCGGCTCAGGTCCCCGGCGCAGGCTGGTGGCTCAGCGAGATGGCAGGGCCGGGACTGCCTGGCGGGCGCCCAAATCCACCCACTCCCCGTCATGCCTCAGGCGTAGCAGCTCCTACTGGTCCCAGCTCCCCAGGGCCCTGCCGAGCACAGGCTGGTCTGGAGCTGGCGGGGGGGGGGGTGTTGATGGGGAGGGCCCTGGAGGGTTTGGGTGCGACATGTGTGCACAGGGACATGTATGGACTAAGGGGGGAACTCACCGCAGCACCCCACAGCCCCCTGCTAGCCCAGCCCTGGGCTCCCCCAATCCCCAGCTCTGCCGGTGCCCCTCACTCCCAACCCGCAGCCCCTGCTAGCCCAGCCCTGGGCTCCCCCCCACAGTCCTGCCGGTGCCCCTCACTCCCGACCCGCAGCCCCTGCTAGCCCCCCCAGCCCTGCCGGTGCCCCTCAGTCCTGAGCAGCAGACCCCACCCTAGTCTTGGGGTGGGGGGTGGGGAGTCACAGTTCTCCCAGCAGGACCATGCAGTTGGGCAGAGGCCAGGGCTGACTCAAGAAGTCGGACGAGATGATGCCCCATGTGGCTTCGCCCCCTCATCTTTAATAACGGTCCCCCGCAGTTTGCAAAGGCTTGTGAATCCTCACAGCCTCCTCCCCCGAGCTGCGTTGTCATTACTGTCCTTGTGTTACGGAGAGGGAAACTGAGGCACGGGGACCCCCCCTCCCCCTCATGGGCACAGGACCAGTCAATGGCAGCCCTGGGGATGAAACCCAGGAGTCCCTCCTGCCCTAACCCACTAGATCCCAGCCCCTCCCAGAGCTGCTCCAGGCCCTTGTGAGGATGTGGGGATCAGGGTGGCCCCCGGAGGGCTGAAGAGATCGGGGTGGGGATCTAGTCCCCCCATGTGAATCCAGCTCATCTCTATCCCCCTTCCCCGGGCTGTGGGGATGAGGGCAGCTGCGCAGGGATGAGGGGTGCTAGTCCTCCCTGGGGATGGGGGTTTGGGAGATCCCCGGGGATGTGGGATCAGGCCCCAGAGGGATCGGGGATCGGGCCCCTGGAGGACCAGAGGCCTCAGAGGGATGGGGGCTCTAGCCCCCCAGTGGGATGTGGGTCAGGCCCTAGATGGATGGGGGATCGGGGTCCACAGAGGGATATGGGTTTGGGCCCCAGAGGGATGGGGGATCGGGGGCCACAGAGGGATGTGGGATCAGGGGCCTCAAAAGGATGGGGGATGGGGGGCTCTAGCCCCCCCGTGGGATTGGTCCCCACAGGGATCTGGGGTTCTAACCCCCTCAGGGATGGGGGCTGTAGCCCCCCAGTGGAATGGGGGGTCGGGGCCCCCAGAGGGATGTGGGATTGGGCCCAAGAGGGATGTGGGATTGGTCCCTGGGGGATCAGGGGCCCCAGCAGGATGTGGGATTGGGCCCTAGAGGGATGTGGGCTCTAGCCCCCGCTGTGGGATTGGGGTCCCCACAGGGATCTGGGGTTCTATCCCCCTCAGGGACGGGGGAGCGAGGGCCCCAAAGGGATAGGGGCTGTAGCCCCCCAGAGGGATGGGGGAGCGGGGGCCCCAAAGGGATGTGGGGATCAGGGTCCCTCGAGCCCTGGCCCTGGCCCCCTCCCCGCTCCGGGAGCTGTTCGGGGCCGGCCGGGCTGGAATTCACTGGCCCGTTCCCACGTGCTGCTCGCCCCCTCGCTGACGCACATCCCCCGCCCACGCGGCCGGAGCTGGCTCCTCGAGCCCGGCACCAGCCGCCCACGGGCCGGGCCCAGCTGGGCGGGGCGGGGCCGGGCCGGGGGGTGACCAGCGGCCCCTGCAGCCCGGGAGCGGCGGCTCCTCCCTGCAGCCCCCGGCCCTACTCCGACCACTGAGCCACACGCCCCTCCCGCAGCTGGGGCGGGAACCCAGGAGTCCTGGCTCCCGCCCCCACACCAGAGCCAGGACTCCTGGGTTCTGTTCCTGGCAGGCGAGTTTCCTGGGCCGCCAGCCCCCCAGTGGGATGATGGGAGCAGCCTGGCTGGGGGCCAGCGAGACCCCTGGACTCTGCCCCCCGTATGGCTCAGGCCGGTGGGGTTCACGCTGGGCACGGGAGCTGGCGTGGAAGGGGGGCGGGCAAGCAGGGAGGATTCACCCCCCAGGAGAGGCAGCAGTGCCCCCACCCCCCAGCCTGCTATGCCAGGGGGGCCGAACTCCCGGCTAGCGCTGGGAGCAGGCCAAGGCCCAGCCTTGTGCCCAGGGAGAGCCGGGCACCGTGGGCAGCGCGTGGGCACGGCCCTGCCAGGTCCCCGAGCGAGAAAATACTTGGCATGAAAGTGCCGGGCGGGGGCTGGGAACAGCAGGATCGCCAAGAATCTGCCTGCGCCCCTGGTGGAGCCACAGGGGGGGCTCCCCTCCCCCTCTTCCTTCCCCTTCCCCCCCCCTGCTTCCTTCCCTGCGCCCCCTCCCCTCAGCCCCACTCCCTTCCCCTCCCCCTCTGCTCCCCCACTTCCCTTGTATGTGGCCCCCTGCCTCCCTCCCCAGCCTTCCAAATGGAACATGAGAAAAAGGGGGACAAGGGGAGAGTCTGTGACCCCCCCGACCTGCCCATGCTTCTGGTTAAACTCCCACCCCCCCGGGGCCCAATTTGCATCAACCCACCTTCCCCTGCCATTACCGCTGCCTGCCACATGTTCCCCCTCAACCTTTAGAGGCAGCTGCATTTCAGCCCTGGGCGAGGGGTCCCCTGACAAACAGCTGCCATGTCGCACTTCAGAGGTGGCTGCATCCCGGCGCTGGGGGAGGGATCCCCGGATAAGTCACTGGCAGATTCAGAGATTCTGGGACAAAAGGTGGGAGTTTATTTGGAGGGCTGTGTGGGCTTTGGGGGGACGAAATAGGAGAGTTTAATGACTGTATTAATAATTACATCCCGGTTCAGAATACAATAAAGGCCAATAAACAGAATGCCTCTGATCTAACGGCCAGGCCGCTGGCCTCAGACTCACAAGACCTGGCTTCTGTTCCTTGCTCTGCCACAGACCGGCTGGGTGACCTTCCCCCCACCTCCGTGACTCAGTTTCCACTCCAAAGGATTCTCAGTGGTAAGCGCTTTGGGGCACCGACTGTCTCTCCCTGATCTTGAATGGGTGTGGCCAGAGATAATACCAATCTGCTCCATGCTCAGCCACACAGTTCTTGTGGAGACGCCCCTGCGAGGGCTCGGCAGGGCCCCCCGCGCTAATTTCAAACCCCCACAGCCCCTGCTCAGCCCTCCTCCCCTGGCAGGGGACGCTGAGTAACAGAGCACGGAGCCCAGACTGTAGCGACAAACGGAGCAGAGAGTGGGAGGGAGAGACGTGTGATCCTCACCACCCACCTTTACCTAGGGGAATTACCCTCCGCGAAAAGCCCCTGGGGTTAAATTGCAGGCAGGGAAAAGGGTTGTGAATTGCACCAGTGAAAGAAGTGCACCAGCCGACCAAGCACGTGCTTGGGGCGGCATCTTGGAAGGGGCGGCCAATCTTGGGGTGGCGGGGGCGCTCGGGGTTTTTTGTTTGTTTGTTTTTGTTTCAGCGGTGCGGCATGGGGGGGCGGGGGCTTCGGCGGTGCGGTGCTGGGGGGGGTTGGCGCGGCGCTCGGGGTTTGGGCGGGGCACTGGGGGGGGAGCTTGGGGGGGGTGCTGCGCTCGGGTGGGGGCGGGGGGTTCAGCGGCGCGGCGTTCGGAGGCGGTGTTACGGCGGGGCGGCGCTCTTTTTTTTTTTGCCTGGGGCGGCAAAGAAGTTAGAGCCGGCCCTGGTTTCAATCCACAACTGATGCAGCGAGTGGCTTCGAGCACAGGTGTGGGGGCTTTGAACAGCCACGCCTGGCAAAAATTCAGCACTGCCCGGCCCTTGTTACGGCGGGTCACAAACCCGAGGGCCCCATGCCAGGCGGCACTGGGCTTCACGACGGCAGCCCCGGATTGACGCTGCCTGCAGCAGCATGGGCCGGGGGAGGCTGCAGGGACAGGATGATTCATGGCCGTGCCAGTTGCTGTTTGCTGGCGGGCCCTGTGTTTTTCCAAGCCCTGGCGCGTCACGAGCCCATCGGGCAGGGAGGCAGGGCACAGCAGGAGGGCACGGCCCCTGGCATGGGCTGGCCCGAACCCCGGCGCGTCAGCCGGTCGGTTCGACTCTGTCACCTCCGGCGGATGGCGTGGGGTCACCCCGTTATGACCGTAACAGGGGACTGTGAAACCAGCCGGGACTTTAATTCATTCACTACAATTGGAATGAGATTTGGGGATGGGGCAAATTCAGGATTTGTCAATCATCGGTCCACCCCAGCAGCCTGCCTGATGCTATCTAACCACTAGGCCTGATAGCCCCCCGGACTAAAATCCCCACCCTGCATTTCTCCACCGGGGCCCCTGCCTCCATCAGTTGCCGTCCTGCAGCCCCGGGTTCCACTGCTCCCCCTTCTCTTAGTTTGGGGCACACTGTTGCACCTTGTTCTACCCAGCAGCTGTGTCTAATCAGAACCTGGCTTGAGATACCGCCGGGCTGAGAGCAGAACAAAAGCTCCCATAGCCAGAAAACTGGAAAAGCCACGAAATCCAGTGACTCGGGTTCTGTATTTTAGCCCAAATCATCTGTATTTCCCCATTGAAAGCGAGGAACTGAGTCGCTGCCGTGCTAGAAATGATCCTTCGGAACCCAGATAAACTTTCCTTTTTGAAAGTCCCTTTTGCAGAAAGCAGGAGCCCCCTGGACGCAGGGGACTTGGCAGCTCATGCCGGAAATCTAGCCGGCTGCCCCGCTTTGGGGGTATAGAGACGCCGGCTTCCTCGCTGCTTTTCAGGGGCCCCCTTTGCTGCACTGAAGGGGCCTAAGCCCAGCCCACCCCCTCGGTCTAAGTCCGATGACCTCAGTGGGGGCGAATGCAGCCGGAGGCTCTCTGTTCAGCTCATTTAAAGCGTCACATCCGCCCACCCACACGCAGCGTGGCGAGCTGGGGATATTGTCAGAGACGCTCCTGGCCTCTGGGACTCCGTTAAAGGCCGGGAGAGAACCGTGAGCCGGAGCAAAAGGGAGCGGGACTGGGGACAAGTTGGCCCCCGCTTTGATCTACTGGGCTGATTTCTTTATTATTTGGCAGCCGTCTGCAGTGTCCAGAGGTCTCAATCAGGGACAGAGCCCTAGTAGGTTAGGCACTGTCTGAGCACAGAGGAAGACAGACATTAAGAGACCAGGAAAAAGGGGGAAACTGAGGCACAGAGGGGGGAAAGGACCTGCCCAAGCTCACAGGAATAGAACTCAGGTGTCCTGTCCACGGTGCCTGTGCTGATTAGCTTAGGCCCTGATCCTACTGACACGTGTACTCCCGTGCAGGGAGTTAGGCAAGCGTGGCTTGCCGGGTCGGGGGCTGCCGGAGCCAGGTGGGCTGTGCGGGGCATATGGGAGGAAGGGGGGCATTCAATCGGATGCGATGGCTGTATTAATAGCTGCAATTGTCATGCTATATATATCGACTCACAAAGAGATGGAGGAAGAGCCCACTTGTGCCAGCACCGGCTGGCTGATTTCTGGCAGGCGTCACAGCCCGGGGGGGCTTGTAGCGGTGCAGAGGGGCGGTTTCAAGGCGGGCGCTCCGTGCCCCTGGGGCAGCCGGGGAGATGGCACGGGGAGGGTTGTGTGAGCAGCGGGCAGGTGGACAAGGCTGGGGCCGCTGGCAGAGCAGGGTGGTCAGGGAGGGGCAGGGCTCTGGGCGGGGGGGCGGGAAGAGTCGCTTGCCCCCAGTGCAGTGAAGCACAGGAAGGACTTGGAAAAGGGGGTGTTGTGGTCAGAGATGGTTGATGCAAGAGCCCCTACAATAACAACCCAGCCCCTCCCCTCACGAGGGACCCTACAATAACAACCCACCCCTCCCCCCACAAGGGGCCCTACAATAACAACCCACCCCTCCCCCCACGAGGGACCCTACAATAACAACCCAGCCCTCCCCCCACAAGGGCCCTACAATAACTACCCACTCCTCCCCCCACAAAGGGCCCTACAATAACAACCCACTCCTCCCCCCACAAAGGACCCTACAATAACTACCCAGCCCCTTCCCTCACAAAGGGCCCTACAATAACAACCCAGCCCCCACGAGGGACCCTACAATAACTACCCAGCCCCCACCCCCCGAGGGACCCTACCATTGGTTGGTACAGCCATGAGTCAAACGTTGCTATGGGGCAAAGAGGTCTCGTGATAGGTGGAGAGGCCTGTCAATCATCCCGGTTGCTAGTGTGTGGGCTGTATTGAATTCTGATATGCTGGGGAAGCTGTCAGTCACTGTAGTTGCTAGGGGGAGGGTCTAAGAGTTACCATGGGGCTGGTCGGTTGCCGAGGGCCAATCTAAGGGTTACTATGGGGCTGAGCGGTCCTATGATAGGCTGTCTAGCTTGTCAGTCAGAGTGACTAGAGCTAGGCGGGAGCTAGGCGTGGCCGAGACCTGCACCGCTCCCTGATAGGCTGAGGAGGGCTGTCGGCCAGCGCGGTTGCTAGGGCGCTGGAATTTACGTCACTCTAGAGCCGGGCGCCCATAGGCCCGCGGCCTGCCCGTCCCCCTGGTTGCTAGGGAGGGCTGATGACGGCGCGGGCGGAAGTGCGCGGCGCGGCCATGGCGGGAGGGATGAAACCAGCCCCGGGGCGGCGGCGGCTCCTGGGGACCCTGGTGCTGCTGCAGCTGCTGCTGGGGGGCGCCGGCGCAGGCGCAGAAGGTACTGGGGGGCTGGGGGCCAGTTGGGGGCAGGGATCTGGGGGGCTGGGACTTGGAGCGCGAGGTAGGTACTGGGGGGCTGGGAGCCGGGCGGGGGCAGGTACTGGGGTGGGGCAGAGATGAGGGGCAGGGACCTGGGGGTGTGGGGGGGGGCAGGCACTGGGGGGCTGGGAGTCAGGTGGGGGCTGGGATCTAGGGGGCTGGGACTTGGAGTGCGAGGCAGGTACTGGGGGGATGGATGGGAACCCAGGGGGAGGCCCAGAGTCAGGGTGTGGGAGTGGCACGTACTGGGTAGCTGGGAGTGGAGCAGGTGGGGGGGGGGCTTTCGTGAGGGCCCCCGGAGTGGGGTGTTGGCCAGCAGGGAGGGTGCTGACTATAGGCCCATGGGGAACTGTGATTTGTCTGACCCCCCCCCCCCCCCCCCCCCCCCACACACACACACTCCACTGGCTGCCCCTTTGCGGGGCAGCGGCAGGTAAATCCCCATTACCCTGCCCCCTTCTGTCACCCACCCTGGGGGCTCCTTGTAATCTCATCAGCACTGCCTGCTGCTGTGTTAAATTGCCACCTTCGCCCCCCTCCCCAAATCCTAGCACTCGCTGTCCCCCCCTCCCCCCAGGCTGTTTTTTGGGGCTCACAAGCAGTGATTTGGGGTGGGGGGAGGGAGAGATTTATGGGCGGTGGACCCAAATCAGTGAGACTGTGAACCCCCAGGGAGTTGGGGTGGGAGGTTGGCAGGGCAGGCGTGTAGGGTTGTGGGTTGAGACAGGGCACGAGGTTGCTGGGAGGGGGCCTGGGGCTGGGTGGGGTGCTGGCAGGATCACAGCACAGTCTGGGGAATCGCCTGAAGTGTTTTATGATGCACCTTTTCAAATGCCTCGATTCCAAGTGACTCTTGTGAGCTCCTCATTGCAGGGACTCGGGGGATGGGAATGACGCAGGGTAGAAGAAGATGTTGGCAGAGGATGGGGGGCATCTTGGCACTGGTGAGGAGACGGGGGGCCTCCCCACATGGGTGCAATCAAACCATAATCCCGACCAGATCCCCTTGGGATGCCACCATTATGCAAGTATCCGATAATCCTGTCTAGCTGGCTGCGTCCCCTCTCCATACGAACTGATTGATTCGTCTCTGCACGGGGTGGGCAGAGATTGGAAGAAACACGGGCTGGTGAGTGAGGCACTGAGCTGGCACGTGGGTTCAGTTCCCGGCTCTGCCCCAGACTTCCTCTTAAGTCACTTGATCTTTCTATGCCCCAGTTCGGCAGCTATAAAATGGGGCCTCAGTCTTAGGCCCTCGAGGCACCCGCCTCATGGAAGTGTCAGAGGGGGCAAAACTACTTGGGGAGGAGGATGTTTTTCTGTTTGTGCTTCCTACACCGGACGTAGGAATTTCCTGTATGGCTTAGCACAGGGGTTCTCAAACTGGGGGTTGGGACCCCTGAGGGGTCGCAAGCTGCCAGCCTCCATCCCAAGCCCCGCTTTGCCTCCAGCATTTATAATAGCGTTAAATGTGTTTTTAATGTATGGGGGGGTCACACTCAGTGGCTTGCTATGTGAAAGGGGGGGTCACCAGTACAAAAGTCTGAGAACCCCTGGCTTAGCATAAAGGACAAACCAGCATTTCAGGGAGGAAGCCGAAGCGACAGGAAAACAAGCCAAGTCTTTTGATCATACAGAGGGACCTAGACAAATTAGAGGATTGGGCCAAAAAAACCTGATGAGGTTCAACAAGGACAAGTGCAGAGTCCTGCACTTAGGACGGAAGAATCCCATGCACTGCTACAGACTAGGGACCGAATGGCTAGGTAGCAGTTCTGCAGAAAAGGACCTAGGGGTCACAGTGGACGAGAAGCTGGATGAGAGTCAACAGTGTGCTCTTGTTGCCAAGAAGGCTAACGGCATTTTGGGCTGTATAAGTAGGGGCATTGCCAGCAGATCAAGGAACATGATCGTTCCCCTTTATTCGACATTGGTGAGGCCTCACCTGGAGTACTGTGTCCAGTTTTGGGCCCCACACTACAAGAAGGATGTGGAAAAATTGGAAAGAGTCCAGTGGAGGGCAACAAAAATGATTAGGGATCTGGAGCACATGACTTATGAGGAGAGGCTGAGGGAACTGGGATTGTTTAGTCTCCAGAAGAGAAGAATGAGGGGGGATTTGATAGCAGCCTTCAACTACCTGAAGGGGGGTTCCAAAGAGCATGGATCTAGATTGTTCTCAGTGGTGGCAGATGACAGAACAAGGAGCAATGGTCTCAAGTTGCAGTGGGGGAGGTCTAGGTTGGATATTAGGAAACACTATTTCACTAGGAGGGTGGTGAAGCACTGGAATGGGTTACCTAGGGAGGTGGTGGAATCTCCATCCTTAGAGGTGTTTAAGGCCCGGCTTGACAAAGCCCTGGCTGGGATGATTTCGTTGGGGATTGATCCTGCTTTGAGCAGGGGGTTGGACTAGATACCTCCTGAGGTCCCTTCCAACCCTGATATTCTATGATCTGTTTAGAAGACTCCAGAAAATTCCCACTTCAAAGCTGGGGGAAAGGAAAAGTTAAATTGATTAAAGAAGAATAGGAGGACTTGTGGCACCTTAGAGACTAACAAATTTATTAGAGCATAAGCTTTCGTGGACTACAGCCCACTTCTTCGGATGCATATTCTTCTTTTTGCGGATACAGACTAACACGGCTGCTACTCTGAAACCTTTCGTTAAATTGATTGTGTTTTGTGTTAACTGATAAGTTTGGGACTGTGTGTGTGTGTGGGGGGGGAGTAGCTCAAAAGCGTGTTAATTTGTGCATTGAAATCTCTGCTTCTGGGCTGCGCTCTTTGAACTGTGAGTTATAACCAGAGTGCCGATTCCTTCTTGTGAGAATCTCACTTCGTTGCTACGTTTGCACCTCTCAGTGCCTGAAGACGGGCCGAAGGTGCTGTTAGCTTCTGTGGGAGTGTGTTTCCATTCGTGTGACTGTCAGTTTCCCTGGGGACCAGAGAGTGGATTGAATGGCAGTGAGTTCTGTCCTGGGGTTAGCAGGCTCGCCAGTCTGTCTGCCTTGGTGGAGAAGGGCCTAGGGCAGGGGTGGCCACCCTGAGCCTGAGAAGGAGCCAGAATTTACCAATGGACATTGCCGAAGAGCCACAGTAATATGTCTACAGCCCCCCGTCAGCCCCCAGCGCCTCCCGCCCACCGGCAGCCCCAGCGATCAGCGCCTGCACTTCCCGATCAGCTGTTTCGTGGGGTGCAGGAGGCTCTGGGGGAGAGGAGCGAGGGCATGGCAGGCTCCGGGGAGGGGGTGGGAAGGGGTGGAGTGGGGGCAGGGCCAGGGGTCGAGCAGTGAGCACTCCCCCGGCACATTGGAAAGTTGGTGTCTGTAGCTCCAGCCCCAGAGTCGGCGCCTATACAAGGAGCCGCATATTAACTTCTGAAGAGCCGCGTGTGGCTTCACGGCCACAGGTTGGCCACCCTGGGCGTAGGGTATCTGATTGGAAACGCCAAAAATGTCGCTCAGGAGACAGTGTAAAATAGTGGGTAGGGCATTGACTGGGCCTTGGAGACCTGGCCTTCTGGGTGACCTCGGGCAAGTCACGGCCATGCTCTGTGCCTCAGTTTCCCCAAAGGGGGGTGAGACTTGCCTCTTTTGTAAAGTGCTTTGAGATCTATTTATGAAAAGTATTCTAGACGAGCGGGGTATTGTTATTAACCCCTAAGAATGTACTATCCTGACTGCCGTCCGGCTAGGCCCGTACTGTTCCTCTGCTAAAAATTGGGCTGTGTAAAAGGTGCCTTGTTCGGTGTGAACAGAGCTATACCTAGCACAAAGGGTTAACAAATCCCTACTAATCCTTGTGAGCAGCACACGCTGTCTGGTCACACAACTTAACGACTGTAGCACAGCGATTTTTAATGTTAGTCACGTTCTTTCCCTGCTAAAGTTGGAGGTAGCTTAATGTTTCTTTTTTACTCCGTCTAATGTCTCCCCTCATGGGGAATAACACTTTTCCATGAACTTGAGCACGTTGGTAAATAGTTTAAAGTCACACAGCATTACTCAAACACCCACTCTCTGCAGTGAATCTATACGCCTGAGCCATCTCCGTGGGAGATACGTGCGCCTGTTGAGAATAGACTCTCGGGAGCCTCTCCACAACACATGCATGCATCGATAAAAGCCAAACCCCAGGCTTTCTCCTAAGACGGCTAGAGGAGAGGAGACTCTCCTTGCAAAGGCGCTTACAGATGCCGAGCCGGTTATAAAACAGGAGGAGTTCAATGGAATATCTTTAAAGTGACCAAAGCTACGAATAGTGACCAAAATAATGGCTGCCCCCTTAGCTGATCAGAACTCCAGCAGGCTTCCCCTTTCTACCGCCATCCTCTGCCTATAGTGGTGCTGTATTATGACAGAGAAGGTAAACTGAGGCATGGTCTAAGCCTGTAGTTGACTTAAAGCTCCATCTGGCCTTGATCCAGGAGCGAAGCCGAAGTTGATGAGTGTTTCCTTCCCCCAGCTGAGTGAAAATGGCCCTTGGTTCACCTCACAAGTTATAGGACTCGGTACTGGCGTAAGTGGGGGATGCCCCCTCCCCCCGACATGCATCGGGTCTGGTTTGTTACTAAATCCTTTCTTGTCCCTCTCCCCTGTCTAATGAAGGTGCCAAGCAGCCGGTGATCCGACTTGAAGAAGGGCGGGTGTGCAATGCGATGGCCCCGCAGCAGTTCTGCTACACCAACGCGGAGACCCCGAAATGGCACGACATCTGGACCCGGATGCAGGTAGGAACCGGCGCCCGCTTTGCCTGCTGCCGCAAAGCCAGGTCTGCGTCTCACTGCCGCCCCGCCCCCATCATTTGCATTCAAGCCGGGAGTCTGAATGAAAGAGGCTTTGTTGGGTTTTCTTGAACCAGCGAAAGAACTTCTCAGACCAAACTAGGGTGACTAGATGTCCCGATTTTATAGGGACAGTCCCGATATTTGGGGCTTTTTCTTATATAATCACCTATTACTCCCCACCTCCTGTCCCGATTTTTTTACACTTGCAGTCTGGTCACCCTAGACCAAACCCCCTTGTCTCTTTATCTCCTCTCCTTGGGGCATGCGCGGTAGCAACAAGGTAAGGGCTGGTCCCCAGGATAGAAATTTCTTGCTTGGACCTCTCCCTGTGTCTGAATGCTCCTGTGTTCCTAGCCTTTGTGCCTTGCCCTTCTCGTCCTGTGGTTTATGTGAGGTTAGCAGCCGGAATGTGCTAGGGGCTGTACAGGCAGGTGGGAGCACAGTAAGGCCAAAGGACGACCACAGTTGTCCTAGGAACACACTGTAGCGGTCAGAGCCAGCAGGCTTGGTTGCAGGACTCCTGGGTTCTATTCCCAGCGTTGGGAGGAAGTGTCGTGTAGTGGTTAGAACAATGGACTGAGCGTCAGGAGTTCAAGGTTCTCTTCCCCCCGGCCCTGCCGCTCACTCGTGTGGCCTTGAGCAAGTCACTTAAGCTCTCTGGGTGTCAGCTGGAAACCAGGGAGCACGCCTGCTGCGGGCGAGTGTTCGCTGGTGGGGAAGCTCGCCGAGTCGCTGGCTAAACACGGGCACCTGTTTCCAGCAGTGTCAGACGTAGGTGCAAAGTAGTGTCCCCCTGCTGCTTGTCGGGCAAAGGAGCCCCGGGGACGACTCAGGGTAGGGAAAACGAGAGGAACTGCTGGTTGGCGGCTGGCATGGGGGGGGCTCTCAAAGCGTTGGCGTTCATACCCGAGGCTTCGTCAGACATCAGTGCAGGGCTGTTCCTCCCCCTGACCCCTCTTGTCACCCTGATCTCCCCCGCCACAGCGGGCAGACGCTATCCTAGTTTCTCACAGTGGCTGCCCCGAGGCTGCGTCTGACGTTTGCAGAAGTGGCAAGTGTCTGTCAGGACACTTCATGTCACGGTTTCTTGGTCTGTTGAGATCCGTGGCGCTGTTCTTATCATTCCGCCTCTTCCGGCCGGAGGTGGGGGGAAGGAATCGCATCAGAGAACCATGGGTTTGTAATTTATTCCATAAAGCTATCAAAGGCGAAACTGCCTGGCGAGCGGGTCAGGGAATGAATAAAACAAGCCCACTGAGGGAAGTTTGTACAATCAGCGCTTAAGCTCCTTCTGTCTGAGAGACTCGGCAATTTTAACAAGAATGCTTCAGTTCAGACCCCGGCTGGGAGCATTACCCCCCAGTTACAGATGGGGAAACTGAGGCAAGGGGAGGGGAAGTGACTTGCAAGTGCATGCAGGAAGCAAGCGGCAAAGGTAGGAACACTCTAGACTTTCTCGCTGCTGGGCCTGTGCCTTGAAATCCTCCCTCATCCTTCAACTAGTCCCCTGCAAATGTCTCTAACTGAGACCAGCTCTTCTCGTAACTCACATTTCTAGATGCTCACGGCCAGGTTTCTTGCTGATGAGAAAAGGAGGCATTGAGAGAGTCTGCAGCTTAGACATGAAGGTGATTGTAGGGATCCAGATGCAGGATGTGAGAAGTCAGTTACTGACAACGGCGATGTACGTTTTCTCTGCAGAGTGAGAAGCATCTGTATTTCTCCGAACCCTTGCACGGACCTACAAACTGGCTTGACGCCTTGGCCAGTGGTTTTTCTAACTCAGTGGTTCTCAACCAGGGGTACGTGTACGCCTGGGGGTACGCAGACCTCTTCCAAGGGGTACGGCACCTGGGCTAGAGATTTGTCTCCTTCTACGACAGGCTCCTAAAAAGCACTAGCAAAGTCTGTACAAACCAAAATTTCGTACGTGCAATGACGTGATTATACTGCTCTGTTTACCGTGCGCTGAAATGTCAGGACAATGTTTATATTCCAATTGATTGATTTTGTAATTACACCTCTACCCCGATATAACGCGGTAAAGCAGCGCTCGGGGGAGGTGAGGGGCTGCGCACTCCAGAGGATCAAAGCCAGTTCGATAAACGCGGTTTCACCTGTAACGCGGTAAGATTTTTTGGCTCCCGAGGACAGCATTATATCGGGGTAGAGGAGTACATAGTGAAAAACTGCTTCCTTTCTCATTTTCACCAACAGTGTGGCTGTGTCACACTTGTCTTTTTATGTCTGAGTTTGTAAGCAAGTCGTTTTGAAGTCAGGTGAAACTTGGGGTGCACAAGACAGATCCCACTCCTGAAAGGGGGACAGTCGTCTGGAAAGGTTGAGAGCCGCTGGTCGAACTGCTTCGGTGAACTAGCAGTAGGTACACTTCCAAACTCATCTAAGTGAACTGTTGATTGTCACTTTGAGTTTGGAAATGTTACCATGTATCTCTAATAGCGTTTCCGAGACCACCTCTTCTGGCACTCCCGCCAGATTAGCAGTGATTTCGTTGTCCTGAGAGCACAGATCGGGGAAGGGAACGAACCTGCCCCGTGGACTGCGAGCTGACGTATGTGAAGCCCTTCACAAAGTGCTAAGCAATAAATATTTAGCCGTTAGCTGCAGAGCTCTGATCCCCCATCTAGTCCCTCTCCTCTCCTCTCCCGTCTGCAGATCCGAGTCGTCAGCAACAAGATGATCCGTGTCACCCAGGTGGAAAACGAGGAGAAGCTGAGAGAGCTGGAGGAATTCAACATGTGGAACTTCGTCTTCTCCTTCTTCAAAGAGAAGCTGAACGACACCTACATCCCCGTGGATCTCTACAGCGAGAAAACCTGCCTGAAAATAGAGTTGCCGGAGTCAAACACCAACTACAGCGTCGTCCTCCTCCGGTGTAAGCCACGCCGGGGGTTGGGCTGCCCCTCGGGGCTTCGTGGGCCTGCTCGGGGAAGGCGGTGCAATTCCGGTGGCTTAGCCCAGGATGTGAGGCACCTGCTCCGTCCCGCAGTGCGGGATTAGGTTTGCCTGGCTACTGCCCGCCTGGGCTTTGCCGGATGCCACGTCGTTTAGAAGAACCCAGCTAGTCTCCCATGGGGGGTCTCGGGGTGAGCGCCTTGAAACTGCCCTTTGGGCTGATGGGGGAAACGGAGGAGATCTGAGGAGAAGGTGGTGAGGACAGGTGGTGGCACCCAACTCTGCTGGGAGCTTGGTTCAGCTGCTTCGGGCCTAGACTGGGCTCCTGGCGGTACCAGGTATCTGTTAGAGGACGTTACAGCACATGTTAGCCCGAGGTCTAAGGTTCCTTCTTTGCTTGGGTGGGGGGAGAGAAGCACTCCCCCAACATGGGCTGTATATGCCTCTGGAAGAGAAGCGGGGTGCATCCATCCGTTTCCTCCAGCCCCAGGGCGCTTTGGTGCCATCCACAGCAAAGCCGTGTTAGACTCCTTGGTCTGAGATTCACCAGGTTTATAGCAGTGTCTAGGCCTTGGGGCCGTTTATACGGAGACAGGATCCATTTGCCCCACGTCCAGACATATCCAGCTCGGGGGTCTGCCTCTGTCCGTCGTGCTGGATATGTCCCAGTCGCTCCCCATGGACTGCTGGGACCGGGCCATGTTGTCACGTGGGATCAGCACAAAGTAACCAGCTCGGGGGCTTCTCTGATACTGTCTTGTCTCTTTTAGGGTTTGACCCCAAGCTCTGCCTGGTTTCCTTCCTGGGCCTGCTCCTGTTTTTCTCCGGGGATTTACTGAGCAGGTGAGTCGCCCCGTGCTGGAAGACCAGACCACTGCCGTCCTGTGCGCTCGACCACCCCAATCTCTGTGTTAATGGTCTGGGCCACGCGGCGGAAACGCGACCTCAGGGGTGCCGCTGTTGACTTGCGCTGCTGTGCCCAGGTGCAGCAGGGCATCTCGGAGCGGTGCCCGCCCCAGCCTTGCCCCTGTCCCTCAATAGCTCAATAAACCAAGGGCTGCTAACATCCACAGCTGGGTGGCCGCCTACCAGCTCGCAGCCTGTGGCCTGGTGTCCAGCAGTTAAATCAGGGAGATCTCCCACCACTGTAGCTCCCCTTGGCTCAGGCCTGTCGCTCCATGGAGCATGGCTTTGTGCAGGCCCCTCTTACCAAGGCTCAGCGAACGCCACCTGAGCTCCCTTTTAATGATCCCGAGGCGGCCGGCGCGTTGGCTTCCTGCTGTCCGGGGTGTGTCGGCCTGAAGCTCTGTTCGCGCTGCGTCCGTGCGGGCGGACGTCTCTCGAGCTCATGCGTGATCTCCGCAGGAGTCAGCTCTTTCACTACTCAGCTGGGATAAGCATCGGGATGCTGGCCTCGCTGCTGATCCTCATCTACGTGATGGCCAAGGTGATGCCCAAGGTGAGGCTGCGGTTCCAGTCTGGGAATCGGGCGCTACGGAGCCGGAACTGACCACGCCGAAGGGCTATAACTTGGGAATCTGGTTACAAACTCCCGTCCCCTGCGGCTCTCCGGTCCGGTCTGTGCTGGGGGAAACGCGAAAGAGCCTTTCAGTGTCCAGGCGCCAGAGGCAGGAATACTGGGGTAGGGTGGTTCCGGTGTCTAACCCCTGCTCTGAGCAAGGTAGACAGTGGTTAAAGCGTCGTGCTGGGCCGCAGCTATGCAGCGGCTCGTGCTGGTGCTAAAAACGTGCCACCCCAGCGTGGAGGTGTTGGGAGAGCTGGTGGCTGTTTGTGGAGGGGACGGATCCGAAGAACACCCGCATGGTCTGGCTCACGTAGGGTAACACCCAGCGGAGATCAGGGCCCCCTTGCCGCTGCACAGTGAGCGACAGGCAGTGTCTGCAGCCGAACTAGGCAAGCGGTGGGAGGGGAAAGAGAGGCCGAGGAGCAGAGCGACCTGCTCCAGGTCACGTGGCAGACCTGGGAACAGAACCCAGGTCCGGTACCTGCCCCGCTAGGCTGCGCTGCCCCTTGACATAGGACCTGTCTAGCAGACAGTCTTTCCCTGGGGTGAACGTCAAACAGCGGCAGTTCGGCTCTAGCAGGCACGTGGAAGCACCTGTCTTGTTCTCACGTCTTTCCATCTGCCCTAGAAAAGTCCCATCTACTTCATCCTAGTGGGAGGCTGGTCCTTCTCCCTCTACCTCATCCAGCTGGTCTTCAGAAACTTACAAGAGATCTGCAAGTCCTACTGGCAATATCTCCTGGGTGAGTGCCTCTCGGCGCCTCATGCAAAGGCAGGTTCGCCTGGTTGTGTGACGGTGGCGTGGGAGAGGCTGGGACTCCCACGCCCGTCTCCCTTCTACGCAGCTACCAACGGGGCTGTTGGTCAGCTGCCGGCTGGTGGGTGGGAGGAGGGGGCGGGGGCCGAGCAGCCCCTGTCCAAATAGGATTTAGAGTCATTTGACCAGGAAGGGACCCGGGGCTGTAGGAGCAGTGCCGCCGGAGGCACAAGGGACGGGGAAGGAGCGGTTACGTGGTGCATGCTGCGTGGGCTGCACCAGTGGTCAGGATGCTTCCCGCCCGCCTGCTCTGTGCAGTCCTCGTTCTACGGGGCAGATGTGGAATTCCTGGCTGATTTCACAGGGGGCCTGGCCGTGAACTTGCCGACGAGTCTGTGAGGGACCCTGGGCCCAAAAGGAGGCGGAGGTGCCGGGCGTCCGTCCTGTTCGTAGCGGCCTGCGTTGAATTCCCTCTTGCCTGCTCTCTCCGCCCTCTCCCAGGCTACATGCTGCTGGTGGGCTTCGCCAGCTTCGCCGTGTGCTACCGCTACGGCCCGCTGGAGAACGAACGTAACATCAACCTGTTGACGTGGAGCCTGCAGCTTCTGGGCCTGCTGCTCATGTACTTGGGCATCCAAATCCGGCCCATCGCCCTGGCGCTGATCGCCATTGCCGTCTGCACCAAGAACCTGGAGTACCCCGTCCAGTGGCTCTACGCCACTTACAGGTGATGCCACGGCTCCGGGCGCGCCGGCCACGGGATCTAGGTCGGCCACTGCCGGCGGGGCGGGGAGGCGGCGACGAACGCTCACGCACAAGGAGTCTGGCCCAGGCCAAGGAGCCGACTGGCTCTGTTAACAGCACGGCCGCGCAAAGCATGCGCGCCGTGGAGTGGCTGAATGACAGTAGGGGATGCGGGGCCCCGGGTGCGTTTGGCTAAGAAGGGAGTTCCCAAGCCAGAGCCGTGGCCTGGTTTTGGCTGACACGGGGGGTGAGGAGGGAGGGATCGGCGGCATGAAACCTGAGCCCGGGGGCCAGTCGCTCGTGCTTGGACGTTCATCGTTCGCCTTTACCGGAGGGGTCTCTGGCCAAGGGCAGGGTTTTCTGAGGTGCCCGGCGCAGGGCCGGCTCCAGCTTTGCCACTGCCCCAAGCGGCGAAAAAAAAAGCGCCAATTGGCGGCACTTTGGCGGCAACTCAATTGCGCCGCTTCATAATCGGCAGCAATTCGGCAGCGGGTCCTTCGCTCCCTCTCTTCCTCTTCGGGGGCAGCTCAAAGAGGAAGAGAGGGACTGAGGGACCCGCTGCTGAATTCCCACCGAAGACCCGGAGGTGCCGCCCTGTTACCGGACGGCGTGCCGCCCCTTTGTATTGGCCGCGCCAAGCACCTGCTTCCTTCGCTGGTGCCTGGAGCGGGCCCTGGCCCAGGGTGGGCCTGGCTCTGCTCCCAAGGGTGAGGAGCAGGGTAAGACTTTATGGCAGGGGTAGGCAACCTATAGCACGCGTGCCAAAGGCGGCACGCGAGCTGATTTTCAATGGCACTCACACTGCCCGGGTCCTGGCCCCCGGTCCGGGGGGCTCTGCATTTCCATTTAATTTTAAATGAAGCTTCTTAAACATTTTAAAAACCTTATTTACTTTACAGACAACAATGGTTTAGTTCTATATTATAGACTTAGAGAGAGACCTTCTAAAATCGTTGACGTGTATGACTGGCACGCGAAACCTTCACTTAGAGTGAATAAATGAAGACTCGGCACCGCGCTTCTGAAAGGTTGCCGCCCCCTGCTTTATGGGGTCATACCCAACCTGGCCACTGTGTGGCGCCAACACCTGCTTGGTGATGGAGGCTGGTCTTTAAGAACTGAATTTTCCCGTGTCCTCGCTGCTGTCTGGGGGTGTCTCTGTATTCTGGGGCAGGATGGGGTCACCTCTCTTGTGGGAGCAGTGACCAGCTCTCCTCCTCTGGTGCTGGTGGGGAAGCCAGCTCCCAAACTGGGCTCGGCAGAGTTAAACAGGTGGGCAGATAGCTGTGTGGATCCATTCGGCGCCTGTAGCCCAGGCCAGCGGATTCCAGCCGGTAACTTCTGCGGCCGGCTCCTGGCTGCTCAGGGCTGGACCCGGTAGAAGCTCCAGCAGCTCTCCGTAGGTCTGGGCGGCGCCTCGAGGCGGGGAACTGCTGCTAACGCCGCTGCTCTGCTGGCAGGAAGGTGCAGAAAGCCACAGCGAAGCCGAGCCCCCCTCGCCTGCTGACCGAGGAGGAGTACCGGCTCCAGGGGGAGGTGGAGACGCGCAGGGCCCTGGAAGAGCTGCGCGGATACTGTAGCAGCCCAGAGTTCTCCGCCTGGACTGTGGTTTCCCGCATCCAGTCTCCGAAGAGGTAAAACGCCCCGGGGGCGCCGGCAGCCCCCTTACGGCGCCCCCTGCTGGTGGGACACGGCTCTGCACACGTCCCAGGGGAGTGCCTGGCGTGGCCGTGGGGCGGGGCTGGCTGCTCGCTCGCTGTGGCAATCTGTACTCTTCCAGCAGGGCAGGCTGCTGTAAAAACTCAGGCTACATCCTGACTGTGCTATCACCGGCTGGTATCGTTCAGGCGTGTTAGCAGGGCCCGGAGCAGCTGAGCCTTTCATCAGCCCTGAGGCGGGGTGGTTGGCTCCTTATGCTGGCCTGGCCTCGTGCCTAAGCGACCCTAGTGGGCTGGGCTGGTGGTTGGGACAGCAAGGCAGGACTCGCCAGTTCTAGTCCCAGCTCTGTGTGACCTCAGGCTGATCGCCCCTCCCCCCCCACCCTGTGCCTCAGTTTCCCCAATGGGGTTAATATTTCCCCTGTGGGGGTTGAGGCTTAATGCTGTCTGGGACCTTTAAGGGACATAATGGCCCCACTGGGTCAGGCCAATGGTCCTTCTAGCCCAGTATCCCGTCTTCCCACAGTGGAAGTGAATTGCTCCCCATCCTCGTTAATATCCAGGTTTGCCGACTTTGTGGGCGGCGCCTCCCACCTCACCCCGAACGAGGTCTCCGTCCACGAGCAGGAGTACAGCCTGGGGGGCTCGTTTGTGGAGGACCAGCTCTTTGAGGAAGACGAAGACGACTCCTTTGAAGGGGAGGGTCGCGCAGACTTCTCCGTGTCCCGGAACCACCTGGGCTTCGAGTGAGGGAGCCGTGCGGGCGGATTTGGTGGTGGAGCTGCGGCAGCGCCCTGCCGGCGTGGGGTACAATCGCTGCTCTCCAAGCGCCCCCGTGAGCGCACGTGTGTGTGTGTAAAGCTGTCTGTCCGTGCGAGTGCACCAGAGCCAGCCAGGCTGGCAGTGCCTCCTGCTGGAGCCAGTGACACGGGCAGTCGGGATTGAACTCCACCTGGCAGCGCTTTGCCCTCAGCTGGCACCAGACCGGGTCCCTCTCCCGGCTGCACGGCACTTGTCCCCTTCCCGGCTTTCCGCAGCCAAAGGATGTGTGGGGCGGGGAAGAGGTGTTCTGGGGGCACTTCCCTTCTGGGGAATCCACACGTCGCTTTGCAACCTGCCAGCGGAGCTTCCCCCAGCCCTGTGGGGGCAAAGAGGAATAGGGGCTGCTTGTCTGTTGGACTGGGAAAGCCCCTGCCCCCCTGCCGTCTTGAACACGGGCAGGGGCTCTGTGGGGCTGGAGGGTTCTGCACAGGCCTGTGTCTGTAGGGCACTGGTACTGTCGTACCGGTGAATGGCCCCCATCTCCTCCTGCTGGCAGCGCTCTGGGCCTTGTCCAGCCCCAGAGACCATTTCGTTCTCCTGCTCCCCTGGGGCTCAGCTGCGCAGGAGGGGGGCAGCCCCCAAGTGATGGCAGAAGAGCAGCTGCCTGCAAGAGCGCTCAGCCCGCTGCCCGTAGCAGGGTGGCTTTCCTGGGGCGCAGGGGTCCCCTCCCTCGGGTGCTGAGCTGAGCCCAGCCCCTTTTCTTTGGGCATCCTGCCCCCAGCAGGAAAAATAACCCCACTTTCCAGAGCCCACTTCCCACGGCTCCTGGACTGCTGCCCCCTGCGGGCTGTCGGCGGGCTGCGCCTGGCTGCTCTGAGAGCCGGGGCGTTAGCCGGTTTGCAGGCACAGGCTGGCGTGGGGGTGGGTGGGAAGAGGGCTGCCTGTGGGCACAGTAACTGGATCTCTTCCTCCTCCCACTGGGAGCCGGGTTTGTTTGCACAAGAGGAGAACTTTGGACCTGCAGCTGACAGGTGCGTGCCGGGCAGCTGACTTCCTGTTCCCCTGCTAGGAAATGCTGCCAGCTCCCCCCCATCAGTAATGGGCTTGGGGGGGGGGCAGGAACGGCTTCCTAACACCAAAGAGACCAGAGGCCTCCGAGTGGCCTCTTAGGCCCAGCACCCCTGAGCGTCTCCCTGTGGACATGAGGAAAACCCGGCTTCAGGATTTGTGTGTTTGAATGCTTCCTGCTCACCTGCTTTGTTTGTGGTTCACTTACTTACGTCCACAGCCAGAGCCCCTTTAACTGCATAGTGCCCGAGCGGCTGCCCCCGTCTACCCCGTCAGCATCAGTCGCGGGGCTCCCTAAGCCCCTGTTCTAGGCCCGGCCCTTACAGCTTCTCTGCCTTGGCGTCCCGTGCTAATGCGGTGCACGGCGAGGTGTCCGTGTCCCCCCCAGCCTCTGGTTCGGCTCCACGTCCCATCTACCCTGTCAACAAGCGGCTGGGTGGCCTGGCGCATCCCCAGCCCTCCACCTGCCTTCGCTGCTTCCATCTTTGCTGCTCCCTGAAGGAGTCCCGTCCCCTGAGCCGGGGTGCTGGAGCACTGCCCTGCTGGCTGCTAGCCCGCGTTTCCAGGGTGCAGGGGGGAGCCTGAGCTCCGTGGGGGCAGGGAGCCCAGGGGTGCTTGGCTGCACTGGGAACTCAGGCCTGAGGAGCAGGGAGCTGAGGGAGAGGCTGGCTATGGGGATTAGCACCACTGTCTCCGGATCCGGCTGTGTGGAGCCTAGAGACCCGCTAAACCAGGGCTGAGCTAAATGGTCAAAACAACTAGTGATGGAGGCGGGGGGTCCAACCTGCCCCCCTCAAAGGAGTCAGAATCCCAGACTTTTTTTTTGCAAATCAGGCCCCTTTAAGTCACCTCCAACATCCCCCCTGAACCCCGAAAGGCTGATTTGTGCCTTAGCACTGAGCCGGTGCAGAAAGCAGCCGAGGTGTGAAGCCGCCGGGCAGAGCTGTCCTGTCTCAGCTGATGTGGTTCGTTTCGTGACAATGGCCCCGTGCGGGGCTTGTGACTATGCAAAGTGTCTGGGCGTGAGCCAGAGCGAAAATGGACGGGCCCAGGCCGGGGGGGAACTGGCTGTGTACAGGAGCGCCGGGCACAGTGCCCAGGGCTCAGGGAACCCTTTGGAGCCTGTGGCGCCGGCGGGAGTGGGCAAGGCTGGCTGCTCGCCTGCCGTAGGTGAAGTAGGCTGCGGATGGCCCAGCCCGTCCACCACTTCTAGCTCTGAACTCGGAGCAAACTCTGTCCCAGCCTCTTCCTCCATCACGGGCAGCGTGTGGGCCTGGCTGGCGCGGCCTGGGGGCCTGGCTGGCGCGGCCTGGGTGACAGGCCTTAAGCACAAATGTGGGGCGATGCTCCTCCTTCTCTATGCAACTGTCTGAGCAATAACTGCCCTTGAGTGGCTTCTCTGGGGAAAGTGCTCCCCGCAGGGCCCCGATCCCGCTCGCTCCCCATGAAGTAATGTCGGAGCAGCCGGCTTTCGTC
The DNA here is from genome assembly GCF_011386835.1 of Chrysemys picta bellii. NCBI lineage: Eukaryota > Metazoa > Chordata > Testudines > Emydidae > Chrysemys > Chrysemys picta. Next base: position 13,389,999 of record NC_088812.1, on the reverse strand, counting down.
CTTCATTGGCGTGCCAGGCGCAGCTGCAAAATAATTGGGCTGGGGGGGGGGGCATCCGTCTGTGCAATGCGATCGGCGGTCTTGGCACTGCCTGTGAGCCGCGGAGCTGCCGGAGGTTATAGACGCGGCGGGTAATTCCCAGTTTAATTTTAAATATTTCTTTTTGGTGCTGTGCCCGTCTTCAGTGTTATCCGCCGCAAGCGGCCCTGCCGCCCAGAGGTTATTTTTCTCGCTGTTGTTAATGCAGGTTCAGATTTTTAATAAAGTTTGTTTTTGTAGCCGTGTGTGTGTGTGGGGGGGGGGAACAGGGATGTGAAAACGGCGGTTCGGCTCGAAGCAGCGGGGAGGCTGGACAAAGCTGTCGTCTGTTGGGCTATAGCACAACCGCTTCCTTCCATCCCGTCACGGTCCCCGGCTGTCCTAGCCGGCCTGAGGAAGTCGGGGGCCCCTGGGTTAATGCTCCGCTGCCGGGGTTCTGCACCCAGTGTGGGTCACAGCTGGGGAACTAGAGTTGGAATAGCGGGGAAGGGTGGGGGCGGTGGCACAGCTGTTGGGGGGCGGCCGGGGGCTGGAGGACGGGGGGCTCCAGACTGGGGTTAAGAGGTGCTGGCAGAACAAAGGTGAGCTGTCCTGGCTCCCAGGTGCTGCTCAACACGGGTGAAGCGATTTCCCCTCCTGTCCGGACTTTCGAGCCCCCCCCAAGCTGTTCGTCAGGGCGGCGAAGCTGGCTCCGGGTCCCTGCTCCGCGCGAGATCCGCACCGCCGGTTTAGCGCACGTGGTTAATGCTGGTTTCGGGGGCCCCTGCGAGGGAAGGAGCAGGGGTCTGAAAGACCTGGGGGAGCTGGTCTGGGGCCAGCCTGCGTGATCAGTCACACCATGTACCTTGTACTCGCCCGGCCCCCGCGCTGCACCCTGCTCTGGGGAGCTCCGGAGCAACGCTCCGTTACTGCACTGGAACGTTCTGGGCAACGCTCCCTGCTGTAAATCTCTGGGGCTTCAGGGCTGCAAGGTAGCGTCCCGGTGCTCGGACTCTGGGCTGCTGAACCGAGGCAGGCTCGGCCATTAGCCCTTTCCTCCCTGGGGCGGTCTCCCCTGGGTTTGTCTCCTAGCACGGCCTTGCAGTGGGCTCCTGGCAACCAGCGCGTCTTGCCAGCCCAACCAAACCCCTCTTGTATTGACTGACGTCACATTAGCCACTCAGCAGAGCAATCGCCCGGGATCGACTGGCTTCTCCTGGGGCTGGTTCCCCTGGTGACCTTGGCCGGGTCACACACCGGCTTTTTGGCCCCGTTTCCCCAGCTGTAGAGCAGGGCTCGTAAAACCGTCTCTGCTCACCGGGGCGCTAAGGAGGGGCTGACCTGGTGGCATCTCTCGAGGTTTATGGCTGGGGCGGTGGCTGGGCCCTGAACGCCCTGGCGCGACTCACGCTCTCTACCCGTGGCCATGGCCGGTGCTGCCATGGAGCTCTGCCTGGGGCGGTGCAAGGCGCCCGCTCTGATCTCGCTGCGTGAGCCTCCAGCTGCGTTCATCGTACGCGCTGCTGGCTGGCGCTGGAGGGTGGCGGTAAAATTACCAGGCCAGCTCGGCGGTGAAATGGGTCCAGCGCCCCTTCTGGGGCTAGCCCAGCGTCTCCTGCTCCGTGCAGCTGTTCTGCTGGCCTGGGTACACTGAATCCTGCCTCAGCGCGGGGGGACGGACTCGCTGGCCTCTTGGGGGGCCCTCCCAGCCCTCCACTTCGGTGATGCACGGGGCGTCTTTCCGTGGGGCCCACCCCCAGTGGCTGTTCTCTGGAGCGTGTCCACGCGTGCCCGGGCTGGGGGGACAAGCCACATGCACACCTGCTGCATTACAAGGTGTGGGGCAGTGCTGGAGGCTGGGTGGAGACGCAGCAGGTGGGTAGCATGGGGGGTTGGGCACAGGGCTGGGAGCAGGGGGAGATCTGGCTTCGATTCCTAGCTCTGCCATTGCCTCCCTGAGGGACCTTGCCCAAGTCACTGACCCTGCCTCAGTTTCCCCAGCTGTGAAACGTGCCTCAGTTTCCCAGTTGTGAAACGAGCCTTGGTTTCCCCAGCTATGAAACAGGAAGACTCGCCTTGCCTCGGTCTAGGGGCTATCTCTCACTGCATTTGTACAGCGCCTTGCGCGCTGGGGCAGCGAGCTTGGCGGGGGTGCTACCGTAATGCACCTAATAAAGAACAGGAGAGTCCAGCTCTGCCGGAGGCTGCCCCGCCCCGCAGCGGGGGGGAGGAAGTGGGTGGGGTGAGGGCAGCGAAGGGGTGGAGGCAGGGTGGCCCTGCCTCGGAGCGCCGCAAACCATGGACAGCTCCCTCTGAGGCAGGGCTGGGCTGGGTGGCACGGCTGGCTTCATTCTGCCAAGCAACCCGCAGAACCGGCCCGACTCGCGGAGGTGCCAGCAGCGCGGGGTCATCGGGGAGGTGAGTACGGCTCCGGCTGGCTTTGCCCATCAGCTCCGTCACTTTCCCACCCCTCTGCCAGCCTTCTTGGCATCCTGCCGGGCGGCAAAGCACCAGCCTCCCAGCCGGAGGGGCGCTTCTAGGAGGGTGTCCTCTCCGCATCCCTAAAAGAGCCACTGGCCTCCCCTGGCCTGGAGGAAACCACCCTGCCCTTGCTGGCCACAGCTTCCAAGGGAGGCAATTAACCTTCTTTTCCTCCCCAGGCTTCCTGGGGAAACGCGGGGGGGGGACCTGCAGCTGGGTAGGCGCTAGGGGCTGGGGGGGGGCAGAGGCGTGAGGCTGATGGTGTCGTGATGCTGAGGTATTGTGCCCCATTCTGTCCTAATGGGGGACACGGGGGGACCCCAGCGTGATGGGAGAGGGGTCCTGCTCTGGGACGAACCGGCGGCTGTTCTTGTTTATTTGCATTGAGATCGAACTTCCTCCTCACCCCCTGCGCCTGAAAACACAAAGGGATGACGGGTCTGGCTTCTGAGCCCCCCCTTCCGCTGCCTTCCCCCAAACACACGCAGGCCTGGGAAATGCCCCCCTGCCCCCCCCCGTCTCCCCTGCTTCGAACCCGCTTTCTCCGCTCGCTGGGGGCCGTGATGAACTTTCTCCAGCAGCCTGATAAGAGCCGCTGTGGTTTATGGCTCCGGGGCAGAGTCCGGGGGGGGAGGCTGTAAATCGAAGGTGAAGGTTGGCTTGTATTTAAACCCTCTATAAAAGGCAGGCAGGGTTTAAAATAGGAGCAGGTGAGGAGGGAGCTGTAACAGCTGCTGCTGCAGGACCAGGGACATCAGGTGGAGCCCAGTGGCGCGGGGCGAGCGCCCGGGCCCAGAGCTGCGCCAGGAGCCTTCTGCTAATATTTGCCGTCGCTCCTGACCTCCGCCCTGGCCCCCAGGGCTGCGTTTGCCCCCTGGTCAAAGCAGGGATCCGGCTGCGGCCCTGCTGGGGTGGAGCCCGCCTCGCGGGACTGGCTGTGGGCCCTGACCCTCAAAACCATCTAGGCTCCTAACTTCCCCTGGAGGCTCTGGGCGTTGGGGGGGGATTGTGGAGGCAGAGACCGGGGGCCGCTCGGTTGCCTCTGACACTGCCCCACTGGGCCCGGCAGGGCCAGTGGGGTTCAGGGCCGAGCCCATGTGGCTGGCGAGAGCTTGGGTGCCCGGCTGGGAGCAAAGTGCCCTGTAGCCCCCCTTTCCCCTAAAGCAGGGGGGCTGGGCCCTTGGCACGCTGGCCCTGGGCTCACTGGAACGCCCTGCAGCCCGGGCCCCGAGCGTCCACAGCGCCGGGCCCGGAGAAGGGCTAGGGGGGCTGGGGAGTGCGGCTCGGCCGGGGGCGAAGCCTTAGATCGTCTCCCATGAGCTGGGACCAGCCAGCGCTGGCTGAGGGGGGCTGGGGCTTCCCTTCCGAAGGGAGGAGTCTCCCCTCGCTCAGTGACTATGCCATGACCCGGCCCAGGCGGGGGGTGGAGGAATCCGGACACCTGGGTTCTGTTCAGGAGCAGGCCCAGGTGCGTGTGGGGCTGACTTTGTCCCCCTGGCCCTAAGGAGGGGTGCTGGTAGCTGTGGGGCACCCCCAAGCTGCCCCTCCCCTTACAGCCATATGGCTGTGCCGCTAGATGCCCCAGGGCAAACGGTTCCTGCGGGGCGGCTTTGGAGGGATAGGGTGGGGCAGGGAGCAGGCTGCGGAGCTGGGCAGGGGGGCACGGGAGTGGCGGGGAGAACAGGGCCCGATCTGCACTGAGGCCCCCCCCCTCCCGCCCTCAGGGAAGCAGCAAGGGAAAAGCCAGCGGGGGGGGGGAGCCCTGCAAGCCAGGAGATGGCCCAGCCGGTTCCTCCTCTCCCCAGCTGGCATCCTGCTCCCGCCGGCTTCCTGGCCTGATTCACTCCTTTCCTGGCAGCCTCCCCGGGGCTGCGGCGTTAACCCCTCCGGCGCTGGGCCCACCTGCTGGGACGGGAGCTTGCCCTTCCAGCGGGACCTCGCTTGGTTCTGAGCCCTTGGGGTTCGCCTGCTGCTGGGGCTTTTCCCTCGGGGCCCAGCCCTGTACCCCCCTGAGATCCCAGCTCGTCTTCTCACGCTCAACAAGGCAGCTCCGCATCTGGCTGCTGCACAGTCAAAAGCAGGGGACTGTGGGGCACCAATGACACAAAGAACCCAGGTGTCCTGCCTCCTAATCCCCTGCTTGACCCACTCCCCTCCCCGTGCCAAGCAGGGAACCCAGGTGTCCTGCCTCCTAATCCCCTGCTTGACCCACTCCCCTCCCCGTGCCAAGCAGGGAACCCAGGTGTCCTGCCTCCTAATCCCCTGCTTGACCCACTCCCCTCCCGGTGCCAAGCAGGGAACCCAGGTGTCCTGCCTCCTAATCCCCTGCTTGACCCACTCCCCTCCCCGTGCCAAGCAGGGAACCCAGGTGTCCTGCCTCCTAATCCCCTGCTTGACCCACTCCCCTCCCCGTGCCAAGCAGGGAACCCAGGTGTCCTGACTCCCAGGCCCTGGCTCAAAATGCTCCATCACATACCCAGTTCTGGGCACACCCCTGGTCTAAGCACTGGGCCCCCCACCCTCCCCTTTACGTCTGTCTGTGCTGGGTTGGGGGGGGCTGGTGCCCTAGGAGCCCCTGGAGGCAGCTTAGCACGAGGCCCGGAGTGCGCGGGGTCCCTTCCTGCCAGCCCCCGCTGCCGACGGGACGGGGCAGCCCTGCTGCGGGCGAAGGGGTCCCAGGCTGCCCAGCCGAGAACGAGCCGGCTACAAAAATACAAGACTCCCTTCTGCGGTCAGCTGCAGCGGCCGAGTGGGACTAGAATCTAGGCAGCCTGACTCCCAGGCCTCCGTACCCTGCTCTAACCCACCAGGCCCCTGTCCCTTCCCAGAGCCAGGGACAGAACCCAGGAGTCCTGGCTCCCAGCCCCCCCTGCTCTAACCACTAGTCCCCACTCCCTTCCCAGAGCCAGGGACAGAACCCAGGAGTCCTGGCTCCCAGCCCCCCCCCTGCTCTAACCACTAGTCCCCACTCCCCTCCCAGAGCCAGGGACTGAACCCAGGAGTCCTGGCTCCCAGCCCCCCCTGCTCTAACCACTAGTCCCCACTCCCTTCCCAGAGCCAGGGACTGAACCCAGGAGTCCTGGCTCCCAGCCCTCCCCTGCTCTAACCCACCAGGCCCCACTCCCTTCCCAGAGCCAGGGGAAGAACCCAGGAGTCCTGGCTCCCAGCCCCCCCTGCTCTAACCACTAGACCCCACTTCCTTCCCAGAGCCAGGGAGAGAACCCAGGAGTCCTGGCTCCCAGCCCCCCACTGTTCTGACCACTAGACCCCACTCCCCTCCCAGAGCCAGGGACAGGAGCCAGGAATCCTGGCTCCCAGTCCTCCACTCTAACCACAAGATCCCTGTCTGCTCCCAGAGCCAGGGACAGAACCCAGGAGTCCTGGCTCCCACCCCCCAGTGCTCTAACCCACCAGGCCCAGGGACCTGGGCTCTCCCAGATGGATTCAAACAGGGGCAGAGGCTGCCACTCGCTAGCTACGATGTGAGCCGGGGCTGTTCCTTAAGTGGGGGTGGGGGCGTGTCCCCCTGCTCAATCCGTGGGGTGCACTGCGCCCCCCCTTTGCAGGGCTAAGACCCCTCCACTCACTGCTCTCCCCTCCGCTCATCTTCCCCTCCAGCTGTGTTGTAGTTAAAGTACCGCACAGGATCTTTTCAGGGGGAATAAGGCAAAACGCCACATTTATTAGTAATACATGTATTCATTAACACTGTATTATATGCATATAATATATTACACTTACACTCGCACACACACACACAAACACACTCCGTCTTGTTGTTACCAATTAGCTGCTCCCCTTAACTTCACTGGCCAGGTGAGTTAGATGGGGGAGGGGGTGGAGCCGGGCTTCTGCCAATCCGGATCGATGCTCCCATGTTGACAAGACGAGACCCGGGGTCCTCTGCAAGACACCTCACTTTTATAGCAGCTTTCCTCTTATGCAAATCTAGACCAGATTCAAACTCTGTGTCTGTGTCCATTGGTCCTTTGTGCTGCTTTCTTTTGAGTGTTGTCCCAATGCTGCAAAGAGGGTGTTTCCAAAAGTAGGTGCTTGCTTCTAACCCCCGAGGCCGTGGGTATGTCTGCTTGTCTTTAATGAGCCCACTTGACACGTTTTATTGTCCTTGGGTCTGGCTCCCAGCCCCTCTCCAACAGTTGAGGCTGTCTGGAGGTGCTGCCTTCCATGCCTTGCTCATCCACACCTCATTCATTCAACAGGGCAATTGATTAAGACTGGGGGGGGAAGAGCTCTTGTTCTACTGCTAGCAAACAGAATTTTTTCTTCTATCTTATTCTATCCTTAGGGGCTATAATATTCTACCAAGGGCAATGCAAAGTTTCTAAATGAGGTTTTGATACAAAGTCCCATGAAAGCAGAGGTCACACGTGGGTAGACCCACCACAAGGTTATATGAAGAGGCACAATGTAAAGTCATATGAAAATTATCAGAGATTTATCTACAGCTGCTGCCTCCCCACTGCCCGCAGGGGCCATGGAAGCCAATCCGTCCCTGCTGGACACCGTCGGGGTGGGGGACCTGGTGCTGCTGGACCCCCTGTCGGAGGAGTCGCTGTTGCAGAACCTCAAGGAGCGGTTCCGGCACCAGGAGATTTACGTAGGTGTCGGGGGCTGCGCAGGGGGGAGCAATGGGGCCGATCAGGGGCTCCCCCCGCCCCAGGAGAGGGAGCTCTTGTGACCCCCCCCCCCCGCTTCGCTCTCCCCCCCACGCGCTCATGGCCTCCGCGTTCCCCCCCCCCCAGACATACATCGGGAACGTGGTGATCTCCGTGAACCCCTACCGGCCCCTGCCCATCTACTCCCCACAGACGGTGGAGGATTATCGCAACTGCAACTTCTTCGCCCTCAAGCCGCACATGTGAGTGGGCCGGGCGGGGGCCATCGCTGAGCGAGCCCCCCTGGGTGGGGACAAACTGGGGAGTCAGGGAATGGGGCTCGGGGCCTTTCCCTCTAGGGGGCACCGGCTCTGATCCATCCCCAGGGCAGGGACTGGCTGGCTCAAGGGGGCAGGGAATGGGGCTCGGGGCCTTTCCCTCTAGGGGCCGCTGGCTCTGATCTGGCCGCAGGTTGGCCGGGACTAAAAGCCCTACAAGCCGTGGGGGCCGGCGTGGAGTGTATCAGCGTCTCAAGCCGGGTCCCGGAGCTGGCGGCAAGGGCAGGTTCCCGGCCCGTCCTGTCCCGGGGTGGACGCCGAGTCCACAACGGGCTTATGTATAATTGAGTCAAACCTGTGCGTGCTCAGAGTCACTGACAGGTTCAGCGCCGCTCGCAGGAGCGTTTGCTTGGGGGGAGGGGGGGAGGAAAAAGCATTGTGTGATATGGTGCCCCTCAATCCTGATCCGCAGCCCCCTGCTAGCCCAGCCGAGACCCCTGAGGCCGGGCCTCCAGCCAGGCTCTTGGGCTAGGGAGTGGGGAGCCCTGGCCGGGGCTGGGGGGCGGGATCTGTCCCTTTCTAACCCCTCTCCCTTCACCCCCCCCAACCACCCACTTATAGCTACGCGATCGCTGACGATGCCTATCGCTCCCTGCGGGACCGTGACAAGGACCAGTGCATCCTGATCACGGGCGAGAGCGGCGCGGGCAAGACAGGTGAGGAGAGGATTCCCACCCCTGGCAGAGCCTGGGGAGGGGGGGGCTAGGGATGGTGTGCGAACCCTGCGGGGTCGTCAGCTGAGTCGTTCCCACAGGGAGCAGAGCCCAGGTTTCGGGCAGCCGGAAGTGGCGCTTGCAGGGGGGGTGGCGGGCATGGGGGGAGGTCGTGGTGGGGTCCCTGCTGGAGTCACCCCCTGTTCTCTGCAGCCAGGAGGCTGACGGGCCCCAACGGCCGGGCCGTTGTTTGTCCCCGCAGAGGCCAGCAAGCAGGTGATGTCCTACGTGGCGGCCGTGTGTGGCAAGGGTGAGGAGGTGAACCAGGTGAAGGAGCAGTTGCTGCAGTCCAACCCGGTGCTGGAAGGTGGGTGCCCCCCGGCCCTGAGAAGAACCTCTAGTTCCCCCGCCGGGGCCTGGCCGGTTCGTGCCCCAGAGCCCGGCCTGGGGGGTGTCAGAGGCCACGGGGCTCCCAGGTGTTCCCCCCGCCAGGGCCTGGCCGGTTCGTGCCCCAGAGCCCGGCCTGGGGGGTGTCAGAGGCCACGGGGCTCCCAGCTGTTCCCCCGCCGGGGCCTGGCCGGTTCGTGCCCCAGAGCCCGGCCTGGGGGGTGTCAGAGGCCACGGGGCTCCCAGCTGTTCCCCCACACCGGGGCCTGGCCGGTTCGTGCCCCAGAGCCCGGCCTGGGGGGTGTCAGAGGCCACGGGGCTCCCAGCTGTTCCCCCACACCGGGGCCTGGCCGGTTCGTGCCCCAGAGCCCGGCCTGGGGGGTGTCAGAGGCCACAGGGCTCCCAGCTGTTCCCCCCCGCCGGGGCCTGGCCGGTTCGTGCCCCAGAGCCCGGCCTGGGGGGTGTCAGAGGCCATGGGGCTCCCAGCTGTTCCCCCCGCCGGGAGCCTGACCCAGGCTGGCTCTCCCCCAAGCTTGTCTGACCCTCCCCCCGCACCAGCCCCAAATCCCGGCCACGCCCCATGGCAGGGAGCCCCCCCCGCGCTCTGCCCGTGGCCACGTCCTCCACACCTGCTCCACCCCAGAGAGGTTGCCCTGCAGCAGGCGGGGTGGGGGGGGAATCCCAGGAAAGAACAAATAACGATTCTCTCCCCCCCCCGCCCCGTTCTCGTCGCAGCCTTCGGTAATGCCAAGACCATCCGCAATGACAACTCCTCCAGATTCGTGAGTGGTTCTGCCTCCAGCCCCCCCCGGGACCCCTCCCCACGACTCCTGTTCCCCCAGCATCTCCCTCCCCCACCCTCACGACTCCCGTCCCCCTCCCCCTGGACTCATGTCCCCCCAGGGTCTCCCTCCCCCGCCCTCCTGACTCCCGTCCCCCTCCCCCTCGACTCATGTCCCCCCAGGGTCTCCCTCCCCCGCCCTCCTGACTCCCGTCCCCCTCCCGCATGATTCATGTCCCCCCAGCCTCCCCCTCCCCGGCCCCCACGACTCCCATCTCCCCCTCCCATGACTCATGTCCCCCCAATGCCACCCTCCCCCACCCTCCCAACTCCCATCCCTCTCCCCACCCTCACAATTCCCATCCCCCTAACATCCCCCCCGCACCCTCGTGACCCCCGTCCTGCCCTGCCCCCTGACTCGTCCGTCTCTGCCTCTCCCAGGGCAAGTACATGGACGTGGAGTTTGACTTCAAGGGCCAGCCCCTGGGGGGTGTCATCAGCAACTGTAAGTGCCCCGAGCCCCCCTTCCCCGCGGGCAGGGGCTGGGCTGGGCCCGGGGCCAGCGGCTCTGTGTGGGGCCGGCCAGAGAGGAGCGTGTGGGCACCGTGCCCTCCAGCGTGTGCCAGGGGCAGCGCCGTGTGCCAGGACCTGGCAGGGACTGGGTTAAGACCGGAGCGGGACCGGGGGCCTGTCCGGAGGGGGGTGGGGGCGGCACGTGGCAGAGGCTCCCAGCTGTTTCCACCCCTTCGCCGGAGCTTGGGCTTCCTGCAGGGAGCAGGGCCACAGATCCGTTCCCAGCCCAGCACAATGGAACAATAGGGGCTGGACCCCCGCCCAGCATCCCTCCCCGAGCATCCGGCTCCCCGCCCCCTCCCGCACCAACCGGGCCCTGACGTACCCACGGCCAGTGCTGGGCACAGAATCTGCCCCCCGGCGCCCCCGTTCCCCCCCAGCAGCCTCCCAGGCACTGCTCCCCTCGGCGGTGATGTGTGTGGCCCTAAGGCTGAGCTGGGGATCCCCCGTGTCTCCCCCCTGCAGACCTGCTGGAGAAATCCCGCGTCGTGAGACACGTCAAAGGGGAGAGGAATTTCCACATCTTCTACCAGCTCCTGGCCGGGGGATCTGACCAGCTCCTGAGTACGGCTGGGACCCCCTGGGCTGGGGGATGGGTTTGGGCAGTGCCCCCACTGGGCTGGGGGATGGGGAGGGGGTTTAGCCTCCGTTGACCAGGCCAGGCTGGGGGCCGGGGATGAGGTTTTTGGGCTGCGTCGGCCGGGCCGGGCTGGGGACGGGGTTTGGGCAGTGCCCCCACTGGGCTGGGGGCCGGGCACAGGGTTTGGGCTGCGTTGGCCGGGCCGGGCTGGGAGATGAAGTTTTTGGGCTGCGTTGGCTGGGAATCTGGGGACGGGGTTTGGGGCCCATCGCAGCAACTGCAGCCCGGGCAGGGCCGGGTGGGGGGACCCAGGCGGGAACCTGCTCTGGGCTCAGCCGCGGCCTGTCCCCTCTCGCAGAGGAGCTGAAGCTGGAGCGGGACTGTGGACACTACGGATACCTCGGCCGGGAGGACCCCAGCCTGCCGGGCATGGATGACGCGGCCAACTTCCGAGCTGTTCAGGTCCAGCCTGGAGGCGGGGGGGTGGGGGGCGGGTGAATCGGTCTGTCTCTCTGCCCCCAAAATCCCCACACTGCCCCCCGGTCACAGGGTCACAGGCCCGGTGCTCGGCACCCGCTCCAGATGCTGCTGGCCGGGACTCTGGGGTGGGGTCTCCCCTCGGGGCTCACTCCCCCCGGGGCAAGGAGCCAGCTCGGTTCGGCGCCTCGTGGGTCTGCCTTCTGTCACCCGGTGAGCTCCCCTGGGGGAGCCTGACACGCCCCCCAAGGGCCCTGCCTCCCACCCGCGGCCGGCAGGAACTCCCAGCCAGTGGGTGAGAGGTGGGTTGTTAATCGCCGGGAACCCAGCGTAGGACAGAGCTGGTTAGCACCCACCAGAGACTCTCAGCAAAGTGCATCGGGGGGGGAGCCAGAGCCCACGGCCCTCCCCCCGAGTCCCAACCCAGGAGACTGACCCCTTCCAGCTGACCCCCTCCCGCTGCGCCCCCCCTCCCCCCGCTTTGTCTCTTTCCCGGGCCAGCAGGTCACCTGGTCTGCACCAGCACCTCCGGCTGATCCTTGCAGAGGAGGGGGGCCCATCAGTTGCCACCCTTCAGCGTGTCGGCCGTTCTCGGCAGCCCGTCGGCCGTCACACCTGCCCTCTAGGGGTCGCTGCGATGACGCGCCTTATCCTACACCACCAGATACTTGAGTAGCACAGAGGGGAAACTGAGGCACACACCGTATTCAGACAAAACATTGAGGAACATTCCCACTTGGTCACATCCCCCCCAACTCTGCACTGGCCTGTCTCCCTGGCAGGACGCCATGACGGTCATCGGCTTCTCGCCGGCCGAGGTGCGGGCGCTGCTGGAGGTGGCCGCCGTGGTGCTCAACCTCGGGAACGTACGGCTGGGTAGCCAGTTCCAGGCCAGCGGGATCGAGTCCTGCAGCATCCAGGACAACCAAGGTCAGGCGGGGACCCGCGGTGGGATGGGACCCCTGCCCTCGGCCCAGGCGTGGCTCCCCCATCTCCCCTCCCGAGGCCCCCTCTCCTGGGTGTGACCCACCCCCTCCCTGGTCCCGTGACGGTCTCGCCTCCTGCCCCACCCCCCCAGCAGCCCAGCCCCCCCGGCGTCATTCCCCGGGGAGCTAACCGGCCTCTCCCCGTGCAGCCGTGCGGGAGATCTGCGAGGTGATCGGCCTGCCGGAGAGCGTCCTGGAGAAGGCCCTGTGCTCCCGCACCGTGGAGGCCAAGAAGGAGAAGGTGGTGATGGGTCTGAGCGTGGCCCAGGTGAGCGGGGGGACGGGGCGGGAGGCCCAGAGCCAGACCCGTTCCCTTTGCCGCACCCGGCATTTGCCGACATCTCCGTCAGCCCCCCCGAACCCTGTACCCCCAGGTCTCCTCCCAGCGCCCCCCGGGTCCCACCCGTTAGCGGTGGGGCTGGGCCGCATTCGCCCCCCAGCGTCCGGCCCCCTCTTGCCAGGGCTGTGCCAGGCTCGGGGCTTTTCTGAGTCTGTCCCACGGCCGCGGGAGCTCCCTGGTGCCCGGCAGGGCCTGGCGCTGAGACGTGAGGCCGGGGGAGGTCTCTTGTCTGAGCCACCCCGGCTTGGGGCTGAAATCACCAGCTCAGAAGCAGGTTCCCCCCCCCCCCACACACACACACGTGGTTCCCAGGCCCGGGGTCCCTCTGAGCCGCCCCTGTGCAGCCGCCAGCCTCCAGCCCCTTTGCCTCCGCTCCTAGGGCTGCTACGGGCGGGACGCCCTGGCGAAGAACATCTACAACCGGCTCTTCAACTGGCTGGTGAACCGCATCAATGCCAGCATCAAGGTGGGTGTGCTGGAGACACCGGCCCCGGGTGGGGCCCAAACCCCTCGGCGCGGGAGCCCCCCGGCCAAGGCGCAGGAGCCGCTGTGTGGAGCCCGGCTAGCGGGGAGGTGGGGGGCTCCCTGTGCTGCTGGACAGCTGCTGTCGGATTCCCTGCTCTCATCCCTGCTGTCTCCCGGTGCCCCCCCCCCTTCCACCTCCCCGTCCCCTCATCTGCCAGCTTCACCCCACCCCCTCGCCCTGAGTCCTGCCCCCCTCCCCGGGCTTTGCTGGAGCTCTTGTGCCAAACCATCCAACGGCAGCGCCCCCCCCACCCCCACGACCCCTGCCCCCTCTGTGGAGCCCAGGCTGGGCCCTCGGGACACGGCGAGTCTGGGGGTAACAAGCCCCCCTGTTTGCCCAGGTGGACTCGAGCGAGCGGAGGAAGGTGATGGGAGTTCTGGACATTTACGGCTTCGAGATTTTCCAGGTTGGTGCTGGGTATGGCACCCACGCGGGGCAGCGGGCAGCTGGGGAGCCCAGGGCAGGGATAGCAGGGGGCTGCGGGTTGGGGGTGAGGGGCACCGGCAGGGCTGGGAGTGGGGAGCCCAGGGCTGGGCTAACAGGGGCTGCGGGTCGGGAGTGAGGGGCACCAGCAGTGTTGTGGGGGGGAGCCCAGGGCTGGACTGGCAGGGGCTGCGGGTCGGGAGTGAGGGGCACTGCAGAGCTGTGGGGAAAGCTCAGGGCTGGGCTAGCAGAGGGCTGAGGGGGGCTGCGGGTCGGGAGTGAGGGGCACCGGTGGAGCTGGGGGTGGGGAGCCCAGGGCTGGGCTAGCAGGGGCTGCGGGTCGGGAGTGAGGGGCACCGGCAGAGCTGGGGGTGGGGAGCCCAGGGCTGGGCTAGCAGGGGCTGCGGGTCGGGAGTGAGGGGCACTGGCAGAGCTGGGGGTGGGGAGCCCAGGGCTGGGCTAGCAGGGGCTGCGGGTCGGGAGTGAGGGGCACCGGCAGAGCTGGGGGTGGGGAGCTCAGGGCTGGGCTAGCAGAGGGCTGAGGGGGGCTGCGGGTCGGGAGTGAGGGACACCGGCAGGGCTGTGGGGAGGGGTGGGAAGCTTGCCACGCTCCCGGCTTCCTGGGTGCGGCACCCTCCTGCCCAGAGCAGCAGCCCCAGGTTGGGGGGGGGGAACATGGCCCCAAATCCTCGTCCCACGGGCCCTTCTGCCTTCTCCTTCCCGCCCAGAACAACAGCTTCGAACAGTTCGTCATCAACTACTGCAACGAGAAGCTGCAGCAGGTCTTCATCCTGATGACGCTGAAGGAGGAGCAGGAGGAATACGTGCGGGAGGTAACGGGAGCCCTGGGCCGGGGCGGTTCCGGGAAGCCCTGTCGTTCCCCTGCCGCTACGGGCACCCCCCTGCCCGGCGTAGCGCTCCGATGGCAGCCCAGCGAACGGCACAGCGAGGGCGGCCGACGGGCAACCTTTGGCACTGAAGTGACCGGCCTTTAGCCAGGGCTGTCGGGAAGGGGGGGTTGAGAATGACATCCCCGCCCCCGCCCGGGAGTCCACAAGCTGCTCCGGCGACCCCGCCCGACAGCTGCCGGCAGCCCGGCCCCCGGCACGTGCGGGCGGATTTGGCGGCACCATAACAGGAAGGTTGGGAATAAAGACTCGCCGAGCCCCGGACGTCCTGTTCCCCCCGAAGCCGGGGGTGGGGCTGGAATCCCCCGGTGAGAACCGCGGCCGGCGGAGTGTGTGGGGACCGCGTGGCTCAGCGCGGTCACGGGGCCAGGGCAATGGGTCAGACAGACGCGGCGGTGGCTGCTTGGTTCGGTTCGGTTCCTGGCCCAGGGCCACCCCGTGGGATCCCTTCGAACCGGCCCTGTCCTGCTCCCGGCGTCAAATCCGCCTGCTGGGTGCTTAGAAATCCCGCGCGGGCGTCTCTCGGCTCTGCCCCTCGCCAGCGCTCCGGGCAGCGGGTTTGTGGAGACGCTTAGCACAGCCGCCAGACCAGTGAGCCCAGCGACTTTCTCCAGACTGGGACGGGGGCTCGGATTCCAGCTCCCCCCCCCCCCCCCCGCCTCTGGTGTGAGCATCCCAGGCCCCCGCCCGTGCAGCCCAGCCCCCATCCCAAATCGAGCTGGGCTGGAAGTCGGGGGGTTCAGGCCCCGAATGCCACTAAAATCCCACCGGCGCCCCGGGCCGTCCCCGTCAGCTGGACAGGCCTTCGCGGGTCTTCCCCGCTGGTGCCGCCGCCAGCCAGGTCAGGCTCCCACGGCCGCTCTCCTCCCCAGGGCATCCAGTGGACACCGGTGGACTTTTTTGACAACAGCATCATCTGCAGCTTGATTGAGGACGTGAGTGGCTGGTTGAGCGACGGCCGGTGGTGCCGGGACCAGCTCTTGGCGGGAGGGGGCCTGCGGGCGAGGGCTCCCCACCCCGGGCAGAGGAGCCAGGACAAAACATGGGCATCGCTCACCAGCCCTGAACAGGGGCCAGGCCCAGGCCCTGCCAAGGGGGCATTTCGCCTCCTCAGCTCTGCTGGTTTGGCACAATTGGCCTTTTCTGGACAGGAAAGAAATAGCAGAGAGCTGCGGGTCAGGAGCTGCAGGGGGAGACCGGGGCTGGGCTAGCAGGGGCTGCGGGTCGGGAGTGAGGGGCACCAGCAGAGCTGGAGGGGAGCCCAGGGCTGGGCTGGCAGGGGGCTGCAGGTCGGGAGTGTGGGGCACCATGGAGCTGCGGGGGGGGACACCCAGGGCTGCGGTAGCAGGGGCTGCGGGTCGGGAGTGTGGGGCACCATGGAGCTGCGGGGGGGGGACCCAGGGCTGGGGTAGCAGGGGCTGCGGGTCGGGAGTGCGGGGCGCTGCGGACTGGGCTGGCCCCAGGTCCGTGACCCGCTGGCTCTGTGCAGAGCAAGGCCGGGATCCTGGCCATGCTGGACGAGGAATGCCTGCGCCCCGGGGTGGTGACCGAGGAGACCTTCCTGGCCAAGCTGAACCAGGTGTGTGCCAGCCACAAGCACTACGAGAGCAGAGCCACACAGAACGCCCAGCGCATCTCAGACGCCAGCCTGGCCGGCCCCTGCTTCCGTGTCCACCACTACGCCGGCAAGGTGAGCTCCCAGCATGCACTGCTTGGGCTTGGGGGGGCCCAGACTGCCCCACGTGGGGCCTTTGTAGGCTCGAGTGGTTAGACAAGGGAGCACCTGGCTCTGGGAGGGGAGTGGGGTCTAGTGTAGGGTTACCATACGTCCGGATTTACCCGGACATGTCCGGCTTTTTGGGCTCCAAATCCCCGTCCGGGGGGAAATCCCAAAAAGCCGGACATGTCCGGGAAGATCAGGACATGCGGGCGGCGGTGCTGGGCCGGAGGCGCCCAGCGCCGGCGGGGCCGAGCGCCGGCGCTGCCGGGGGCTGGCGGGGCAGAGCGCCGGCGCTGCTGGGGACCGGGAGCACCGAGCGCCGGCACTGCTGGGGGGCCAGCGGGGCAGAGCGCCGGCCAGCGCTGCCGGGGGACCGGGGGCCGGCGGGGCAGAGTGCCGGCGCTTTTGGGGAGCCGGGGGCACCGAGCGCCGGCCAGCGCTGCCGGGAGACCGGGGGCCGGCGGGGCAGAGTGCCGGCGCTGCCGGGGAGCCGGGGGCACCGAGCGCCGGCGCTGCCGGGGGCTGGCGGGGCAGAGCGCCGGCCAGCGCTGCCGGGGGACCAGGGCTGGCGGGGCAGAGTGCCGGCGCTGCCAGGGACCGGGAGCACCGAGCGCCGGTGCTGCTGGGGGGGCCGGCGGGGCCGAGCACCGGCCGGCGCTGCCGGGGACCGGGAGCGCCGAGAGCCGGCGGGGCCAGGGGGTGCTCGGCTGGGGGTCCGGGGGGCCGGCGGGGCTGGGGGGTGCTGAGCGGGCCGGGGGGGCCAGGGGGTGCTCGGCCGGGGTCCGGGCCAGGGGGTGCTGAGCGGGCTGGGGGGCCGGGGTGCTGAGCAGGCCGGGGGGGCCGGCGGGGCTGGGGGATGCTCGGCCGGGGGGCCGGGGGCCGGCGGGGCCAGGGGGTGCTCGGCCGGGGGCCGGCCCAGGCTGGAAACGCGGGGGGGGGGGGGGCAGCCTGGGCCGCTCCTCCTCCCCCCACACCCCCCCTTACCTGCTTCAGGCTTCCCGCGAATCAAACGTTCGCGGGAAGCAGGGGAGGGGGCGGAGTTGGGGCGGGGACTTTGGGGAAGGGGCGGAGATGGGGCGTGGGTGTGGGCGGGGCTGGGGGTGGGTCCGGGGTCCGGTGGAGTGTCCTCCTTTTGGAGGCTCGAAATATGGTAACCCTAGTCTAGTGGTTGGGGGTGGGGTGGGAGCCAGGACTCCTGGGTTCTGTCCCTGGCTCTAGGAGGGGAGTGGGTCTAGGGGTTAAAGCATGGGGGGGCTGGGAGCCAGAACTCCTGGGTTCTATCCCCGGCTCTGGGAGGGGAGTGGGGTCTAGTGGTTAGAGAGGGGGGTGGGAGCCAGGACTCCTGGGTTCTGTCCCCGGCTCTGGGAGGGGAGTGGGGTCTAGGGGTTAGAGCAGGAAAGCCGCGAGCGGGCTGGGAGCCAGGACTCTCTGGGCCTGGGGAGTTAGGGGAGCCCCTGCCAGTGACACTTTGGGTCCCTCCCCCCGCAGGTGACCTACAACGTGACGGGGTTCATGGAGAAGAACAACGACCTGCTGTTCCGCGACCTCTCGCAGGCCATGTGGAAAGCTCGGCACGAGCTGCTGCGCTCCCTCTTCCCCGAGGGGGACCCCCAGAAAGCCTCCCTCCGGCGCCCCCCCACCGCCGGCTCCCAGTTCAAGGCCTCCATCGCCACGCTCATGAAGAACCTGTACTCCAAGAACCCCAACTACATCAGGTGGCCAGGGACGGGGGTGGGAGCAGGGCTAGAGCTCAGCGTCTGCCGCTCTCAAACCCAGGCACTATGGGAGAATCTCCCTGGCTGTGAGCAGTGTAGGGGCTCTGACACACAGTGGAGTGAGGGGAGAAACTCCCCAGCTATGAGCAGTGTAGGGGCTTTGACACATAGCAGAGTGAGTAGAGACTCTCTCCCAGCTGTGTAGGGGCTCTGACACACAGCGGAGTGAGGGGAGAAACGCCCCAGCTATGAGCAGTGTAGGGGCTCTCACACACAGCAGAGAGAGGGGAGAAATTCCCTGGCTCTCAGCAGTGATGGGGCTTTGACACACAGTGGAGCAAGGGGAGAAATTCCCTGGGCTGTGAGCAGTGTAGGGGCTGTGAAACACAGCAGCCCAAGTAGAGACTCTCTCCTGGCTGCGTAGGGGGTTTGAGACACACTGACGTGAGGGGAGAATCTCCCTGGGCTGTGAGCAGTGCAGGGGTTTTGACACACAGCGGAGCCGTCTTTAACCTCCTCCCCTCTCCGGCCCAGGTGCATCAAACCCAACAACAACAAAGAGCCTGGCGTGTTCACGGACGGGCTGGTGCAGATGCAGGTCCGGTACCTGGGACTCCTGGAGAACGTGCGTGTGCGGCGGGCCGGCTACGCCTACCGGCAGGGCTACGAGCCGTGCCTGGAGCGCTACAAGATGCTCTGCAAGCAGACCTGGCCCAAGTGGAAGGGGGGTGCCAGGTAGGGGGGGCAAGGAGCATGGGGGGGGTTGTGGGGGCTGGGAGCACCCTGCTGGGTGGGGGGCAGCCTGGGAGGGGAGCTGGATGTGCCCCCTGTGGGGGGATGCTGAGAAGGGGAGCGCTGGGGGGGGAGGTGTCAGCCCCACGCAGGGAGTGTTGGGGGGCGGGAGGTAGCAGAGGCGCTGGCAGTGCCTGGGGGGAGGGCGTAGCAGCGACTGGCTCAGCCCCATGGCGCTGCCCCCCTCTCGTGGGTCACCACCCTGGCCTGGGCTCCCCCTGCCGGCCCCGCCCCTGCCCCTGCAGTGGGGTGGCTTCCCGGGGCCCAGCGCTTCCCCCTGGGAGTTTCCTGCCGGCTGCCGGGGGAGCGTGGGGGGGCAGAAACCTGAGTCCGGTGTTTGGTGCAGGGACGGCGTCCAGGCCCTGCTGACCGACCTGTGCATCCCCCTGGCGGAGCTGGCGTACGGGCGCACCAAGATCTTCATCCGCACCCCACGCACCGTGAGTCCCTGGGGGGCTGGGGCGGGGGGAGGGGAATGGGCTAATCCAAGACGGGGGGGTTCCATGGGAAGACCCCTGGTTGGGGGGGGCAGTGGAACAGCCCGAGCTGGGGACGTTCCCCGCTGCTGGGGGGCGCTAGGTGGGAGGGGCTGTGCCCCCATCCTCCCTCTAGCTAGATCCCCCCCCCCGCTTTGGGGGCAGCCGCCCCCCAGTCTGAGGCGTGTCCAGCTGCCAATGCCAAGTCCGGCCCCCTGGCCCTTCCAGCCGGCGTCCCGAGAGAGAGGGCAACTGGCCTGAGGGCTGGGCCGTGGGGTGTCCAGGGCTGGAGAGAGGGGGGACCCCGAGTTCCAGCCCTGCTCGGACCAGACTCCAGGGAAATTTCCCTTCCGTGGCGGGGGCGTCCGCGTGCTCCTGCTGCAGGCGGCACCTGAAGGGTTAACATGCTCTGGGGGGGCCGTCCTGGCTCCCCTGCCTGGCTTTGACCCTCCTGGTGCCCCCCCCCCAGGTCTTCGACCTGGAGGACAGGCGCCGGCAGCGCATGGCCGATCTGGCCTCGCTGATCCAGGCCACCTACCGCGGCTGGAGGTGTCGCACTCACTACCAACAGATGCGCAAGAGCCAGATCGTCATCTCGGCCTGGTTCCGGGGACAGGCGGTAACTCTCCCCCCCGTCTCCTCCCGCTTCCCCTCAGCCCCGGGGGGTGGCCCTTAGCTTGGCTGCTCTCCGCTCCTCCCACCTGCGCTGGATCGGGGCCCCTCCCTGACCCGGGCGGGACGCCGCTTCCCAAGGGGAATTTCTTAGGTGTGTTACCCGGCCCGGATCAGGGCCCCATTGCGCCCAGACACGGAGGGAGGGACGCAAGCCAGGCCCTGCCCCACGGCGCGGATGAGGGACGGAGGATCGTCCCCTTGCCCAAAGTCTGCGGCCGAGCCGAGAATAGGACCCAGGCGTCCGGGATCCCTGCCTTAGACCGTCCTGCCCCTTGAACCCTCCGTTCGGATGCAGGGCTGCTCGGGGGGGGGGGGGGGGCGTGCAAACCCACCAGGATGGGCCCCGGGGGAAAGGTCTTCAGGGCCCCCAGAGTCCGGCTGCGGGGAGCCATGCCCGGCCCTCACTGGCATCTCAACCTAGTCAGCGCCACGTGAGTTCTCCGCCCCGCCCGCCGTCAGTTCCCCGCCCCGCCCGCCGTCAGTTCCCCGCCCCGCCCGCCGTCGCCCGTTCACACCCGGACTTTCCCCTTTGCAGCAAAAGAAGCGGTTCGAGCAGATGAAGAGGTCGACGTTGCTGATCCAGGCCTGGATCCGGGGATGGAAGGTGAGGGGGCAGTGCCTCCCGGAGGACCCCTCTCCCCAGCCAGCATCTCTCCGGGCCGCCAGCCCACGGGGCCTGCAGGCGCTCGTGGGGGACGAGCCGTCGGGAAGGCGCCGGGGCCCGGTGGGCAGCGGGCGTTTGGCCGGCGTGAGGGAGTCCCCGAGGTTTGGCCCTGCATGGTGGAAACGTTCACCGGGGATCTTCGCGGGCCGAGTGGGACGTGGGTGCTCGGCGCTCTTGGGGTGGCCAGGGTGGGGGGCAGGGGCCCGAGAGAGGGGTGGGCGGGGGGCAGATTGGTACCAGAGCCCCGGTAAGAGGCAGGCTGCATTGGACTGACCCCAGGGGGGCTGTGATGCCGGGGGGATACGGCCTCGCCGGAGCACACCGCCCCCTACAGGATCCTGGCCAGTGCCCCGCCCGAGTCGCTCCTCCCGGGGCCGGGCTCCTTGGAGTCTCTCGCTCTGTCTCTCCGCGTCCGTCTGTCCTTCCTCCTCCTCCTCCTCCTCAGGGCTCCGGCGGGGCTCTGACCTCTCGCCCTTCCCTCTCCGCAGTCTCGCAGGCTCCTGCGGGAGCTGAAGCACCAGCAACTCCGCAGCCGGGCCGCGGCCACTATTTCTGCCTACTGGAAAGGGTACAAGGTAACAGCAGCCCAGGCGCCGGCCCGGCGCCCCGCTGGGGCCTCTGTGCTGTGGCTTCCGGTCAGCCTCTGCCCACGTCCGCCCCGCGGCCGGGCCTCACCTCCCCGCTCGGGGCGCGGCCGGGGAGCCGTCCGGCACCCAGTGCCCAGTTTAACGCGTGCTCGGCCCTTGACTCGATACCGGGCCCAATGCCAGGCACTTTCCCTGCCAGCTGCTCTGCGCCTGCCTCTCTCGCGCTGTCCCGGGCCTGTCCTGTCTTTCCGCCCTGGCCCCCTGTGGGCTTGGGGGCCGCTTGTCTTCTCCGCTTCCTGCCCCGCTCCAGAGCCCGGCCCCGGCTGGGACGGGGGCTCTCCGGGGATGGTCTGGGGCAGCCGGGGAGGGAGCGCGGAGCCCAGGAGAAAAGCGAGTGGGGTTAGCCAGGAGAGAGGCAGGTTCCCCCCGTCGCCTGGCCCGTCTCACACCCCGGCCCGCCACGGGGCTGCTCACGGGGACGTCTCCCTTTGCAGACGCGGAAGCAATACAAGAAATATTTCCGCTCTGGGGCATCCGCCACCCTGGCCAATTTCATCTACAGGAGACTGGTGAGTCGGGGCCGCCCAGGGCTGAGGGAAGGGACAACGGGCTGGAAATCTTCAAAAGCGGGCGCTGAACCGCTTAAGGGACTGGGACATGGGGCCTTTCCCCTCTAGGGGGCACCGGCTCCCATCCGGCCCCAAGGCGTGGGACTGGCTGGCTCAGGGGGGCAGGGAATGGGGCACGGGCCCTGTCCCCTCTAGGGGGCGCTGGCTCGAATCCGGCCCTAGGATGGGAACTGGCTGGCTCACGGGGTGGGGGTGGGACCCGGGGCCTTTCCCGGTTGGGTTTTTAAAACGTCCACGTGGGTTTTGTAAGACTCCAGAACCATTTTCAAACCTCTTGAGCCGGCGCTCGCCCTCTGGGGCGCTCTCGCCCCCGCGTTGGACTCTAACCCATTAGAAGGCATTCCCGCTCTAGAACCTCGTCGTTTGCAGTCTAGAACGTTCTGCGTTTTCACCCCCTGTGTTTTCTGTTCCCCGTCGCCCAAAGCTGCAAAAGTTTTTCCTGGGGCTGCGTAACAACCTTCCCCCCCTGGTAGTGACGGATCGCAGCTGGCCCGCCGCCCCCTACAAGTTCCTGGCAAACACCAACGAGGAACTGAAGAAAATATTCTACCCCTGGAAGGTCTGTCGGAGGAGAGGCCAAACCCCAGGCCTGGCTGCTTATCCCCTGGCTCTCACCGCGGAGAGAGGGGGGAGGGTCTGAACCCCAACTTCCAACATGCTGCCTCCCTCCGTTCCCTCCTGGCACTTTTCTTACCTTCCCCTCCGAACGATTCGGCAGCTGTTCATCAGCTGCCATGTCCGCCCCAGAGGCGGCTGCATTGCAGTGCCGGGGAAGGGAAGCCTCTGCAGTGTTGCTCTGTAGCTGGTACCAACAGCTGAAGTGTCCCACCCTAGAGATGGCTGCATGGCAGGGCTGGGTGACCAGGCCCCGTTCAGCAACTTCCCCCTCCCGCTCCGGCGCTGGCTGTCCGTCAGCTGCCACGTCCCAATTCCAGAGGTGGCTGCATTTTAGTGGCAGGCGACGCGACCTCTGTAGTTCCACGCCCCTCCCCGCCTCCCTCTGGGTTTTCTTGGCGCACCTGCCCAGCGCGTGATAAATGACAACGGCCCCATCGGCCCCTCTCTGCTCCTGGCCGGGGATCGGCCCGCTGTGATTCCCCACGGCCGTCTCCCTTATTCACCTCCTCTAGGGTCCCGGTGGGCGGTCCCCCCCTTTGCCCTCTCTGCAGGCGGGATCTGGGGTCTGGCCCTGACCCGGCTTTCTCCTCCCCTCGCAGTGTAAGACGTATCGGGACCGGCTGACCCCGCAGAGGAAAGCTCTCCTGCAGGACAAGCTGTGTGCCAGCGAGCTCTTCAAAGACAAGAAGACCCTGTATACCAAGAGGTTAGCATGGGGCGGGGCGGGGCTCAGTCCTCCAGTGGAGGGGGGGCTCAGTCCTCCAGTGGGGGGGCTTGGTCCTCCAGGGGGGGATTCGGTCCTCCAGTGGGGGCTCCCAATCCCAGAGTGGGGGCAGGGCAGCAGGACTCCGGCTTGTGATTTAAAGCGAGGGGTGGGCAGGGCAGGCGGGCGGCTCATGGGTCCCGCGTGGTCTCTTCCAGCCTCCAGCAGTCGTTCCAGGGCGAGTACCTGGGTCTCCAGAAGAACCCCAAGTACCGGGCGCTCCACACCGCGGCCGAGGGCAAACTGGTCCTGGCCGACACCGTGCGAAAAGTCAACCGGGCCAACGGCAAGGTGGGGCGGCCCCTCCCCTCCCCAGGCCGAAGGGCTTCCTGCTGTCTCCTCTGCCGGCCCGCTGCAGCGAGGTCTCCCCGGCACACTTCTCTGCTGCCCCCCAACCCGCTCTGTGGGTCGCCCCGGTGTCCCCAGGCCCGGCTGCTCCCCGTCCCCCTCTCCGGGCGTGGGGATAATAAATCCTCGCCCTTCGCTAGCGCATTTCACCCAGAGAGCTCCAAGTGCGCCCCAAAGGAGGTCAGTCTCGTCGTTCCCCTTTTATAGGGGGGAAGCGGAGGCTCTGAGCGGGGCAGTGACTTGCCCGAGGTTACCCCGGCCAGAGCTGGGAACAGAGTCCAGGCGTCCTGTGTGCCCGTCCCGGGCACTACCCTCTCGGCCACGCTGCTCGGGATCGGGCCCCGACGGGCCGGGCCGTGCACCCGAACCGAGCGCCTGGAGCTCACCCTGTGCTGATGCCTCTCCCGGGACTCGGTGTCTTGGCCTCTTTGGGGTTTACTGAGGTGCAGGTTGGGGGGTATCAGCCCAACCCCCCCCACACACGTGTCTGGCAGCCCCCGCCCGCCCTCACCCTCCCGCCGGCTCCTTTTCAGGCCGTTCCCCGGCTCTTCCTGCTCACCAAGAATCACATCATCCTGGCCGACCCCAAGGCCGCCCAGCCCAAAACCGTGGTCAGCCTGAGCGACATCCGGAGCGTCTCGGTCACCCGCTTCTCCGACGGCTTCTTCGTCTTGCACCTCAGTGAGGTACGGCCCGGAGGGGCGGGGGGGCGACGGGGCACAAGGGGTGCTGTGGGCGAAGGGCCAGCGCCCGCGGCTGCCCAGGACCCCCACGGGCTCTTGGGAAAGGATTTTCCAGCGGGGGGAGGCTGTGCGTGACCCCTTTTCCCACAGCTCGTGGGCGGACAGCGGGCGTCACTCATCGTCCTGCCACGCCACGGGGGCCCCCTACCGCGTCAGTCCCGGGGTGTCAATCAGTGCTACTGTCCCGGCCTCGCTGCAGTGCCGCGCCGGGAGCAGCACGTCCCGCCGGCCCGGGGCTGCCAGCAGTGTGGGGAGGTGGCCGGAGGCCCCCCGCCTCCTCCCGCAGCGAGCTGAAGTGTGGGGGGGCCGTCCCTGTGTTTGCTCCGCCCCCTTAGACCTCCACAGTGGGCGCCAAGGGGGACTTCCTCCTCGTCAGCGACCATCTGATCGAGCTCATCACCAAGCTCCACCAGACGCTGCTGGAGACCACCGCCAAGACCCTCAACCTCCAAGTGGCTGATGAGTAAGGGCAGGGATTGGCCAGAAGGATGGGTGGGCGGAGCCTGAGCTGGGTGTGAGGGGGAAGAGGAGGCTTCTGATTGGGCTGATGGGCATGACTGTCACCTAGGCGTGTGATGGTCTCTGTCGCCCTCTGGTGGCTTTTGCCTGGAGGAGGATAAGAGTCTGTTACCGCTGCTGGCTGAGGGACCCAATCCTCTAGCTCCAGTGGGTTGGAGGCTCGTCCTTCTAGCGCGATGGGGGTTCGAATCCCGCTGCCGGCCCAAGCAGGGTCCCGGCCACCGTGCGAGCATTTAGCAATGGCCAGGGCAGGCCGGGCTCTGAGTGGCAGCCGTGGCAACCCAGCACCGCTTGCACCTCCGGCTTTTTCCCCAGCCTGGGGCGGCGTGTTGGGCATCCCTGGGGGGAAGGGAGGGGTGGGGCCGCGCCAGGGATCAGGGCTGATCTCAGAGCGCCCGGGGGTCCGTGCAGGTTCTCCACACAGTTCGGCAAGAGCAGCGTCGCCATCCGGATCGTGGAGACGGCCGAGAAGAACAGGGTGGCGCCCGTCTGCAAAAAGAAAGGCAGTCACAGGATGGAGGTCCTGGTCCACTGAGGCGCCAGGACGCCTGCCGTGCCACGGGGCGGGGATGGCTGGGAAGCCGCCGTGCCAGCAGCTGAGAACCTGGCGCTCGAGGCCCCATGGCAGGGCGCGATCCCGCCCGGCTGGGGGCACAGACCTTTCTCCTTCCGCTCTGATCCCTGCCAGTCTCTCGGCAAATTCAGGCAGCCCGAGGCCAGACTCGTGCCCGGCTGGTGAGAGCCCTTCCCTTTCCGTGCTGGGGGGGGAAAGGTCTTCGCTCGAGGCCGGCTCCCTGCTCTCGGGTGGGGATCGATGCAAATAACATTAAATATCTGAGCAAGTGGGACCGGTTCTGCCTCCTGTCGCTGTTATGTGTTACGGTCGCGCCAGCCCCCGAGCTCGGGGCCCCACTATGCCAGGCGCTGCTCAGACCCCCGGGGAGACCAGCCTCTCCCCAAGGGGCTCCCGGAAATGTCCCCGTTTTACAGCCCACGGGTCACTCGGGACGCTCGTGGTGGAGCGGGGGATTGAACCCTGGGATCCCATTAATCAGACACCAGGGTAACGGAGCACAGACGCCACCGGCCTCGGCCGAGGAGCAGAGATGCCGGCGATGGGGCTGGACCAGCTCCAGGAATAGCAGAGGGGCACTGGCGCCATCCCCGCTGCTGCCTCTTCTCTGCCGTCCCGGCTTTCTTTTTCCAAGCCAGCAGGTGGAGCAGTTGGCACGGCCCATCTCAAGCCGTGCCATGGGGCGTAGACACCCCACTTAGGAGCCGGGGGCTCATCGGGCCGGGAGCTTGGGTTCCATTCCTGGCTCTGGGCGCAGGGGTCTATTGGGTTAGCGCGGCGGGGCTGGGTGCCAGGACTCCTGGGTTCTATTCTAGGAGAGGAGGGAGGGGAGGGGGGGTCTAGTGGTTCCGAGGGGGGAGACTTGGGAACTGAGACTCTTGGATCAAATCTCATCCGCTCTCTGCCTCAGTTTCCCCCTCTGCACACCAGGGATGATAATCCTACCACGTGGGGGAGGGAAATGAAACTTTGCACGCTGCTGTGAGATATTGAAGGGTGGGGGCCTGGGTGCCACAGGCACCCCTGGGTGTTGCAACCAGCAGAGAAGACCCCAAAGGGCGAGTGATCATCCGGTGATGGCCAGTGTGTCCCTATCAAAACTATCTAGGGGCTTGGTTTCCCCAGCTGCAGCTGGCCCCGTCGAGCGCGGGGCGTCTCCTCGGGGAAGGCTGCATCCGAGGGGTTTGCTAGCTCTGATTATTACGGCAGTGGGCAGAAGACCCGGGTCATGCCGCGCCAGGTGCTGTACAGGGCCCTAGTCTCAAAGCACATGGGAGCTACATAGGGAAGGGGTGGGAGGGGAAACCGAGGCACAGAGTGGGGCAGGAAGTGGCCACGGTGGAGCTGGGACTTGAAGCCAGGGGTCTGGTGTCCCCCCAGATCCTCCCCCTGCCCCATATCCCTGCCCGGCCTCAGGCCCGGAGCCCCAGAGAACCAGGCCCATGGTCGGTCGCGTGGGTTGCGAGCTGGGGCCAGGGGCCGCTCTGGCTGGTCGCAGCACATTGAGGGTGACAGCCGGGCTGTCAGGCTGAGTTAGGCGACAGCGTGTGGATGGGTTGTGAGGGCCGGGGGGGCTGCAGCCACCAGCGGAGATAATTTGATGGCGGGTTTCTCAGGGCGAGCGTGGGGAGGGTCCTGGCTCCAGCGTGGCAGGGCTGAGTCACCGGCAGGTGGCTGTTGCGCTGGGTGCAGGGGCAGGCTGGGTGCCAGCCGAGTAATGGGCATTGCCGGTGGCACACGCCAGAGCTTCCAGACCCGAGACCTTGGTCTGAAGAGCCCTGTGTCCAAACCACAGCCGGGGTGGCTCTGGGTGTAGCCTCCCCCGCCGCCTGGGCCCTGGGGCATGGCTGGGGGGCTGCATTGCCCGGCGTTGGGAAGGAGGAGGGGGCATTGGGGGGTGCTGTCTCCCACAGGTGGGGGATCTTGGGTGTAGAGGCATCTCAAAGTCCCCGTTGCCCTAGGTGGTCGGGGTCTCCGGCCCGGGGCTAACAAAGGCGCCGGGTCTCTCCCGTGCCCACCTGTCGTGTCCCAGCAGCGGTGCAAGGTTGTTGCCAGAGCGCCGTGCACGCCCTCCCTGACCAGCAGGGGCCGCTGCAGCAGCCTCCTCTCCTGAGCCTGGGGCCCGGGGCGCTCGCGGGCGGCACCAGCGCCTGGCTTCCAAGCCAGGACCTGGAGTTCTGCCCGCGGCTCTGGCACAGCTGTGCCCCCTCCCCTCCCGGCGCCCCCGGAGCCAAAGCCCCGTGCAGACGCAAATGCCAGTGCAATTAGGCTCTGTAATTACAGGCCAGCAGCTGGAGCCCTGGCGCAGACACCTGCCCGCTGCGGCGCGGCCAACCAATGGGGGAGCCGGGCAGTGGGGCGCAGCTATCTGCCGGGGCCAGCTCCACGTGCCAGCGAGGGTCCCAGCTCCCCACAGGGCGGGGGGGCCGGCTTGGCCAGCCCCTGGCACCCAATCAGGCCGGAGCTGTGTGTGTGTGTGTGTGGCAGCTGAGGCTGGGGGGGAGCGGGATACGTGAGGGGTGTCCCCTGCAGGACTGATGATGGGGTGGCTGATCTCATGCCCCTTCTGTTGCCTTCGCGTCCTCTCCCCCGGCACGTTTGGGAGAGGAGCAGGGAGACAAGGGCAAATCTGTACCACCCCGACTCAAGAGGGAAACGTGACCCCTCCACACTTGTGGAGTGCCAGGGGCGGGTCAGTGCGGGGAACGTCCCTTCTGCAACAACACCCTCTCCCCCCCCCCCCCCCCCCCCGGCCCCGGCGTCACGACATGGTTTCGTTCCCCGTCGAAAGGAGACATTGAGATTCCTCATGGGATGGACACACCGCGGGGGGGAACCCTCCGGCGCCGCTGGATTTTGCTGTGCCGACATCCTGGCGCAATCGGCCACCCACGGGCAGGCTGGCGCGTTGGAAATCCATGGGCCTGGCCCCCTTGAGCGGCGCCGGCTTCCCTCCGCCAGCGAGAGCCTGGGCGCTGAATCCGGGCTTGGCGGCGAGCCGGTGGCATTTTCCCCACAGCCTGGCCCTTTAAGGGCCAGTTAGCCCCGTCCTGCTACACCTGTGCAAGGTGCAGGACTTAAGCGGGGGGGGCAGCTGGGACGTGGCTGGAGAGGAGCGTGGAGGGACTGTTCCTGGGGGCTGGCCCGGAGCTAGCTAAAGCCAGGAGGCCGAAGCGCCCAGGCACGGGGAGGTGTTGACGAAGGAGCCGGAGAGCTAGGTGGGTAGCCTGGCCCGGCTGATCGGTGGCCGGGCCCGCTGGTTCGGCTGGGAGCCAGGCCCCAAGGAAGGGTGACGTCTATGGCACGTATGTTTGGACGTTTGGGGACTGGGGTGAAGGGCCTCCCCTCCCTAGGGAAAACAATGAGGATCCTTGTGGCACCTTAGAGACTAACACATTTATTCGGGCATAAGCTTTCGTGGGCTACAGCCCACTTCATCAGATGCATGGAGTGAAAAATCCAGGGGCAGATATAAATACATGAAAGGAGGGGGGTTGCTTTACCAAGTGGGAGGTCAGTCTAACGAGATAAATCAAGGGGCTGAAGGCTTTAACATGGCGGGGGGGGGGGAGGCCCCGCTCACCGCCATGGCGGGCGAAGGCTGAAGAACGTGGTGGGGAAACTGAGGCAGGGCACTGCAACACTGGGTCGCGCTGCCAGGGGGCGCTGTGGGACGGCGAGCTTTGTAACAGGCTGTTAAAAGCTCTTTCGGGTGATTCTTCCGTTCTCCCGTCCCTGCTCTTGCGCCAGCTTGAAGCCCCGTTTATCCCCTCCCCTGTAGGCTGGGTCTGCACTCAGCTTCCTATAGCCCCTGGTCCCCCAATGCTGGGAGCAGGGCCGGTGCACCAGTGGAGGCGGGGTTCACGTCCACCCCAGAGCAGCCTTACCCCGAGTGACAGGCCCTGCCTCCCAGCTGGGCCTTGGCGGGGGGCGGGGGGGACGGATGTCTATTGTGCTTGGCGCAGGGGGGCGTGCGCAGCGTCTCTGTTAATAGCACGTTGGGAACCGCTCGGCTGGGACGCGCCAGTCGCATGATCGCTCAAAGGACAGCGGTACCCAGCTCTGCCCCACGTGGGCTGGGGGGCTGCAAAGACCCACGTTAACCCCTCCTGGGCTGCCCGTGTCCTGCTTGGCTTTTCCCTCCTCTTCTAGGCCCACTGGCGGTGGCTGCTGCCTGGCAAGAAGTTGTTACTGCTCGTGTACCAGGCCCCGTTCCCTGCCAGGACTGTGGTTACCCTAAAAACCCCTGGACCCAGAGAGGGCGTCGGAAGACCTGAATTTCTAGCCCTAGCTCCATCGCTGACCTTGGACAAGTCCCCCTGTAGGGGGGCGGCTTCTCTAACTGCGCTGTTCCCCTCAACTTCAGCTGGGCACCGGGGAGGGAGGGGAAATCTCACCCCAAAATCCCCCTGCCTCAGTTTCCCCATCCATACAATGGTGGTGGTGGGGGGGAGTTATGCCCAGAGGAGCTAGTGGCTTGCAATGAGGAGGTCTCCAGTGGGTGAATCGCGGATCTGCTGGGGAAATTCTGCAGGAAGGGGTCCCTCGGCCCATTGTCCCAGCAGGACGTGGTCAGTCTGTGTGCCGGGCTCTGGAGAGAGACAGGCCAGGCAGCCGCTTCTGGGGACAGGGTGTCTGGTCCCAGGCCGGTTTCGGTGTGAAGGGGCCTGCCTCAAATCTGTTGCCGTCCCCGTTCTAGGAAGTGGGGCGTCTGGACAGCTTGTCAGTAAATAAACCGCGCACAAAATCCCCCGGGGCCAGGCCATCGGGTCCTGCTCCGAAGGGGGACATTAATCTGCCAGGTCCTGAAAAATCTGGAGCC
This sequence comes from Chrysemys picta bellii, assembly GCF_011386835.1. NCBI lineage: Eukaryota > Metazoa > Chordata > Testudines > Emydidae > Chrysemys > Chrysemys picta. The sequence goes on along the minus strand of NC_088812.1, from coordinate 13,360,267 downwards.
GTGGTTTGTCCGTGAGCGGGCGTGGGTTCGAATCCCTCTTGCTCCGGCCGGGGAGCAGCTGAGAGAGAACCAGCCGCTGGGGCGAGTCCCTGCGCACGTTGGAAAGAGCTCGGATGTGCCGTTAGAAGAGCGCCGGCCGTGGGATCCGTGAGGCTCCAATGGACACCAGCGAGCGCTGGCAGAACCCGGAGGCCCGGTGGAGGGGGCTGGTGAGTCATTCCCTTGCCGTGACCTGGCGGGAGGGGAAATCTCGTTACTCGGGAGAGCAAATTACTGGGTGAGCAGCGGGGGGTGGCGGGAATCATAATTTGTCTCGGTCTCTTTGTGTGGCGAAATGTCAGCAGGCCGGGAAGGTGCGAACGTGCCAGCGCCTCTGGCATTCTCAAGAGCCGCGGCTCGCACTAGTGTGAAAAGATCGGGGGGAACGGGGGGGCGTCTTCCGCTCCCAGCCGGTGCCGGGCGGGAGCCGTGAAAGGAAAACGTGGCAGGCTGGTCGGATTGAGCTGCTCCGGCACCACCAGAGCACCCCCAGGAGGTGTCGCAAAGGCCGGAGCCGCTAATGGCTAAGGCGAGCTAATGAATTCTTTGCTGGCCCCTCCATGTAACACCGCGGATCTTAGTGGCGAAGGCCCCAGGCTAGGGATGCGTCAAGGTCGTTCCCGTCCCCACGCACACGGCTTCTGCCGTCAACCACCCCAAAGGATTATGGGATGGCCCCCCGGGAATCTTGGGAGTGGGGAAGGGGTTCTGAGGTTCCCATAATCCCCCTCCAGATGTATTCTCCCAGTCTGAGTCTGGAAACATTCCCCCCCCCACACACACACACGCTGTTCTAGTTGCCCCATAGCAAAGGTCTTGCCGGGGGTTGGGGGATCCCAGCTTTGGGGTTCTGGGTTCATTTATCTTGTGGCCATGAGTTCCGCAGGCTATCCCTGAGGGCTAAAGCAGAGCAGGACAGAAAGTGATTTGGCCAGGGTCGCGCAGGGTGCCCGTGGCAGAGTCGGGATTAGAACCCAGCCGTCCTGCATCCGCTGCCTTAACCAGCCTGCCTCACTCCCCGCCCCGTCGCTCTACCTGCCACCTGGGCCCTGACGCCTGCAAACAGTTGCTGGTGGAAGATGATTGACAGCTGGTTAGGGACTGGAACTGCCCACCTTACCCCTGCTCCCCACCACTGTGCCCGGCAGGGTGAAACCGTCCTGCAGCCGGCTCCCCGCGGCGCTGCCAGTCACGGAGTCCCTGGGCGATGCTCTGGAACTGCTCCCCACAAAGCCAGTCAGGACTCTGGGGAGCCTCCTCTCCCTTGGAGCAGACTGTCTTCAGGGCAAGAAGCTCACACAGCTTCACCTCCTGGGTCTCTCCTGGGAGCATTCAGCATCTGCCCCTCCGTGCGCTTCCCACATTGAGTCCGCCCAGGCAGGGTCCTGGGGAAGTCAAAGGGTTCTGCACCCCCACTTCGCAGTCAGACGTGACTCTCAGCCAGCCAGTAAAACAGAGGTTTATTAGACGACAGGAACACGGTCTAAAACAGAACTTGTAGGTCCAGAGAACGGGACCCCTCGGCCGGGTCCATTCTGGGGTTCAGAGAGCCAGACACCCACGTCTGCTCTCACTCCTAGTCCCCAGGTAGCTCCAAACTCCAACCCCCTCCAGCCCCATCTTCTCTCGGCTTTGTCTTTTTCCCCCCCCCCCCCGGGCCAGGAGGTCACCTGATCTCTTTGTTCACCTTTAGCTATTTCCTTGCAGGGGGGGAAGGGGCCCTGGCCATTTGTTGCCAGGGAGACAGAGTGTCAGTGATTTATGCACACTGGCCTTTCCCCACCACCTAGAGACTTAAGAAATGCATAGGGGAAACTGAGGCACCCACACAGTATTCAGAGGAAACATTAAGAACAGTCCCACTTGGTCACACTGCCATCCCCGGGGCCTGGGTCACACGAGGCCAGGACGTCTCCTCCTGGCCCTTCTCTGTCTCATTTCCCACAGCAGCAATCTGGGCTCCGCATTGCTGGCGCGTCCCCAGTGAAGTGCGGTTCTTGTGCCAAAGCAATTTCTGGGAGATTGCAGCTGGCTGCCGGCGTGGCTCGGTCACGGAGTTCTTCCCTCCCAGCTCCAGCTTCTTCAACTCCCCTGAAGGCAAGAAACTCCCTGGGGCTTTGCAAGGGTGCAGAACTTTTGGGGGGCACCCATGCTTCCCCCCCTCCGCATTGTCCCTCTACCCCGGAGCCAGAAGGCCCACCCTTGGGGAGAGGGTCTCCCCTTTCCAGCCAAGCCCCTGGGGGGGGGAGGGGGAGCTGAGATCTGCCATCGACAGCTGCAGTGGGGGCGGCTCGGCTGAGCCCCACCCAATTGGTTTTACGGGCCGCTGGAAGGTGAGCGACGGGGTAAAGACGCATCCTGGGCGAATGGAGGGTGTGAAGGGGGGGCCCTGCCCAGTCGCACCAGGGCGGAGGGCAGCAAAAATATCTCAGAGCACTTGGCAAGGGAGGTCGGTAGCGTTCTCCCCAGTCTACAGATGGGGAAACTGAGGCACGGGGAGGTGGGGAACCTGACTTTAGCTGAGAGCATCGAGCAAGGGGCCTGGTGGGTCACCTCAGACCAGGACTCTGCTGCGCTAGGCGCTGTCCACAGCACGGGGCATCCCAGCGGGGCGGCCTTGCGGATTGGCGCAGTGCGGGACACCAGCATCCCCCAGAGCAGGGCTGATTCTGGAGGCCTGACGCTCAGCCGGTGGGGGCTGCTGTCTCGATTCCTCCCATCCCCCTACGAACACCGTGGCTATAACAACCCCGTCTGTGTCGCCCCAGCCACTCCGGTGCCTCTCGTTTCCCGGGGACTAGTGCCCGGTTGGCACATCCAGGCTTCCCGCCCTCCCCACCGTCTGGTCAAGACCCCCCAGCTCTTGTGTGTCATGCCACCTGCCAGCTAGTTGGGCTGAAAGCCCCTCTTCAGTGAGACCATCTCTCCTGGTTTTCTCACGATAAAGACCCAGCTCCTGGACTCCTGTTATTACCCGAGACACTCCACTTTCGTTATCCATTTCCTGCTCCCGTGGCTGCGGGGAAAAGCTCAAACGCAAGCCCTGAATGCTCCGTTGGTAGAAGGCCCCTAAATAGAGCCTCAAACTTCTTTTTAGAGAAAACCTCCATTTTCGGAGGCCGGACTCATTAACCCCCTGGGGTCGGCAGCACGCTAATCACCTTTGCTCTTGTCTAGCGCCGGTCGTCAGCAGCTCTCAGAGCACGTGGCAAGGGAGGTTGGTAGCATTCTCCCCAGGCTACAGATGGGGAAACTGAGGCACGGGGAGGTGGGGAGGTGACTTGCCCAGCAGGCCAGTGACGAAGCCAGGAACTGAATCCAGGTCTTGTGAGTCCCCTTATCCAATGCTTTACCCACCAGGCCTCAAGAGGTGGGATTATATTGGTTTAATCTTGGTGCGTAAAAGGGAGTGGCATGCTTGAGGGGGGGGGGAATCTGCCCACAGAATCGCTCCATGCCTCAGTTTCCCCATCTAAAGCGGTGCTCACAATCCTTCCCTGCCTCACGCGGGGGTGGATGGATTCACTGGAAGCTCTCTGGGGCGTGCTCTGCCCCGCTCTGTGTTCGTGCGCGGGGCTGATGGGTGCTGTAGTGATGGGCGTAGAGTCATAGAACAGCCCTGTAGGATGGGCTCGCGCCAGGGATTGTGATGGCAAAAAGCGTCTCCCAAGAGCACAGGGTAGCTGGCTTCCTTCTGCCCACGCTGGAGGTTCCTTGCCCCCTTCCTCTTGCTTCCCCCCTCCACCCCAGTGCACTAATCTCCCAGCCAGCATGCGGGGTGGGGGGTGCTGCACAGCAGACAGTCTGTAAACATTCCCGGAAAGGGAGCTATTTTTGCAAACCTGGTACTTATTTTAGTAACACATTAAATCCACCTTCCCCCGGTGCCAGAGAGGTAGCTCCGTGGGAGGGCGCTGCACGTGGCTGAAAACGGGGCCAAGGTGCCGCCCAGACGCTGGCTGGGAGCGCGCGCCTTGCAGCGTGGGACTTGGAGAAGCAGGAATGGGCGTCTGGGGGGGTCCCCTGGGCAACGGAGCCTTTGGGCCATGGGCTGAATTGGTGTCCTGCTCCAAAGCTGTTAGTTGTATCCTGCGCAGAATGAGTTCGCTGGGGCTCAGTCCAGTGCTAACTGGGCTCCTTGGCTCGGCGAAGGCAGCAAACGGGCCACGGAGACAGAGCTGAGTGTTGCAGAAGGTGGGTTCCCTTTCTGCTTCTGCCACAGATTCGCTGCGTGTCCTTGGTCAAGTCAATGTGCCTCTGTGCCTCAGTTTCCCCATCTGTAAAGCGGGGATAATCCGCCATCCTGCCAGGTCCAGGTGCCTGAATTCCCCCAAACACCAGGAATTCAGCAGAGCTGCCGGCCTTGGGCAGCTGTGGGCAGCGTCCGGCTCCTCTCCTTGTCCTGCGTCTCCTCCCCCAGCTCCTTATCTTCTCCTCTGAAAATATTGCCCTTTTAAAAATGAAGCTGCAGGCCAGGTTTATGGGGGCAGCTTCCCCTGTGCTGGGCTGGAACCCTGGGGGGGGGGGGTCTCAAGAAGCCGGTTAGATCCGGCAATTAGAAGTCAGGACTCCTGGGTTCCATTCCCAGCCCCCCATTGATTCTTGGACAGATCCCCGTCCCTTCTCTGCCTCCCCACTTGCCCATCTCCTAAAAGGGGCACAACATCCGCCGTTAGCCAGCGCTGTGAGGTGCTCTGATGGGGTGTGCTAGAGGCGGGCACCCCATTGCACCAGTGTGGAGCTAGAGGGTGCTGGGTTGCTTGGGGGTGCTCTCCTCTGAGTTGGGGCCGGCAATGCATTGCTGAATGGAGGGGTAGCTCCGTGGTTTGAGCATTGGCCTGCTAAACCCAGGGTTGTGAGTTCAATCCTTGAGGGGGCTAAAAATCTATCTGAGGATTGGGCCTGCTTTGAGCAGGGGGTTGGACTAGATGACCTCCTGAGGTCCCTTCTAACCCTGCTATTCTATGAAACCCAGGCTTCTGGCCTCAGCCAACCCTGGTGCTTTGCCCAAGGTGCCTGAATGCCTGATTAAATTCCACCAGGAATAATTACAGTCGGTCTAAAATCCAACCCCCATGCCCCTTTCAGCTGCATAATTTAAAAAGAAAAGTGCCTCAGTTTCCCTGTATGGAAATGGAGCCGACCCCTCTCCAGGGTACCAGTAATGAGGGTTGTTTAGTGCTTGTAACATGCTGTGCCCCTGCCCCGAGCGAGCTGCAAGAGGGCTACGGTTCCTTCCATGTGGAGGCGGAAATCTCTTCCCCTCCTCCGCCTGGTGCTCCTTCTCCCTTTCAACGCCCCGGCAGCTTCGCAGCCGGCAGGAGCTGTAATGGGACTAATTAAGGAGAAAAAGGGGGAGGCGAACCCAGTTCTCCGTATTTAACTCTGACTCCTTCTGGTTGATGCTAACGCGCTAATTGACTGTGTCCCGGGCTGGGGGGCCCCCCGCCTCCTCGCCGCAGGAGTCTGCTTCCTTCCGCTTCTTCGATCCTTGGGCAGGGCTGGAGAGAACCCCCGAAATGAACCCCACTGTCTCCTGACAGCCGCCGGATCGCCCGCCCGCCTCGCTGGAAAAGTCTGCAGAGCGGCTCTCGCCTTGTTCCCGGCCCTGCTCCCTTGTGACCCATGGCTCTGGCCTCTGACTCCTGCTAGGGTGACCAGATGTCCCGGTTTTATAGGGACAGTCCCGATTTTGGGGTCTTTTTCTTATCTAGGCTCCTATTACCTCCCACCCCATCCCGATTTTTCACACTTGCTGTCTAGTCACCCGCCTCCCGCTCCAACCACTAGGCCTGACGGCCCATGCCCCGGTTTCCCGACAGCTATAGACCCGCGACCCGTCTCTGACGGTGACCTCTGTGCTCTGCTGTAGTCAGTCCCCAGGGCTGATCTTTGCCATGTGGCTGGGCGGCCAGGCGCCCACCCGCCCGCTAGCACCCAGGGACTCTGCCCCTCCATCTCCCCTGCTTGGATTTTAGTGCCTGCTCTGGTGAGTCACGTACCCAGCTCCGGGGCCCCCGGCTCCCTCCCCTGCCAGCTGCGCCAGTCAACTCCCGCTTGCTAACTGCTGGCTGGCGAGAGCTTTGTGAAGAGCAGACAGCGCGAAGCCTCCCGCCCTGCGTGACTCTTTCACAAAGGAGCGAAATGGCTCGAAAGCCATAAACGCCGCGCCGGGAAATGGCTCTTCCATCTCCCCGGCTCGCAACGCGCCTTCGTCTCTTTTGATTACGGCTCCTCCCCAGCCAGCCAGACACCCCGAGCCGCTCGCAACCTAATTGAAACCTGCTCAGACTGTCAGATGCAATTGCTGCTGCGTGACGGGTTTGGAGCTCGGTCGGCTGCAGGGAGGGATGTTGAGGACCGAGCCCAATTAATCTGAGGCCCAGTAATGAAGGGTTTGCAGCTCTCAGTCGGGGAAGCTCTCCCCGGGCTCTGCTGCGCTCTGGGGAATCAAATGTTGGCATCAAACTTTTGTTCTTGGGCTGGGGGATAACGGTAGGTCTCCGTTTCCCTTCGCCCTCCCCTGCGGAGCTCAACCGGCCGTTTGCACAAAGAGCAAGCGCTAAATAGGGTCTTTACGTCGTAACTGAACCGGTTCGTCCTGATCCTTTTCAGACCCGTTCCTAATCACTCAGCGGGAGGCTTTGGGCACCTAAGAACGGCCATATTGGGTCAGGTCACTGGTCCACCCAGCCCAGTGTCCTGTCTGCCGATAGCGGCCAATGCCACGTGCCCCAGGGGGAATGAACAGAACAGGGCAATTAGCGAGTGATCCATCCCCTGTCGCCCATTCCCAGCATCTGGCAAACAGAGGCCAGGGACCCCATCCCTGCCCCGCCTGGCTACTAGCCACTGATGGACCTATCCTCCATGAACCTATCTAGTTCTTTTCACAGTCGCTCACATGCCTCCAGGCAGCTGTAAACTCAGCAGCCCTGGGAGGGGCCCGAAATGAACTTTCCCTTTTGCAACGAAGAGGAAATACTGCAAAACCGGCCCGTGCCCCGTGGGCCTCGAAGGACCTTCCCCGGGCCGGACCCTGCGTGCGCCCCCTTTGCATTAGCGCTTTGTCCTTTGCGAGCCGGGGTGCAGGTACACATGAATCCCGGGGCGGGGGCCAGGCTTCAGGTCTGCATTGGGTTTACGGCCGGAGTTTATTATGCGCCGGGCAAGCACACAGCCGGAGAGAGAAATTGGGGAGCGAGATACACGTCCGATCCTGTCCCCAGTTCATTTCTCTTTAGCAGTTTAACTCATCTGCTCATGGGATATTCATTCGCCGCCCCGCTGACCTCTCTCTTTTCAGCTCTCCCTACATGTCCCTCCTGCTAAAAAGGGCCCGTAGCTCCCTGCCCGGGCGAGGGCAGCCAGCAGGGCCCCGCCAGGACTGGCTCGCTCGCTAATCGGTTCTCCCCGCTCAGCCAGCTGCGCCAGCTCCCCGGAGCGGCTCCGAGCTGGCCAGAGTTTGATGCCAAGTGGCCGGCGGCCAGACCCCAGCCAGCCCAGGGTGCGAACGGACAGCGGGCCCGGCAGCGTAACTAAGAGCCACGCGGACTGAGCCTGGGTTTCCTAGCTTGTCCCACCATACCCTGGCTCATTCTCCCAATAGCCGGCTGGCCGGATCTGGGACCCCCTGTCTTCTCTGTAGCACCTCCTGGGGTTGGCGCCCTGTGAGTCGTGCTGCTGGGACGCAAGTGGGGGGAGTGACGTTCTTGACATAATCTGTAACCGTACAGATCACTGTTGCGACCACTGTGATATATTTGCAGTAAATCTTGTGGAAAGGTTGGCGTGTGAGGGGTCTCTGCAGAGGTTCGGGTTTGCTGGTTATGGTTACGCTGTCTGGACATGTGTATCATTTTTGTAGTTGAAGTTATGAGTATTGGCTCTGTACTGTCTGTATTTCACACTTACACTCTGCTGCTGGGTGACACCCCAGACAAGTTGGTGTCAGCTCTGCCTAGCCTGCGCGATGGCCCATTAAGGCCCATGGGCTATAGACCTGACCCACTGAGAGAGGACAGACGCCTTGTGCCTCAGCACGGTGGGCAGGGACCTGCCTGTGGACCGAACTCTTGCCCTGTGATGGACAGTTCGTCTTTGGGACAAAAGAAAGCAGAGACCACGTGGCAGGAGACTATAAAAAGCTGTTGCAGCTTCTCCATCTTGTCTTCACTCCGGCGTCTGAGCCCTGGAGGGACTTTGCTACACTGAAGCTCTGGACAAAGGACTGAGGACCCATCCCAGCTGGGGATGTTCCAGGGACGTGATTTGAACCTGCAGTTTATCCCATCGCTGCTGCAAGCCTGAACCAAGAACTTTGCCATTCCTGTATGGAATTGATTCCATGTAACCAATCCTTGCTCTCACCTGTTTCTTTTTCCTTTTATGAATAAACCTTTAGATTGTAGAGTCTAAAGGATTGGCAACAGCGTGATTTGTGGGTAAGATCTGATTTGTCTATTGACCTGGGTCTGGGGCTTGGTCCTTTGGGATCGAGAGAACTTTTTTTCTTTTACTGGGGTATTGGTTTTCATAACCATTTGTCCCCATAGCGAGTGGCGCTGGTGGTGATGCTGGGAAACTGGAGTGTCTGAGGGAATTGCTTGGGTGACTTGTGGTTAGCCAGTGGGGTGAGACCAAAGTCCTCTCTGTCTGCCTGGTCTGGTCTGGTTTGCCTTAGAGGTGGAAAACCCCCAGCCTTGGGCTGTAACTGTCCTGCTCTGAGCGATTTCTCCTGAATTGGCACTCTCAGTTGGGTCCCGCCAGAACCAGCATCGTTACAGGGGGTATGATCAGAATCAGAGGAGGCAGATCTGGGGAGCTCCTCCGGGGAGCTGGTGGGAGAGAACGTAGGCCAGGGTTTGTTGCTCTTTCTTTGATATTCCCTCGAAGCCACAGCTGAGATCTGAGCTCCGTTGTGCCGGGAGCTGCACAGACCCCGCCAGACGCTTCCGGTCTCAGTACCGTTCCCATTTTACAGATGGAGGAAACTGAGGCCTGGAGACACGAAGGGCCTTGCTGCAGGTCCCCCCGGGTAGTCGCTAGCCGGGACGGAGCTCAAGGTGAGATCTGCCCAGCCCAGCGCTGCAACAAGGCCGGCCTCCTGCTGGGAGAGGTAGCACCGCGGAGCCTCGGTGGGGAAACCGGCGTCCCACTAGCCGCTTTGATCTGGAGGGAGCTGATCCTCCCTTCGTGCCAGAGCGGGGCGGATGTCTGCTCCCAGCCACCCAGGCACCGGGGAAGCGGGAGAGGGGAAATTACGCTTCCCCCAGCCGCGTTTCCAGGCCACTCCTGCCTGGCTGCCTTGCAGAGCCAGGATCCCGGCCTCGCTGGACCCCAGGCGGCTGCTGGCAAGGGGACGGGCTGGTTCTGAGAGGAGCCCCAGGCTTTCCGGGCGGACACGCTGCTGGCTCTGCAAGCCGAGGGCTTAGGGTAGCGCAGGGCGTTCCACAGCACCCTCTTTACCGCAGTGCTCATGTCAGCCGGAGTCTGGGGGGGCCACTGGGTGGGTCGTATCTGTCTATTAAAGCCGGGCACCAGCTGCCTCGTGGAATACGATAATCTTCTCTTTCCATCCGTCGGCCTCCACAAAGAAAGGAGCGTTAGCCCCATTTTATGGATAGGGAAACTGAGGCACAGGGGGGCCCTGACTTGCCAAAGGTCACCCAGCAGGCCAGTGGCAGAGTCGCAGCTAGAACTGCTAGGCTAGAAGTCCTAGCCCAGTGCTCTATCTGCTAGGCCACGCTGCCCGCTGCCTTGCTGCGTGGAACGGGCCCGAGTGAATGGACTGGGTGAGGCAGCTGCCGTCTCGGCCGACGATGCCCCCGGGGAGGGGAGCCAAAGAGCTGTCGCCGGCAGCCAGAGCTTTGGCTGAACGTCCTGCCTGAAAGGGGGCCCCCTCTAGCCATGTGGCGCCCCCCGGGAACAAGACGCTCTCTACCACCACCACTCCCTGCAGCAGTCGGGAGCTCTCCCATCTCTGCCTGGTGCCCAGAGATGCCCCTAGGGACGTGTGCGCCCCCCTTACCACGGCCCCATAGGGATCCCCAACCACATCGACCGGGGGGTGGGGGGCGCATGCGCTTCTGACGACACTTTCACCCCTGAGCTCGCGCCTCCTGCTCTGAGCCAGGTTGCTGATGTGACTCAGCTCCCCCCCACGAGCCCCCGGGGGCCCAGGTGAGGCCCGGCCGGGGGTGGCCAGATGACTCCTTTCTATTGCTCAGCCGTAACCCCAGGAGAGATGAGCCAAGTCATCGCACTGAAATGTCACCGGGAAGTCATGAGCCCCAGATCGGAGCGGGGCGAGAACAGGTGAGAAAGCAAAAGCGTCCAGGGTGTGGGGGGAAATCTCCGGGCGAATCTCAAGCAGTGACGGGCTCAGCGGGACATTGCGGGACCAAACCCTGGAGAACTGAGCCGAGGGGGTGTAATCTTGTAGAGAACGTCCTAGGTGGCTTCTATCCCCGAGCTCTGCAGAGAACGTAGCTGCAAACTTCGGCTTGCAAAGGCAGCTCTGCAGAGGATCAAACGCCAGCTGATAAAAGACTTAAACCTTCTCTGCTCACCAAGCCACCTCTCGGCTCCTTTCGCCTCTGCCGGGCGCTCTAGGTCACCGTGGCTGCTGGTGAACGTCAAAGCCACGGAGCTACTAGGCTCAGGGCAGCGGAGGAGCCAGGCCCTGGTCTGTCCGGCACCCCGCGCCCTCTTGGTGTTACGTCCAGACCAGGGCACGAGGGCTTCGCTCGCTCCCCTGGGGGTGTGGAGTCCGAACGGCGGAACCAAGCTCCGCTTTGACCTGCATCGAGGGAGGCCGGGGCTGGCTGTGGGCTCTGCTGCACAGGTGAATCAATGCACGACGGGGACGGATGGGGCGCGCGTCTCGACTGGTGCGAGCGTCGTTGCCTGGGACTAGCTCGGGGCTGGGCCGCCGGGAAGGGATTGGAGAAAACCCCTGGCGTAGAGGGAGCTTGGTTGACGAGCCCCAGCGTGGTTGGGATCTTGCAGCAGCGTCTGTCGGCCCCAGCCCAGATCAGACCTGTGGGCTTCCCACTCACACAGCCCCTGCCTTGATGAGCTCAAAGGCCAAACAGACCGGCTGGGAGAGGAAGCAACTTGCCCAGTTGCAAGGCCAGAGTCTCTCGCCCCCCTGCCCTTCCCACTAGACCGCACTGCTGCTTCTCACATTCTACTCCAGAGTCCAGGACGGGACGGACCTTACTGACTTCCCGGGAAGGATTTCTGCCTCCCTGCTCTCGCCAGAGCCTGGACCAGGTGCTCCCGGAGGGCCCGGTGCCTTTGCTAGGTCCCTGCCTCCTGTCACAGCCCGTCTGTCTCTGCTGAATTACAACCTTCTTCAGCTGCTAATAGACCTCGTCTCAATCCACTTTAGCTTTTATGTTCCCGGCTCCCTGCACATCTTAACCTCCCACACGCTGTCTTCCTTCCCTGCCGGAGGAAAGGAGGGCGAGATTGGGGCGCTGTCAAGGCTGAGCAGTGAACCTCGCCCTCCCCGGGTAGGCAGGAGGGAAGGGGGACGGAGGCACCAGTGATCTGCCCCCTACCTCGCCCTTTGTGCTTGGCCCAATCCAGGCCCCCAGTCTCCAGCCCGCAGCGCTGGGGGGGACCTGGATCCGTCTGCATGCAGCAAGGTGAGGAAGGCGGGGCTAGTGAATAGGGCACTGGGAGATGCAGGTTCAGCTCCCTGTGTGACCTGGGGCATATCACTCATTGCTCTGTGCCTCAGTTTCCCCATCTGTAAAGGAGGCCCCTACTTCCCAGGGGCGTTGAGGCTAAATCCACTGATGAGTGTGAAGAGCTCACGTGCCGGCCCAGGGCAGCCTTGTCCCATAGCCGCCTGTTACCGCTTCCCACGCATGGGCGTGGCTCTTGGCCAGTGCTTTGCAGCTGGAGGGCTTGGCTTCCCTCCCCACTGCTGAGCGCACCGGGAGGCTGCTACAGGGTGGTTTGCCTGATTAAAGCTGCATTTACCCAGGGGTGGGGAGCACAGGTGGCTATGTGTGTGTGTGGGGGGGGGGGGAGGCCAGAATGCCATGCAATTCCACCTGCTTGGTTTCCTGATTGCATCTGAGGGTTGCCTTCTCTGAGACCCCCTGGTCCCGATGGATTGTGCCCTCCAGCTGCTGGTGACCTGGGCATGACCCGGCCCTGTTCACAAGCCAAGTCATTTCTCTACCTCTCGGACCATCTGGCTTTCTTCTGCCTCTTTTCCACTTGCTGGCTATTAAAGATCCGCTCCCGCACCTCGTTGTAACGTCGCTGACGCTGCGCCGCGGAGAACAGCGCCTGGGAACAAGGAGCCTGGGTGGGCAGGCGGGCGGCTGCGGGCCCTAGATCTTTGCTCACTTACGTGGCTCACTTACGTGGCTCTAAAGCGGGAGCGAGGCCGGACGGTCGTGCAGGTGAGAGGAAGCCACGCAAGGAGCAGAGTGTTTGTGAGAGAGAAGGGGCTGGGTCGCTGGGCTGATCGCAGCAGAGAGGAGAGATGGGACGGAGGTTGAGCCATGCCCTGGGATTTGGGAGATCTGAGTTTGATTCTGACTCCTTGGGCAAATCCCCTGATCTCTCTGGCTCTCAGCTCCCTGCGGAGAAAGTGGAGCTGCTGATCCTTCCTTGAGGGCAGGGAGACTGCGTTAGTACAGCCCCCGGCGCGCCGGGGCCTGGCTCGCAATTCACACCTCCTAGGTGCTACCCTAATACTACCAGGAAAGGGGAGTTGCCGGCATCTGCCGCTGTGGCCTGACATCATCCAGCCGCAGAGGGTTTCGAAGCTCTCTCTTCTGGTTCAGTCCCCGGCTGGGGCATTTTCAGCGCTTCCAGGATTCTGCCCCGGGGGCCGGGGCTGAGCGGAGTGCGTGCGTGAAGCTGTCGATTCTGAAGGACTCCCATGGCGGGGCTCAGGGAGCTAATTGACCTAGTTCTTTCTGACGTGCTGCTTATTAGGAGTAATTGTCCGTGGCGGCCGCTCTGACACTCGCGGAGCCGGGAGCCGGGTGGAGGCTCTGGGAAGGGACCTGAGGCTTCCTGTTCAGACTCGTTTGTGTTACATTTCCACCCATCTGCCGCACAGGCCTTGGGTGTGAAACCTAACGAAGAGGGGAAGCGACGCGGGGCTCCTTAGGCTCCGCCTCTCCAAAGGAAGAGGGGGGATGGTGTGGATGCTCATTTGCATATTGCTACCCAGAATGCTCTCTTCCAGCCCGCAGGCACCTTGCAGTGGCGGTAGGTATTGGGTCCCGCTGTCCAGGCGTGCGCTGACGGCACCGGCGCTCTGGGAGCCAGCACAGGACGGAGCAGAGGATGTAAAATCTCTAGTTTTGTTGCAGCGGCAGAGAACACTGCAAGTGAAGGGCGTACCCAGGGGCATCCAAGGTGTCCGTGCTGCTAGCGCCTCCTACCCCGGAGCGACGCCACAGTGCAGTGATCTCGTGACCTTAACACAGGCCCCATAATGCACTATGGGCGGGGCTGAGCGCTGGGGATGGAAAGGCCTCACCGTGTGTGCATGCAGGGTTCCTGGCTGCCAAGCACCCTCTTCCGCCAGGACGGAGACCTCCCCCCCGGCCACGCTGCGTGGGTGGAGTCCGTGCCCACCCTCCCTGCGGCTCTCCTGTCCCGTTTTCCCTTCCTCGTCTTCGTTTTCTCCTTCCCCTCTTTGTGCTGTGCTCGTCAAAGTCAGCGAGAGACTTTCTGTCCCCACCTGTCACCGTCTGAACGTCGGGTGCTGACAACTTCTCTTGGCAGAGTGAGGGAGAACTCCCAGGTGGGCTTGCAAAGGTAGAGGCAATTACCTCGGTGCTGTGTGTAAGAGAGAGAACATGTGTGGCATTGACACTGGTATTTGTGTGTGTTTGTATTTTTCCATGCACACTGACGTGTGTGTGTTTGTGTGTGTGTGTGTGTGTGTGTGTGTGAGATGTGCCCACATGTGGACTGTGTGGAGGTGCCTATTCCCACGGTTAAGGCTGCCACATCTTTAAAATTCCCATGAAACCCAATCCCAAGCCTTCCTCTCCAGCCTTCCTCATCCTCCTCTCCTATAGCCGCTGCCCCTTCTCCGGGGAGCGGGCTGCCCGTCTCTGGTCTCCCCCCCGCTGCCCCAGCGCCCTCTGTCCCTCTAATGCCCCAGCAGCATTGCAAAAGGGCCTCCATCCTCTTCAGCTCCTTAATAACCCAGCTGACCAAGGGCTCCCCCAAGGGTCGTAATTCATGGCAGACGGTCCCCTTGCCCCCTTCCTGCACTGACAAGGGCCACGGTTCCCTTGGCAGCCAGCCGGCCATGCCCAGGCCCCTGCCGGCATCCGGCCAGGAGCTGAGCTCAACGGGGCACAGAGGGTGCCCCCACTCCCCTGGGGCAGAGCCCTCCTTCTCTAACAAAGCTCTCGGCAGTGTAACGACATTCCCCCCCACACACACACACACATCCCCCCCTCCCAGGCACAGCCGGCACCCTGCAGGGCCCCAGGGGCCTTCTCTCTTCCCCGTTTCGAACCCGGCTGCTGTTCCCCTGCAGGGAGAAGGCGCCCCGTGGGGCTGCCCTGCCACCGGAGAGCTGAATAATTCGCCGGCGCGGGTTCCGCTCAGCGGGACTCGTGTGCCGGATTCCCAAGGGCTTCCGAGTGTGTGATCCTCCAGGAGAGTGTCCGGCTCAGCTCCCCTTCCCCCACCCCCACAAATCACACACCGGGGGGGGGGGGCAGAGGGGGCACCTTTCGGTCAGTAGCTCCCTCTTCTGGTTGGCGTTTAGAGGCAGAACTCCTGGGTTCTCTTCCCAGCTCCAGCAGGACCTGGACCCAATTCGGTGCCTCGCCTTGTGCCTCAGTTTCCCTCTCTAGGGAGGAGAATGACGAACATCCTGGCCCTCTAGCTCAGGCAGCAGAGACTGGGGGAGCTGGGTGTAGAACCCGTAGCCAGCCCGACGCAGGGATCTCATTACAGCCCTGGAGAAGGGTAGGGCTCGCGGGGGCCACGGGCATAGTGGGTTAACGCAGGCAGAAATACGCAGCCTGGCCCAGACACCTCCAGGGTCAATAACACGCTGCAAAGGGCTGGGGGCGGCCGGCTCTGAGCACTAGCTGGATTGCAGGAACTCCCTGGGGGCCCTGCTCAATCGAGCTACCTGTTTATCCTCCGCGTGAGGCAGGGCAGCGGGAGTGTGCCCATCTTGCAGAGGGGGAAACTGAGGCACCGAGGGAGTGTGGAGGAGAGCTGGGCGTTGTCCCCCTGGTCTCTTGGGTTATTGCTGCGCGACAGTCCCCTCCTCGAGCCTGCAAAGCCATTCTGCCCTGGGGCCCGTTCCAAGGTACTTGGACATGCAGGCGCGGCTGGAAATCTGGGCCCCGTGGCCTCTCCCCAGCCTGCCATCCAGGAACCAGCCGGTACCTGCCTCTGCAGCAGCTAACCCCCCTGAGCCCTTGGAGCGAGGCTGGGGGAGGCGAGGGAGAGGGGGAAGACAAACAGAAGGTGAGTGGGGGGAGTAGGGGGGATGAAATTCCTCAGCATGGGGGTGGGCAGGGCAGTTACCTGATAACCCCCATGGAGCACCAAGTTAACCTCCTCGCTGGGCAGCGTAATGGGAGACCGGCCGAGCGCCAGCGGGAATGGGTCCAGGGGCTGGCACTAAGGGCGGGTGGAGGCAGGACGCCTGGGTTCTATTCTCGTCTACATCCTCCTCGTCCCCCTTCGCCCTCCTGCAGGGGCTGAGAACGCCTCCAGAATAGCCACTCGCCCAGCCCGGCGGTTAGTATTGTCTCCAGCAGCTGAGGAAACTGAGGCCCAGAGAGGGGGAGGGGAGGCGATTGAGATCCTCCCCCCCCCCCCCCCCACGGAGTCAGTGGTAGACCAGAGAGAAGGACCCATAAGTGCTAAGTCCCAGGCCTCCTTGCTCTAACCACTACACCCCACTGTCTGTATTTCCCCGTCTCCTTGCCGTTAAAGGCCTCGCTTCAATGCAGCCTCTTGACCTGCCCGGACAGAACAACTCCTGGGCCCTGGCTTGTGCCCCCGGCTCAATGCCTCTCAGCAGTGCCCAAGGGCTCTCCGAGCGGCAGCCTTGGCACCATTCATGCCCCAGCCAGCCGGCGTCGCCGTGCCAGGCTCCGCGAGACGGGCCACCGCAAATGAAAGCCATAAACAACAATGGGTGGGGAACCATAATGGCCGCGGTGCTCTCCGGAGCGGTCATTAGGGGAGGGGTGCGTGTGTGTTGGGGGGGAACGCTGATATTAATTAACTAGGCCTCCTCTGGCCGCGCTCGTCTTTAATTAACATCCTGCGGCTGCAGATGCTGCCCCGGCCGCGTGCCGAGCGCCAGCGCAGTGCGTGAGTCCCATTGTTCCCCTGGCCGCCGGCGTGTTCTCCGGCGGCTAACCCCGAGTCGAGGGCCTGCCGGAGCGTGCCCAAGGCAACGCCCAGGCGTGGGAGAAGCGGCGCGATCGTGGGGAGGAATAAACAAACGGGCCGGGAGGTGAAGGGGACACACCGGGCAGTGAGGCAGCCGGAGTTTGCCAGCTCCCCTGGCTGCCTCTCGAGTCCCGGGTAGGAGCTGCTCGCCGTTCCCCGGCCGCTCGTCCTGCTAGCCCGTCTCTGCCCCCGGTCCCGGTTTGAGTTCCTTTGCCCGTGGCTGCCTCAGGCTGCCCAGTGCAACTCCCCCAGGCTCGAAAGGCAGAGAACAGATTGTAAAGACCCCCGAAGGGGTAGTATGATTAAGCCAAAGGGCTCGAGTTTTTTAATCTCTCTCCCTAGCTAAAGCAGCGTCTCTCTCTCGGCCAGGGGCTTGTGACCCCGGGGAGGGGGCGAGAAAAGCAATTGGGAGAGGGAGGGGCAGGAGGCATTGAAAATGCGGCTTAAAATCCCGCTGCTCCCCTCCCCGGGCGCCCGGACCCTCTGGCGACCTCTCAAAACAAGATCAGCCTCCATGGGTCTTGCCAAGCCGAAAAGTCTGGTCTAAGGCCTGGCCCCGGGCCGCTACCGAGGTGTCTTGAGCATCAGGGTTGTGGCCTCAACCCCCCGGAGTCAGACCATTAAGAACGTCCCACATTTTGGCGGTGCGTCTCTGGACCCCGGGCGCTTCTGAGCCCCCCCACCCCGATTTCGCTCTTTCGCCGCCTGCTCCCACCTTTCCCGGCGCCTGGGAAGTCAACCTTGGCTCTTCCTCTGAGAAAGTCATGTCGGTGTTTGGAACTTCCAGCCGCTAAAGAGAAACTTACCGTGAGCTTCATCGCCACGGCACTTACGGTTGCTGGGTTACAAGGGCTGGGAGTTTTAATTGTCTCCGCTAGGAAAACAGGAATAAAAGACAAAACCCTCAATTCGGTGGAGACTCGGCTTTCGTTCCGTTCTGTTCGGATGGAAGTGGGGGCGCTGCATTCGGCTCCTGGGATCTGGGGGGCAGAGAGCAGCCCATAATATTCAAGGTCTGGGTTAGCTTTGTCCTGTTCACTAGGGAGATGGGGGCCGGGTCCATCTCTGGAAATCAGTGGATGGATTTGCAGGCAGGGTGGGGTGTAACAGCAAAGGGCATGGAGAAGGGAACGGGAGAAGAGCGCTCTTGGGAGTGCGGAAAATGGGGAGGGGAAAGCCCATTCTCGTTGTGTGCCTGTGCTTGGGGTGGCGTGAGCAGCTTCCCACACCGGGCTCTTGTGAAATACGCTGGTGCGACAGGCGTGACGCACTAGCGGGCGGTTGTAGCCGCCAACCGAAGACATAGGCAGTTAGATCCTGGAGAAATGCTGCGCGGTTAGTTGTGGTGCAGTTCTTTCCCGGAGCTGGCACGCAGCCGTAAAGTTTCATCCACGGCCCGCCTTGAGACTAACGAGCTTGGGGTTCAGGGCGGCGGCCTTGCGGGATAGCCCCATGCTTGCCAAAACATTGTTCTTGGCATGTGGACAATGCAGCTGTCCCCAAGGGTGCAGGTGGAGGCAACAGGAGACTCTCTCCTACCCAATTCCTGTCCTGACGGGAGGATCTCCCGCTTGGAACAGCTCCGGTTGCTGCTTTCCCATGTGCTTATCCAGCGCCGTCTTGGGGTTGAGATAAGAGAAGCCCTGGCTTGGCTTGTCCCAGAACAGGCCTTCCCCTTGGCGCTCCCTGAGAGGTGCCTCTACACCCAGGTGGATGCTCTGTTCATTCTCTCGCGGGCCTCCAGCCCCACCCGACTCCGCTCACAAGCTGCCGGGGCCCCTGCAGCCCCCGACAGACCGAGCGCCCGGGGCTGCGTCAGCGTCTGGAGGCTCCGTGGACCCACCTGGCAGAGGCTCGGGGTGCAGAGACTGGGGTGAGCAGCCCACGGGGTGGGGGCAGTTGGCGTCAAGACACCTTGAACACGGGGGCGAACTTGGGGGCTGCTCTGAGTTGCGACCTGGGCCCGCAGTGCACAGTGGCAGGGGCAGCCCTCGGCCCTGCCCCCCCGCCCCTCTTTGCCTCTGCTCTTGGCAGGGCTTGTTGGGGGGGGGATCAGCACCGAGCGGCACGCCGGGGGTGGGAGCAGAGACGCCGGCGGCTTCCCGTCGAGCAGCGCCCAGAGCCCAAAAGGGGGTGGATGGCCCACAGCCCCAGGGCCAGCGTTGCCCGTTCCCGGTGGGGGTCAGATATGAGGACTCCCCCCCCGCCCCGTGTCTGTGGAACGAACCAAGTCTCCCCCCCACCAGCAGTGGGGGACAAAAGGAGCGTTGACAGCCGCCCTTTCTCTCTCCTCCGGGGGGTCAGCCCCATCCGGGAAGGGCCCGGCTACTGCCTCAAACCCCACAGCATCTGCTCCCCTCGCGGCTACACCCGTGACCGGCCGGGGGCTGGAACCATTTGTATAGTGGGGGGGCCGGGGGCTGAGAGCCATTGAACCAAAGTGTAAACCCGGCAGGTAATGGACACCACATCAAAGGTGTGTGTGTGCGTGTGTGTGTGTGTGTGTGCGCGTGTGTGTGTGTGTGTGTGCGCGCGTGCAGTGGGGATCTGTGTGCAAGGGAGATGCTGGAGGGGTGTAACGTGGAGGGGGGGCCGCTGGCGCGTGTGCCAGTTGTGTTGGGGGGTGACTGGCGTGTGTGTAATGTGCGCGCGGATGACAGGGTGTGTAACGCGGGGGTGGGTGTAATGTGGGGGGGCCGACCTAGACCCCTCCCCCGCTGGGTCCCCCCATTGGTGGCTCTCCGTCTCCCTCCCCAGCCTAGCCCCAGCCCCTATTAAACCCAGCTGAGCCGGCAGCGCAGGACTGTTCATTACGGTGACTGGAGGCTGCTCAGCGTCTGAGAGCAGCCCGGGAACGCAGCCACCGCTCAGCGCTGCACGGAGGGACACCCCCCCGGCACCGGCTAGGAGCCTGGGCAGGTACGTGGCCGTCCCTGGGGCGTGGGCCGCGGGGTGGCTGGCGTTCCGGTGGCTTTGGGGTGGGATTGGCTGGCTTTTTGCTTTGTTTTTTTAATTTTAAGCCAAATCCAAGCTTGGGAAAAAAATGAGACGGAGAAAGTTGGCAAAGCTGCTGAGAATGGTCTGATCTGGGGAGCAAAAGAAACAAGGGGGGTTAGAAAAGGCTTCAAAATAGGGGCAAAGGTTAAAAGATCCGCTCGGCTTGGGGGGCGTTCTTGGTTCCTTCGGGGGATCTCAGCACCACCATTCAGCTGCTGTGAAAAGAGAAGGGGCTTTGCGGCTGTCGTGCGTGAGTGTGTGTTTGTGTTTGCACGCATGTGTGTCAGTGGAGCCGTGAGTTTGATCAGGTTTGTGAGTGTGTGTGAATGTGAGCGAGTGTGTTTGCATGCGTGTGTGTCAGTGGAGCTGTGAGTTTGATCAGGTTTGTGAGTGCGTGTGAATGTGAGCGAGTGTGTTTGCACGCATGTGCCTCAGTGGAGCCGGGAGTTTGATCGGGTTTGTGAGTGCATGTGAATGTGAGCAAGTGTGTTTGCACGTGTGTGCATCAGTGGATCCGGGTTTGTGAGTGCGTGTGACTGTGAGCGAGTGTGTTTGCACGTGTGTGCGTCAGTGGATCCGGGTTTGTGAGTGTGTATGAATGTGAGCGAGTGTGTTTGCACGTGTGTGCGTCAGTGGATCTGGGTTTGTGAGTGTGTATGAATGTGAGCAAGTGTGTTTGCACGTGTGTGCGTCAGTGGATCCGGGTTTGTGAGTGTGTATGAATGTGAGCGAATGTGTTTGCATGAGTGTGCGTCAGTGGAGCCGTGAGTTTGATCGGTTTGTGAGTGCATGTGAATGCAAAGTGTGTTTGCACGTGTGTGCGTCAGTGGATCCGGGTTTGTGAGTGCGTGTGAATGTGAGAGAGTGTGTTTGCACGTGTGTGCGTCAGTGGATCCGGGTTTGTGAGTGCGTGTGAATGTGATCAAGTGTGTTTGCACGTGTGTGCGTCAGTGGATCCGGGTTTGTGAGTGTGTGTGAATGTGAGCGAATGTGTTCTCATGCGTGTGCATCAGTGGATCCGGGTTTGTAAGTGTGTGTGACTGAGCGAGTATGTTTGCACATGTGTGAGTCAGTGGAGCCGAGAGTTTGATCGGGTTTGTGAGTGCGTGTGACTGTGAGCAAGTGTGTTTGCACGTGTGTGCGTCAGTGGATCTGGGTTTGTGAGTGCGTGTGAATGTGAGCGAGTGTGTTTGCACGCG
Source organism: Chrysemys picta bellii (assembly GCF_011386835.1). NCBI lineage: Eukaryota > Metazoa > Chordata > Testudines > Emydidae > Chrysemys > Chrysemys picta. Next base: position 13,339,607 of record NC_088812.1, on the reverse strand, counting down.
TGTGAGTCAGTGGATCCGGGAGTTTGATCGGGTTTGTGAGTGTGTGTGACTGTGAGCAAGTGTGTTTGCATATGTGCGCGTCAGTGGATCCGGGTTTGTGAGTGTGTGTGAATGTGAGCGAATGTGTTCTCATGCGTGTGTGTCAGTGGATCCGGGTTTGTGAGTGTGTGTGACTGTGAGCAAGTGTGTTTGCACGTGTGTGCGTCAGTGGATCTGGGTTTGTGAGTGCGTGTGACTGTGAGCGGGCGGGAGAAGCACGACGCAGGCGATCGGATGGGTGGGCATTATCGTGCCAGGGCATATGTGTGTGACATCTCAGCGCTGTTTAATGATGTGTCTCCCCTCCCCAAATAAAGGCAAACTGCCCCCTTTTCCACACACCCCTTCCTGGCTGCTTTCCTCTCTGCCAACCTCCAGCAAACTTTGCAAAAGGCAGCGGGGCCCTGGAGAGGCTGGCAGGAGGTAAATGGGGGGCTGCCCGCCGGGCAGGCTGGCACCTTCCTGACTCTCTGGCTCCGAGTTTCTTGTGTAAGTGCGTCTCATTAGGGCCGAGAGATTTCCAAGGGTGAAGGTTTTCCCCCCCTTCCCGTGGTGGCTTTTGCTGGGTGACATGCAATGTGCACTTCAGCTAACAGACTTGATTAGCTGGCAGGGGGTGGGGGGCAGGGGGGAAATTCAGCTCCAGTGAGCTGATGAGCCCGGAGAATCGAGATCAATCCCAGCCGGGTGATGCCAACAGGCAAGCGGTGACTGGCATCTCATCAGCAAAACCAAATCCGATCTTGTACAAATCACATCAGCGGGAGAGGCATTTTCCCACTCTGAATTGCTGGCGGTAATTTTCTCCAGCGTCCACTGGTTTTCCCCCGCCTCGGTGCCAGGGCGGAGATTCCGCCGGGTTGAAAAGATAATTTCAAAAGAAATAAGAAAAGAAATAGGTCTGGGGTCACTGAGTGACTCTGATAGTCTCCTGCTTTTCCTCCAAATTCCCAGCACGTTCTGTTCCTTCCCTTTAATGACATTGGCTTTTTTCCCTTCCAAAGTTGGGACTTTATTTTTCAGGCTTGTCAGGCAAAAACGGCTTAAAATCCAACCCCGGATCTGTCCGAAATTCCGGGGAGGAGAGCCAGCCCTTGCCCCGGCCGGTGGGGATGGCGGACGGCTTGCACTGGGCGATCTGAATTCCTCCCCGAGTCAGAGTCCAGGAGCCAAGTGATGAACTGGGACAGGCTTGGGAATGGGGGTTATTTGATGATTTCCCTACCTGGGTGTGGAGCTGCCTTAAGCGTTAGGGCACTGGCTGTAGTGTGAGCCTCCCCGCACTAGTGAGAAGCACGCCTTGCACCAATCTTACTTATACCTACACGTTCTGCTTTAGCCCCTGTGTTTGCTCCCCCCCACTTCTCCTTCGTGCCCCCCCAACAAGCTGGTTTGCCTTCTAGGGCTTGATTATATAACACTCCCATTTGCAAGCGTTTCCACGACCAAGTGTGAGTAGAGGCTCTTCGCTCTTACGTTCCGCACCCGTGGAGCTCCAAGCACTGGGCCAAGGCAGGTGGGTAGCATGATCCCAATTGTACAGATGGAGAAACTGAGGCACAGAGCGGGGGCCGTGACTTGTCCCGAGGTCAGCCGGCAGCCCGGTGGCAGAGTGGGGACTAGAATGCAGTCCCGCCTCCTCGCTACTAATGAAGAACGAATCCAGCCTTGTTCTGGTCTGGAAACGCCTATATCTTTTATTGGACCGCAACCACCTTCTCTCTCTTGTTCCTTAGATTGGCCATCAGCCCCCGTCCCCGCCCTTGGGAGAGGAAAATGAAAAGTCCCCTGGTGCTGACGGTGCTGCTGTCCTTAGCGGCGGCCAAGCTGTGTCACACCTACTGCGAAGGGACCCCGGAGCAACAGACGGCCAGAGGGGTCCAGACGAAGGTAGAAAGGGAGGGAGCGGGGCTGGCTGGGGTGCAGAGAGATCTGAGTCCACGTGGCTGCCCCCGGGGGCAAAGGAACGTGAGACGTTTCGCTGACTCACCTCCCACCCTGACGCTGCGGGTCGGTGGCCTAAAGGGGGATACAATCTGGTTTTGTGCCTGGGTTTTTGGTTTTCCTGGACAACCGTGCGTGGTTTTTTTACATTAGAAATTCAGGCGGTCTCCCCCCGGGAAACTCTGTGGGGGACTAGCGATCTAGCCGGATGGGGAGCATTAGTTAATCATAAGCATTAATAAGTTAATCACTTCCTCTGCCCTGCGAGGGGAAGTGGGTTTGGGTTTCTTTTCATTTGAGATGTTTGAAGTTCTTTTGGTGGGATTTGTTTGCTGCCTTTTGCTCAGGCCTATTTAACTCCAATGCCTACGGCGTGTTTTGGAGAAAGGCGGTCGCTCTGCAAATTGGGGACAAAGCCAAACCCTTGACATTCCTGTCTGGGAAACACATCCCGGCCAAAATGTTCCCAAGTGATCCGGTCTCAGCTGGAGCCACACCCGAGTTATTGGGCTCAACCCAGGGGTAAATGGACTGAAATTCTCAGGCCTGTGCTGACCCTAAACTCCATGACAGTAACGACCCGCTGACTTCCGCCGGCCGGGGATCTGGCCCCAGCATGTTTCTGATGAGCTGCCCGGAAGCTCTTTGGGAAGAGTCCCCCCCGCCATTTAACCCAATGAGGTGCTGGCGGCAGGCGAACCCAACTCAGCTCCGGCAGCGAGGGAGGGCTGATCCCTGCCCGGGGAATGGCATTTAGGGAGAGAGCACCGGGCTGTTCTGCGGGTGACCTGGCTGGAGACAAAGCCGCTGCTCTCGGGAGGTAAGTCCCCGGCTGTGCCCCCTTGGCCGGTGCTGCCCATCCCAGCCGCGATCCCGCTCTCCTGTCCCGGCACAGCTCATCCGTGGTGGCTGAAGAGTCTTGTCCAGCCCCTGCTAAGGGGAGGGCTCTCACCTGCCCTGGCTGGAACAAACGTTAGTGAATGCCCCCTCCTAGGACGGCTGGGAAGGGTTTGCTCACTCACCGGGGATCCAGAAGCCAGCCCCTGCCCCGGTCCCTGGGCACAAGCTTAGGGCACAGACCTGGGCACGCCCGTTCCGAGTCCAGGAACCTGCTGTCCAGCTGCCCAGCCCCTCGGGGTGCAGCTACGACCCCTCAGACTCACCGGGATTTGAACTCACCCCACTCCCAGAGCTGCGCCCCGCAGGTGCTACACTACTAAATTACGGGGGGACTCTCTGGTGGGAGCACGCAGGAGATGTGAAGCAGTCTGCACGCGCACACACACAGAGCAGGGCCTGTCCCCTCCAGCAGGGGGCAGCAGGATGGACACACACACACACACACACACACACACACACACACGTATGCGCGCTCTTACCCATCCCTTGGGGGAGCGGCTGTGGTCTGGCAGGCAGGGGGCTTCTCCCCACCCCCCGACCTGCGTTCAGGCCCCGCCTTGTGCACCCCTCCCCGCCTCATTCCATCTCTGGTCTAGACACGCTGAGTCTGTGCTGGGCCAGTCTGCCTCAGTTTCCCTCAGTTCATGGCACTGGAATGCGTTGCCTAGGGAGGTGGTGGGATCTCCATCCTTAGAGGTATTTAAGGTCAGGCTTGACAAAGCCCTGGCTGGGATGATTTAGTTGGGGATTGGTCCTGCTTTGAGCAGGGGGTTGGACTAGATACCTCCTGAGGTCCCTTCCAATCCTAATCTTCTATGATTCTATGGCAGCCTGCTCCGTGCAGGGATCCCAATTCCTCTTTTCACCACCGCTCACGACAGCCGTGCAGCCTCCAGGCCCTTGTTAATGCTGAGTTTTAGCTCGACGTGGGAGCTGGCCTGGCCTAGTAGCTAGAGCGCTGGATGGCGACTCAGGAGACCTGGATTCTATTCCTGGCTCTACTGCTAGGTGACCGTCCCTGCTCTGGGCCTCAGTTTCCCCTTGGGGGTAATGCTACTGACCCTCCTTTGTAAAGTCCTGGGAGATCTGCTCATGGACAGAGTAGGCATTATTATTTGTTAACCTGTCCGCATTCCGGTAGCGCCTGGGAGCCCTGGTCACGGAGCGGGACCCCTGGCGCTAGGCGCTGTACAAACACAGGACAGGAAGACGGTCCGGGCCCCAGCGTGCTTCCACTCTAAGACGAGGGCCAGCAGGTGGCTACGGGCCGACGGGAGAGCCCGAGGGACCAGTGAGACAAAAACTGCCTTGCCTGGCGTTGCCTGGACACTGGGCTCTGACATCCCCAGAGGTGCCCAGCTCTGCCCAGGGCCCTGCTGCAGCTCTGTGCCAGCTGGCTCCCTGGGCGTGGGCTCCTCGTATGTCCCCCTAGCAGGGCAGCGGCTTTTCAGTGGCTTTTGGGGAGGGTCCTCCCTGACTCAGGAATCGAGCAAGACGGGGACCTGGATGGACAGACGGATGGATGTTCTGGGTTGCAGCCTTCCCTGGCAGGAAGGGAGGCTGGGAGAAGGGCCACCCCCCTCCTGGAACGCCCCCGGCACCCAGGCTAGAAGGGGATCAACCCCCCCCGGCAAATGTACCTGCCAGCTCACCCCCTGCACCTCCCCTGTGGCAGATCCTCCTAGTGGTGAGAGCCAACAGGCCGGAGGGGGGCCCAGTGCCACCCCTGCCCAGGGTGTGGAGCGGGACCTGCCCATCCCGTGCACCTGAAGACCCCTTCCCCATGGAGCTGGGAGCCTGCGTGCTCAGCCCCTCCCCCAAATATTCCCCCTGGGTGGGCCGGGGGCCTGTTGTCCCCTTCCCGGCCCAGGGAGAGAGGGGCCTGGCTGCGCTGAGGGGCCGAGCGAGCTGCACCAGGCCCCTGGGTTGGTTTTCTGTCACCGGCTTGGAGAGCTGCTGAGGCGAGAATCCGCACAACCCGCAGCCCCATGTCTCCAACCCAGTCGATTCCCGGCCCCAGCTCAGCACTTCTGGCTCCGCGAGCCGGCGGTGGAGACGGTACCGGCCGCGCCTGCTGGAAATGGCCTTGAGCCACCTCTGGGCGGGTCAGCGGTGGAACCCAGGGCTCCCCCGATTGCATCGAGCTTGGGAGCGGGCGACGGGAGCTGGTCTCTGGCCAGGCGGTTATCAGGTGTGTGACAGTACCCAGCGGGGCCCAGTTGAGATTGTCCCGGGCGCTGCCCAGCAAACTCCCCGACCAGGATTGGTGCCCCATTGTGCCAGGCGCTTATGACCCCCGCCCCCCGTGACTGGCACCAGTGCCCCTTTGCGCCAAGCACGGCACAGCCACAAGCCGTTTCACGGAGGGGCTACGGGACGCCAGTCCCATGGCAGTTCTGCCAGCGTGGGCCAGAGCCATGCTGGGGAGCTGGCCATGACGGGCCATATTCTCAGAGTCCCCCGGGGCTCGGGCGTTCCCACCGGGAGAGGCTGCAGCCAGCAACCCCCACAAAGCTTTTCGTCCAGCTCAGCCCGTCCGAGGGTCCTACCTCAAACCTCCAGCAAGGTCCAGACCCTAAGGGACTTAAACACCTGGCTCCCATTGGCTTCCAAGGGGACTTAGACACCTAACTCCCTTAGGCCGCATTCCCCACACACAAGTAGCACCTCAGGGTTGAGCGGGGTGAGGTGGAGCGTGAGCTGTGTCTCTGTCCGCGGCGATGGGGAGCCGATGGCACGTTGGGCGACCCGCTGTCCCAGTCTTAGGGGCTGTGTCTTGTATATGCAACTATAACTCGCCCTCCCCGTGGGGAAAAAAAAAGTGTCCTGATTTTTTGCACTTGCGATCTGGTCACCCTCGGTGCATGCAAATCCGTGGTGCGCAAAGGCGGGGGATTTGCTCCAGGCGGGGACCGGAGTACCTCCGCGCCTGGCTCTGCGGTATGCAAATTACTTCCCAACAGCCCCTCTTTGCCCCTCAACTGGAGCTTTGTGAAGCCCTTTGCTAAGACCCCCGGCCTCGGGCGGCTGCTTTCTGCAGGGCTGCGCCGGGCCATTTGCAAGCGATTCTCTCTGGGGCGGGCGCGTCAGGCCCATTTTCCTCATTTTGTCTGGGGTGGGTTTTTTTGTTTCTTTCTCTCCGTAAATTGCGCCTCTCCCCGAGCGAGCGGCGGCTGGAAGGAGACACAAGCGAGGGCTGGCGTGTCTGATGGGCTCGGCAATAAGCAATGTCTTTGAGCGCTAGATTGCTGCCACTTTGGGCAGAAAAGCATCTGGAAGGATGGAGCCGGATTCGGGGCGGGGGCGGGGGGGGAACTCATGCTGGGGGTGGGTTCGCTCCAGCGGGGCGTCGCTGAGGCTAGCCACTGTTGTAGCAAGAGGGGGGGCCTGCGGGTTGGGATTGGGGGGCCCTGGCAAAGCTGGGGGGGGGGGGAGAACTGGGATAGCATCTCCCGTCTCCCACTCACTAAAAGCACTTGGCCTCCTAAGGGTTAAAGGCTCCCCCACACAATTTGCAGGGGAGTGAGGATTTTGCTGGCAAATCGCCAGTTCCTCACGGGTACTTGATTCTCCTGCCAGCCGGGGGGGGAAGAGCCGGGGCCCCCGCTGAGCCCGCATCGAGCTGTGCGGTGTCTGTGTATGGCTCAGAGCCCTGCCCCCCGCCCCACATCCACCCCCACCCCGGCTCCATGAGCAGACTCCTCAGGGGAGCTGCTGGTTGATTTCCCCCGCCCCCCCAGGAGGAAATCCCGCGTCAGGGAGGCTTCTGTAGGGCTGGCAGGCCCCAGGAGTGCAGGGGTTAATGGCGGAGACACCCCCCCACCCTCGGGAGTCCAGCCGGTTAGGTCATCAATGAGATGAGTTAGGCGAGAGCTCAGCCTAGGGACTCGGCGGCAGGTGGACAGGGACGGTGGCCGGGGCTTAAGAAAATTCCAGGGCTGGGCTAGCCGGGGGCTGGCGGGTTTCACGCTGGCTTGTCACGGCGATCAGGCGTCTCCTGACAGGCCGGGGTCGGGACCGAGTGGGGTTTGATGCAAATGTGACGACATCCCCGTGGGGAGATCCTGCTCCCAGGGTGCCCACCCCCTCGGGCCCCTAATGGGGAGCCGGGAGGGGAGGATTAGGAGCCATCGAGTCACCTGGCCCCGCCCGCCTGGCCCCTCTGCGTTTGGGGCTCACGCCCGCCTCTCTCCCTGTCTTTCCCGCAGCCGAGCTCAGACCTCGACAAGCTGCCCACGGCCCTGCTCAGGAGACTCTACGACGGCCACCGGGTCTCCTACGAGGCGCTGCTGCAGCTGGCGGGCAAGGACGATGCCCGTGAGTGCCCGGCCCCATCCCCCGCCCTGAGAAAACTAACCCGGGGAGACTGGAAGGGGCCGGAGGGGGGAGCTGCTATCGGGCGGGGGATGGGGAGAGAGCAGCGAAAGCGGAGGGGGTGAGGTTGATTGCTGCCCCCACAGCACCACTGACCGTCGCCCGCTTCTCTCTTCCAGGTCCCAAGATGCCCGTCCCCTCTCAGAAACGTAAGTCCCGTTTTCCCCTCTTCCCTGACCCCGGCTTCTCTGCCCTGTCCATCTGGGGGACGCCGCGGCCTCTCCCCAGCCCCGCTCCACTCTGTGCTCCTGACCCACACAGCAATCAAGCCAGACGTCACTGTCACCAGCTGGAGTGTAGACGGGACCCGCCCTTGAAAGCCAGCCGAAGCCTCAGGCAGCCCAGGCTTCCCAGGGCCATGGTTCGGTCCCGTCTGCGCTTGGCCCCAGGCTGAGTCTTGGATCGGCCAGGGCCGGCCCTGCCCCAGAGCCCGTGTGCTCGGTTCCAGCTGTGCCCAGTCTGGGAGCCGGGCCCGAGGCGTCTCGGGGGGGGGCGGGTCTGGACCCAGAAGGCGCTTTGGCAAAGATGACCCAGATGAAAAGCCTCAGGTGGCGTCTCTTCCCTTCCCCGGCCTGCCAGGCTGACTCAGCTAGGGGCACCCGCTCCGCTGACCCCCTTGTCTTTCTGCAGGGGACATGCACGACTTCTTTGTCGGCCTCATGGGGAAAAGGACCCCAGAGCCCGGTAAGTGGGGCCCGTGTGAGGCCAACTTGGCGGGCAGAGGCGGGTGTTCTGCGACGAGGCGCCGGCCGGAAGCCCCAGGACGCCCGTTCCCACCACCGTCAAGTGTCCATGCACCCGCCCGCCCACTCAGGGGCGAGGCCTTGATGCCCCTAACGGAGATCCTGTGTCTATACTGCAGGACGGGCTGTCCCAGTCCAGCGCTTCCAGCTCTGGCCAGTGTCCCCCCACTCCGGTGACACAAGGGGGGTGGAACAGGTTGACCGTTCCAGGACGGGGGGCTTCCTGCAGGGGCTGAGCCATGGGCGGGGGCCGTCCCGGCTGGGCGAACGGGCCTGGGAAGGAACTGACTGCATCTCTGCCCTGCTGTTTAACCCTAGACGACCCCACAGACGGGAACAAGGAGACTTCCGCTGGCTTCGGCGACCTCAAATACCCCCCAAATGTAGAATGAGGTGAGGGCAGCGGGGGCCCGGTTCTGTTCGCTCCCCTTCCCGTGCGACGCACGCGGGCTCACGCCCACACGCCCAGCGAGGTGGAGAAAAGCAGCCCCACGTCTCGCTGCAGCTCGGGCCTCTGGCAGGGGGACATGGGAGCGTTTGACCCGAACCTCGGGGGCCGCTCGCGAATGGCGCTCGGCTGATAGGCCTTTTGCCACCCCGAGACTGCGAATCCTTCACCTCTTTCGGGTCCGAACATAGAGCTGCTGTGCTGGGCTGAGATGCAGGTGGCCAATGCCACCTGCTTCTGGGACACTAAGGGTGAGATCCTGGCACCACGGAGTAGCCATCCTGGCTCCAGTGTGTGTGTGTGTGTGGGGGCCCACTGGTGCCCAAGGTGTGGCCCCACCCCCTTTCCCCGAGGCCCCACCCCCGCGCTGCCCCCACTCCCTGAGCCCCACTCCTGCGCCACTTCTTCCTCCCCCCAAACCCCATCCCCTGCTCACTCCTTTCTGCTCCCGCCCCCCATCGCTGGTAAAAGGTGATGGGGCCATGGCCCCCCGGCGTCAGACTAGATGATCACAACGGTCCCTTCTGGCTTTGGAATCGACGAACGTTTTTCTGTTGAGTCCCGGGCTCGCGTTACGGGGACGGCTGAGAACGAGCCGTAGCTCGGGGTTACAACGGTCCCCTGTGTGGCGTGAGTCCAGAGGGCCTGCTCTGGGCTCCTGCACTTTCCCCATGTGGGCTTTTGTCTCTGGTCCTTTTACTGTTGTCCCCCAGTAGCAGCTGGAAGCCCCACCGGCCCCGCACGCACCAACCCACCCTCCTGCCAGTCCTGTCCTGGTGGGGAACGTTAAAGTGGCCCCTGATTTTTGACACTTCCGTTTTTGGGATACCACCTTGAAGCTTGGTATTTGGCTTCATACTACAGAGGGGCTGACCACCACCCTCCCCCTCACATCCCATGGTCTCAACTCAGCCCTTTGGGACATCAGGTCCTGCTAGCACCTCCTACTAAGGTGCTGTATTAGCCAGCCGTAGGGGAATGGGATCCGTCTCCACGCAAGACGTCCCGTCCACACACACCAGGCCGGGGAGTTTCACGACCGCGGGAGCGATTACCGCCGAGAATACGAGGTTTGCCAAACCACAGCCGCGTGAGCAAACCGTCCCGAAGGGTCACGCTTCTCCTCGTGCATTAGCCCTTAAATACCTATATGGGGTCTTTAATTACAGATCGAAAATCCCATTGATGGTCCCGCGCTCGCTATCACCCGCTCGTGCGCTGAGCAGAGCCCTGACCCTGTGCGTGTTAGCACACGGCAGGCTGGGTTACGGGACATAAATAGCTGTAATCCCCCTAACCGGGTGATTACACGGCACTTATTCTGCTATTATGAATTCATTAGCTGGTGATTTGCATCCCGGCGACGGCTGGGTAATGAGACCAGGAGCTGGCGGGCTTCGCTTCGTGCCGAGCCGAAGCCTTAACGATAATTGCGCTGTAATTTTAGGAAATGGAGGAAAAGAGCAAATTTGTGGAAGGCACTTTCCACGCATGCAGATGAGTCCAGTACCACGGCTACGCCCGCTGTCACCCATTGCCGGGTCTTCCACTGGGCTGTGTCTTCCCCTGTGTGCTTGGGGGCGGGGGGTTATTTGCATGTGTACAATTTGTGGGTGATTGCATGTTATTGAAAGGTGGTTCGTATGTACCAAGCTCACCGTTGCTGGGAAAGGAGTGGGAGCGCTGGCTTCCAGGGGTAGGGAAGGAGGCTAATGCATCTAATCGGCTTAGCCAGGCTTTTCCAGCTCTCCCAAGACTTATTCCAAGCTGTGCCACCCCAGGGTGGAAGGATCCAACGTGCCGTGGGTTTCCTCCTTCTTTCCTGCAGATGCCCACGCCGGGGACAAGCAAAGCGTCGGCAGCGCCTCGAGAAACGGAGACGAAGCCGCTCTCCAAAGCCCGCCGCGCTCTCAACTGAACCGGAACCCTCTCGCCATGTCGTGGAGAACTCTTCCCCCACCCGTGCTCTGTCTTGTCCCCGCTGCCCCATTCCGGCCCGTGCCTCGTCCTAACGCTAGTGCTCGCTGTTTGGAAATAGAGTAATGCCCCGGCCCCATGGTGCTTTCCCCTCCGCAGACACCCCGGGCAGCCAGCAGAACCCCCTTTGTGGCGTAGATTAAAAACAGCCTTGACTAGTCAATAACACCACGATTTTTACTTATGAGCTGCCCTGTCTCTCAGCTTCTTTGCCTGATGTTTCCTAGGACTCTGTTGTTTGCTGGAGCCCCAATCACGTGTCCAGGACGCCGCCGTGCTGGGCGCTGGACGGACACAGAAAGAAAAGCCAATCCCTGCCCCATGCTTCGGAACACACCTTTGCAGAGGGAAATGTTCTCCAGGTGGGAGCAGGGGTATTAAGGCTATAAAAGACCATCAATGCGGTTCAGGGTTCCTACGCCTTCCTCTCTAGTCTCTGGTGCTAGCCACTGTCAGAGACAGGATACTGGGTGAGATGGCCCACAGGTCTGACCCAGCCCAGCAATGCTGCTCGGCACAGAGAGGTCAGGTGATTTGCCCAAGGTCCAGTGAACCTCAAACCTGCCCTTTCTCCCTTCTCTCATGCCGTTAGTAACTAGGCATCTTCCTAGCTTCTTGTGATGTTGCCCATCAATGTGGTATCCCAGCCTCGGAGGGAACAACTAAAAAACGCCCACCTGGTTACTATAGAGAGCTGGGCAGCACGTTTGCAATTAAACCGTTGTTTTTTTCTTGTCAAAATCTGCTGTCGAAACCGTTTGGCGGAGACATCTCTATTTTGACGGGAAGGTGGTGACGGGTAGGGCGGACTCGCTGGTTACTTGCAGAGAGGGGCCCAGCTTCAAAACGTGACCTGGTCGATCCGAAAAGGGGCCTTTGGGGCCGGTTCCATTTTCAGAAAGCGTTTGGGGTTTGGAGCCAATGTGGAACCAACCCGATTTTGAAACCTCGAGAAAGTTGGTGTGAAACGGAATTGTCCTTCTCCACCCAGTTCTATTCCCACCCTTCCTCTGGCCAGATAGACGGTGTTTTCTTTCAGGAAGGATTGTCCATTAACTCTGGCCTCTGAGGCCATCAGGGACAGTAGGAGACAGCAGGAGCGTCCTCGTAAGACCTACAAGGTCTAGACAAGCTGAGTACAGCTCCTAACGTGCTGGCTGAGCCGCTGCGTGACGATTCAGTGACTTTTCTGGAACCGTGCGCCTGCAATTCTCCTTTGATCAGCAAGAGCTCCTACCGCAGGAGCTTGGTCGTTTGCCTGGCCTGGTACAGAGACAAGGTGGGGGAAGCAATATGGGACTAACCTCGAGCCACACAGAGCTCTTCTCCAGGGCTGGGAAAAGTCCTCAGAGTGTCATGGCTAAGTGCAAGGTGGGACAGATTGTTAAGCATAAGCAGCTGACCCATATTGTGAGACGTCATTCCAAGGGGTGGGGGGTTACAGACTGTTGTAACGAGCCATCAATCCGACTCTACGGAGTCCAAGCTTTTTAGAGTCTAGCCAAGTTATGAATTCTAGCTCCCAGTCCAGCGCACTAGGCCGTAGTCTTGATCTCAACCCTGTCTGATGTTTATACGTCCCCTTAGAATCATAGAATAGCAGTTTGGAAGGGACCTCAGGAGGTATCTAGTCCAACCCCCTGCTCAAAGCAGAACCAATCCCCAACTAAATCATCCCAGCCAGGGCTTTGTCAAGCCGGGCCTTAAATACCTCTAAGGAAGGCAATTCCACCACCTCCCTAGGGAACCCATTCCAGTGCTTCACCACCCTCCTAGTGAAAAAGTTTTTCCTAATATCCAACCTAAACCTCCCGCACTGCAACTTGAGACCATCGCTCCTTGTTCTGTCATCTGCCACCACTGAGAACAGTCTAGATCCATCCTCTTTGGAACTCCCCTTTCAGGTAGTTGAAAGCAGCTATCAAATCCCCCCTCCTTCTTCTCTTCTGCAGACTAAACAATCCCAGTTCCCTCAGCCTCTCCTCATAAGTCATGTGCTCCAGCCCCCTAATCATTTTTGTTGCACTCCGCTGGACTCTTTCCAATTTTTCTACATCCTTCTTGTAGTGTGGGGCCCAAAGTCAACTGGTATTCACCCGTAACACTTCCTGGATGTGTAAGCATTGTCCGTTTCAGGAAAGCCTTTAAGATGCATCTCCTGGAAGTTCACAAACTGCCTTTTTTCTCCCCACTTTGCTAACTTGCTGACTGAGCGGGACTCTGGCCCAGACCTTTCGGTTTAACTCCCCCACCCTTTCAAACTGTCCTTTCCCTCTAATCAGCTAAGAGGTGATCCTGGCAAGTTCAGAGCCAGGATGAATTTTATTAGCGGAGTGGCGAATAGAAATGGCCGCTGGCCATCGTTTAACTCCTTCGTTGCTGCAGCAGAACAGCTGTAATTAGGGTAAGAACAATGCCAAAGGTGTGCTTTCTGCGACTTTTGCTCCCAAAGGGCGGGGAACGGAGTACAGAACTTGATCCGTCATCTTTACCTTGAGCACGGTTGTCAAGGAGCCGGAATAAATTCTCGAATGCCACAAGAGTGGATTTTCCGCCTCTCTGTCCAACCGGAGGCAGCAGGTTTAAAACAAATAAAAGGACGTTCTTCTTCACATAGCGCACAGTCAACTTGTGGAACTCCTTGCCTGAGGAGGTTGTGAAGGCTAGGTCTATAACAGGGTTTAAAAGAGAACTGGATAAATTCATGGAGGTTAAGGCCATTAATGGCTATTAGCCAGGACAGGTAAGGAAGGGTGTCCCTAGCCTCTGTTTGTCAGAGGGTGGAGATGGATGGCAGGAGAGAGATCACTTGATCGTTGCCTGTTGGGTTCACTCCCTCTGGGGCACCTGGCATTGGCCACTGTCGGCAGACAGGATACTGGGCTAGATAGACCTTTGGTCTGACCCAGTACGGCCGTTCTTATGAGAAACACCTAAGACACCTGTCACCAGGGGATGCTCCCTGGGGCTGCATTGTGAAGCTCACAGGTGTGCAGTGCAGAAGCGGTTAACTACCAAAAGCCTAAACAATACAAAATTCAGATCCACAGGAAGATTCGTTTAGCCTCAGGCCCAGCCTCCCACGGCCGTGTAGAAATCAGAGGTGCATTGCATTTTAAAAGCCAGGCTTCCCTCTGGAGTGGGAGGCAGGCGCAGTTAAGACTGGGATAAGCCGGGCAGTTGCTGCTAGCGGGTGCCATGGGCTTGTTTGATGCAACCACGCTGCCCTCTTGCGAATTTGGTTCCTCCCGCAGCTCTGACACCAGAATGCGGTGGGAACCGGCCAGCGACTGTCTGAAAGGTGGGATTTGCCAAAGGCACGGATCTGGTGTCCAGCTCAGGGCAAGTCCAGGGTCTTTTCTGGCTCACCCGCTTTGGCTGGTAGTTGGGGTCTCATGTGACTCAGACGGTCCAGAAGTCAAATTACTTTAGGTGCTCTGCAAGTGGCTCCGTGCGGGGGTTTTCAGACGGACCCAGTCAGCGACACCGTGCCAAACGCTGGCCGGCGGGCTGCAGAGGCGGTCAACGTGCGTGAATGACACGGCAGGGTGCTCAATCTCCCGGATTGCTTCCAATCGTCACCGGGAGATCGATGCCGATTCCGGGAGACTCCGGGCCAAACCTGAAGGGTTGGCAAGCCTAGATAGAGGCCGGGGGCTGTGTTTCTCCTCCCTGGCCCCTTGTTCGGCTCCGCCCCAGGCTGTGGGAGTGGGCCCAGGCCCACGCATCTGGCAGCAGGAGGATTGGTGAAAAGGCAGCTGGTTCTAGCAGTCATGGCTGGGATCCCCAGACGCCCCCGCGCCAGGAGCTCTGCCCCCCACCCCAGCCTTAAGGCGTTCCTGCTGGCCCCAGAAGAGCCAGGCCGGGGGTGGTTCCTGCTCTGTCCTTGCTTGCACCTTCTCCAGGGCCCAGTCGTCCTCCTCCCCATGTCCCCCAGTCTCCATCCCGCCCCCACAGTGTCCCCCAGCTTGCTTTGTGGTTGGGGGGCACAGGGAGCACTGCACCCTCTGCAGATCCTCCTCTCAGGTGACCCCGGCCTGACTGCCCCCAGCTCCCCTGATCCCCACTCCTTCCTCACTGCCCCGCCCCCAGCTTCTCCAAACCCCACACTGGATGCTACCCCATCACCTGAGCGCTCCCTCGTCACCTGACTCGAGCCTCGTCCCCCATCACCTGCCCCCTCAACTTCCCTCAGCTCTCCCTACTCCCGCCCCCCAGCTCCCCTGTTCCTGCCCCTTCACCCCCACTCCTCCTGCCCCAAGCCCCACCCCCAGCTCCCCTGTTCCTGCCCCTTCCCCCCACTCCTCCTGCCGCAAGCCCCACCCCCAGCTCCCCTGTTCCTGCCCCTTCCCCCCACTCCTCCTGCCCCCAGCCCCGCCCCCCGCTCCCCTGTTCTTGTCCCCTTCACCCCACTCCTCCTGCCCCCAGCCCCGCCCCCAGCTCCCCTGTTCCTGCCCCTTCCCCCCACTCCTCCTGCCCCCAGCCCCGCCCCCGCTCCCCTGTTCTTGTTCCCTTCACCCCACTCCTCCTGCCCCCAGCCCCGCCCCCAGCTCCCCTGTTCCTGCCCCTTCACCCCACTCCTCCTGCCCCCAGCCCCGCCCCCAGCTCCCCTGTTCTTGTCCCTTCCCCCCCACTCCTCCTGCCCCCAGCCCCGCCCCCCGCTCCCCTGTTCTTGTCCCTTCCCCCCCCACTCCTCCTGCCCCCAGCCCCACCCCCAGCTCCCCTGTTCCTGCCCCTTCACCCCACTCCTCCTGCCCCCAGCCCCGCCCCCCGCTCCCCTGTTCTTGTTCCCTTCACCCCACTCCTCCTGCCCCCAGCCCCGCCCCCAGCTCCCCTGTTCCTGCGCCTTCACCCCACTCCTCCTGCCCCCAGCCCCGCCCCCAGCTCCCCTGTTCCTGCGCCTTCACCCCACTCCTCCTGCCCCCAGCCCCACCCCCAGCTCCCCTGTTCCTGCGCCTTCACCCCCCCACTCCTCCTGCCCCCAGCCCCGCCCCCGCTCCCCTATTCCTGCGCCCCGCCCCCCCACTCCTCCTGCCCCCGCCCCCGCTCCGCGCCCCCCCGCTGCAGTCCCCCTCCGGGGCAGGGGCGGCGCTGGGCCGGGCGGGCTCGGGGCGCTGCGCGGGGCCGGATGACGCCTCTTGCCGGGCCGGGCGCGGCGCCTCCTCGGCGGGGCCGGGCGGACGGAGCGGGGGGGTCGGAGCCTTTGTGTGGAGCCGAGCGGGGCTGGTGCCGGGAGCCGGCCGGGTAAGGGGGGACCCCGCCCCGCCCCCTCCGTTATCCCCCCTCCCCCCGCGGGACCCCCCGCCCCGCCCCCTCCTGTCCCCCCCGCCCCTCCCCCCGCGGGACCCCCCCGTCACCCGCCCCGCCCCCCTCCTGCCCCCCCGCCCCTCCCCCCCGTCACCCGCCCCGCCCCCTCCTGCCCCCCGCGGGACCCCGCCCCGCCCCCTCCTGCCCCCCGTCACCCGCCCCTCCCCCCGCGGGACCCCCCCCGCCCCGCCCCCTCCGTTATCCCCCCTCCCCCCGCGGGACCCCCCCGTCACCCGCCCCGCCCCCCTCCTGCCCCCCCGCCCCTCCCCCCCGTCACCCGCCCCGCCCCCTCCTGCCCCCCGCGGGACCCCGCCCCGCCCCCTCCTGCCCCCCGTCACCCGCCCCTCCCCCCGCGGGACCCCCCCCGCCCCGCCCCCTCCGTTATCCCCCCTCCCCCCGCGGGACCCCCCCGTCACCCGCCCCGTCCCCTCCTGCCCCCTCCATCACCCCCCGCCCCTCCCCCCGCGGGACCCCCCGCCCCCTCCCCTCTCCTGCCCCCCCCCGCCCCTCCCCCCGTCACCCGCCCCGCCCCCCTCCTGCCCCCCCCGTTATCCCCCCGCCCCCCGCGGGACCCCGCCCCGCCCCCTCCTGCCCCCCCGTCACCCCCCCACCGATGGGCGCACCGGCCCCCAAAGCCCCCTTATCCTCCAAATCCCTCCCCCCATCCCTGGTAAAGAGCCCCCTCTCGCCCTGTCCGCCTCCTGCTGGATTGCCCCATTCCCCTGCCATGTCCCTTCCCACCCTTTCATCCATCCCCCCCAAGCCCTGCGATGGAGAAGAGCCCCTATTCCCCCCCCCCCCCCCGACACACGTACACCAAGGGGGAGAGCCCGGGTGGCTCACCCCATCTTCCCGCTTTCCCTACTCCCTCTCTTCCCACCTCTCATGATAGAAGGCAGCCCCCCTTCATCTTTTCCCCCTCCCCCTATCTGTTCCCCCCTGTATCCTGAGGACCCCATCCCCTCTTTTGGCCTCTGGGGTATTCACTCTCTAGCAGAGGGAAGAAAAGCACATCATAAACAGGCAAACCCCAGGTTGTGCATGTGCAAAGCAGGAGAAGCAGCTGCTATAGGCAACATTAATGGGATCTGGGGTGACCTGCCCTGTTAGGTTCAGGGGTAGCATTGCACGCTCTGAGATCCAAACAGAGCAGCCCCCTTGATCTCCCATTTCCCTGATAAATTATTGATCAGGGTGGCTTTTCTTTTCCTTTTCCAAGATTCCCTATTTAAGAAAATCCCCCGGGGGGCTAAGAGTCTGCAAACTGGGACACCCTCTTTCGCTGCTTCTGAACTGAAGCAACCTTGGACTTCCTGTGTCGCCTCCCCGCTCCGTATCTGGATCTTCCCCTTGTCTCCTTTGGTGTCCTGGAAAAATTGAGAACAGGCTGGCAGGGCTGAGGTTCAAAGCGTGATGCTGCCAGCGAGACGTTTCGATACTGAGTAGTCTGTCCGATTTGAAAACTGTCCAACAGCTCACAAACAAAAAGGGGGTGCAGGCTGAGTTGGGGTGGCCTGGTTGGGTCTTGCAGAGATTGCTATCACACGTCCAGTCTTCTGTAATGATGGTCCGGAAAGACGGCGGACAATCGCAGGCTATACTACATAGAAAGGTGTGGCAAATGCCGGTGAGAGCAGAGAAATAATTCAAAGAGATTTAAAGAGTTAAGAACTAGGGACAAGACCTGACATGAGATCCAACCTGGCAAACGAAAGTGTGTTGGGGCAGGGGGAGGATCTGGAGATATTCAGTGGGCAGAAGGAATCTACAGAACTGTAATGGCTAGAAGTGAGTGCACAGCCAGCGAGGTAGGAGTCTGCGATCCAGGTTGCGGATTTATAAAGATAGCTACCGAGGCTACTACAGAACTGCTAGAGAAGTTGTGCTGGGAGACAGAGAGACCCCTATAGAAACAGGAGCTCAGATAGTGACTGGCAAAGTACATTACTTTTCGTGGCAAGGGTTTTTATTTGGTCTTTTTGCACCTTTGACTTGAGCCCCTATTTGAGCCTCTCTCATCTAGGCCAATCAAAGGGACTCCGCCGGGGGGCTACCTGGGGGTTGCTTGTTGTGTTTACTCCCGTTTGCTTTTTGCGGCAGGGAGCTGACAATGTTTAATAATAGCTGTAGCGTAGCCCAGACACAGGAGGCGAAGGAGAGAACCTGCTCAAAGTTTTTCACACGCTTCTTAAAGTTGCAGACTTTTATTTTTGATTCCTTATGTTGCGGCAAGATCTTAAACTAGGGTCACTCATGAACCTCAGG
The DNA here is from genome assembly GCF_011386835.1 of Chrysemys picta bellii. Classification (NCBI taxonomy): domain Eukaryota; kingdom Metazoa; phylum Chordata; order Testudines; family Emydidae; genus Chrysemys; species Chrysemys picta. The sequence continues at coordinate 13,321,610 of NC_088812.1, read as the reverse complement.
TGAGATACCAGACTGGCCCGACCACTAGTCTATTCTGTGGTGGCAGTTCTTGGATTTTTAACTTCTGCCAATTCGGATGGTGAAGTGTGAATTGCCCGGGGGTATTTTGGATCTCAGCGAGATAAGAATAGGAGTCATTCCTTAGGCATTGTCTACATACAGACATTTCACTGGTTTAACTGAGATCAGAGCCAGTTTGTGTGTAGTCAAAGCAGTAGAAAAAAATATCTAGTATGCCCCTCTCACGAGAGGGGAAAGAGAAATCCTTAACCCTTCACTGCTTCTTTATTCCATTGGTATCTTTATACCTTCTAAATTGTACAGAGCAAAATGTAGGTGCTAGACATGTCACGTAACGCAGAACTGGAAGACACTCAAGCCACGTCTACACTGCAAGTGCAGCACTGTAGCACCGTAGTGTAGATGCTTCCTACTGCCACAGAAGGGGGGGGGTTTCCATCGCTGTTGGTCGTCCGCCTCTCCAAGAGGCAGAATCCTTGACGGCTCTCAGAGGCGTGAGTTTTTCACACCCCTGAGCCCCTAACCTACATCAACCTAGCTTTGAAGCGTGGACCAGATATTAGTGCTGAGGTCAGCGTAAGAACCTACACAGAATGGAATCCTAGAAATGTAGGGCCGGAAGGAACCTCGAGATGATGCCCCCTCGTGCCGAGACAGGATTAAGGATACCAAGACCATCCCTGGCACGTTTTTCTAACCTGGTCTTAAAAACCTAAAGAATTTACGTGTGTGTATAGAATTCAGCAGGTCTCGAGTCCCGACATCATAATCGTTATGCCATATTACACGCTCCCATTTAGGGGGAGGAGCAAGGATGCAGCCACTTCTCTCTGGCCTTTGAGTTGTGACATGCCCCCTCACCTCTCTGTTTCTTTTGAATGGGTAATTGGAGAGAGAATCTCCACCAGTGCAGCCGTCTTGTTCCCTGGCTACTTCTCACATAAGCCTGAAACATGCCGGGACGTTTCACCGCAAACCGGCGATGAGTCCGACGTGTAAACTCTTGCATTTTCCTTTCTTTAGAGCCCCTCGCCCTGCCAGCCGCTGGATGCGAAGTGCCTGGCCAACGAATGAATAAGAAGCTGACCAGGAGGAGGGACTCTTGACCAACTGCTAAGATGGGCATGAGGATCAAGCTACACAGCACCGATCACCCCAACAACCTGCTGAAGGAACTCAACAAGTGCAGGCTGTCGGAAACCATGTGCGACGTCACCATTGTGGTGGGGAGCCGCTCCTTCGCCGCACACAAAGCGGTGCTGGCCTGTGCGGCCGGCTACTTCCAGAACCTCTTCCTGAACACGGGGCTGGATGCTGCCAGGACCTACGTGGTGGACTTCATCACGCCGGCCAACTTTGAGAAGATCCTGAGCTTCGTCTACACCTCTGAGCTCTTCACGGACCTTATCAACGTGGGCGTCATATACGAGGTGGCGGAGAGGCTGGGCATGGACGATCTGCTCAAGGCCTGTCATTCCACCTTCCCCGACTTGGAGAGCTCGGCCGTTACCAAGCAGCCCTCTGGGTCGGGAGAAGGTCGTTCAGGCCCTTTGGGCGGCACGGCGACAGAACCAAACCATTCCCTGGGTGAACTCCGGAGCAGTGGGGAGCACTTTGGCTCTGAGCGGAATTGCATCTTGCACGGGGAAGTGGCAGGTGGTTACAAAGAGGATGACAGGAATCCCATGAGTGAAGCCGGCCATAACCTGCCTTTGATGCATCAACCACCTCCAAAGACAGAAGAGCAGGAACTGACGGGGCAGTTTGCTTCTGCCACCAACGTGGTGTCTCAACCCAGCCTGGGCAACGTCAACATGGCCGTTCAAACCACTGCAAGTACCTGCCAGCCCTATAAGATCCAGAACAACGGGGACTTCAGCAAGACCAGCTTTTTCGCAGCTGACACCTCGCTGGACATCTCCACCGGGAGCAACTCCTGCCCCAGCAACAGTGACCATTCCAAAGACCAGGGCTTCGGGCAGATGGATGAGCTGCAGCTGGAGGACCTAGGGGCAGACGAGCTGCACTTCGAAGACGCCAGCGAAGAGCTGGGCCCGGTGGAGGAGGTCATCGAGCTGAGCGACGACAGTGAGGAGGAGCTGGCCTTTGAGAACGACAGCCGGGAGAGCAAGGCCATGCCCTGCCAGGTGTGCAAGAAGGTCCTGGAACCCAACATCCAGCTGATCCGCCAGCATGCGAGGGACCACGTGGACCTGCTCACCGGCAACTGCAAGGTCTGCGAGACCCACTTCCAGGACCGGAATTCCCGGGTCACCCACGTCCTGTCCCACATTGGGATCTTCCTCTTCTCCTGCGACATGTGTGAGACCAAGTTCTTCACCCAATGGCAGCTCACCCTCCACCGGAGAGAGGGCGTGTTCGACAACAACGTCATCGTCCACCCCAGCGACCCACTGCCCAGCAAGATCAACCTGTTTGGTGGAGGGCCCGGCTCGGAGCTGGTATGCACCGCCTGCGGGAAGCCACTGGCCAAAGATTTCCACACCGTCCGCGGCCACATCCTGGACCACATGAACTTGAAAGGCCAAACATGTGGCGTGTGCGACCAGCGGCAGCTCAACCTCTGCAGCCTGATGTGGCACACGCTGTCCCACCTGGGCATCTCGGTCTTCTCCTGCTCCATCTGCGCTAACAGCTTCGTGGACCGGCATCTGCTGGAGAAGCACATGGCCGTCCATCAGAGCATGGAAGAGGCTCTCTTCCGGTGCCATTTCTGCGGCCAGAGCTTCAAACTGGAAGCGGCTTACCGCTACCACGTCAGCCAGCACAAGTGTGGCGGCAGCCTGGATGTCGTCCGGCCCAGCTTCGGAGACCGGCTCCAGCAGCAAGCCCTCCAGAAGAGGAAGCTGCCGGAGGAATTCCTGAGCGAGGACCTGGCCCTGCAGAACCAGCCAGGAAACAGTAAGTACAGCTGCAAGGTCTGCGGGAAGAGGTTTGCCCACACGAGCGAGTTCAACTACCACCGGAGGATCCACACGGGAGAAAAGCCTTACCAGTGCAAAGTGTGTCACAAATTCTTCCGCGGCCGCTCCACCATCAAGTGCCACCTGAAGACGCACTCGGGGGCCCTCATGTACCGATGCACTGTGTGTGGGCACTACAGCTCCACCTTAAACCTCATGAGCAAGCACGTCGGTGTCCACAAAGGCAGCCTGCCGCCCGATTTCACCATCGAACAGACGTTCATGTACATAATCCATTCCAAAGACGTGGAGAAAAACACAGATAGCTGATTGGGCGGCGCTGGTGGGGTGGGGGAGCAAACACTAATTACAAAGCGGTGACTTCCCCCCCCCCCCAGTTTTAACGGTCGGACGTTGTGGATGGAATTCTCCTTTTTTTTTTTTTTTTTGGCCTTGCCTGGGGATTTTTCTGTCGGCGTCCTTCAAGTTAACAGCGCGTGAGGTAAACCAAGACGCCCGTTCTCTTTACTTACCTCCAGTCCCCTTAGAGGCCGCTGAGTTCCGTGGGTTGGCATTTCTTCCCGGGTTTTGGAGCTGATAAATGTCGAGCCGGTTAACCCTAGCCTGGCCTCCCGCGGTTTGAGATCACATCTAGCTTTATGCTGCTATTACCCTGACAGCCGGCCTCAGTGGAGCCGGGACGGGAAGGTGGTGGACACAAAAACACTAATTGGTTTTCTTCTAGGCTTTGCTGCTACTGGCCTTGGGGCTGGGGGGACTGGCAGGCAACGGGGGGCGCGCCAGGAGTTCGACTCGGTGCTTGAAAGGGGGATTAGTGCAACTTCTAGCCGCCCGTCTGAGCCAGGGCCACAGTTGCCGATTGTTCCCTCCTCCACCCCCACCCCCTCGTACCACTTCTGAAGTTGAAAAGTCACATTTGAGAGCCAGGGAAATGAAGGAATCCCAGAGCAGCCCAAGCTCAGGGGCAGAGCTGCTTTGGAGAAAAGAGGAGGTCTCTCTCCATAAACTAGGCTAGCTTGTCAGGAGGGAACAATTTACCCTCTCTGCAGAGTCACTGAGCCAGGGGAAGCACGTAGCAAACGCGGGCAGAAGGGCTGGTTTCGCCCTTGTTCTCCCCCCTGCCCTCCCACCCAGACCGAAGAGAAATGTCTTTAGCGGAGATCATCCCCTCCAAGTCCTGGGATTCTGCGGCCTGCAGTAGCACGTTAACGATGCCGCGGCACAGATCTGTAGCTCACCCCGCCCTCCCGAAGTCAGTAGCGCAGCAGTCTGGGGGTTGGGGTGTGGAGAGCATCGGACATCCCTGTGCGAATGGTGCTAGGGCCCGTGCAAAGCCCTCTAGGATGAGGGTGAAAAGAAACCGTTGCCTTAACTCCTGGGAAGGTGTCTTTGCAGGAGGAGCGTTCTCCCCGCTACAGGGTTAGCCCCCCTACCCCGCAGTAACGGAACGGCCACCGCGTCTGTGACGTGGTTTCTATCGAAGGACGTAGTCGGTGCCGACGTAAGTTTGCCCCTTCTGCTTTCACCGGGTAACGCTGTTGCTTTTCACACATGCCCGCTGGTGGGGTTCGGGGTGGCTTTTCCAGCGTCACTGCCCTGGGGCGTGGAGTGGAAAGGCATGAATATGACATGTAGCAGCCTAGGTGACTCGTACTACCTCATAACCTGGAAGCGCTCGGGGCTTGAAGCCACGGGAGCCTGTGGACAGGCTCCGGCACTTCCATACACTCTGAACGCTCTGCCAGCCTCTCCCCACCCAGGGAGCTGCTCTCTGCCACGTTGCAGCTGGAATGGGCTGACTTGCCCTAGCTTCGCTCGAGGTAGCAGGCTAAAAATACATTGCGGCATTGGCCGCGGCTCAGGCGGGCCCCGGGTCTGAGCTCGGGTGACTAGTTGGAACCGCCGCCGGTGCCGCAACATCCACGCTGCTATTTTTAGTGCACCTGCTCGAGCAAAACCATCGGGAGTCTGTCCCCCCGGGCTGGGAGGCTCGGTGCCGCTGCAGTGTGGACACCCGCAGAGAAGCGGCGTTGGTCTGGCCTGGGGGCTAGGCGTTCCTCGGTTCGAACCCCACTGCTAACACTAACTTCATTGTGGCCTTGGGCAAGTCGCTTCACCTCAGTTTCCCCCTCTGTAAAATGGGGGCGGTAATACTTGTGGTGCCTACCTACCTCCCTGGAGCCTGGTGACGATTAACCGGTTAATGCCTGTAAAGCGTGTTGAAGATGAAGAGCACTTAGGAGTATTATGTAGCATCCTAGGGAAATGACCCCTCACGTTCCTTTTTGAAACCCCCCCTCTCCGCCCCCCCCACCCCCGGGTGCAATAACAGCCCTACAGTGTCGTCCTTCTCCGTACTCTGCTCTCCGTTTCTGGGCCCTGGGAAACGAACACTAGTGCTAAAGGGTGGGATGCGGAGTGAGCAATAGGCAGAGGCTGCTCGCTTAGCCTAGCGCGCCAGGAGTCGGTTTGCGGGGGGGCCGTGATGACTGAGGGTGCCCAAGGAAGGCAGGAGCGTGCGGTCTGAGGGGGCGAGGGCGTTGTGCCGGGAGCCCTGGGGAATGAAGCAAGTTTCTTGCTCATCCGTTGATTAGAGTCAGGCGCGGTCCCGATTCCGCCCGTCGGACTTTGCGCTCTAGGCTGGGGTGGGATTTCCAGGAGGGCAGCAGCCCTGGCCGCATTTGGAAGTTCTTGCGTTTTAGCACGGTCGTCAGAATCCCTTCCCGTCTGCAGCTAATGGTGGTTGTTTCAGTGTCGAGGTTTAACGCCCCCATCGGCACGTCCTCAGGGCATGTGAGTGCAGGGGATGGAGACAGAGCCCTGAAGGCATCTGGCTGCGTTCCTCCAGGCAGTGCCAGAGCTCGCCCGGGGAACCAACCATATCTCCTGAGCAGAAGGAACCCTGCTGACCTCTGCCATGACGAGCGCTTTCAAATACTGCTGCCCCAGTCAAACCGCATGGCACTGAAAAAAGCCAGTGGTGGCGAGACCGTCGTCTGAGAGCTGCCCTCCGCGGTCTGTGTCATGCTGACCAGTTTAAGGGGTGCTGTATGCAGACATCCCTGGGAGGCCCCAAGCTTGACCCAGCCCCTGGATATGGCCCTCCAGGGAAGGTGTTTGAAAGAGGAAGCGGATGTTGAAATGACAGAATTCTAGTTCTTGGTTAAATCTGCCCCGAACTTTGTTAGCACTGGTTGACTTCTGACTTCATGTCGAACTGAACAGTTTAACCCCTGGTTGTCGGAGAGGGGGTGTCGGACGCCTTTCCCTGCACCACCTGGTGCTGGCTAAACGGACTGCAGGTCTGAACCTGTCTGGGGGTTGCTACGAAGGCTTTTCAAAGAGGCAAGCAGGCTTGGGTGCAGGCAGCTATCCGGGCATCATTCTGACATGTCCCAGAAGCTGTGTGGAACGCTGCGGGGCTCTGCCCCACGGTTACAGGCCTGCAGACCCGAATCAAAGCAGTGAAGCAAAAGCCTTTGTGGCAAAAAAAAAACAAAAAAGAGAGAGACGCTTGGACACTGAAACACTAACGGGCAAGCAACACCCTGCCCCGGGTCAGGGGAAGGGAAGGCTGGTGCCTGCCCCTTTGTCATTACTCCAGTCTGTGGCTACGTCTACAGTACGAGCTAGGGGTGTGAGTCCCCCTTTGTGGACACAAACTCATTGAGGGAGCCGTGGAGCCATCTGAAACTGATGGGTATTTCCTTGGCACGGCTAAGGCAGGCCCCCGGGCTTCGACGGCTCCGCAGCTCATAGTGTAGATGTAGCCAGCGTGTTGAGGAAGGGAGAGCAGCCGGAGCTCAGATCCCTGCCCACCTCTGTCTTTGGCTCTTCCCTGGGTTATGACCCGTTCACGTTCTCCCTCAAAACACTCCGAGAGCGGCAGCCATTTGACGTGTGTGGTTGTGGAAGTGAAAAAAATTCCGATTTGCAAAACGCTATCACGAGTTCAGTCCCTTAGTTTCTCCTCCTTGAATTCTCCCAATTGGGCTGAGGCCAAAACCTGGGCTCTCCCTCCCGGCCTGGGGATCCAATGACAGGATCCAGCCCTCGTCCCCCGGAGCGCCCTCCCTCAATATGTCAGCCCTAAACTCCATGGGAGTCAAGTGGAACCTTTCTGCTGGCTTTGGTGGGTTTTAGAGCGAGGCCCTAACCCCAGACACGATGACCAATCTGCAACGGGTCCTGGTGTCTTCCCTTGCTTGGTGCCACCATCTTTACCATTCCGTTTTCTGCCTCCCCTTTGTCATGGGGCTACCATTGGGTCTTGCCAGCCAGGCTAGGAGATCAAGCAGTCTTCACGAGCCATGTCCATGCCGCTTTGCGTCTCAGGAGGGCAGGATTAGGTGGAGTCCAGAGACCGAAGGAGTTTCTCTCATGCTTTCACTCTGAAACCAGAGCAGGCTGCTCTGATCCCTGGGGCTAGAGTCCAAAATCCGTGTCTCCCACGCCAGACATGTCCTGCTGATGCCCCCGGCTCACAGAGCTGGCTCCAGTACTGGTTTTTTGGTTTACTGCCTAACAATTATTCATGCCCTGGCCTCACTTCAGAAGCAAAACGCTACTTATCATGGGAAAAGGTAACAGTATTGTCTGGTAGACCATACAGGGGGCTGGGAGAGAGACCCCCTGGGCTCTGTTCCCAGCTTTTCCACTGGCTCAGTGTGTGTTCTTGCTTCAGTTACCCCCCCAGTCTGTAAACATGGGGGACACTAAGAAATACCTACCTCACATGGGGGAGGGTGTGAGGTTTCATTCTTGTTCGTAAAGTGCTTTGGGATCCTTGGGGATGAAACGGGGGCTTGTAACAGGACAACATGTTGTCAACGATCCAAGCTGCACTGTAGGGTTCTGTTTAATCCCAGGGGCCTGCCACGCTAATGGAGCTTGAAGCAAGCTGCCCATCTCTAACCAAAAAGGCAGCGGTGTCCCAATGGAGAACGTAACCTTCTGAGACTGATATCTGTATTTCTGAAACACAAACGGGGTTTGCTTTCATTCCTCCCCTCTCTCGAAGGATCCAGATCTCTTTAAAAAAAAAAATGAAGCAGAAAAACGAGTTGTAATTACTGTCTAACCTTTTCATTAAGTTAATAGTAGGTACTGACCTGATATTTAAGTGGTTACTATCTATTTGCTGTAAAGTTTTGTATATTTTGTAAACTTTTCCCGCCACCCAAAATAGTAGATGTCTAAAATCGTTGTACATCGGATTCTTTTATACTTCATCATCCAGCACAAAGTGTGGTTTTTATTTAGAATAATAAAATGGAAAACAGCCACCGCTCGCGCTTTGCGTCTTTTTGTTGCTCAGTTTTCATCTGCAGGTGGAAGTTGGGGCCTTTCTGGTCAAGCACCGCGTGGGTCCCACACCTGATTCAGTTACCCCTTTCCTGGGCCTAGGGCGGTGGCAGAGGTCAAGGATCACAGGTAATTCTGCTCCATTCTGCCTGGCCTTAGGGCTGCTCTAAATTAAACTCCGCTTCCAATAGCATCTGGGGAGCAGAGAATGGCCGTGGTACAGTATAGTCTGGTCATCGCCTATGCCAAGGGCCCTTCCATCAGCTCTATATTGCCCCGGGGGGATTCTCAAGGAGTCATTTACACCTGCGTTTAGGCCCCTATATGCTGCCAGAAGTAATTGTAAATCAGGCCCAGACAGCCTGCTGGTTTTCTTCCCGTTGGCAAACCAAACTAACGAGCGGATGATGCTGGTCTTTTCAAGAGGCACATTCCTTTCTCTAGGGACAAGCCTGCCTTCTCGGTTCAGGGATAGAACGAACTGGTTGTTCAGCTGATGCAAACAAACGAGGCAGCCGTTCCCCGGGAGAGTCGTCTCGAGTGCTTCTTGGAGAAAACCCAGGCGTTCGTCTTCTCTGTGGAAGGGCTGCCGTGTGTGGGAGACAATGAGCCGAAAGTCAATTGGCTTCGCTCTAGCACGCCTGCCAGTTTAATAGATTCAGACGTCAGGGAGGACAGGCAAGCTCTTTGCCGCCCCTTCTCACCAACCCAGACCCGTTCCGTAAAACTGCGGGAGAGATGGTGCCGGAGACGCTACAGGGATTTCTCGATTGCTGCTGATTTTACGTGGAATCCACCCAGATGCTACGGGGATGGGCAGCAGTATGACGCCCTACATGGATAGATCTGGATTCATTTCCCATCTCCGTCACAAACTTCACATGTGACATCAGGCAAGCCACTTTCTCTTACCTCAGAGCCCAACCTGGAAAATGGGGTTGATCATTAGACTTGTCTGTCCTTTGATGGTTTAATCATAGAATAACAGGGTTGGAAGGGACCTCGGGAGGTCATCTAGTCCAACCCCCTGCTCAAAGCAGGACCAATCCCCAACTAAATCATCCCAGCCAAGGCTTTGTCAAGCCTGACCTTATAAACCTCTAAAGAAGGAGATTCCACCACCTCCCTAGGTAACCCATTCCAGTGCTTCACCACCCTCCTAGTGAAAAAGTTTTTCCTAATATCCAACCTGCACCTTCCCCACTGCAACTTGAGACCATTACTCCTTGTTCTGTACCACTGAGAACAGTCTAGAGCCATCATCTTTGAAACCCCCTTTCAGGTAGTTGAAAGCAGCTATCAAATCCCCCCTCATTCTTCTCTTCTGCAGACTAAACAATCCCAGTTCCCTCAGCCTCTCCTCCTAAGTCATGTGCTCCAGCCCCCTAATCATTTTTGTTGCCCTCCTCTGGACTCTCTCCAATTTGTCCACATCCCTTCTGCAGTGGGGGGCCCAAAACTGGACACAGTACTCCAGATGAGGCCTCACCAATGCTGAATAGAGAGGAATGATCACGTCCCTCGATCTGCTGGCAATGCTCCTACTTCTACATTGAAAGCTCTTTGGAACAGAAGAGCTGTGGCTCACTATCTGTGCAGTTCCCTAACTATCCCAGCCGGCACCTCTAGGTGCCCCTGTCATGTAAGTAATGAACAGCCATTATAAAGCTGGGATACCGCTGGGCCACCTGTCCCAGCCCAGATTTTCTGTGTGCTTGAAGTGATGAGCTGGGATGGCCCAAACCACGTGTGTTTCTTGGCGCCGGCACAGTCTGCATTTATGAATGGCTTTTCTAGCCCATGTATTAGCAAGCAGTGCCTGTGCTAAGGAAAATACCCCTACGATATTGCCGGGTTGGAGAGTTTTCATGACTTTTTAATTCCCCATCACCCTATATTTAAAATGTTTGATGACCCACCGCGGTAGCATCGTAAGAAAGATATTCGGGAAACTTGCCGTTCTTTGGGAATGTTTTCAGTCAGTTTCACGCCGTGCTTCACGTAGACTGAGGATCATAAACGGCTGGAAAATATATATTGCTCTAGATCTGGAAAACAGCGTTCCTGTCCCTTTCCAAAGCATCTGGGGGGGGAGGGCTAGCTCAGTGGTTTGAGCATTGACCTGCTAAACCCAGAGTTGTGAGTTCAATCCTTGAGGGGGCCATTTAGGGATCTGGGGCAAAAATTTGTCTGGGGATTGGTCCTGCTTTGAGCAGGGGGTTGGACTAGATACCTCCTGAGGTCCCTTCCAACCCTGATATTCTGTGAATGGCTCTGTGTCTCATTAGTACACCTCTACCCCCAATATAACACTGTCCACAGGAGCCAAAAAAATCTTACCGCGTTATATCGAACTTGCTTTGATCCGCCGGAGTGCGCAGCCCCACCCCCCCGGAGCACTGCTTTACCGCGTTGTATCCGAATTCGTGTTATATCAGGGTAGAGGTGTATTTAGCCACCTCCATCACTTAGGTGCTTTTTTAAATTTTGCCCAATGCCTCTCGTTGCTCAGACCCATCTTTTCAAACATTGCTTGGGCTGGGTTAAATTCCTTAGCAGCGATGGGCGAGGTTTGGCGCTGCTCGCCAGGTCTGTTGTGTGAAACCGAACGGGCGGCAGGTTTAAAACAAACCCAAGGAAGTATTTCTTCACCCGGTGGCGCTCATTGCCAGGGGATGCTGTGAAGGGCAAAAGTGTAGCGGGGTGCAAAAAAGAATTAGTTGAGTTCACAGAGGATAGGGCAGGGGTGGGGTGGGAAAACTTTTTGGCCCGAGGGTCACATCAGGGTTCCGAAACTGTATGGAGGGCCAGGTAAGGAAGACTGTGCCTCCCCAAACAGCCTGTACCTCACCCCCTATCCGGCCCCTCCCACTTCCCACCCCCTGACTGCCCCCTACAGAACCCACCACTCATCCAATCCCCCCTGACTGCCCCCTCCTGGAACCCCCACCCCTAACCGCCCCCCTATGGGACTCCACCCCCATCCAACCCGCCCTGCTCCCTGTCCCCTATCCACACCCCTACCCCCTGACAGGCCCCCCGGGACTCCCACGCCTATTTAACCCCCCCATTTCCCATCCCCTGACCACTCCACCCCCAGAACCCTCCGCCCCATCCAACTGCCCCCTGTCCCCTGACTGCCCCCTAGGACTCCCCGACCCTTATCCAACCCCCCCGTTCCCTGCCCCTGCCCCCGCCCCCGGAACCTCCGCCCCATCCAACTGCCCCCTGTCCCCTGACTGCCCCCGGGACCCTTGCCCCTTATCCAACCCTCTCACTCCCCGCCCCCTTACCATGCCGCTCAGAGCAGCATGTCTGGCGCGCTGCAGGAGCTCACAGCCCCACTGCCCAGAGCGCTGGTGGCACGGCGAGCTGAGGCTGGGGGGGAGAGGGGACAGCAGGGGAGGGCCCGGGGGCTAGCCTCCCCAGCTGGGAGCTCAAGGGCCAGGCAGGATGGTCCTGCGGGCCGGATGTGACCCATGGGCCGTGGTTTGCTCACCTCTGGGATAGGGCCATCAAGGGCTGTTCGCCAACATGGCAAGGGACGTAACCTGGGATTTGGGGAAGACAGGTTCAGTTCCCTTCTTCGCCCCAACTCCCTGTGCACCCTTGGGCATGACAGTAAAACTTTGAAAGGCGCCAAAGTCCCATTTTCAGAGAGGGATTTAGGAGCCTAAGTCTTATTGAACAGCAGTAGAATTTAGGCTCCCCAATCACCTAGACACTTCTGAAAATTAGTTTTTCTGTCCCCCTGTTCCCCATCTGTCATAATCCTTCCTTACCTCCCAGGACTGTGGCGAGGATAAATATATGTAAGACCGCGCGGTCTGTTCAGCTATTATCATCATGGGGATCTTGGAAGTACCTACGATCGGGAGCTCTGTCTTAGCGGTGATACTCAGACAGAGACCTGCAAGCCACAAGTGGCTCTTTAATGCCCCTCCTGAGGCTCTTTGCAGCGCATGATATTAAACCACCGTGTGATTTAATTATTAACCAATCTAAGTCATTAACCAATTAGGATGCTTTTAACTATGTTATTAACCAGCTGCCGTTGATAAAAGAATAGTACCTGGTCAGTCATTTTGCAGTGAGACGCGCGTGTGTGTGTGCGTGCGTGCGTGTGTATCTACACACACACTAAATATTGCCTGTCATACTGTTTAACTATGACTATATAATGCAATTGTAAATGAAACAATGAATCCACACTGTGGTGGGGAATGTTGGTCGCTAATTTGGCTCCTTGAACCCCTGGGGGCTGAATCTCTCTGCTCTATAGTATTTCTAATGCACCCCCCTCGCTGGTATTTCAGAGGTGACTTGCCTGTGGTTTTTAAGTGCCTACGTGGGGAGAAGAGATCTGATAGCAGAGGGTTGTTTCATCTATCAGGCAAACATCTATCCAATGGCTAGAAGTTGAAACCAGACAAATTTACAGTAGAAATTCCGCGTTTTTTAACTCTGAAGGTAATTAACTGTTGGAGCAGCTCACCAAGTGATGTGGAGTTTTCTCCATCACTGGAAATCTTTCACTCAAGCCTGGCTGCCGTTCTAAAAGGTGCTGCCTAGTTCCTCCTTGTGTTATTGGCTCCAACGCAGGGGTCACCGGGTAAAATTCGCCTGCCTGTGTTGTGCAGGAGTCAGACAAGATGCTGCCTTCTGGCTTTAATATCTCGGGATCGTGGCATACAAAGTCATCCATGCAACAGAGCCGTGTTTTTAAAAATGAAGTTTAATAGGTCAGATATAGAGAGCTTTAAATGTTTAGGTATCATGAAGAAATTGGATACATTTCTACCCAGGCAGAGCGGGTCTGTCACACACTATCATGCAGTGGTCTTCCATTTCTTTAGCAAAGCTGACAGACAAAGGCGCGTCTATGAACCATTCCTGGGGAGCTCAGGACTGGCTCTCTGGCCCTCGCCATTGGTGAGCGGCTGCCATCCTGTTAACGTCTCCGTGGTGGTGGTAATAATCTGGATTGCCACAGCACGGAATTACTTAGCCTAGCTCCACGCGTGGGCCGGGAGCGACCTGTATAAGGTGTTGTGCAAACGCAGAAGTGTCTGCCCCGAAGAGCCGACAGTCTGTGCTGCTGTTTTACACTGTACAAGTTGTTAAACTTTGCACAACAGGAGGAGGGGAATGGGCACAAGTTGCTTCTCCTTAAAGGCTCGGTGCCTTTTCCCGTAGCTGTTGCATGCAAGGCCTTGGTGGAGATGAATGGGCGCGTTTTGCAGGCAAATACGGATATACGTAGGCAGCAAGGTGTGGGCTGGAAGCCAGCGAAAGGCCCGCCGGGAGTGAGAATGGTACTGGATTGGCTGGTTGTGTGTCTGGCCTGCTGCCGTTTGGGAGAGCAGATTCCTGGTCCCCGGGCTGGGGACAGAGGAGCAGGAGTGACCCACGTCCCTTTGCGGGACCGCTAAAGAGCAGCATGGAGGCATTCCCGGGGGAGCGCTGAGCGGGGGGAACGTGGCTCGTACAGCTCCAGAAGGGGATACAGACGCCGCCATGGTTCTAATCTGTCGCAATGTCGTGAAATGTCACATGGTCTGTTTCACGTGAGGTCTTGAGGGGTGGGGCAGGGTGGGCGAGAGACCAGTAATTTTCCATTGCAATTAAAAAAAAAAATCCCCTCCTGATGAGGCTAATTATTCGCTATGGAAACCCCTTCATCTTGCAAATCCACAGGCCTCTGTCCTTTGCCTCCCAGGCGAACAAGGCGGCAAAGGGACAGGGAATGAATGCAATGCACTTTCTCCCAGAAGCAGGGCTGGTCCCACCCACTTCTCTTGTCTGCTCTGATTCGTTCCTTCAACCCCTGGGCAGGGCCGTCCCGAGGGGAGTGCGGGGCCTGGGGCAAATCAGGTGAAGTCTGGTGTGGGGAGGGGACACCAGTGCTGGGGGGCGAGGGACGATGGAGAGTCCCAGGCACCTGTACTACGTGCGAGGGAGCCGCCTGTGCTGGGGGGGCCCTGGAAAAGGGGGGGGTCCAGGGCGGAAGGGCAGGGGATGGCAGCATGAGGACACTGGCAGCCAGTGCAGCGGTGGCAGGCGACACTGGGAGCTGGCGGGGCAGGCTGGGGTTGCCGAAGCCCAAGACTGAGCCCAAACCCCCCGATGCCGAGCAAGAAAAAGAAATGCACCGCTCGCTTCCAGCCAGTGAGTTCAAGTCCAACCCCCGCTGCAGGCACCAAGCCCCCTGAACCCCTAACCACACCCTCCGGGCCAGCCTGGCGACCCCCGCACAACACATGCACACTGAAGCACAGGGCCCCCCAAAGCGCGGGGCCCGGAGCGGTCGCCCCGATTCGCCATACCCAAGGGACGGCTCTGCCTCTGGGAACATCCTGCCATCAGCCTCTTCTTTCCTTGCCCTAAGCACCCTTTCCCCAGATCCCGTCCAATTGGTTTTTCCGTATTTGTAACGGTCCAAGGCTGTGGATTGGTTGGTTCTTTTGTGATTTATTAATTCCCAGTTACCTTCACGCCTTCCCCTCCCCACGTGCTTTAGCCGAATTCACTCAGGGCTGAACAGAGCTCTCCGGCCGGCCTCGTTAAACCACCCCCAACGAGGGGCCTTAGCGATGTCGGAAGCAGAGCCTCTCCTGCCAACCCAGCGCTGTCCACACCAGCATTTTTGTCGGGGAAACTTATGTCGGTCGGGGTGGGTGTGTTTTTTTCACACCTCTGACTGACAAAAGTGGTAATGTAGACAAAGCCTTCGGGAAACACGTCTGGACAGTGGACTGCGGCCTTAATCCTCCCTGCTTCTTTCCCTCTGGGGTTGCAATATTGCTCTCCAAAAGCTGTTTCCTGTTGGCGCCGACATGCTCTTTTCGTGCTGAGTGGCTCCCACTCCCTTTGGCTCCACCTTGCGAGGTCAGCCCCTCATCTTTCTCGCCGGGGGCTGCGAAGTGATCGAGTTGTGTTCCGAAGGAAAAGAATTCCACCCCTTTTTTCTGAGCTAGATCGTTCAATGACAGAGGCAGCTTAACGCCTGGTCTCTTCCAGGTGTGGGAAACCCGGAGCACATCGGCAAGCAAAAGGGAGGCGTCGCGGAAAAGCTGGTGGCAAAACGTTGCTTGTTCCAACTCCTGCTTAGCTGGAGAGCAAAGCGGCCGGATTTGCGTTGAGGTCCCTGGGTAGCCAGAATAATCGATAGTAATAAACCAATGAGCATTTCTTTGAAAAATAGGACATCTCTTCCTTTCTGTTTCTTTAGCTAAAGAGATTTGATACGGGAGCACGTCAGAGGCAAAACATCTGCCGCTCCCCACGGCATCTCATTTCTACCCTCCCTCCAGCTTTCAGAGCCGTGGGTGGCAAGGAGAAAATGCCATCAAAACGCAAAGTGTCTTGCCTTATTGCCGGGGGAAGAAATCTTTTGGGGGTCTGATTTAGGAAGCCGGCCACCCCTGGGACCAGCTGCCAGCAATGCGTGGAGAGCCCCTGTTTAATTAGGTGGGATGTTGTCTTTGGTAATGACTATGGAGTGCTGAGTGCTGGAAGAGGAATTGTCCCCACCTTTCTGGTTGATTTGGTCTTTGGGGATGTACTTCACCACAGCCGAGATGAGTTTGCCGCGGAAGTTCTTGCTCAGGAAGTTGTAGAGGATGGGGTTGGCCACGCAGTGGAACATGCTGAAACAGTCTATGATGTCGTAGAAGAAGTAGAGGAAGTTGGCAACGTTGCAGCTGTAAATGAAGTGGCTGCCATCGAGGGTCAGGAGGGTCAGTGTGACGTGGTAGGGCAGCCAGCATACTAGGAACACGACGATGTAGGCGTAGATCAGGAGGCAGTGTTTCCTGCTTTCCGGCTTGGAGTGCTTGATGTACCTGGCCGTCAGTATGTTAAAGACAGCGATGATGGAGAAGGGGATGAGGAACCCAATGATGGTGGTGGCTAAGCTGATGCCCAGGGCCCACTCATCATAGGTCTCGAAGGGGGCCAGGAAGATGCACATGGGCTCCACTGAGTCCAACAGCTGTGTGTGGGCCACCTCCAGGAAGGGGAGGAGGGCGGCGAAGACCCAGATGCCGAAGCAGAGGAAGCGGCGTGCCCGGTGCTGATGCTGGTGCCAGAAGTGGGATGCCGTTGTCAAGGAGACGTAGCGGTCCACGCTGAGGCAACTGAGGAAGAAGATACTGCTGTACATGTTGGCGAAGTAGAAGTAGTGCGTGAAGCGGCACAGGAAGCTGCCCCAGAGCCAGGTGTAGTCGAGCATGGCCTCCAACATCCAGATGGGCAGAGATAACAGCACCCCTAAGTCGGCGATGGCCATGTTGAGGATATAGAGGTTGACCAGGTTTTTGTTGCCCCAGGTGTGCCAGTTGACCCAGATGACGAGAATGTTTTCCACCAGCCCCACCACGAAGATGACCAAGTAGAGGATGAAGAGCATCACCCGCTTGATGTTCTCGTCCAGATGGGTGTCACAGAAGGTGAAGGTGTAGTTCAGGTATTGGAGCAGCTGGGTCCAGTTGTGGTAGTCCCCGAACTCGTTAAAGGGATCCGGCGTCTCAGCGGGGACCGTGGTCACCTCGGCCATGGTGGACGGTGAGCGGCTGGAAAGAAAGGGAAGGCGATTTAACTGCTGGGGTTTGGCCGCAGAACGACAAGTAGGGGCATGCTGTGGGGATCCTTTCCAAAGCCCTCTCTGGATCCCCAGAGCTCATCCCCTGCCCCCACACAAAGACACAGGCTCAGACACACACACACACGTGCCCATATACACACGACAACCCTCCTCCACACACACATCCCCCACAAGCAGCAACGTTTGCTTTGAAGAGCAGATCAGCCAACCTCCCCACTCAGCTGAATTGTCTCCCGCAGAGGAGAAGAACACTCTTGTGATTATGGTACTGGGCCAGGACGAAGGACATCTAGGTTCTGCCCCCAGTAGACTCACTATTGATACATCTACACGGCAATAAATGACCCACTGCACAACCGCGGCTGGCCTGGGTCAACTGACTCAGGCTTGTGGGGCTCAGGATGTGGGGCTAAACATTTCAGTGGAGGCCCTGGGGCTGGGGTTGGAGCCCGGGCTCTGAAACCCCATGAGGGGATGGGTCTCGCAGCCCCAGCGTCAGCCGGAGCACAAACGTCTACGTTGCTATTTTTAGCCCCACAGCTCAAGCCCCAGAAGCCCGAGTCAGTTGACCCCAGGGTCTGAGACTTGCAGGGTAGATGTACCCTATGAGACTTTGAGCAAATCACTCGTGGACAGATTTTCAAGCGAGCTCAGCAAATTCCGTTTACTTTATCAAAGAGAAGATCCAGAAGTGACTGTGTCTAGGTACCTTCCCGGGGACAAAATCTGGTGTTCGTCTCTAAGGTGCCGCAAGCACTCCTGTTCTTTTTGCGGATACAGACTAACACGTGACAGGGTGAGGTTCTCAAAGGAGCACGTCTCCCATTTCGGCGTCTAAACGAGTGGCCAGACGTACAGAGGACCTCGGCATTTGGGTTCAGAGCACTTGACTCTCCAGTCATCCGTGTCACAGTGGCGGCTGCTGGGTTCTGAGTCTCGCTTAAATGTGGAGATGCTGCTGCTGGAAACTGGGTGACAATTTTCCGACCTCGTGTTTCCCTCTGCCTCACCCACTGTTGCTACTGCTTCTCTGCAGCCGGGGAGAAACCCAGCATCAAGCTCTCTTAAAAAGCCTTCATTTCACGCACAGTCCATGCTGCAAAAAAGGGTTTCATCTCTCACCCTTCCGAGCTGCTGCGCTGAGCAAACTGGGACAGCGTGAAAACCGAGAGAGCTGAAACTGACCCTCCCCCTACGGCAAACTCGAGTCGTTCTTGGGGCTAACGTGCCAGCAATTGAGAGTCCTGTGGCACCTTTAAGACTAACAGAAGTATTGGGAGCATAAGCTTTCGTGGGTAAGAACCTCACTTCTTGCATCTGAAGAAGTGAGGTTCTTACCCACGAAAGCTTATGCTCCCAATACTTCTGTTAGTCTTAAAGGTGCCACAGGACCCTCTGTTGCTTTTTACAGATTCAGACTAACACGGCTACCCCTCTGATACATGCCAGCAATTGTCGCTTTGCAAAAATGAGACGGGACTTTGCCAGCCTCAGATTTGAAACCGATCCCGGCGAAGAGACGAAGTCAGCACGAGCCAACCACAGTTGGAAAACTGCTCCCTGCTCAGAGCAAGTTCCTCGCTTCAGCACCGCAGCTAGGTCTAAGGGAGTCGAAATCCGCAGCCAGTGAACTGGGTGGGCAGAGGCACCGTGTGGGGAGGAACGCGGCGTGAACACGATCATCTGCAGCCCCAGCGTTTGTTCCCGAGTCTAAACTGAAACCGTGGGAGCATCCTCGTTGTGAATTCACACGGAGGTGCTGTCCCCAGCCTCTGAGTCTGGTTCAGTCAGCGGGGAGCTCTGTAAATATTTGTCTGCGTTGAGAGCAACTGAGGACAAGTGCTATGTAAGAGCTCGGTGCTGTTCTTATTACTTACTCCATTCTCAGGTCTCCTTCCCAGGCAAACATGCCCTCCACCCAATGGAAACCCCGCAGCATATGCAGGGAAATGATTTCCACTAATATTAGCCCAAACCCGTAGCCAATCTCAGTGCTGTCAACCAGGGGTACGCAGAGTCTTCCAGGGGGTACATCACCTCATCTAGAGATTTGCCTAGTTTTACCACAGGCTACAGAAAAAGCCCCAGCGAAGTCAGGACAAACTACAATTTCCTACAGACAATGACTTGCTTAGACTGATCTGTACACTAGACACTGAAATGTCAGGACAATGTTCATATCCCAGTGGATTTATTTTCTAATTATACGGTAAAAATGAGCCATTTTTCAGTAATAGTGTGGCCGTGACACTCGTATTTTTATATCTGATTTTGTAAGCAAGTCGTTTATAAGCAGAGAGAAGCAATTGACCGTCACGTCACACTACCTCCAGAACTGCCGACTTGTCCAAATCCCAGAGCGGCTGGGTCCACACCCGGCGTGACCCAGGTCTCAGGTGATGCCGTTGGAAGAACACGCAAGGGGAGAGGTTCTCCGGGTAAAGCTTACAGAACATGCTAGTCTAGCTAGGTATTTATAGTGCCCTTCTCACCGTGCGCTCAGGAATTCAGGCAGCGGGGGGAAGCCGCAGGCAACCCAGAGTTTCAGCGTGGCAGCCGTGTTAGTCTATATCAGCAAAAACAACGAGGAGTCCTTGTGGCACCTTAGAGACTAACAACTTTATTTGGGCATAAGCTTTCGTAGGCTTAAGCCCACTTAGGGTGACCAGATGTCCCGGTTTTTAAAGGGACAGTCCTGTTTTTTGGGACTTTTTCTTATATAGGTGCCTATTACCCCCACCCCCTGCCCCGTTTTTTCACAGTTGCTGTCTGGTCACCGTAGGCTCAATTCATCAGATGCATGAAGTGAAAAATACAGGAGCAGCCTTTACCAAGGCTGAGGTCAGTCAGTGAAGGGGAGCACTTCAGTCTCTCTGCTCACTCAATAACAGACCTAAAAGGGGCAATTCTTCAATAACAAAAACTTCAAGGGCAGATTCCAACGTGAAACTGCAGAACTGGAATTAATTTGCCAACTAGATACCATCAGGTTAGGCCTGAATAAAGCCTGGGAGTGGTTGGGTGATTACAAAACCTACACTTAATTTCCCCATTATTAATTTCTCCCTACTATTCCTCACACCTTCTTGTCAACTGTCTGTAATGGGCCACGCTCTTACCCCTTCAAAAGTTATTTTTCCTCCGTTGGTATCCTGCTGTTCATTGATTTATCTCGTAAACTTGACCTCACACTTGGTAAAGCAACCCCCAGCCTTTCATGTATTTATACCTGTCCCTGTATGTTTCACTTCATGCATCTGATGAAGTGGGCTCTAGCCCACGAAAGCTTATGTTAGCCTCTAAGGTGCCACAAGGACTCCTCGTTGTTTTTGCAACCCAGAGGAATGCTTGGCAACTTGGTAGTCAGCTGCAAACTGAGGAGGAGGACGGGGCTTGGTTGCTCTTTTCAGAAAGTTTGGAGAAAGGAAAAGAAAGATATTTGGGGGGGACTCATGCCTGCGGAAATCGAATCCCATTAACAGAGGTGGTTTGATGTGCAACCCTCCTTTGGGCGCAGGGCGGTTGTTACTGGAAAGCCTGGCGCTTTGAATACGGGGGGTGGGGGGGGAGGCGAGAGACAGGTGGAAAGTAACAGGTACATGCTCACCTGCAGTGGAAGGCTGAAGGTGTGCCCGGGTGGGTGGCGAAGGAGCAGCTGGTGCCCCCAGCTCTGTGGCTCAGGCGGATCTATGCTGTCGGGACCGTCGTTCCCAGAGTGAGCTCAGGGTGGGCTCGCTGGCTTCTTCCACACACATACCCCCACCCCTCGGAGCTCTCTTCCCTACAGGAAATGTACATCATCTCCTGATATCCTGAAAACAGCCCAGCGCAAGGCCACATCGGACGTGATTCCTAATCCCTGGGGTCTGGAACGAAGATGGGTTTGGTTTCACTGCAGAGCTGGGGGGCGGGAGGGGAGGAAGATTTTGGGGACGG
Source organism: Chrysemys picta bellii (assembly GCF_011386835.1). Classification (NCBI taxonomy): domain Eukaryota; kingdom Metazoa; phylum Chordata; order Testudines; family Emydidae; genus Chrysemys; species Chrysemys picta. The sequence goes on along the minus strand of NC_088812.1, from coordinate 13,300,799 downwards.
GTCAGATAGGACGTGAGAGTGGGGTAGGCCGCCAGTGGGCGCATCTTTTCCAGGTTAATTTCCTTTTCCTCACAGAGCGAGGCCCCAAAATCCACGGCCTGCCCCACTCAGACCCCCAACCAGCTGTTGCCTGTCCTGTTTGCTGAGCCGGAGCCCACCTGATTCTTACTTAGATTGCAGCAGGGCTCGCAGCGGCTTAGCCATGTGCAGGCAGGGAGGAAAGTGGCCTTCCTGGCTCTGGGTTAATCTGTGCCAGTGAATCAAGACAGGTTATGGCAGAGCTGTTATTGACCCTTGCCTAAGGCCCCCCCACTAGCTCCTGGAGTCGTGGGATGATGTCAGAACCTCCGCTTTCTTTTTGTTTTTTAAATCGTTTCTCGGTTGCAATGAAAATCTCAGTGCTGTCACCTGACAGTAACCATTGCCTGAGTGTGCAGAGAGCTTGCGACAGTAGCGCTGAGAGGCAGGGTCTACCCCATGTAGCTCAGGGGGGTGTTACTTCTAAGACCCACTTCTCTGGGCCAGAGATGGGGGGTGTGCCAAGGCTACACCTGGGGAGGGAGAAGGCAGTCCCATGCCTCTCTGTGTTGGGAGGAAGGAACCCCGATCACTGCCACACCAAGTGGGAGTGGGGATAGGAGGGCCTATAGCATTGTGTCTATAGGGGCCCAGCTAGAGTTTGATCCATGGCTGGAATAAAGGAATCTGGGTCTGTCTAGTCCTTCCCCACAGTAATAGCTAAGCCCCTCCCTGCCCCGACCATTCTTTAATGTATCCCGAAACAAATCGGCCCCCCGCATGAGGAGGGGAAGCAGCATCCCCACATGGCGGTCGCCAGTCAGCTTAGTAGCGCCAGAATCCTGCTGGGGAATCACGGGGACATGGCTGCAGAAACTGGCAGAACGGCCCCAGGGCCAGCCCTGGTGAGCGACTCCTTCCCAGTAACTCAGTCTGGGAACATTGGCCCAGCCCCTTTCTGCCAAAGGGTCTTGAAAATGTTACTAATCAGCGGCCTTGCTTGGGGGTGCAGAGACCTTACAGCTCCGATCGCTTCCTCCACCGCTAATGGAGCCTTCTTTGGGGCACAACGCAGCCTGGGCCGCGTGACTGTTTAGGACAGAAAGCGGAGAATAAACTACCCAGTTAAAAGTTTGCGGGACTATCGCTGTGTGTTGTGGAGCCAACAGGAGGCCCCCTTCTCAGCTGCTATGTAATACAAATAATAATCAGAAACATTTTGTTCTTCTTCAGCTCCGTCCGTCTCCAGATCTCCCCGCGCTTGGCAAGAAGGAATGCCAACAGCCCCGTGGACCTGGCAAGGAGGTAGGTACCCACTCGACGTATGATCAACTAGTCCATCAGCCGAGTCTTAATGCAAACCAGTTCCTCCAGCAAAACCACCTCCTGGCCATGATACAACTCCTGCACAAGACATGTTTGCTCTGCAGTTTTGGAGGGGAAGGGGAAGGGGGCTCTGGCACGCCTCCAGCAGTTGGCGGGGGAGGCTGGGGGCATTTTCAGAGAGAACATTTTGCATTCAGCAATGAGCTGGAAAACAATTCCTGGAAATCTCCTTCTCAAAAGCAGAGAAGACATTGTGATCAACAATCAGCTCGGAAGGAAGGCCCAGCAGGAACAGGGAAGTGTGATGGCCCCTATAAGTCAAGCCTCTAACAAAACAAACCTTAGAAAGCAGGTATCCCAGGGACCCTGCCCCATGACTGCAAACGGGAACCCTTTGCCTTTATTCTCTTACCAAATGCAATGGGGCGCATGTTGTTTTAGCAGCCCATGGGTTACTGGCCTAGTGGATCAGGGGGAAGCGGTAGACATGATAGATCGTGATTTTAATAAGACTTTTGATGCAATTCTCAGAAGCTAACTAGGAAGATGTGGTCAAGATGAAAGTACTGTGAGGTGGGGGCACAACCGGTTGAAAAACCGTACTCAGAGAGGAGTTATCAACGGGTCGCTATCAAACTGGGAGGACATATCTAGTGGGATCAGTCCTGGGTCTGGCCCTATTCAATATTTTCATGGCTGGAGAGCACGCTTGTAAAATGTGCAGCTAGGAGGGGTGGCGGACAGGATTAGAGTTCAAAATGACCTCGATAAACTGGAGCATTTGTCTGAAATCGACAAGGTGAAATTCAGTAAAGAGGAGTGCAAAGCACTGCACTTAGGGAATAACTGGCCAGGTGGTTGTACTGCTGAAAACAAGCTAGGGGTTAGAGTAGATCACACATTGAATAGGAGCTGGCAATGTGATACAGTTGCCTAAAAGGCTAACATCATTCTGGGCTGTATTAACAGGAGTGTCGTACGTAAGACGCCGGAGGTAACTGGCACTGGTGAGGCCTTAGCAAGAGTATTGGGATCAGAGGTTTAGAAAACCTGACTTATGAGGAAGGTTAAAAAACTGGGTCTGTTTAGTCCTGTGAAAAGACTGAGGAGGGACCTGGCAAGTCTCGCATTTGTTCAGGGCTATTCGAACGAGGAGGACGGTGATCAATTGTTTTGTGTGTCTTCTCTTGCGTCCTGCCACGTGCCAATAACCTGCTTAGAACAGCTGTTAGCCCTCACAGACTGGACCTTCATATAAAAGCGTATCCCAAAACCCCTAAGCCCTTCCCGATCCCGTGGTAACAGCTGCGGCAGGCTCAGTGCAGGGGGGGGGGAAGGGTCACGAGACCGCTCTCAAGCACCCCCCCCCTCAGCTCCCCCTCTCTGGGGGGTCTAGTTTTCCTCTTTGTTTGGAGGAGATAAATGGAAAAGGCCGTTTCCTCTCCGGACACTGCTGCTCTGATTGGAGTTGGGTCCTCTCCGTGCTCCTGCCGGATCACGGGTTACATAAACGGCCTCCCGGAAGGCAACAGGGAAAGGCTGATAAGGGGCACTAATTAGGGTGGCCTCGTTTTCCCCCACCAGTCAGCACTTTATAGCCCAGTGTCTCTGCCGACCTCCCTGCTCAGCACAGACCAAGCCTGCCCTTGGCCTGGGGGGAGTTTGATCGTCACGTTTGCAGGACTCAGGGTCTGATCATAGAATCATGGACTATCAGGTTGGAAGGGACCTCAGGAGGTCATCTAGTGCAATCCCCTGCTGATGGCCAGTCTGGGAAGGGGACACAGCCAGCCTTGTGTAGCAGAGGGGTAGCCGTGTTAGTCTGGATCTGTAAAAAAGCGACAAAGAGCCCTGTGGCACCTTAGAGACTAACAGACGTATCGGAGCCTGCGTCTGACGCAGTGGGTATTCACCCACGACAGCTCATGCTCCAATACGTCTGTTCGTCTCTAAGATGCCACAGGACTCTTTGTCGCTTTTTACAGCCTCCTGTAGGGCATTTGAAATGGTCTTAAAATTGTAAAAAGAAGAACAGGAGTACTTGTGGCACCTTAGAGACTAACAAATTTATTAGAGCATAAGCTTTCGTGGACTACAGCCCACTTCTTCGGATGCTTATGCTCTAATAAATTTGTTAGTCTCTAAGGTGCCACAAGTCCTCCTGTTCTTCTTTTTGCGGATACAGACTAACACGGCTGCTACTCTGAAACCTTTTAAAATTGTAAGCGGACCTTTGAAATTTCCAGGGGGGTTTCCTGCAGGTGAGGGGCTCGGGAGGGAAGCCTGGGATCTGGGCCAAAGAGCAGCCGGCCGGCCGGCCGGCAGGTGACTGTGTCTCTCTGCCTTAGGCAGCAGCCTGCGTCATGTCTCTGTCTCGGGACCCTTGTGTGTCGTCGTTCCGAATGCGGAGAACGAGCGTTACGGGGCGATGTTCCCGCAGACGATATTTATGTTTTTAATCTAAATCTGTGTGTGTATGTGTGTGCGTGTGCGCGCCATGAACAGAATGCTTCCTTCTGGCTTTAACCATCGCCTCCGTGCAGATTCCCAAGGCCAGATCCTCACCTGGCATCGAGCTGCGTATGGAGTCGGTAGAGAACGCTCCTGCAAAGGACTCTGCGGTGGGCATGAAGTGGAGCAGAACGAAAGCTTTTCCCGTCCCCGTCGGTGTTTCTGAGCCGCGCTGGGGAGGGCAGCCCCCCGTCGTCACAGCCCGGTTTCAAGCTCGGTAACTAAACCAGCCGAAGACGTGGGGAGACGAGGTAAGGCTGAAAGAACAACCTGCTTCAGTGAAGGGGAAACGTTAGCCGCCTTCGCTGAATAAAGGAGGGAGGGTGGTCGTGGGCTAGGCCCCAGCCTGGCAACTCGGACACCTGGGTTCTGTTCCCAGCTCTTCGGGGCAAGTCATTTGCTTCCTCCATGGCTCGTCTGGAAGATGGAGGCAGTTGGGACGGGAGGGGGTTGGGCGTCTGAGCGAGTGCAGGCCCGGGACCTCCGCTGATGAAAGGCTGAGTTCGGAGAGGAAGGGCACAACGCTCGGCTAGGACTCGGGAGACCTGGGGCAAGCCTCCCGCCCTGCCTGTGAGGAGAAATATGTCGCGGAGCTTGGATTCTGCAGGACCAGGGGCCCGGGAAGTACCTGAGCTAGATGGGAGCTTCGGGGCTTTGTGGGGGGATCTCAGCCAAGTCACCAAGCGCCCCTGGGTCCCGTTTCCCCGAGGGTCCGGCTTCCCCATCCAGGCTGCGTCCAGCTTGGGCCAGTGCGGGTGAGATTTGCCCGAACGCTATTGCTGTCCTTGGCCTCTTCTCCATCCCCCCTGGAGGCCTGGCCTAACGGGGCGCTGAGCATGAACGTGGCCATGCGACATGTCCTCAGGGGAGCCCAGACCCCACCTCCATCACATCACCCCCTTCCACCGCCCTGAGACTCCCAGCGAACATGCCCCGTCCGGAGCCCCTCTTGGCCTCCACGCTGTCCTGACCATCAGGGCTCACCCTCTCTGCCCCCCGCATCCTGCCCCTCCATCATCCTCCGGCACTGTCGAGTGGCCAGAGGCGCCTGACCGTGTCTCAGTTTCCTTCGTGGTGCATGGTGCTTCCTGGCCCCGTCAGCGGCCGCGATGGATCCTGCCAGCCTTGCACTAATGATCTTCCTTCTATTGTCTTCCTCGGCATCTCTAGACTTCCACAGCTCAGCAGGGAAGCGGGGACCCCAGGCCAGGGACGGGCTGGACTGATGGACTCCCCAACAGCAGCACCAATGGAGCCCGGAAATGCTGGGTGACTCCTGGAGAGTGGGGGAAGCTGACGGGTAGATCCAGGTCGGGATCCAGGCTCAATGCAGGTTTCTTGCCCCAGGCTTGGCACCTTCCAACCTTCCTCTTAGCTCTAGGCAGGGCTCACGGCCCCCCTGGAGACAGTGAGATCAGCCCCTCCCCCCCCCAAGCTCAATAGACCCCCGCTCTAGCTGAGTCTAAGCCGTGCCAGGTGAGGTGCTTCCAGCTTCCGGGGATCTGGGCTAGTTGCTATCTGCGAGCCCTGGTGCGAGCTTTGAAAGCAAAGTGCAGCCCAAATGCCCCATGTTTTGGGGTCAGAACCCCACTGAATTGCTCCGTGTTTCCCCCAGTGAGTGTGAATCAGATCCCAGCCCCGATTCGCCAGCCTTTGCCTCAATTCTCCGTTTGGACAATGGGGGCTGTCATTCCCGATTTAGACCGTCAATTCTCCAGGGCAGGGACTGCCCCTTAGTATGTATTTGTGCTCGTCCTAGCAAGCCGGGGCCCCAAACTTGGCTGAGGCCTCGAGGGGCTGCTATGATCCAAAGAATCATTGTCATCGTTCATGCCCGTTGTGACGGTACTGCCCGTGGGAGCCAGCTGAGGTAACTCAATTACGGTGAACTGCAAACAGAACGGGGCAGACAAACCCCAAACGCTGGTGGATCTTCCAGTGCTTAGATTTACCAACCAGCTTCTCTAGTATCGCACTGGTTACTCAGAGTCCAGACAACGCAGTTCCCTTAAAGTGCCCAGTCTCAGGCCTCCAGCCAGACACACGTCACATATGATGATAAATTCTGAAAATCTGATCTCATCATATAAAAAAAAAAGGTTCTTCCAATCCCAAAGGACCAGCCACACACCCAGGTCCAATTATAACTTAAATCTTACCCAAAATATACGCTTCAGTTCTTGTTAACTAAACTAAAATTGATTAAAAAAGAAAAGAGAGAGAGTGTTGGTTAAAAGATCAATATACAGACAGACTTGAGTTCAATTCTTGAGCTTCAGATACACAGCAGAGATGAGCTTGTAGTTACCAAAAGTCCTTTTAGAAATAGTCCATGGGTTATAGTCCAATGTCCATATTCAGGGTGACTCCAGTCAGTGACTGGGGATCTCAATCCTTGTGGCTTAAGGTTTCCCCCTCTTGAAACCCAAAGCAGATCTGAGATGAAGAAGGACCCAGGGTTTTTATACATTTCCAGCAGCCTTTTGGCCTGAGAAAACAATAGACTTAACTTTCCTTCTCCTAAACATCATGGCAATTAGCACAGGGTATCCATTAATCAGTTCAGATACAGGTTACCACAACCTTCAAAGAGACAGAGAGACAATAATACTATTTCACTCAAGAATCTTCCTAATTTTAATACTCCTTTTTTTGATCTTTGAATCAAAGCTATAGCAATAGACAAGCCTTGTTTGCTTCCATCACAAGCCCTGAGCAAACATCTCCCCTTCCACCTCTAACACTGCCGGCTGCATTTCAAAGCTCTGTTCATTTACGGATCTTCCTAGCCAGTCTCTAAAGTTGGGCCATGAGTCAGGTCAGTCTGTGAGGTAATTAACTCTTTCTGGCCCTGTCACCTTTCCATGAGAGATTATATTACACTCATCATGGCACACCCGTGGTGACCTTTTCGCCTGCTGGTTTAGCAGAATTAGGAGGCTGAGACGATCACCTCTTTTTCCCTGGGGAAGGCAGAGCACTTGCATTCAGAGACCCCCGAATCATCACAAGTGGCTGCTATCACTTAAAACTCTTCACTGCCACTTAATCCTGGAGGAATGACCAACCTGCCTGCAGGCTTTAGGGACAAGGGCACTGCCAAACCGGATTTAACCCAGTGCCCCATCTCCATCAGTAGCCAGGACCACCTGGTTTAGAGACAAGTGCAAGGAACCTTGCAAGAGGCAGTTGTAGGATAACCTGTGCCTTCGGCTAGTTTCCTCCTGACCCCTGTAGTTAGAGCTCAGTTTGTGCCCTGGAGCATCAGGGTTTATTGCCTAAAATCTTGCTTATTTTTACATTGACTCTAGGGATTCTTATCACCCATTGAAATACCTTGATCTCGGGGGAAGAGACTGAGCAAGGGGAACCCTGGATCAACCGTCTCTTGCCCATTTGCTATTTTCTAGATCTGTTATTCTCCTTAGCAGTCGTTATTTGTGGTGCCCGGTAGCCTCATTCGTGGACCAGCACCCCGTTGCGCTAGGGGCTGTACAAACACACAACAAAACTATTGTCCGTCCTCAAAGATTTTCTAATCTAAGTGATATCCTGTCCCTTTGTGTCCGTCTCCTCTCTGAGGGAAACAGCCCCTGTTCTTTTATGTGAAGCAGACGCCAGATGCAGAGAGGATTTTCCAAATGCTGGGCAGACAGATGACTCGGTAGCATCCTGGGTCTCCAAAATCCCACACCTGGGGGCTGCTAGCTCAGGCAGAGACGGCCAGGTAAAGAGATTGCTTGCAGCTTTTTCAGACCACCTAGTGGTGGGCCCCTCTCCTTGGAAACGTTAGTAACCTGCACATCTACCAAGGTGATATAGGCCATCATGTGCCAGCAATGCCCCTCTGCCATGTACATTGGCCAAACCGGACAGTCTCTACGCAAAAGAACAAATGGACACAAATCGGACGTCAAGAATTCAAAAACCAGTCGGAGAACACTTCAGCCTCTCTGGTCACTCAATTACAGACCTCAAAGTCGCCATACTCCAACAAAAAAACTTCAAAAACAGACTCCAACGAGAAACTTCAGAACTGGAATTAATTTGCAAACTGGACACTATTCAGTTAGGCTTGAATAAAGACTGGGAGTGGATGGGTCATTACACAAACTAAAAACTCTTTCCCCATGCTTGGTTTCCCCCCCCTACTGTTACTCATACCTTCTTGTCACCTGTTGGAAATGGCCCACCCTGATTATCACTACAAACGTTTTTTTTTTCTCCTGCTGATAATAGCCCACCTTAACTGATTACTCTCGTTACAGCTGGAATGGCAACACCCATTTTTTCATGTCCTCTGAGTATATATATTTTCCTACTGTATTTTCCACTGCATGCATGTGATGAAGTGGGTTTTAGCTCACGAAAGCTTATGCCCAAATAAATTGGTTAGTCTCTAAGGTGCCACAAGTACTCCTGTTCTTTTTGCTGATACAGACTAACACGGCTACCACTCTGAAACCTGTTAGTAACATAGATGCAAGCTGGAAGCAATCAAGCGAGGTGTCGTCTTGTTTACTCGAGGGGGCTGCGATCCAGCTATTGCACGCCTGGGCTCCCCCAGAATGCTCTGCCAGCGCCCCTCAACCTTGAGCCAAGCCCCGCTTCTGATATTCCAGTCCGACCCCTCTCCTGATCAGAAAGCGACGACTGCACGTTGGTTTGTGATACGGTCAAAGATCCTGAGTCGCTCCCTTCCCTCCTGGCGTGGGCCCAAAGCCGGTTCGAACCCAGCTCTCCGGAGGGGAAGGACGAATGCATGATCTGGCCAGATAGCATCCGGCCTTACGCGGTCGGGTCCCGGAGCAGGATCTGCAGTCTTTGCCCGCAGTCCAGCAAAGCCATTGGTGGGGAATGTCAGAGTCTGGGCACAATTGCAACGGACTTACCCAGCAGCAGAACTAGACCCAGGCCTGACTTGTTTTCCGACCTTTCCCCCCAAACCTGAGTCGGCGCCAACCCCATCTCCTGCCCGTGGGCTCCTGCCACCCCAACCCCCGCTGTGCTGTGTGTGCCGCGGGGTGAGAGGCGCTGCGATTTCTGGGGCGCTCGCCCCACAGCAAGGCGATGGCAGCGGCCGGGACAGGCAGCCAACCCCCCAGCGGGCAGCAGGCAGAGAGCCAAGACAGCCTGGTAGTCGAGTGCCGTCGGGTTGCAGGGCTGTCGTCTACACGCAGACTGGTATAACTGGGTCGGTTGCAGGGGGGTGATTGCTTCCCACTATTGTTATACCTGGGGTGGATGCAAATAGCCCAAGAAGAAGGTGTGTTACATCGGTTTGGTTGATTCCCCGCGGGGAATAGTGTTAGCACTTTTCTGCCAGTAGCTCTGCTTCCACACTAGGAGGCTGCACCGTGTTAACTAGACCGGGATAGTTAAAGTGGTACAACTTCGTTGTGTGGCCAAAGCCCTGTTAATTCAGGGAAGCCCTATGGCCTGTTTTATGCAACAGGTCATGACGCGGTGTGTTACTAGGGGCTGGTGTCACCTCCTGAGAGCCTGCTAGTACGGTGTGGTGGGGGGATCCCTAAATCACATTGCAAGTGGGGAGCCGTCAGAACATGTTACCCATTCTCTTGTGCTTTCAGGGCGTGAGCCGACCTGGGGGTCAGGAAGAAACTGTCCTGGGGATGGGTTATCCCGGAGCTGCGTCCAGAGCTGCTGGGAAACCAGGCAGAATGGGGCTCCTGAGGTAGCCAGACTCTGGTTCTGATCCCGTTTGGCTGTTTCTGCGTTCCCTCGTTGTCATGTCAGGATAGCTGGAGCTTGGGTGTTATTTATTGTTTCCTAAATGAATCTTCGAGAGTGAATTTGTGTGGGTGTTTTTACAGGCAACTGATTAATTTGATTCATAAAGAGCTAAAGGGTTTTTCGTCTTCCCCTGCAGCGTGGGGCACGGGTCACTTGCTGGAGGATGCTTGCACCTTGAAGTCTTTAAACCACAAGTTGAGGACTTCAATAGCTCAGGCATAGGTTAGGGGCTTATTACAGGAGTGGATGGGTGAGATTCTGTGGCCTGTGTTGTGCAGGAGGTCGGACTAGATGATCATAATGGTCCCTTCTGACCTTAAAGTCTATGAGTCTATGATTTAAAGGAGGGTAATATTACCAAAAACCTTCAGTCACAGCTCCCCAACCTGCTCTACAGCCCGGGTGACACCCACGGGAGAACTGGGTGTGACACTGACGCATGCTAATAGGACAATCGGCACCTATATGCCTGTGATGAGTGTCTAGCAAGGGGCGTGACCCAGGGTGGGCGAGGGATGGGCACAGCCAGACCCGGGCCCCGCACCTTTGTCCCCCACTTGTTCCTTCACCCAGGCGGTGGCCGCGGCGATGCTGTCAGTCCGGGTGACGTCCAGGATCACCGTTTGCAGCCGCTGTGACGTCGCCTTCCTCAGCTGCTCCGCGCCCTGCTGGGTGAGACAAGCCGCCAGCACCCGCAGGCCCCGCGCGTCCAGCGGCTTGGCCAGCAGGTTCCCGAAGCCGGAGTCGCAGCCGGTGATCAGGACGTATTTCTCCGGGAGGCCCTCGACGCTCTGCCGCTCCCGGTACCATCGGCGGAGGAAGTACAGCCCCAGCAGGGCGGCCAGGTACAGCCACATCCTCACAGGAGGACTCTGGGGGTGAGAAGAAAGGGAAGCATTACAGGCCACCGGCTCTGTCTCAGGGGGCACCCGACGACCTGGTGGACTCAGGAGAACCGGGTTTGATTCCCGGCTCTGCTACTGACTCCCTGTGTGACCTTGGACAAGTCACTTGCTTGCTCCAGGCCTCAGTTTCCCCATCTGTATAAAGGAGATAATCCTCCTCCCTTTGTAGGCATAGACTGGGGGAGGCCTGTGGAGTGAGGGGCCCTGATCTCAGCTGTCCGGGCAGTGGAGCACCTCACCTGGCAGACCCAGTGATAGGACCAGCCTGTGCTGGGTGTCCCTGGGGTCCTGTGGAGCGAGGGGCCCTGATCTCAGTTGATAAAGGTGAAGCACTGATGTAATAGACTTAGATTTCTGTACGGCGTTCGACTGGGTACCGGGCGGCCTTTTGATTCAAAACCTAGAATGAGAAAACGTTAACATGGCGCATTAAATGGAAGAAAAGCTCCCTAACGGATCGGTCTCGAAATGGAACCGTAACCAGGAAATCTTCGGGGCCGTGGGGGTTTCTAGTGGGGTCCCCACGGCTCGGGTCTGGCCTCGGAGCTGTTTAATGTTTGTATCAATGACCTGAAAGGAAAGGGAAAATCATCCCTGAGGAAAAGCAACACAGAGTCCTGTGGCACCTTAGAGACTATTGGAGCATGAGCTTTCGGGGGTGAATACCCACTGCGTCAGACGCAGGTCATCTGTTACCTCTGTTCGTCTCTAAGGTGCCACCGGACTTTGTTGCTTTTTACAGATCCAGACTAACAGGGCTACCCCTCTGCTGCTTGATCACTGAAAAAGTTTGCAGATGACACCAGAATGGCTCCTGGCAAAGACAGAGTGAGGAGGAAACTGTCCTTTCCTGCTCTGCGATGCTGCACTTCGGGGGACTTCCCACCCACTGCCCCATGGAGCCCAGCCCTAGAGCCCAGTTCTCCCCTCTCCAAGTCCTGGGTCTCCAGCCTCTGTGGTTGGCTCTTCTGCTAGGACGGCCAATCACTCCCCACCAATCGCAGGCGTCCTCTTTCCCTTCCAGGAGCCTTTGATCTGGTTCAGCAAGACAGGAGAGGGCGGAAGGAGCCGGAGGCTGCAATCTGTGGGGGACCCAGTTCCTGCAGTGCCGGGAGACCCACCCAGGTAAAGGGGAGACTGCAGGAGTCTGCCCCTGCAGCTCTTCCCACAGCCGCAATTCCAGCCCGGGGGGGTTGCCCAGGTCGGAGGGGGGAGCTGGGGCGGGGGGCAGCCAGCAGGACGGATATTGGGGTGCAAAGTTTGGCCGCTTCAGGTGCAGGACCCCACCTCATCAGTGGAGCCAAGTGTCCAGAGGGGAAGTTGCTATGAAGACCCGCACGCCTCGCCACGCAGATGGGCTTCAGCTGGGGTGCCACTTCCACGGCTGGAATTTGCCCCCCCCAATGCGCCACTGCCTCGCGCGACCCGGGTCTCCGCTCCCCACGACGCTCCTGCTCGCTGCTGGCAGGAGCTCGCTCTCCCTGCACCGGACCCCCCCGCTTGCAGACCACCCGGGCCCCCGCTTCCCCCGAAGCCCCGTTGACTTTGGCGGGACGAGGCGCACTCTGAAAGTGGAGCAGTTGCGTGGGGCTGAGGCCCGGGGCTTCAGCCCCTGGCCGGATCCAGCCGGCGGTTTGCAGCCTTTGCCTTCCCGGGCGCAAATCTGATACTGAAATTGACGGTCTGCTGGGGCGAAATCCAACCTGGACGCGTCAGGAGTTTTCACACACTCTGCCCCCTTCCCTGCCCCAGCCCTGTTTGAATTCGGTCTGTTCTGTCCACACACACCGGGCCCGGATTCTGGCTTCCCACCGGAGGGGCTCCTGAAAGGGGAAAGCTCAATGCTGGGCGAGTTGCTACCTGACTGCAAAGTGCATCTCAGTCCCAGAGCTCCCTTCCCCACCCCACAACTCTGGCAACTCCCTCCCGGGTCCCCACACACCCAGCTCTGCCGATGCCCCTCAATCCCGACCCACAGCCCTCCCACCCCCCGCTAATCCAGCCCTGGGCTCCCTATAACTCCCGCAGCCCGCTCAGCTCCCAAGCACAAGGGCTAAAGGGTGAAAAGCCGGGGATGTGGGGTGAAAACCAAACCTCCAGTGGCATCCGGGACTCCCATCCAGCCTTGGCTGCTGAGTGAAACAAACTGCTAGCCATACTGCAGAGGGGACGGTTAAAAGGGCGACCAGATGTCCCGATTTGTGGGTCTTTTTCTTATATAGGCTCCTATTACCCCCCACCCGCTGTCCCGATTTTTCACACTTGCTGTCTGGTCACCCTGGGTTGGTAGGAGACTCTCCCGCAGAGGGAATCCAGGAATAGTGCCGAGCTATTATGGGGATGATTGTATTTCTGTACTGTAGCACTCACGATGTGCTCGGGGCTCTCCCCGCGTGGCAGAGAGTTCCCACCCCTTGGGGCCTCCCCACCTGAGAAAGCAAACAGGGGAGGCAGTGTTGCCTAGTGGATGGAGCGCTGGGCTGGCGTCGGGACTAGAACCCAGGTCTGCCAGTGACCTGCTGGGTGATCTTGAGTGAGTCACTTCCCCTGCTCCGTGCCTCAGTTTCCCCTCTCTGTGCCTCAGTTTCCCCTCCCGCCCTTTGTCTGTCCTGGCTACTTAGACTTTAAGGCCCCAGTTTTTGAAGTGGGGGGGGGGAAGGGGGAAGGAACGAAATACAGAGCCATGGGCGTATTAATCCACCCCTAGCTGGCTGGATTCCTAGGGGTCTTGCAACAGGCGGAGCTCAACGCAGCCAGCCCCAGAGCGCTCTTGTGTGGTTAACATCGGGAGAGGGATTGGTAAATGATTTGCTCAGGGAAGCTTCTGGAAGGGGTCAGTCCTGGGTCATCTAGCAGCTGCCACGTAAGGTATTGACTTCAGGGGAAAAACCCGGACACGCCGGACTCCCCTCGGTGGGAGCTGAACCTTCGGAGGGTTCAAAGACGGGCTCTGTCAGGCGTGGGGGTGCGTGACGCTAAACTGAGCGGGGAGTCCAGTCCGAGGTGCGGGAGGCTTCGAGCCCCGTGGCTGATAGCTCGTCCCTGGGCCGGCGGCAAAGGACAGGCAACAGCCGAGCCCCTGTGGTACGTGGGTCCCTGGCGTGGTACCAGTTACCCTGGGGTCTGTCTTTACCAAGGGGACCCCAGGGACACTCAGCACAGGCCGGTCCTATCACTGGGTCTGCCAGGTGATGTGCTCTACTGCCCGGACAGCTGAGATCAGGGCCCCTCGCTCCACAGGCCTCCCCCAGTCTATGCCTACAAAGGGAGGAAGATTATCTCCTTTGTACAGATGGGGAAACTGAGGCCTGGAGCAAGCAAGTGACTTGTCCAAGGTCACACAGGGAGTCAGTAGCAGAGCCGGGAATCAAACCCGGTTCTCCTGAGTCCACCAAGCCGTCGGGTGCCCCCTGAGACAGAGCCGGTGGCCTGTAATGCTTCCCTTTCTTCTCACCCCCAGAGTCCTCCTGTGAGGATGTGGCTGTATCTGGCTGCCCTGCTGGGGCTGTACTTCCTCTGCCGATGGTACCGGGAGCGGCAGAGCGTCGAGGGCCTCCCGGAGAAATACGTCCTGATCACCGGCTGCGACTCCGGCTTCGGGAACCTGCTGGCCAAGCAGCTGGACGTGCGGGGCCTGCGGGTGCTGGCGGCTTGTCTCACCCAGCAGGGCGCGGAGCAGCTGAGGAAGGCGACGTCGCAGCGGCTGCAAACGGTGATCCTGGACGTCACCCGGACGGACAGCATCGCCGCGGCCACCGCCTGGGTGAAGGAACAAGTGGGGGACAAAGGTGCGGGGCCCGGGTCTGGCTGTGCCCATCCCTCGCCCGCCCCGGGTCACGCTCCTTGCCAGACACTCATCACAGGCATATGGGTGCTGATGGTCCTATTAGCATGCAGCACAGTCACACCCAGTTCTCCCATGGGTGTCACCCGGGCTGTAGAGCAGGTTGGGGAGCTGTGACTGAAGGTTTTTTTTTTGGGGGGGGGGGGTCTTGCTATCCTCAGGCCCCCCAGCAGGGGCCATCCTCCCCTTGGGCATAGCCTGCTGGAATCTGCCCGCTGAGGGGGCAAGGGACAGCGTGACTCTATTCCTATTGGCCGTTCACAGCCCAGAGCATAGGCAGGAGGTGAGAACTTTCCTGGGGTGTCCTCCGTCCCTCCCCTAATGGCTGTGGGGGTGCGAGGCAGATCCGGGGAGAAGGAACGTCCCGTCCTCCCAGCAGGGTGGAGATTTGAGAGAGAGCAGTGGGTTGTGGGAGAGGAGCGGAGATTTCTGGGGGAGGGACGGGAGAGGGAACAGCGCCCCCCAGTCACACACCCCTTTTCCTCCGCCCAGGGCTCTGGGGCCTGGTGAACAATGCGGGAATTGCTATCCCCGCGGCCCCCAACGAGTGGCTGACCAAGGATGACTTTGTCAAGGTGCTGGACGTGAACCTGATCGGCCCTATCGAGGTGACCCTCAGCGTCCTGCCCCTGGTGAAGCGAGCCAGGGGCCGGGTCGTCAACGTGGCCAGTATAATGGGCCGATTGTCCTTCTTCGGAGGGGGCTACTGCCCTTCTAAGTACGGCGTGGAGGCCTTCTCCGACAGCCTCCGGTGAGTGACCAGTGATAGGGCGCCCTTTTCAGCTGCGCTTTCTGCCCCGTGCAACCCCCGCCACCACCACCACCCGTGCACTGACCCATGGTGCAAGTGCCAAATGGTGAATACACGCCCGGACGTACTTGCTGCAACGTGCAAATAGCCCGGTATTTCTGCACACGATGCACCTGGATCTTTGTCTCCCTCTATTGGTTGGGCCCACGGGACTCCTGCTCGGGGATGGCCACGGGGATTGAATCTGTCACCTTTGGCCCTTAAAAACATGCGACCGACTCGTGAACCTCTCATCAACCACTAGCGAGAAGGTGCTCTGGCATCGAAGGGGTTACTGGATTCCTGCCTGGCCCCCGGTTGATCTGTGAGGATAGAGAAGGAAAGGGGAAACCGGGGCAAAGTTTGTGACTGTAGCGAAGGGTGTTTCTCCGTCCTGCCGGCTGGCTCGGGGTGGAAAGGCCTGGAGGTGGCTGTTACCCGGTAGTTAAGAGTTCATTCCTTCCGGAGCGTTCGCTTTGGCAACCGTGCGCGTCCTCAGGGAAGGGATGTTGTCAAGCGACTCTCCAGGTGTAGCTGCTCCGTGTCTTGCTGCTCTGCAAGGCAGAGTGTGACCCGCCAGCAAGCGTGCGAGGGACATTGCTGCCGGCCAACTGGGGCGCTGCAACTCCAACCCTCGCTGTGGAGACGGGCTCTTCACTGAGACTTGATTTCTCCTTGCGTCAGCTCAGAGACTCCTCCGGATGCAGCCCCGCGCTGCTGGGCTTCGTCTACACGGGAGAGTTGCTTAAAGCGAATCAGGTTTTCAACCAAGCGAGTTCAATTGCTACAGATGCTGTGATTCCAGCCGGTTTAAACTCGGCCGCCCTCGGCTGCCCTTATCCTGAGAGCAGGTTCCCCGGCTGGGGCTGGCTGAACGAGACGGGTTCGAAGTCACACCCGAGGTTAGTCTGCCGCGACTTTCCCGTGTGCTCCCAGCCCCGCCCGTGTGCTGTGTGTGCAATTTACAAACCAGCGTCTGAAAGGCCCAGGCTAAGTACGAAATGGATCCCTGCATCCACCCACCCACAGCCCCAGCAGGATCGGGGCCGCAGCATAGGAGAGGAATTCTCCTTTCTTCCCAGCAGCTGTGCCGTCCTTCCCCACCCCATCTGCACCAGCAAAGATGTGCCAGCAGAGCTGTATTGGAAAACGCTGCTAGCGTCGACTCTGTTCATGCCGGTGTAGCTTATGCCAGCCAGTGAAACGAGCCACGTTGGCAAAAGCACATCGATGCTGGTATCACTGCGTCTACACTAGGGGAAATCACCCAACTCCCTGACGGCGCTATCCTGGCAAAAGGGTCTGGTTTAAAGCTGGCCTGGCTCCCAGGAAGGTCTAGCTGCCAGACAGCATGTGGGACGCTCTGTCGGTCGTTTCACATGCCCCTTCAGAAGAGCTCCGCGTAAGCTCGAAGGCTTTTCTCTCGCACGACGGGAGTTGGGCCAATGAAAGAGATGACCTCCCCTGCCATGTCTCTCTCCTATCCTGGGACGGCCCGAGGACTGCCCATTGCCGGCTCTGTAAGTCACTGAAACGTCCAGGGCCAGAGCCTCGGATGGAGGAACTCAGGAAAGCGTTAGGTTGAGGGGCGCTCTGCCGATTGACCCCAGCTGAGGATTGGCCCTGAGGCCTTATAAAACCCCGAAGCGGGACGTCTTTCGCTCTCTGGTCCAGTTCACGGGGTCCAGTCTCCCTAGCAGAGGCGCAGTTATACTGGTCACAAAGAATAGCTGTTCCCATATGGGACGGGGCTCGGGTGACTAATCCCCCCATGGAGGTATTCTGCAATAACTACTGCGCTTTTAATGCAATCCAAATTAACTTTCAAGTGTAGACAAACCCGAAAGCCCCTTGATTCCAGTATCACTGTGTCCGCACAGGTTGTAGAAGCCACCAAGCCTGGCCACATACAAGACTTACGTGTAGACTGGAGCTAGTTCAAGGCATGTTTCGGATCTCACCTCTTTGGGAACCAGCCCAGCCCCCAGGAAGGTGCTGTTCCCACACGGGTTAATCCTGCTTGTCCCGTTTCAGGCGTGAGATGCTGCCTTTCGGGGTGAAGGTGTGTGTGATCGAGCCGGGCTACTTCAGCACCACAATTACCAACCCTCAGATCATTATCGAGAACTTCACTCGCCTCTGGGAGCGGCTCCCCGAGGAAACCAAAGCGAGTTACGGGGAGAGTTACTTAAACGCTTGTGAGTACGTTGCCCCATTCCCTTCCCCACCAGCCGGCAGCTACCGCGCACCCTTCTCTCGTCCCCGGCCCTGCACTGCCGCAGAGCGGCCTTCGAGTCGGCGGACACGGGACGGCTACAGGGGCCGATTCTCAGCTGCCGTGCATTGTGACTGAGTGGCATTGCACACACACTTTGCACTAGTGCAAATGATGCCACGCTATGCACGGCATTGGGAGGTCAGACTCCTCGTTCCCGCTTAGGCCTTGTCTAGCCAGGAAATCAGGTGTTTTTCTTTTCAATCAGCTGGCTGAACCGGATTGAAACCCCCCTTCTTAAATGTGGCCACAATTTAATGCACCGTTCAGAGAGGTTGGGCCGTGCTTGCGTATGGCCCGAGATCAGGTGTGTCTTTCGCACACACGGTCCCTGAACGCTGCTGACCCTTGCACGGGAGCAGAACTCCCACGCTGATCTCCTGAGAGTAATAACCCGCTCACCCCCTGCTGCTCCACCGGTGAATCGGGGGCAACTGCTGCTTCTCTCTTGGGGGATTTTGCTTTTCTGCTCTTGTCAGTGCAGCAGAGCTCAGCCCCGAGCCGCTGATCAACCAAACCCCCCTTCAGGTGGAGAGGTGTGGATGGAGGGGGGAGTGTCCGAAAGCCGGGTGCAGAGACGGTGCCTGGCTCTGGACAGTGACTACGGACAGATGGCCCCTCCGCGTTCAGATCCGTGTGCCGGCGTCAGCGACAGAAATGCTCCCGCGGCTTTTCACCCCTGCTCATACCCAGGGAGCACTGGCTGGATCCCTGCGTCTCGTTGGCTGGATTCATCCCTAAGCCCCTGAGACCTGCCACGGGCGCAGACCTCAGTACGAATGAGCCCTGGGGGTCTCCGATTGCGCATTCAGTGCCTGAAAACGTAGCTGCGTGCGTCTTTCCTTGGGTGATGCAAGGGGCCCAATCCGGTGCGATACTGCGGGCCAGATTTACAAAGGTATTTAGGCGCCTAACGCTGCAGGTACGACTCTAGTGGGACAATCATGGGTGCCCAGGTGACTTAGGCACCGAATTCACCGAGGTGCTTTTGAAAATTCCACGCGGCGCTGCCCTGCCTCCATAGGCGTCTGCCGGCTCTTTGCAAATCTGGCCCGCGGTCTCGCCCGGGATCTGGCCCCTTGTATCTCCCGCTCAGCTGGTGGGATCAGGCCTGACATGGGGAACGGTGGCACAGAGCGACAGGCCTAGGCTCACCCCGGCTGCGTGGGGCAGAGCAGAGATTGAACCTGGGTCTCCAGCAGCCCAGGTGAGTCCCTAACCACTAGGCCGTCCTGCCACTGCCGTTTCGCAGCCTGTGCTCACAATCCGTCCTTCCCCTTTGACCACTCGGCCAACCCGTTCAGTCCGGGACCTGACTCTCTGTTTTGGCCTGTGCAGTTATCCGTGCCACCCACGATATGCAGAAATCCTGCAACTCCGACCTGTCTGTCGTCACCCGTTGTATGGGGCACGCGCTGACGGCTCGCCACCCCCGCACCCGCTACTCTGCCGGCTGGGACGCCAAGCTGGTCTTCCTCCCGCTGAGTTACCTGCCCACCTGGTTCGCCGACTTCGTGCTGACGTGGTCCTACCCGGTACCGGCCCAAAAAGTGTAGGAGGAAGATGCGGCGTTAGAATGTCGGCAGGGGGCAGCGACCGGAGGAGCGTCGCTAACACACGGGTTCCGAATTCCTGGCGGGGGTGAGACCTCCTGTCCCGTGGCGCCCAGCTGAGAGTATGCAAATCAGTTCTTAATTACAAATGTTGAATCAAAGCAGAGCTCCTTGGAGTTTGCTTCACCGGTGCAACCTCTTCTCCGTGTCTTGGGATGGAATGTGGTTTCCTAACCAACCCCGGCACAACACCCCCTCTCCCTTTAACCCACGCCCCGGACACAGACCACCCCCTCCTTGTGTCCGGGACCCGCCCCTCCTTGGTATTCAGCTCTGTTTCCTATCTGCCTGTCCCCAAATCTCCATGATCTGTGTCCTGGGTCTCTCGCACCCCAGCGACCCCAGCAGGGTAACCCAGCCCATCTGGAGGGGAGGCAGCAGTCTGAAACTCCACCATATGAGAGCCTCTGATGAAACCAACCCACTGCATGCTGGGCCTCTTCTCGGGTCCAGGGCCAGACCAGTTTGGCCGCCGGATGGATCCCCTGCTGGGAGTTGCAGGCAAGGCCGGGAGCGAATCGCTAGTCAGCCCGGAACAGATCCTGCCGGCCGGCGTCACCGAGAATGACTTACCCCACAGATTCCTTGCTAAGCAGTTCCTCAACTCCCGTGTGGGAGACGTCCCTGTCCGTTGGTGCATCCCCATCCCCTGTGTCGGGAGACCCAGTTGCATCATGTCTAGCTTAAGCAAACAGCCTGTCTAAATCCAGAGACCCAAGAACTCACAGCCAGCCAGCATCTGTCTCTGGAAGGCAAATCCAAGGTGTTCCTGATTGCTTAGCCCTAGGTAGTCCCCACTGCTGCTTATTATCGGACCAGGATCAAGACCCCGGGGTCCTGGGCGCTGCCCAGACGCTGAGTCACACCCTGCCCCGGAGAGCTGACCTGCTAAGCAGAGCAGACAAAGCATGGGAGAAATGAGCTATTGTCCCCATTTTACAGATGGGAAACTGAGGCACCTGGGTTCAGTGGCTGAAATCCAGCTGTCACTGACCTTTGTGGGAAAGCACTGGACTCTTTGCTTGTGACAGCTTCTCGCACAAGCTCTTTAGACACCACAAGCCTGGGCTTTTTCTTTTCAAAAGGAGTCGGAGACTGCCTGGTGTTTGGGAAGCTGCAGGGCGGGGTCTATTCCGTGTTAAAGGACTATTGGAGACAATACACAGCAGGGAGGATAGGATCAGAGGGGTCAGGGCAGATAAGAACATAAGAACGGCCGTACTGGGTCAGACCAAAGTATCCAGCCCAGTGTTCTGTCTGCCGACAGTGGCCAATGTCAGGTGCCCCAGAGGGAGTGAACCTAACAGGTAGTGATCAAGTGATCTCTCTCCTGCCATCCATCTCCACCCTCTGACAGACAGAGGCTAGGGACACCATTCCTTACCCGTCCTGGCTACTAGCCATTAATGGACTTAACCTCCATGAATTTATCTAGCTCTCTTTTAAACCCTGTTATGGTCCTAGCCTTCACAACCTCCTCAGGCAAGGAGTTCCACAGGTTGACTGTGCGCTGCGTGAAGAAGAACTTCCTTTTATTTGTTTTAAACCTGCTGCCCATTAATTTCATTTGGTGGCCCCTAGTTCTTATATTATGGGAACAAGTAAATAACTTTTCCTTATTCACTTTCTCCACACCACTCATGATTTTATATACATCTCTATCATATCCCCCCTTTTCCAAGCTGAAAAGTCCTAGCCTCTTTAATCTCTCCTCATATGGGACCCGTTCCAAACCCCTAATCATTTTAGTTGCCCTTTTCTGAACTTTTTCTAATGCCAGTATAGCTTTTTTGAGATGAGGAGACCACATCTGTACGTGGTAGTCAAGATGTGGGCGTACCATGGATTTATATAAGGGCAATCAGATATTCTCCGTCTTATTCTCGATCCCTTTTTTAATGATCCCTAACATCCTGTTTGCTTTTTTGACCGTCTCTGCACACTGCGTGGACATCTTCAGAGAACTATCCACGATGACTCCAATATCTCGTTCCTGATCAGTCGTAGCTAAATTAGCCCCCATCGTATTGTATGTATAGTTGGGGTTATTTTTTCCAATGTGCATTACTTTACATTTATCCACATTAAATTTCATTTGCCATTTTGTTGCCCAATCACTTTGCCACCTCACTTTTCACCCCTTTCTCCAGATCATTTATGAACGAGTTGAATAAGATTCGTCCTAGGACTGACCCTTGGGGAACACCACTAGTTACCCATTTCCATTCTGAGAATTTACCATTTATTCCTACCCTTTGTTCCCGGTCTTTTAACTAGTTCTCCATCCATGAAAGGATCTTCCCTCTTATCCCAGGACAACTTAATTTACGTAAGAGCCTTCGGTGAGGGACCTTGTCAAAGGCTTTCTGGAAATCTAAGTACACTATGTCCACTGGATCCCCCTTGTCCACATGTTTGTTGACCCCTTCAAATAACTCTAATAGATTAGTAAGACACGATTTCCCTTTACAGAAACCATGTTGACTTTTGCCCAGTGAGTTATGTTTTTCTATGTGTCTGACAATTTTATTCTTTACTATTGTTTCAACTAATTTGCCCAGTACCGACGTTAGACTTACTGGTCTGTAATTGCCGGGATCACCTCTAGAGCCCTTTTTAAATATTGGTGTTACATTAGCTATCTTCCAGTCGTTGGGTACAGAAGCCGATTTAAAGGATATCCTAATTAATAGTTCCGGAATTTCACATTTGAGTTCTTTCAGAACTCTTGGGTGAATATTATCTGGTCCCGGTGACTTGTTACTGTTAAGTTTATCAATTAATTCCAAAATCTCCTCTAGTGACACTTCAATCTGTGACAATTCCTCAGATTTGTCACCTACTAAGGACGGCTCAGGTTTGGGAATCTTCCTAACATCCTCAGCCGTGAAGACTGAAGCAAAGAATTCATTTAGTTTCTCCGCAATGACTTTATCGTCTTTAAGCGCTCCTTTTGTATCTCAATCATCAAGGGGCCCCACTGGTTGTTTAGCAGGCTTCCTGCTTCTGATGTACTTAAAAACATTTTGTTGTTACCTTTGGAGTTTTTGGCTAGCCGTTCTTCAAACTCCTTTTTGGCTTTTCTTATTCCATTTTTACACTTAATTTAGCAGTGTTTATGCTCCTTTCTATTTACCGCACTAGGATTTGACTTCCGCTTTTTAAAAGATGCCTTTTTATCTCTCGCTGCTTCTTTCACATGGTTGTTAAGCCACGGTGGCTCTTTTTTAGTTCTTTTACTGTGTTTCTTAATTTGGGGGATACATTGACGTTGGGCCTCTATTATGGTGTCTTTAAAAAGCGCCCATGCAGCTTGCAGGGATTTCACTTTAGTCACTGTACTTTTTAACTTCTGTTTAACTAACCCCCTCATTTTTGCATAGTTCCCCCTTTCTGAAATTAAATGCCACAGTGTTGGGCTGTTGAGATGTTCTTCCCACCACAGGGATGTTGAACGCTATTGTATTATGGTCACTATTTCCAAGCGGTCCTGTTATAGTCACCTCTTGGACCAGCTCCTGCGCCCCACTCAGGACTAAATCGAGAGTTGCTTCTCCCCTTGTGGGTTCCCGTACCAGCTGCTCCGAGAAGCAGTCATTTAAAGTATCGAGACATTTTATCTCTGCATTTCGTCCTGAGGTGACATGTTCCCAGTCAATATGGGGATAAGTGAAACCCCCCACTATTATCGAGTTCTTAATTTTGATAGCCTCTCTAATCTCCCTTAGCATTTCATCATCACTATCCCTGTCCTGGTCAGGTGGTCGATAATAGATCCCTACTGTTATATTCTTATTAGAGCATAAAATTTCTATCCATAGAGATTCTGTGGAACATGTGGATTCATTTAAGATTTTTACTTCATTTGATTCAACATTTTCTTTCACATATAGTGCCACTCTTCCCCCACCCCCGCACGACCTGTTCTGTCCTTCCGATATATTTTGTACCCTGGAATGATTGTGTCCCATGGATTGTCCCCACTCCACCAGGTTTCTGTGATGCCTGTTATATCACGAGGCACTCTAGTTCACTCATCTTATTATTTAAACTTCTAGCATTTGTGTACAAGCACTTTAAAAACTTGTCCCTGTTTATTTGTCTTCCCTTTTCTGTTGTGTCAGATTCTTTTTTATGTGAATGTTTCTCGTCTGATCTGGCCCCTACTTTATCCTCTTCCATCCTCTGCTCCTGACTAAAACCTAGAGAATCTCCATCAATAGACTCTCCTCTAAGAGAAGTCTCTGTCCGAGCCACGTGCTTCTCTGCAGCAGTCAACTTTCCCCCGTCTCTTAGTTTAAAAACTGCTCTACAACCTTTTGAATGTTTAGTGCCAGCAGTCTGGATCCACTTTGGTTTAGGTGGGGCCCATCTCTCCTCTATAGGCTCCCCCCGTCCCCAAAGTTTCCCCAGTTCCTAATAAATCTAAACCCCTCCTCTCTACACCATCGTCTCAACCACGCATTGAGACTCTGACCTCTGCCTGCCTACCTGGCCCTGCGCGCGGAACTGGGAGCATTTCTAGGAATGCCACCATAGAGATCCTGGATTTCAGTCTCTTCCCTAGCAGCCTAAATTTGGCCTCCTGGACGTCTCTCCTACCCTTCCCTATGTCATTGGTACCTACATGTACCACGACCACCGGCTCCTCCCCAACACTACACATAAGTCTGTCCAGATGCCTCGAGAGATCCGCAACCTTCGCACCAGGCAGGCAAATGACGATGGCATTGGTTGCATGATTGCATTGGTTGAACAGGTTTGTGTCCCAGCCCAGCATTGTTTGTAATTCCAAGCGTCCTAACAATACAGGGATAGCGCCGTTGATTAGGAACCCAATGTGTCAAGAGAATATATGAACAAAGTCAATAAACACAAACGCACAGTTCCGCCTCTGCTTAATTCCCAGGGACACGCGCCGGGCAAACTGGCTCCACACCATCCCCTCAACACCCCCAACCGCTTCCAGAGCTAGGGACTTTTGTGCGTCCCCAACCCCACCCCCACCCCGTCACTGTAGCACCTGAGTGCCGCACAGTCATTAACAGACTTCGCCTCACACACGCACCCCCGGGAGGGACAGAAGTACTGTCCCCTTCCCAGAGAAGGGAAACTGAGGCACGAGGAGCTCAGATGCCGTGGCCAAGGCCACACAAGGGTCTCTGGCAGAGCTGGGAACGGCACCTTCTCCCGAGTAACCACCCAGAGCCTTAACTTCATGCTGCCTCCAATAGAAGCCAGTTGCAGAAACTTCCCTCCAGTGCCAGACGGGGCGGGGGAATCCACCTGCAATTGGTGGGGAGTGACTGGTCCCTCCATCCCAACCAGCCACCGAGGATCTAGAGCGACAGTGGAGTGGGGACAGCTGCCTCCCCTGGTCACCTGGGCCAGGGCTTAACCAGATGGGCAGAAAGTTTGTCCTAACTTGAGGGGAGTGTTCACCCCGTAGGGGCCAGGAGAGGGTTCGTGTGGGCCCAAGAGGCCAATTAACCGGCCTGCTTGCACATGGAGGCCTAATTAACGAGCCAGCCCAGCTGGACAGGGCTGGAGGGAGGTTCCTAGGACAGGACTGGAAAAGCTCAGTTGGGGGAGACAAGGCAGCCCTGAGGGGTCCCCGTTCCAGGTGCTGGCAAACCTGGGGGTGCTCTTATGAAGGTTCCAGCCTTGCCCCGCAGAGCTCCCGCTCTTTTACAGTGGGGATCATTTGGGGTTTTCCAAATGGAAATCAGGCTGTTTAAACCCGAGGAAAACTTCTCCCCCACCCACCTCCTCCTGAAGCGAGAGGAAACCCCGCATCTCCACACGCACAGCGAGCCGACAGCTCCGGAAACCGCCAGTTGGATTTGGAAACCTGGCCATGTTGGGGCCTGATCCCGCCAGCTGAGTGGCTGTTAGCAGCTCTTGGGGCCAGACTGTCTAACATACACAGAGAGGCCAGCGTCACGGCCCCGTTCATGTCCAGCTTTCTCGTGTCGCCCCCGTGGCACGGCCCAGCTCGGCTCGGCTCGGAGCGTTCTCCATGCTCGCAGTGCATTCACCAGATGGAGCAGCAGCATCTCCGTTGACTTTCCCCAACCCCTGCCCTCCCTCAAATCGGTTGTCCACGTTTCGGAAAGGGGCGGTGAACGAACTGGAGAGAGAGAGCAGATCAGAGCCAGGAAAATGATCCGGGGGCTTGGTGGGGAGGGGGGAAATGCTGGAGCCTGGTGCAGCGTGATCTGTTCAGCTCTAGACACACGGTGGACAGCTGAGTTGATGATGGGGTACAAAGACCTTCCTGGGGAGAAAATACCAGGTACAAGAGGGCGCTTTCATCTAGCAGAGAAAGGTAGAACAAGACCCATCGATGACTAGATTCCAAGGCCAGATAATCTGTCTGACCGCCTGCATAACAGCCCAGGTCAGAGAACTTCCCCGAAGTAATTCCTAGAGCAGATCTTAGATTTCAAAATTGCCAGCGATGGAGAAATCCCCCACGACCCTTGGTAAGTTGTTCCACTGTTAAAAATTCACCCCTTACTTCCAGTCTGAATGCGGCTAGTTTCGGAGTCCAGCCATTGGATCGAGTTAGAGTTTTCTCTGCGAGAGTGAGGAGCCCGCTGTTAAATCTTTGTTCCCCGGACGGACTGACCAAGTCACCCACTTAACCTTCACTTTGTTAAGCCACATGGTCGGTAGCAAAAATCCCCAACCACCGGAGACGGGACGGTGGCTGGGGCGGGCGCTGAGTTACGACAGAGAATTCTTCCCCAGGGCTCTGGTTGATGGGTCTTGGCCACATGCTCAGGGTCTAAGTGATCGGCAGATTTGGGGTCGGGAAGGAATTTCCCCCCGGGTCTGATTGGCAGAGACCCTGGGGGGGGGTTCGCCTTCCTCTGCAGCATGGGGGGATCATTGCAGGTTTAACTAATGTAAATGGTGGAGTCGGGGCACCGGAACGGGGAGACCAGGGGGCCATGGCCCCATCACTTTTTACCAGCCGTAAGGGCGAGCGATAGGCGGGAGGGAGCAGGGCAAGTGGGGGATGGGACCTCGGGGGAAGAGGTGGTGCAGGGGTGGGGCCTTGGTGGGGCGGGGCAGAGTGGGGGCGGGGCCTCTGGGAAGAGGCGGTGTGGGGGCGGGGCCTCTGGGAAGAGGTGGTGCGGGGGTAGGGCCTTGGTGGGGCTGGGCAGAGTGGGGGCGGGGCCTCTGGGAAGAGGCGGTGTGGGGGGCGGGGCCTCGGGGGAAGAGGTGGTACAGGGATAGGGCCTCGGTGGGGCGGGACAGCGTGGGGGCGGGGCCTCAGGGGAAGGGGCAGCCGGTGGCCCACCCACTTCTGGGGCGCTACCACTGCTCTATCGGAAAAGCTGACCTCTCAAGTGGGAGTTGTACAGGGAAGAAGGAAGAAAGAGACGTACCCAGAAAGCTGGTGGGATTTGCAAGCAGAGACTCGCCCCCAGCCCCAAACCAAGAGGGAACGAATCCTAATGCTGGAAGGAAGCGTTAAGTGGCGCCCCGGCGCGTTGGCCTGTCCTGGCTTGACAGATTTCTGAAGGCCGACATATGTATCGGAGCTGGTACGGACCCCAGCCCTGTTCTCTTTTGGACTGGAAAAGCTGACGTTCCCAGAACGTTTTTGCAACAATTTATTGGCTCTGCGAATAAACAAAAAAGGCCAGAGAGGCCTCTACTACCCCCAGGCCCTAGCCTGAAACCAGTGATTTTACTAGAGGTCAATGCAATTAGATTGATTGTTTCGTGTATCGTGGTAGGACCTGGAGGCCCTCACCAAGATCAGGGTCCCGTTGTGCTGGCTGATGCACAAATGCAGGTGAGAGACAGTCCCTGCCCCAAAGAGCTCACAGGTTAAACCCGGGAAGATGTACTGCCTGCATTCTAGAGATGGGGAAACTGAGGCACGGCAAATGATTCGCGCAGTGAGTCTGTGGCAAAGTCAGGAATGGCACCCAGCTCCCCTGAATCCCGCCGCAGGGCCGTAACCTCCTGACCAGCCTGGACCTCTCCTGTGCCTCCCTTCGATTCGTACACCCGGGGCCCCTTCGGCACGGTTCTCCCCGCTGGTGAAGCCCCTGGCATTCCAGTGAAGTAGGAAATGAGTAGGACCCAGCAGAAGCTGGTCTGCGAAGGCAGCAGACCCGCCCCCCCCCCCCCCCCGCAGCAGACCTCCCCCCCCCCCCCCCCCCCCCCGCCCTACCTGGCTCTTTTCATTAACCGGAGTATGACACCTGATCAGTCCCACCCGCTGGCTTTAAAACAAGCAATACGCTGCGCCCCAGAAGCTAGTAAGTTACATGGCGAGATGCTGCCGTCTCAACCGTAATATCTCCCCCGGGTGGCTTCACCGCCGATGCCCCCTAGATGCCCTGGGCCGGTTTGGGCTGCCGGAGAGTCAGCAGGAAGTCTTGGCACCAGGCTGGCAAGTAGGAGAGCGGGAGGTAATACAGCTTAGCGTCCCAGCCCCCCGAGTAGCGAGTGTGGGGGTGGCGGGCTGTCAGCGCGTGCTCCATGCAGTCGGTGACCAGGAAGAGGTTGGGGCTGGCCGTGGATAAGAGCTGGAGGAATTGCTCATAATCTGCGTGTGGAAATACAAACGAGGCCGAAGTCAGGCCCGGGGCGGGGTAGACTGACGAGCGGGGAGCGTGCGAGTCCCCCCAGCTTCGGAGTGGCTGCAGAGCCTGAAATCAGCCCTTCCTGCTTCGAAACCGGAGCCCAACGTAGGGGAAACGGTCCGGAGCTTCTAGGGCGGCCGTGGTTTGAGCCACCGGAAAGCGTGTGCATGTACACGCCCACCGTCAAAGCAGGAATAGATCCCGGGACTCAGGAGCTATGGGGCACCACCGGATTGCTACCGGATCAGCGCGGGATCTTGCGAGGATGAGCCTGGCCCTGGGAAACGGGACTGCAGCCCTTCATCCGCCCCTGGCCGCGTATTCAAAGCCGTTGGGGCCGTTGGGCCCCATGGAGGCTTCGGAGAAGAGCCCCACGGGCTTTGGAATGGAAAGGTCCAGCCCCACCCGCAGCGCTGCAGGCCCCAAGTGGCTGCGCACCAGCGGGGCTCAGTTTATTCCCGGCTCATCCGGCTACAATCCCCCCAGGAGGATCCAGCCCCCGCCCCGGTCACCCCGTTGGACTCACAGGTGTCGAAGTAGCGCTGCCCGTACGACTCTTTGATCTCGGCGGGGACCTGGCCCCACACCTCCTGCAGCATGTCTTTAATGATCTGGGTATTTAAGATCTGCGTCCCGAAGGCACCCGGCTCTATGATGCACACCTTGACCCCGAAAGGAAGGAGCTCCCGCCTGGAATGGAACGACGACATGACTACGGAAGCCCCCGCCGAGGCACAGGACCCCCCCAAGGAGTTGGTAAGGCTGGATGCAAAGGGAGTGATGGAAGGTGTCTGGGGGGCAGAGACGGGGGAGTGTCTGGTTATGGGGGCAGTTTGGAGACCAGTAGGGGTTGCTCTAGGTAGGCAGAGCTTTGCCGACCTTCCCGGAGCACCGAGGTTCTTGGGCCAAACCCATCCCCGGTCAGGACACGACGGCGGACGCGGTTAGCAATGGCTCTCACCGGAGGCTGTCGGAGAACGCCTCCACCCCGTACTTGGCCGGGCAGTAGCCCCCTCCAATCATGGCCAGCCGGCCCATCGTGCTGGCCACGTTGACGACCCGGCCCCTGGCTCGCTTCACCAGGGGCAGGACGCTGAGGGTCACCTCGATGAGGCCGATCAGGTTCACGTTCAGCACCTTGACGAAGTCGTCCTTGGTCAGCCACTCGTTGGGGGCCGTGGGGATGCCGATCCCCGCGTTGTTCACCAGGCCCCAGAGCCCTGGTCAGAGGAGACAGAAAGGTTGGGGGGTGGCACATCTCCCAGTCCCCTCCCGGCCCAGGTGCTCAGAGAATCAGGCCCTATCTCCCTTCCTGCCCTCTCCCGGGGGCCCCTGCTACAGAGCCCCAGGGCTGCTCCGGTCGCTGGTCTCCCAGGCCAGGCCGACGTGACCTGCTTCTCAGTCCCAGCATGAGAGCACGGCCACCTGTCTCGCTGTGATACTGGGGGGGGGGGGGGCAGCAAACCTGGGACACATGGGGCTGCCCCCCCCGCCCCAGCTGAGCAGAACACAAGCTCTGAAAGCCCATCTGGCCTGTCGCTGTGGCCAGACCTGCCCGTCTCCCCAGAGGAGTTTGGGGGGGTGGGGGACGGGCACGGGAAATTCCCCACCCAGCTCTGGCGGGAAATACCCGCCCCCATGAGGCTGCACTTTGCCAACACGACCATCGTCTTTGTGCCCGCCACTGCCCCCACCCCCGGCCCCTCTGCAGCCTCGGGCGAAGGATGGGCAGGACATTAATGCAGGTTCCTGAGACCTCAGGCCGAGGGGGCAGGAGACGGACCCAGCCCCAGCCCCGTGCAATAACCACCAGCATCTCGTCCAAGCCGCACCTTTGTCCCCCACTTGTTCCTTCACCCAGGCGGTGGCCGCGGCGATGCTGTCGGTCCGGGTGACGTCCAGGATCACCGTTTGCAGCCGCTGCGACGTCGCCTTCCTCAGCTGCTCCGCGCCCTGCTGGGTGAGACAAGCCGCCAGCACCCGCAGGCCCCGCACGTCCAGCTGCTTGGCCAGCAGGTTCCCGAAGCCGGAGTCGCAGCCGGTGATCAGGACGTATTTCTCTCGGAGGTTCTCCACAGTCTGCCGCTCCCGGTACCATCGGCGGAGGAAGTACAGCCCCAGCAGGGCGGCCAGGTACAGCCACATCCTCACAGGCGGACGGACTCTGGCTGCAGACAAAATAATCCGAGGGCCACTGGGGGACGGCTTGTTTGACCTTCGATGGAGGAAAACAGCCCGAGCTGTCAACGTGACCCTGCGGAGAGACAGCGCCAACCAGTCACCGTTCGTTGGGGGTTCTCAGCCGCAAAGACCCCGTTAGAAATCTGAACTATTTATTTAAGATACGGGGAGGAAAAAAGGGGATGAATCAATGTAAGCCTTTGAAATGCAACGGGCTAAGCCAGGCTTTCTTTCAACCCTCTCCCTTTAGCAATAGAGAAACCCCGTCCGACGGTATTTTTAGATGGCATTAAAGATGCTACCGCCTGTCCTTTGGGTGGGGGGGGGGTTGAGATGGGGGGCAGCTGCTGGGGTTGTTAATGTTCAAACCCATTTCCTGGAGGGCCGAACCAGACAGACACACCCGAAAGGGGGAGAGAAAAGCATAGTGAGAGACGCCTCGTAGCCTGGCGGCTGGAGAAAGGCCCGGTCTGATCGGTCGCTTGGAGACCCGGCCCGCTCGTGCCAGCCTGGGGCCGCTAAGGGCCTGGCTTTGAACTGCCCCTCTGGTCCAGTGCTGGAAAATACGCCAGCGAAACCCGCCGCGGGTTCGGCAACAGGAAAGTGACAGGAAGAAAATGGCACCAAAGAGGGCAAGGGAAAAAACTCCCCCGGGAAGGGGTGACAGCGGGAACCTGAGTCTCGCTCCCAGCGACTGTCCAGGATCCAGGAGGGGGTTGTTGAAAAGCCAACAGGAGGAGGAAAGATTACCTGCTGCAAGCAAGGGCCCCGCGTGCCTTGGATTCCAGCTCCCGCTCTGCTCTGGGGAACTGGCACTTTGGAAATCGGACAGGAAGAGCCTGGCGATTGGTGAAGGACAAACACCTCCCCTGGGGGTGCAGGGGGCCCGGGCAGGAGGCTGGGGCCCGGCTGGAGGCAGGGAGCGCATGCAAAGTGGAGTGTCTAGGGGGCAAAGTCCTGCCTGTGATTTAAAGGGACTGGTTCTAGCCTGTGTGGGAAGCGGTGCTGCATTTCTTGGCTGGAACTACCAGCTCCGAACCCGCCGGCCGCCCCAGGGCCCCAGTGGTGGGGCCGGGCGGCCTGAGTGGGACCGGCTGGCAATCAATGGTATTTCTTGGGCTGGCGCTGGCCTCGTTACTGTGTGGCAGAGCCCTGGGAGTCACCCAGGAAAGATCCCACCAGGACCCGACACAGGAGCCCCCCAATTCTGATATCCTTGTGCGGGCTGCTTCCTCCAGGCCACGGAGAGGGGACCCAAATGGGTGGGGGGGGGGGGGGGCCTGGAAACAAACGGGTAAGGGCCCTGCCCTAGATTTCGGCCCTGCTGACGGTACAGGATCAGCCCTGCTGGAGCAGAGCGGGGCCAGGGGCTGGGACGGAGTCCCGACTGAAGGGACCTACGCCAGGGCCGCCCCTAGGAATCCCACTGGCAGCTCCGGGACCGTTTCCTCCTGACCCCCAGAGTCAGAGGCTGGTGCCCTGAAGCAGGAGTGACGTTAGCCCAGCCACAGCTCCTCGGCCTGCAGCAGCCGCCCCCCCCCCCTCAGCCAGTTCTGTGGGGCTGGGGCGTGTGGGCTGCATGAGGGGTCAGGCTCAGCACCGGACCCTGCTCGGGGAGCAAACGAACCCCCTCCCCCACGCTGGGACTGCAGCCCCTGCTATCTGCAGGGAAATCATTAACCCTCCTGCACTCTAGCAAATCTCGCTTTCCTGGCTCCGGGGGCAAGGCCCAGCGCCCTGCCTTGTCCGAGGCCTGCCAGGGTCAGGGGCAGAGCCCAACGACCTGTGGGTCAGGCAGACAGAGCGCATTCACCGCCCCTCCCACGCTGCAGCAAGGCGGGCACCCGGGGAGAAATTGCTGGCTGGAGAGAAGCAGGCTGCCTCAGCGTGAAAGTCCCCTCTGCTGCCCGCTTCACAAAGACCAAGGGTAGGGACCACCCAGATAGTCACAGCTCTACGGGCTAGTCTGGGTTATCACTTTTATTCCAGTTCCAGTTCAGGTTCTGATTACCCTATCGAGCCCTGCGCCCAAGTTACAAATACAGCCGTCCGGTACTCCCCTCCTCCGGGATATCTCCGAGTCCGATGGCTGCCTGGCCCTCAGGAACGGGGCCGTTCCTGCCAGAGTTTTCCCGTCAGGAATTCATTTTACCCAGTCTGGGAGTCCTCTTTTATCTTGTGCTGCCGGCTACAGCGACACTCTGCACAGGTGCGTGACGGCACCCATCCTCTTGTTCCTTATGTGCACTGTGTCCTCCCAGAACAGGGGAGCCCCAGTTCTTCATAGGTCGTTTGTAGTTCCTTTTATTTCTCATTGACAGTTACGCATGATGAGAAGCCCCCCCGCCCCCCCCGTTGGCACGCCTCTCCCTGTCGGTTCGTGGCATCGGCTCATTGTTTGGTCACTTACTCATGTCAAGCATTTCTCAGGCTTCTGGCCTAGTCTGGCTAAGTTGGTATCTTATAGGCCTCAGCCTGTAGGCCTTGCGTTTCAGCCCTGCTTACTTAGATACCTAATGCATGTGTACCGGGACTGTTGACCCCTTACTAAAACCCAGTGGGGGGGTTGGTTGGCTGGCTCCCAATCCCAAAAGAAAGGGGGAGGGTCGATGGGAAATCAGGACCCTGAGACTGACAGTCCCCAGGAACAATGGGGAGAGGCCAGCGCTCCAGGTCAGCCTGATTGACAGGGCGGGCAGGCTAATGAGGGAGTCCGGGGGGGGTCCTGTTCTCCGTCTGAGCTGGAATTGCCTGGAAGAGACGGGGGTCCGAGCTGAGCCCGGGGGCAGGGCCGCGCCGGCCAGAGAGGCAGCCCAAGGAGCTGGGGTAGAATGGAGCTGGGGCTGGGGCTGGAGCCATCCGGAGCCGGGTGCGGTGAGCAGCTGGGGAGAGCGAGGGGGACCCTGGGCAGCGGGCCCAGCACAGGGAGACGCCCCCAGCCAAGGGGCCCTGCAGCCCAGTCGTGGAGGGGATCATAACCCCGACGGGACGGGGGCAGTGCTGGGAAGGGTCCTGCCACCTAGAGCCAGAGGGCGTGTGGCCACCACCAGAGCAAGTGTCCGACCCGCAGTTTGGTTCTCGGCACCTGTAGCCCAGTGGGCCAACTTACCCGTATTAGATTCATTGTTTTCTTATTCCGCTTTATTCTGTTTAGTAGCAACGCAAGGAACCGACTGGCCTTTATCCTGTAAGATTTGCCTTTAGTGTGAGGCTTGATGCTTGGAACCTTTGGTATAGAGAAACGTAAGTAACTTATAAGTTCTAGGGAACTGAAAGTGACATGGCAGAGGGGGGATTTTGTCCAGAATACTGACATCAGCCACCCACAGAACATCGCTGACAATGGTGGCCACCGGGGAAGATAAGGACAATGACGGTGATAAAAAACATCATAGTTAAGTATAAAAAATAAGGGTGTGAGTCTGAACGTCCCAATGTACTTTCTGTACTATCTCTATTTGCCTTGGTAAGTTGAGATCTGTGTATAAGCTTTGCTAAATTATTAATAAATCTATATTTGTATAGAGAGAGAGAGTTCCTGTCACGGGAGTGTTGCACTTGTGCACATCCGGGTTCCCAACATTATATAATAAGTTTACAATAATCTTACTGGGCCGAATCGTGGGACGAGAACCTGTTAATCCTCCAGATACAATGCTATAGACCCACCTTCGGGTCAGCCTACACCCCCCCACTATGCACATTGGTCCAGCACCCCTGGGAGGCAGAGCCCACATTGCAGCTGGGGCGAGGGGGCTGCCGTTGCCCTGCGGACGGGGGCTTTGCATCCCAGTGCGTGCAGGGAGCTCGCGTCCCAGCTGCTCTCGATGCTGCTCATGCTCTCGGGGACGCAGGCTCTGCCCTGGTGTGTGTGTGGGGGCGGGGGGAGGGGGCTGCGTTGTTGTGGGATCCCTTTTGGACCTGGACTCACAAAGTGTCACTCTGTAAAATGGGAGACAGTGCGGCCTACTGGCTAGAGCACTGGACTGGAGCTTGGGAGGGCTGCATTCGATTCCTGGCTCGGCCACTGGCCGGCTGGATGGCCTTTGGCAAGTCTCTTCCCACCCCCCCCCGTGCCTCAGTTTGCCCATCTGTAAAAAGGGGATCCTGCCCCAACCCTCCTTTGTGCGGTGCTTTGAGATCTAGGGGTGAGACAAGCTCGGTATTATTCCAATGCAGCAAATGCTCCCATCCAAACAAGGAACCAAAGAGCCAAGGGAGGGAGTGAATCAATGAGAAATATTTCTTTATTCGGTGTATGACGGTAGCACCCCACTGCCCCCCCGCCAGGGGGCTTAGTCAGGGACCAGCCCCCCGCAACCCGGTGCTAGGCGCTGTACGAACACCAAACAAAGAGACACGCCCTGCCCCAAGGAGCCTCCAATCTAAGGCAAGAGCCATCGGGCGGAGGCAGCACAAGGAAACGGGCCCTGGAAGCAAACTAGCTCGGGGGC
Organism: Chrysemys picta bellii; assembly: GCF_011386835.1. NCBI lineage: Eukaryota > Metazoa > Chordata > Testudines > Emydidae > Chrysemys > Chrysemys picta. The sequence goes on along the minus strand of NC_088812.1, from coordinate 13,266,519 downwards.
GCTGCGCGCGGTCTTGGCCTGGGCGTTTGCTGAGCTGCCCGCGATGGTAACGGCTAGGGTTACCATATGTCCTCTTTTTCCCGGACATGTCCGGCTTTTCGGCAGTCAAACCCCCGTCCGGGGGGAATTGACAAAAAGCCGAACATGTCCGGGAAAATGGCGGCTCTGTTTAAGAGCCCGGCTGCCTGAACACTACCGGCTTCGGGCAGCCCCGTGCCTGGAGACCCTGCGCCGCCGGAGCCCGGGAGGGGAAGTGCCCGGCTGGGGGCGCAGGGTCTCCAGGCACGGGGCTGCCCGAAGCCGGTAGCTCTCGGGCAGCCCGGTTCTTAAACAGAGCCTCCAGCGGCTGCGGCTCTGTGTAACTGACACTGGGTCAGTTACACACAGCCCCGGCGGCTCCAGCCCTCCCGGCTCTATTTAAGAGCCGGGCTGCCCGAGAGCTACCGGCTTCGGGCAGCCCCGTGCCTGGAGACCCTGCGCCCCCAGCCGGGCACTTCCCCTCCCGGGCTCCGGCGGCGCAGGGTCCGGAGGCATGGGGGCTGCCCGAAGCCGGTAGCGCTGGGGCAGCCCGGCTCTTAGAGCCTAAGAGGAGCAGAGCTTCCAGCTGCGGGGGCTCTGCTCCTCTTTGGCTCTGTGTAACTTATACAGTCTAAGTTACGCAGAGCCGCCGGAGCCCGGGAGGGGAAGTGCCCGGCTGGGGGCGCAGGGTCCGGAGGCATAGGGGCTGCCCAAAGCCCGAGCGCTTCCGGCTTCACGGTTTGCTGGGCAGCCTCCAGACCCTGCGCCCCCGGCTGGGCGCTTCCCCTCCCGGGCTCCAGCTGCGCTGGGGAAGCGCCAGCTGGGCGCGCAGGGTCTGGAGGCTGCCCGGGAAACCGTGATGCTGGTAGCACTGGGGCAGCCCTTTCCCCCTGGCTGGGAGTGGGAGGGAGGAGGGGGCGGAGTTAGGGTGGGGGAAGGGGCGGAGTTGGGCGGGGCTAGGGGTGGGGAAATGGGCGGGGCCATGGCCCGTGGAGGGTCCTCTTTTTTTATTTATGAGATATGGTAACCCTAGTAACGGCCCGCTGGGGCTGAAGGCTGTAGCGGCCCCGGTTGCTTTCCCCAGCCGGTGAGAGCCTGCGCCTCCCAGCCACAGGCCTGGGAAGGGAGCTGGCCCTTAACCATTCAACAGAAGGCTCCAGTCCCGTTTAAGAAGGCGCTGCCGGGAGCTGTGCTCGTCTGCACCGGGCGGGGTGGGGGCGTTGGCACCGATTCCAGTGCAGCTGCCCCCCCCCCCCGCCCTCCTTTGCACCCGGGCCCCTGCTGGATTTCCCGGCTTCTTCCTCTTCCTCCCCCTGCGATGCCCCCTTAGGTGTCTCCTGTTTGTCCTCCCCTGTGACAATACAGTTCTGGCGGAACCCAACTGAGAGTGCCAACTCAGGACAAGTTTCAGAGTAGCAGCCGTGTTAGTCTGTATCCGCAAAAAGAACAGAACAGGAGGACTTGTGGCACCTTAGAGACTAACAAATTTATTAGAGCATAAGCTTTCGTGGACTACAGCCCACTTCTTCGGATGCAAGAAGTGGGCTGTAGTCCACGAAAGCTTATGCTCTAATAAATTTGTTAGTCTCTAAGGTGCCACAAGTACTCCTGTTCTTTTAACTCAGGACAAATTGCTCAAACAGGGCAGTTACAGCCCAAGGCTGGGGTTTTTTCCACCTCTAAGGCAAACCAAACCAGCCAGACTAAGAGGACTTCGGTCTCACCCCCCGGCTAACCGCAAGTCTCACAAGCAATCTCCTTAGACACTCCAGTTTCCCAGTATCACCACCAGTACCACTAGTATGGGGACAAATGATTATGAAAACCAATACCCAAATAAAAGAAAAAAGGTTCTCCTGATCCCAAAGGACCAAGCCCCAGACCCAGGTCAATATACAAATCAGATCTTACCCACAAATCACGCTGTTGCCAATCCCTTAGAATCTAAAATCTAAAGGTTTATTCATGAAAGGAAAAAGATAGAGATGAGAGTTAGAATTGGTTAAATGGAATCAATTACATACAGTAATGGCAAAGTTCTTGGTTCAGGCTTGCAGCAGCGATGGAATAAACTGCAGGTTCAAATCAAGTCTCTGGAACATCCCCCGCTGGGATGGGTCCTCAGTCCTTTGTTCAGAGCTTCAGTGTAGCAAAGTTCCTCCAGAGGTATGAAGCAGGATTGAAGACAAGATGGAGATGAGGCATCCGCCTTATATAGTCTTTTCCAGGTGTAAGAAAACCTCTTTGTTCTTACTGTGGAAAATTACAGCAACATGGAGTCTGGAGTCACATGGGCCAGTCCCTGCATACTTTGCTGAGGTACAAGGCGTATCTGCCTTCTCTCAATGGGTCCATTGTATAGCTGATGGTCCTTAATGGGCCATCAAGCAGGCTAGGCAGAGCTAATCTCAGCTTGTCTGGGATGTCACCCAGAAGCATAGCATAATTTTGCCATACAGACAGTATAGAGCCAATATTCATAACTTCAACTACAAAACTGATACACACATATAGACAGCATAATCATAACCAGTAAACCATAACCTTGTCTTAGACACCCCATTTGACCCCCTTTATACAAGATTTGCGTGCCACTACAGGACCTTGGTTGCAACAATGATCTATATGGTCCCAGTTTATGTCAATAACGTCACATCCCCCCATTTACAGGGCCTGGGCTGGGCGGGGCCAAGTCCAGGTCAGCACCCAGTCCGCCAAGGCCGTGGGCAGGTAGGAGAGGGGGATGTAGAAGAACTGGGCGTCCCAGCCGCCGGAGTAGCGGGTGCGGGGGTGACGGGCTGTCAGCGCGTGCTCCATGCAGTCAGTGACCAGGTAGAGGTTGGTGCTGGGTTTTGTCAAGAGTATCTCTCTGGTGAGCTTGTGGCCTGTAGGCAGAGAAGGGGGAGAGGTCAGTCCCATGAGAGAGAGAGAGACACACACACACACACACGGCAGATTTCAGTCCGGAGGGATTTAGCCCTTTGTGGGAGGGGAGGGGGGACTAAGCTTTGACCCCCATGGCTGCAGAGAAATGCTCCGCCAGTTACGGCGACTTTCTGAGTCTGCAGGCAGCCTGTGTCGATAGCGCTGCCCCTATTCAGCTCATTGGCGTGTTGACTCTTAAACGTAACGATGTCTCCCTGGGAACTGGATTTCCAGTCAAAGTCAGGGCATAACTGTGGGGAATCCCCTAGTTGGAAGCAACTGACTCTCTGGGAAGAGGCTAAAATCTTCAGAGGACTAGACACCCCACCCCCCTTAGTCTTAATCTGCCCCGAACTTGGAGCCCGTGCTGCATAAGCCCTACCTGTGGAGAATCTCCACTAGGTATTAACAGCGTAGGGGCTACCACCCACAACCGCACAGCGAGCATCCGTCCTGCAGAGGGCAGCCTCTCCCCCTACACCTAGCGTGTGAGTTCACTACAGCAACTGAGCGCCCCTTTGCAGAAATTTGGCTGTATTCGGGCAGATGCCCCAGCACAGCAGCTCCGGGGTCCCCGTCAGGGGAGACGAGGGGACCGATTGTTTATGGGCTGGCTGGCTTCTCCCCTCTTCCCACCCTCGGGAGCCTGGCCAGAGAGTCCCCGTCTCCCCACGACGCCGCAGGAGCTCTCACGGCTGTCGAAGTAGCGCTGCCCGTAGCTCTCCTTGATGTCGGGGTGGGCACGGCGCCAGCTCTGCTCCAGGCACTCCAGATTGCGCCGGGTCTCCGTCATGGGCGTGCGGAAATAGCCCGGCTCCACAATGGCGATCTTCACGCCGAAGGGCCGGAGCTCGCGCCTGGAATGGGACAAGCCCGTCACTGCCGGACGCCGCGGATTTCGGGAGCCCAGCACGAGCCTGCCTCCGATTTCGGGAGCGCCCCCACAACTCCCCCTTTGGGAACAAGGCCCAATGCTGGGGCCCCTTAAAATCAACGCGCCTGGAAATCAGTGGCCAAGGCCAGGTTTCCCAAAGCACTAGGGATTTGGGGGGGCCGATAGGGGACCCTCAAAGGAGCCTGCTCCCCAGAGGGCGGGCGCTAAGGACCGTCTCTGCGAATCAGGCTCTTTTAAGGGGTTTCAGGGCAGGCCCTCAAAACTTGTGGCCCCCAAATCGCTTTAGAAACTCCTAGCCCTGGGCCTCTCCGCGCTTGGACATTTCTGGGCTGCTCTGAGGCCGGGGTGAGGCAGGGGGTGGGTACCTGAGGCTGTCGGAGAACGCCTCCACGCCGTACTTAGAAGGGCAGTAGCCCCCTCCGTAGAAGGCCAGCCGGCCCAGGATACTGGCCACGTTGACGACTCGGCCCCTGGCTCGTTTCACCAGGGGCAGGAAGCTGAGGGTCACCTCGATCAGGCCGACCAGGTTCACGTCCAGCACCTTGACGAAGTCGTCCTTGGTCAGCCACTCATTGGGGGCCACGGGGAAGACGAGCCCCGCGTTGTTCACCAGGCCCCAGAGCCCTGGGAAAGGGAGAACGAATGAGCATGGCGGGAGGCTGTTCCCCTTCGATCTGAAATCCCCCAACGGCACCAACCTGGCAATTAAACCAACCCCCGTCCTGGCCCCAATCCCCCACGTGTGCCTGGGGGAGCTGCTAAAAGGCCATTTCTCTGTGCGTGGGCAGGGACCGTCCGCGTCGTGCTGAGGTTATCCAGCATTATCCGGCATCACCGTGCCTTGAACGCAGCTGCCACCAGCTCTTCGTCCTGGGCGGAGAAGAACTGGTGCATTGAAACTGGAGTGTGGGGGGGGAGGGGGCGGACACCCAGCCCCCCCACTCTAAGCCACTAGATCCCACACCCCTCCCAGATATGGGAATAGAACCCAGGAGTCCTGGCTGCCAGCTCTCGCTGCTCTAACCACTAGACCCCACTTCCCCCCAGGATGGGAATAGAACCCAGGAGTCCTGGCTCCCGATCCTTCACTTCTTTCCTGCCTGTCGCATTAGCACAGCCCCAGCCTGTGTGAGCTCAGAGCTGCCCCTGGCAAAGGGGCAGGTGGAGGATTCAGGGGCCCCACCTTTGTCCCCCACTTGTTCCTTCACCCAGGCGGTGGCCGCGGCGATGCTGTCGGTCCGGGTGACGTCCAGGATCACCGTTTGCAGCCGCTCCGACGTCGCCTTCCTCAGCTGCTCCGCGCCCTGCTGGGTGAGACAAGCCGCCAGCACCCGCAGGCCCCGCACGTCCAGCTGCTTGGCCAGCAGGTTCCCGAAGCCGGAGTCGCAGCCGGTGATCAGGACGTATTTCTCTCGGAGGTTCTCCACAGTCTGCCGCTCCCGGTACCATCGGCGGAGGAAGTACAGCCCCAGCAGGGCGGCCAGGTACAGCCACATCCTCCCACACTGCAAACCAACCAACCAAGCAGATGGGGCAAGACTTGCACTGAAATGCAGCCAGCTCTGGGGTGGGTCGGAGCAGCTGCTTAACAGCAAAGAGCAACCAAGGAGTGCTTAGAAGCCCGCCTGCAGCAACCACAGGACTCATCTAATACAAGTGGGACTTTACAAGAAACAGTGCCTGGGATTTTAGAATTCAACTCCTTATGGACGTAAAACATGTCTGTAAGCAGAAAAGACGGGGTTGGAGGGTGACAGAGCTTCCAGAGCTCTCAGCTCCCCGCAATGTGTTCAGAACACGGGCCGTATTTTCACTTGCGCTTCGCACCCAGCAACTCCCCCTGGGCCGCTGGAGTCCAGTTTCCCAAAGAGCCCTGCTGCCGACGTGCTGAACCCTGCTAAATTCACCCCCTAGGATCCGGCTCGCTCCTGCTTCGTGTCACCATTGACACCAGCGTCCGACGGTACGAGATCCCACCTGGGGCTGGTGTACAGCCGCTGGGCACGGAGGTGAACGCCAGGGGAGAACCCACCCCTTTGATTCACCAGTTGTGCCAGCCTGCGGACAACGGTTCACGTTACGGCTGAAATCTGCCCGAGCCAGCAGCCCTGAGCCAGCCCCTGCCCCCTACCCTTCCCTGTATCCATCACTAAGGAGGACACCGGCCGCTTTGCTCCTGTCAAGCCTACAACCAGCTACCTGTGAACAAGGTCTCCGCTTGCCCTGGGTGCCAGCTCCCGCCTGGTCCCCCTGCTCTGCAGCCTTGGACACAGCGAAGGTGAGGAACATACCACGCCCCGTGGAGCGGAGCAGGGCAGAGGTCCCGGGTAGGCGGCTGAGCGCTGGATGGAGGCGGGGCATGGAAAGGCCAGGGGGCAAGGTTCTGCCTGTGGTTAAACAAAAGGGCCTTGTCAGTTTGATCTGGCCCCAAAAGGGATTCAGAAAAACCAGCCCGTGAAATCTCAGCGGTGCTGAGTTCCTGGGTGCTCAGACTGGGGGTATCGAAGCCGGGGAAGTATGGATGGGCTGGGAGACTGGCTGGAATGGGTGTCTAGAGACAGACCGAAGGGAACACCTGGGATTGTGGTGCTTCCCTGAGATTAGGGTCCCAGTGTGCCGAGCGCTGGACGGACCCCCCCTCCCAACCGAGATGGGGGCCCCATTGTGTCTGGCACTGCGCAGCCCTCCCCAGACATGATGGAACGCACCCCTGTATTCACACCCGGCATGCCATTGTAACCGTCTTCGTACAAGGGACGCCTCGGGAGGTATTGTTTGGAAACTCATCCTTTGCTGGTCACTAGCGTCCTGGCCACATAGGCTTGGCAGCACTGGATGTGAAGCGAGACGCTTTCCCCACACGATGTTATTTACACGACGTCCAAACCCCACAGCCGAGCCCAGGCAGAAGTCAGCAAGCGGCTCTGTCCTGCGCAAAAGAACGTGTGTTTGCCTTAATTTCCATTTAGGCAGTACATAGAATCATCAGGTGCAAAGGGGGAAGGAAGGAAACGTGCATGTAACATATGCAGGTGAAAAAACCCAGCAGGGAACATCCTTCCACATAGACGCTTTGTCCCCTGGTTCTCAGCTGGCAATGTTTTTCAATGTCCCATAAACGATAAAACGGAGGGGCAAACGCCTCCAGGGACCCCTCTCTCTTTCCCTCCCTGCCCATCTCCTTCTCTGCAGCTGAGAAGACCAAGGAAACGGCTGTTGGACTCTGGGGGGACGGGGCCTGACTCGAAGAGTTTGGTCAGTATGACCGTGCGCTGGAGGCATGCGGTGAGGAACTCTGCTTGTAGCTAATACCGGTTAAGTTCGGCACTAGGAAGTGTTTTATCTTCATTTCTCCTGTAGCCATTTCTGATTTGTTATGCCTCGGAGCCCGTACTCACTTCAAGCCTCTCGCTTTGTAACCAACTTGTTTTACGGTTTGACCTAACCCAGTGTGTTTGCGTTGAGGTGTCTGGGTAACTCTTTCAGGGGACGAGCTGCTGTATAGGATTCCCTTGAAGGAATAACAGACTGACCGCATTCACACTGTCCAGGAGAGGGCCGGGCAGCGCAGGACGTACATTTCTGGGGCGGGGTGGGGAGGGGGAAATCCGGGACTGGGAGTGTGTTGAGATCACCCTGCAGTGTAACCCAGGCTGGGGAGAGCCAGGGTGTGCCTGACAGGCTGTGGTTACACACACACACCTGGGAGTGAGCTGCAGGCTGGTTGTGAACAGTCCAGGTTGGAGCAAGGCCTTGCACGGCACCCCAGGTTGCAGGACGGGGGGGGGACACAGCCCCACACTGGTCTGGATTGCATGCCTGGTGCTGCACAGACCTTCTCGCCCCCCTGCTTCCCTGAACTGCAATCAGGGTCCCATCTTGCCAGGCCTTGCATGGACCTTCCTCACTGAGATCGGGGCCCTATTGTGCCAGGCGCTGCACAGGGCCCCATCGTAGCGGGTGCTGGCCAGACACACAGTGAGAAGCCCCTGCCCCCACGAGCTCCCAGTCTAAGCCGATGAGATGAACGGTGAAGCATCCGTTCCAAGGCAGGGGCCGGGAAGCCGAGGGAAGCCACCCCAGTCTTTTGTCCCACGCACGGCCAGATGGATGAGACCAGGACAGCCCTTAATTCCCCAGCTCTGCTCGGGGCCAGTCCCAGCTGCGCCAGAGGCAGGCCCAAGAGGCCCTGTGGGGGGCAGCTGGGATCAGGGTCCCCCAGAGACTGTTTCCTCCTGACCCCTGATAGTTAGAAGCCGGCTCATGCCCTGAAGCAGGAGGGTTTGTAGTCCGGCCATAGCATATTGTCCTTGTCACGCAGACCCTAAAGCTCTCCCTTGCTCCTATTGGACGTTTTGGAGATGGGGGTCGGGGGGGAGGGCGAAATCTGCAGCGGCCACGTGAATTTCAGGATCAGCGTTGGACTGTGGTGCCGCTCTGCCCCCGGCTACCAGCCCTCGGTGGAATCGCAGCACCTTCCCTGTCGATGGAGAAATGAATAATTAACTGCGCCAAGGTCCAGCAAATATCAACTTTCCCCCAGCGGTTCACCAGCCAGGGGAGTGCGTTCGTTTCTGCCAGCCTGCTAGCGAGGGAGGCTGGGCTGAAGGGAGGCTGGCGAAGCAGCCCCTGGGAAAGCAGGGACAGGAGCGACTGGGCCCCAGCCTTCAATCAATGATTGATTTCTGGACTCCCCCCGCCCCACCCCACCCCGCCCCATCCTGTCCCCTGCCAAGGCTTCATGGCCACAGACTGCAAGGTGAAAACAGCATCGCTCTGTGCTTAGCGAATGCCGAGCCGAAGCACCGATAGGTGGGGGGCAGAGAAGCAATATGGTAATAGAGGAGCGCAGGCCCTGACTCCGTGAGATGGCGGAGGATCTCCATGACTCGCGATCAGTACAGGGCCTCTGACACACGGCTGTTCCCGTTCCCCCCCCCCGAACGATGCATGTGCTGCACGGCAGTGGCCGGGGTGGAGGGCTGTGTATGTGGGGAGGGGGTGGCCCTTCCAGGGTGCGAGCGGCCTGGCATCGCAGTCGGGGGGGGGCTGCAGTCTGATGCGGGACTTGGCATTGCAAGCGTGCGGGGCGCTCGCCTGGCCATGCAGGGTGCTCTGTGCACGGCCCCCAGGGGCTTTGCAAGGCACCGTAGGCAGGGGGCTGGGTTGCCCCTCCGGGGGCCCGTGCTGGGACTGGGGTGAGGGCGCTGGCGTGGCAGGGGGCGCCCTGGGGTCCCTGGGGGGTGCCCCTGTAGTCAGGGGCTCTGAGGTGGGTTGCAAGGCGCTGCGGCCCCCGGGCTGAGATGCATCGGGAGTCCGGGGCTTTGCAATGCGGGGGGGGGGGGGGCTTTGCAATGCGGGGGGGCGGGGGCGGGGCTTTGCAATGCGGGGGGCGGGGGAGGGGCTTTGCAATGCGGGGGGGGCTGACGCGGAGACAGGCCCCGCCCGGACTACAGCTCCCAGCCGCCCCGGCCCGGCCCCACCCTGCGCACGTGCGGCGCGGCCGAGCCGGTTCCCGCGCGCGCCCCGCGGGCCATGGCCGGGTTCGAGCCGGGCTCCCTGCCCGACCTGCTCCCGCTCTACTACCGCCGCCTCTTCCCCTACGGGCCCTACGGGCGCTGGCTCAGCTACGGCGGGGGTGAGCGGCAGCGCGGGCCGCCTGCACCGGGGAGGGGCCGCCGGGGGAGAGATGGGGGGGTGCATGGGATGTGTGGGGTGCATGCACGGGGAGATGGGGGTGCACGCAGGGGGGCGGTACATGGGGGGTGCATGGGGAGATGGGGATGCACGGGGAGATGGGGTGCACGCAGGGGGCCGGGTGCACGGGGAGATGGGGGTGCACGCAGGGGGGCGGGGGGTACATGGGGGTGCATGGGGAGATTGGAGTGCACGCAGGGGGCGATGGGGGTGCATGGGATGTGGGGGTGCATGCACGGGGAGATGGGGTGTATGCATAGGGAGATGGGGATGCATGCACAGGGTGGGGGGGCACATGCACGGGGGGGGGGGGAGGATCCATGCTCAGGGTGGTGGGAATTTGGGGGATGAGGGAGCGTGTACAGTGGGGGGAGATGGGGGCAGGGAGCAGGACGGGGAAGTGTAAAAAGGGGGATTCTAAACGGCCCAGGTCCTGAAGTTGGGACCCTTCTGGGGGGCGGCAGGGAAGGAGGGGATCTAAGGGGTGAGGAGCTGCGTGTGGGGGGAGCTCCAAGCTAGGGGACGGGCGGCTGTCGGTCAGGCCTGAGGGCCGTTAGATCGGGGATACGCGAACATCTCCCTAGGGCGCTCAGACAGTCCGAGTGCAGCTAGATTCGATGCCGTTTCCCTTGCAGTGGTGAAGAATTACTTCCAGCGGCGGGAGTTCTCCTTCACGCTGCGCGATGACATCTACGTGCGGTACCAGTCCTTCAACAGCCCCCAGGAGCTGGAGAAAGAGATGCAGAAAATGAACCCCTACAAGATCGACGTGGGAGCCGTGTATTCGCATCGAGTGAGTCCGGACTGAGAGATCCGGTATTCTCCGGTCCGGTCTATGCGTAAAACATCCATCAATATAGCGATAGAGCTCCAGGGTCTAAAAATCCACCCCCCTGAGCCCCTCAGCTCTGCCAGCCCAACCCAGGGTGTAGATCCAGCTTGATGGATGGACGAATGCTACCGTCACTGGGGGAAGTGGAGTTCCTTGCGTCTACACGATGAGTTTACAGCAGGATAGCTATGGCACAGTAGCCGTGCCATTCTAGCGCCTGGAGTGTAGACAGGCAGGTCACTGAGGTGGCTTATCATTTTTCTTTATCGATGGAGAAACTGAGGCACAGAGGGATATGGCTAAGCTGGGGAAAGGGATGACCTTGTTAATTATAGACCTGACCTCGTTCCCAGGTAATATAATGGCGCTGCTGATACAGGGCTCGATAAATAAAGAATTAAAGGAGGATAATATAATTAATGCCAATTAACGTGGGTTTGTGGAAACCAGATCTTGTCAAAGTAGCTTGGGATCTTTTTCCGATGAGACCGCAGGTTTGGTTGATAATGGTCATAGTGTTGATGTAACCCAGCGGCTCTCAACTTTCCCAGATGACTGTCCCCCTTTCAGGAGTCCCAATTTGTCTGGTGTACCCCCAATTTCACCTCCCCTAAAAAGTACTTGCTTACAAAATCAGACAAAAATACAGAAGTGTCACAGCGCACTATTACTGACGGTCTCATTTTTACCATATAATTTTAAAATAAATCAATTGGGATATAAATATTGCACTAACATTTCCGTGTATGGTATATAGAGCAGTATAATCAAGTCATTGTCTGTATGAAATGTTAGTTTGTACTGAGTTTTACAACAGGCGACATAAAAAGCCCTAGCGACGTCAGGACAAACTACAATTTCCTACAGACAATGACTTGTTTAGACTGATCTGTACGCTAGACACTGAAATGTCAGGACAAGATTTATATTCCAGTCGATTTAGGAAGTCAGCAATGTTTCAACAACAGTGTGGCTGTAACACTTTAGTATTTTGATGTCTGATTTTCTAAGCAAGTAATTTTAAGTGAGGTGAAACTTGGGGGTCCGCAAGACAAATCGGACTCCTGAAAAGGGGACAGTGGTCTGGAAAAGTTGAGAGCCAGCCCCTGCATTTGACTATCCTGCCCTCCCAGAACTGGGTCTAGAACCCAGGAATCTTGACTCCCAGTCTGGTTCGGGAAGTGCCATTTGTGTGGCAGGATCCCTGGTGCAGCGTGGGGTGTGCGTGACGCTGCTTCCTCCCCACCGACAGAGAGAATGAGAGCTGAGCGAGGTGCTAACCCCCCGGGGCTGGGAGAACATCACAAAATCCTCTGTCGCACCAGCCGCCACAAGGGCTGGTGGCCAAACCGATCCCCGTTGCCTTGTGATGCAGCAACTCGAGTGGCGCGTGAACGCAACGCCGCTGGCTTAGCAGGTCACATGGAGGGATCCCCGGCCAAACCGGCAGTCATCCGCGCGGCCCCCACGGCCGTCGAAACTGACCCGTTCCTCCCCTTCTGCAGCCCAGCCAGCGCAACACCGTGCACATGGGAGCCTTCCAGGCTCAGGAGAAGGAGCTGGTGTTCGACATAGACATGACGGATTACGACGACGTCCGGAGGTGCTGCAGGTATTTGCTCTTGCCGTCCGCTCCAGTGAGCACAGACGTGTTGTGAGACAGTCCCTGTCCCAACCAGCTTGCAGTCTAAAGAGATGAAGCAGACAAAGGAACCCCATGTTACAGATGGGGAAACTGAGGCACGGGGTCGGGCCAAGGTCACAAATGCGCTGCTCCAGAGAGTTCCCACCCTGGCTATGACCAAGGGGTAGGCAACGGGGAATGGTTCTGACAGCAGGACTCTGTGGCTGCTTGGTCAGCCGTGCCTGGGGCATGGAGGTTTATATTGTGGAAGGCCCATGCTTACCCTGCCTTGCTTCTGTGCCACTCTCCTTTCAGCTCCGCCGAGATCTGCTCCAAGTGTTGGACCCTTATGACCATCGCGATCCGTGTCATCGACCGCGCGCTCGTGGGCAAGTACCGGCCGCGCCCCTTGGGTCCGAACGCTGCTGTATTGGCCAGTCTGCGTGGCACCGTTGGGGCTCTGACGTTTCCTCTCTAACCGTGTCCCGAGCATCTGCGGTGGTGTCTCCCCCAAGCTCTCCAGGGAATCCAAACTCCACCTGGCTGAGAGTAGGGTGACCAGATAGCAAGTGTGAAAAATCGGGACCGTGGATGGGGGGTAATAGAAGCCTATATAGGAAAAAGCCCCAAATCTCGGGACTGTCCCTATAAAATCGGGACATCTGGTCACCCTAGCTGAGAGCCGCCTTGGCGACCCATTTCAGCTGCCGGGCATGTGGCGGTGAGACCCGCAGAGACTACAGGTCCCAGTGTGCACTGCAGATCGAGATGGCGCACTGCATGCTGGGATATGTAGGCCACATATATATTGGCGAGAGCCGGGCGGGCTCCTTTGGCCCACTCAGCACGAGCGGTGCTGTTTGCACTGGGCTCCTGACCAGCTCTCGGTGTCATTTATGATGCCGCTCGTTTTAACCTGTTTGCCAACAGGGATACGGGCTAAGCCAGGCAGGGCAAGGGGGCTTGTGGGGCACATGGGATGCAGAATAAAACCGGGCCTCCCTCGGGTCTGTTTGCAGACTCCAGAACGTAACCCAACATGTCCTGGCCCTCTGTGGGGCCCAGGGGGGCCAAGAATTCTGCTCCACAGAGCTTTACCCGTGTCTTGCACGATCTTTCTTGTTTCCAACCCGAGCCTTGCGCTGACTTTGCTCCGTGTCCTCCCTGCAGAGGATTTCGGAGTGAAGCACCGCCTGTGGGTGTATTCGGGCCGGCGAGGCGTCCACTGCTGGGTGTGTGATGACTCCGTCCGGAAGTGGTCGTGCGCCATGCGCACCGCGGCGGTGGAGTATCTCACCCTCGTGAAGGTGCGTGGGAGTTGACGGGGCAGGGGCTGGGCTGAGAAACTGGCTGCGTCCCGTCTCTCTTCCGAAGCCAGGCAACGCAAATATGGGGCCTGTCGGTCGCGGGGGCTCGTCTGGCCCCGGTCACGGTGGTATCAGCAATGGCTTTATCCTCACCCCCCTGAGAGGCAGGGCAGTGCTGCCCCCCCCCCCCCTATTTGTACAACTGAGGCAGAGCCGGTATGTCTACACTGCAAAAAAAATAAGACCCACGACATCGAGTCTGAGGCCAGGTCTGCAGACTCAGGCTTGTGGGGGTCTAATCTCCGGGGCGTCCGTGGTTGATCCGGAGCTTGGACCCCAGCTGGAGCTGTGAGCATTCAGGGTCCTCTGCAGATGGTGCCCTCGAGCCAGAATCTTCTATCCTCCTCGCTCAGCGCCCGGTTTCCGGGTAAGGGGAGGGGTTGGGCTGGACGAACCGTCTCCTCTTTTGCATCCCAGGGCGGGTCCGAAACCGTGAAGAAGGTGAACCTGACCGACCCCATTCACCCGTTCATCAGGTCAGTTGCCGTGACGCTGGATGGCGTCTCATGTACCCCAGCCTGGCGTGCCTTGCTCATTGGGCCTGGGTCTCGGTCGTATTCATGCACCTCTGTGCCACTTAGAGCAGCTTAAAGTGGGTGAGAATGACTCCCTGGGAGACCCCCATGCTGGGGCCCTCCCCAATCTGGCGTGGAGCAAGACGTCAGGGGCTCTGCATCTGCTCTGTGTCCAGCCCCTGGCATAGGGGGCAGGTGAGGGTGTGACAAGATCACACTGAGTTATGGCTAATCTCTGCTTCCTGAGGGCCACAGGGAGAGGAGTGTACGTTGGAGCAGCCCTGGGGCTGCTCTAAGTTAACCAGGAGCCAGGCATGATCCTGCACGGTCCCAGAATACAGCTGAGGTCCCCCTCTCCCTATCTGCAGGGAGGAAGTAGTTGAGCGTCCGGCCCGCCATGTGGTGGTAGAGGCGTCAGGGGTAAATCCAGGCATTGTGTTGCCTTCCTCTGCTCCTTAGCTCTCTCATCCCCCGCCCCCCCTTGTTTCCCCAGCCACTCGCTGAGTCTGGTGGAGCCGTACTTCGAAGACTACGCCCTGGTGGGCCAGGATATCCTGGGCAGCAGCGAGAGCTGGGAGAAGGTGGTTGCCCTCGTCCCAGAATATATCCTTCGGCTGTTCGCGGGGGCCTTTCTGCAGCTCAGCGGATGGGGCGGCAAGAACTCGAGGGTCCTGGTTCTTGGGGTCGCCCGAGCCAGAGACGTGTGCCTAGCTCTGTGTGTGGGATGCGCCGAGTGCCTTCAGCTCGGCTCTAGGGGTGACGTCTGTCAAGGAAGCCTATTGGGACAGAAATCAACGGGCCGAGCCTGTAATTCGCGGGAGCTGCAGCCACTTCACGCCGCCAGGGGGGGCTGCCCATGGACCGCAGTGGAGTGACACCCGTTTACACCTGCTGGGTCTCCAGTCCACAAAGTTCTGGCCTGCCTTCACAGAGAGCACCTGGGACAATCTCGGTCAGGGCTTCTAGGGGCTGTCGCGTTACACACCTTGTAACAGACCGATAGCCGGGTCTGTTGGGTTTCAGCTGCATTTCCCCACTTCTCCGAGATGGGAAATGCTCCTGGCGTTCCTTTGGCGCTAGAGAAATACACAAAGCGTGTGCGTGAGATTGACGCACAGTGTTGTAAGCTCCTTGGGCAGAGACTGGGTGCCTTCATCTGTCTCTGTGGGGTGCTTAACAGAGCCCCAGTCCCCGTGCTACCCGTTCGGAGGGTAACGCAGCTCTTGCCTTGTGAATATTCGAGCTCTGGCCTTCCCCTGATGGGGTTGGCCCCTAGGCGAGCCTTGTTGTAACCCCTTAACAGCTGATCACCGGTTCGAGAGAGCCTGCTGCGGGAATTCCCCAAAAAGCATGATTCAGTCCAGCGCTGGGAGCTCCTGAAAAAGAAGATGGAGAAATGCAAGGTAAGGAACAGCCCAAGAACGTAGCTGGGGACGGGAGAGAATTGAGGCGGCGTGTGGCTCGTGGGGGACGGTTGGTCTTTGGGCCCAATCCATCGATTGAATTCCCCCCTGTGACGAACTGGGCCTGTTCTCACTGTGGTCTGTGAATGCTGACAGGGGAGTGTGCTGGGATAGTCTGCATTGGAGGATGGGATCGGCCCGGGGGCGCATTCCTGGGAGTGTAACATGAGAACCCAGGAAGGGGTTGAAGGCCAGGTGACTCCTTAGCCCGGGAAACTGGACAAAGGCGGTGGGAGGGGTCGCTGAAGGCAGTGTGCTGGAAGCGAGCTGGAGAGATGGCTGGGAGACAGAGATGGCTCTGACCCCCCCCGAAGGGGGGGCGGGCTGGGATGCCCTGGGACCCCAAGCTGGACTTAACCGAGGGGGTCCTGTTGTCTGTGCCTGCAAGACCTGTCTTGGACTGTATTCCTGTCATCCAAATAAACCTTCTGCTTGACTGGCTGGCTGAGAGTCATGGTGAATCGCAGGAAGCCGGGGGTGCAGGGCCCTGAGTCCCCCAATACTCCGTGACACCCCCCCCCCCCTTAGCTCTTATGTGACGCTTTCCATCCGTCGACCTCGAAATGCATTACAAAGATCGGTATCGTTCCCTCCCATTTTACAGATGGGGAAACTGAGGCACAGGGCGTCGGCGGGATTTGCCAGTGGCAGAGCCGGGAATAGAATCCAGGCTTCTGAGTCCCAATCCAGCGCTGGTCCCTGTTCGGCTGGGGACGCTATAGGGAGCACCTGCCCTGCCCACAGCAGCCTGTGACGAGGGGTATTCCCTGGTGGATGGTTTGCATCCAGAATCGGGGCCTCTGGCTGTACCTAGGATGGTGACGTCCTTGAATCTCCGGGGTGGGACTCGTTTGCAGAGGGCGCAGAGACAGGGAGCGTATGGGGCCTCGTAGCACAAAAGCCGTCCCCAGCCCATGACTGTCTGTCTGCTCCTAGCCCTCCCACGCGGAGTCGGAGATCATGCTGCAATACTGCTTCCCCCGGTTGGATATCAACGTCAGCAGGGGAGTCAACCACTTACTGAAGAGCCCGTTCAGCGTCCACCCCAAAACAGGTCACGCGCGCACGTTGATGTAGATCCGCTGGCCCGGCGTCCAGCAAGGCGGGGCGGTCGTGTTATCCCCATTCCGCGGGTAGGGGATCTCACCGGCGCGAGTGTGAGAAATTCAGCCAGCCGCCTTCCGCCCCATCGGCAGCCCCGAAGCCCCCTCCTCGTTTCAGACCAGGATGGGGGGCGAGTTCCCAGCCAGACGCTTCCCTGGCTAATGCAACGGGGGATCCTGGCGCCGTGAGCTTCCTTCCGACCCAGGTCTCTGTGCAGTCCAGAAATCCACACCGTGTTTACCTCCCCTTCCTCACTCACCCCTTGGCCAGTATCGTCATAATTTGGACAGCGAGGTGCTGTCCAAACACAACCCATCCCCTGCCTGGGCTCATGGTGAGCTGTGACTGCATCTCGCTGTGCTAAACTCGCTTCTGTCCCTGTCCCCTCCCTCTCTCCAGCCCTGGCCGTGTCTCTCCACCTGAGACTCGCAGCAAACCGAGGTTGCTAGCTCTTTAGGCCAGGGGTTGTCTCGCTGCTTTCTTGTGCAGCTGCCAGCCCAAGGGGCCCTGACCCCTCATTGTGGCCTCTGGGCGACGCAGGAAACACGCTGCTGGTAAAGTGACGCTGGTTTTGCCTCTCCTAGGTCGTGTTTCGGTCCCGATCGATTTGCGGAAGCTGGATCAGTTTGACCCGTTGGCCGTTCCAACCATAAGGTACCGGTGATGGGCCGGGATTGCAGGACCTCCCTCTCCGCGTGATGGGGCGTGTCTGGCTGTGAACACAATCACTTCCGAACGCTGCCTCCGGCTGAGTCTGGGATTCCGGCATCGACGGGCAGAACCCCTTTGATTTTGGGGGAGATCAGAAAGAAACTGGGGGATGCCCAGAGCCCCTGCCCTGTGGGGCAGATGTTCAGCCATCAAGGAGAGCCAGAGGGAGAGGAGACTTCATCCTTCCTAGCATGTGGCCTCCTCTTTGTAACATCATGATCTATGGTTGAGGAGAGAGCACGGCAACCACCTGCCAATCGGGGGGCGGGGGGAGAACAGTACTTTGGAATGGGGAGACAAAAGAAAGAGAGACAGAGCTCCTGGAATGGAGCAGGGGACAGTGAGAGACTCAGCCCCTGGCATGTGGAGAATAGGAGACACCCAGAGCCTTTGGCGTTGGGGGGACAGGCGGGTGGCATACGGGGAGCCCGTGGGGCGAACGGAGCCTCCTAATGAGTGCAGACCCCCAAGGTATTTATCAGCGCAAGGTGGATGGGGCCAGTTGATTGGTTTGTACACCATGGGGCAGCCAACCCCTCTCTGGCGCGATCTGTCCGGCACGGAGTGGGCCGGGTCGGCGCTCTGCCAGCGAGCGGCCGTGCCATGAGGCTGCCCTGTGCTGAGCTGTTCAGTGGGGCCGATCATGGCTAGAGGCTGACTAGCGGCGTTGGGTAGCCAGCTGTAAAGGACTCTCACGCTGCTTGTTCGTAGCTGCCTCTGTCGTGAACTGGACACGGCTCACGAGGAGGAGGATGGAGAGAAGGAAAACGAGACGGAGCCGGAACCCAAGCGCCGCACCAGGGGTGAGTGGCTGGAGGCAGGAGTCAAGAAAGATGCTGCTTTTATTAAAGCACATTCATACGGGACCTCGGACGGGGGCATGGCCTAGGGGACAGGAGACCCTGAAAGTTGATACCCCTCTTTCCTAGTCAGTATTTCCGGTCCCCAGAGCGGTAACACGACGGCCTCAACCAGGTTCCTCTCGCTCCCAGAGCCACTCGTCAACCACAGAATATTTTTGCTGAGTTTCATGCAGCAGCTGGAGCTCCTCCAGGGCGCGCAGCACAGAGGTCTTCAGCTCGCAAAGGGGAGGAAAGAGGCACCCCCTGGAAATTGCTGCACCCGGAAAATGAGCTTCCAAAGTAGAACAAAAAGTGCCCCCAGAGTTAGAATTTTTCCGAACACCCAGACCATACACCCAGACGTGTCAATTCACTGCTGCCGAGCCCAGTGGCGTTTCAATAAGAATTAACTCCTTTTTCTTCTGTAGCGTTTTTCACATTATCCCCGTTTTACAGATGGGGAAACTGAGGCACACACGGGAGCAGTCACTCCAGCAGGCCAGTGGCAGGGCCGGAAATTGAACTCGGGACTCCCGAGTCGCGAGTCTGTGCGCTAGCCACTAGGCAACACTGCCATTCTGTGGTGGCAGCGTCCCACTGCGGCATTGTGGGCAATGCCAGGGGGGAATTTTCCCTGTAGGCCTGAGGCAGTTAGCCAGCGCTGAAACTATGAAGGCTAAGTTAAGATACAGGCCTGGATGGGCGTTGAATTGCCTCTTGATACACCCAGCCTAGAGAGCCCAGGTTTGAGGGATTGTAACATGAGGCGCTGCATACGCTCTCTATGGCCGGCAGATCCTTTGCACGTGTCTCTCTTTGTCCCTTAGACTACAGGAAAACCAGCTTGGCTCCATATGTGAGAGTCTTCGAACAGTTTGTGGAGGAAATGGACAAGTCTCGCAAAGGGGAGCTTCTCAAGAAGAGCGGTAGGGACGGAGGGGGGGACTGGGCGGGGCCTCTCCTCTTCCAGGCTGCTCGAAACCTTTCAGGGCTCTCCCTTCTCCCCACAGAAATGTGGTCCTCACTTCTAAGCGTGGGAGGGGGCGAGACTGCCCAATGGTCAGCGCACAGCTGCCTGGGTTCTATTCCAGCTGTGTCCCCCTGGAAAGTGACTTCAGCTCCCCTTAGGTTGTGTCCTCCCTGCAGGTAAAAGGGGTGTTCTTAACTCTGGTTGAACCAGCTGAGGGATGAACTGGATTGCTCTCTTCATAGATTCATAGATTCTAGGACTGGAAGGGACCTCGAGAGGTCATCGAGTCCAGTCCCCTGCCCTCATGGCAGGACCAAATACTGTCTAGACCATCCCTGATAGACATTTATCTAACCTACTCTTAAATATCTCCAGAGATGGAGATTCCACAACCTCCCTAGGCAATTTATTCCAGTGTTTAACCACTGTGACAGTTAGGAACTTTTTCCTAATGTCCAACCTAGACCTCCCTTGCTGCAGTTTAAGCCCATTGCTTCTTGTTCTATCCTTAGAGGCTAAGGTGAACAAGTTTTCTCCCTCCTCCTTATGACACCCTTTTAGATACCTGAAAATTGCTATCATGTCTCCTCTCCGTCTTCTCTTTTCCAAACTAAACAAACCCAGTTCTTTCAGCCTTCCTTCATAGGTCATGTTCTCAAGACCTTTAGTCATTCTTGTTGCTCTTCTCTGGACCCTCTCCAATTTCTCCACATCTTTGTTGAAATGCGGTGCCCAGAACTGGACACAATACTCCAGTTGAGGCCTAACCAGCGCAGAGTAGAGCAGAAGAATGACTTCTCATGTCTTGCTCACCACACATCTGTTCAATGAGAACGTAACCCAAAAGGTTGTGTGTCTTAATGCCCATCAACTCCTGCTTACCGCAGCGATACTCAGACTGGGTAGCTCTTCGGTGTGTCTCCTGCGGCTCTTTGCAGCACATATTAAAACACCGTGATTTAATTATTAGCCCATCAGGATGCTTTTGTTGTGTTATTAACCGATTGTAGTTGATCAAGTAATAGTACCTGGTCAGTCATTTTGCTGTGAGAATAATATATAGGTTAAATATTTCCCCGTCATTCCGTTTCAATATGAATATAGAGCACCTGTTGTCAATGAAACAGTGAATTCACAGGTGGTGGCTCTGCTGGGTAGTGCTGATCGCTGATTTGCCTCCTGAACCGCTGAGGTCTGAGTATCACTGGCTTAGAGGAAAAGGAAGGCAGACGTATAATCGCGCAGCTTTCTCTGTTGTTTAAGATCCCGTGTTTCTTTCCTCTAGACTTACAAGGAGATTTCTGAGGACTCTGGTGTCTCCAGTGGGGAAATCTACATCTGGTATGTCCAACCAGCCGTTACAAGAGCTCTGAGCGGGATAGCGGACTGCTCTAGTTACCTTATTCTTCTTGGCATTAAAGGCTTTACTCAGCAGACTTCGAAGAAAAGGAAACCCAGCTGGTCTTGCCTACTGGAGAGAGAGGATTTGGATGTTCATTTTGCAGGGGCCAGCGTGAGCCTGGGCTTGGAGCGTGCGCTGGGAGGGGACTACGCTGTGGATTGTTGGCAAGAAATGAGAACTGCTTCCTTTTGCGTGAGGCGACGGGGCATGGGCTGATGTCAGTTCCTCCCCTCGTCTGCAAACAGCAGGCGGCTTAACCCACCCGCCCCGTTTGCCGGCACGAGGGCAAGGCGGAATTTTACCTACCTGACCAAGAGCCATTGGTAAAGTGGGAATTTGGAGAGAGGGGATCCCAGCTGGCTGATTCGGGAGGAAGGGAGGAATTCTCATCGGCTGATGGATTCCGAAGGCGCAGAGGTCTGGAATCGGCACCTGGCTGATGCCTGCAAAAATGACCCACGGGTTTTCTTTCTATCAGGATAACTCTGCTGCTCTGGGGCAAACCATTATTAATGGAAGAAGCTGCCTGACAGCCCCAGATGCATGAGATTGGACCGTTGTATTTGTCCTTTCTAAGCAATGGTTCCCCGGGCCTAGCTCTTCCAGATTTCGACCTCCACTGACTTATTCCAGACATCCGAGGCTACTCCAGTTGTCCCTCCTCTTGCTTAACGTTCCCTTCTGGCTGCAGCCTGTGTAGTCCTCTCCCTGCTGCAGGGTTTAATTCGCAAGCTCTCGAATGACTCCAGGCAGCTGGGTCTGATGGCCCAGTAGGAGGCGCTCTGTGTATCCTTCTTTTGTACTTTTTTACGCAAAAAGAAAACGATTAAAGGGTTCCGTTAAAGACTGTGTCTCCTTTTGGTGGTGGTTGTGCTGCGGGCTGCTGGTTGGGTTCACGGGGCCTGGCTGGGAAGTTATCCAGTGATCTGAAAAGGTCACTAGACCCCCATGTCTCAGGGGAAAGAGCAGCGGTGGGCTTGCAGCTAGGTACAGGACTGGAAAGATCTGAGGGATACAGTGAGCAATAGGTACGTGGGTCCCTGGCTTTTCCATTTCCTTTGTTGCTCTCTCTTGTTCTAATGCTGAGGTTAGTCATCAAAGTAAAGAAACAAACATGACTCAGGAGTGGGGTAAAGTAAGTATTCTCTTGCCACTCCCGTTCTCCCAGAGCCCTTTGGCCTTTAAAGGCTCACAGTCAGATAGTTTAGGTGCTGGGGTTAGCTGCTGCTGTTTTTTAACCCTGTCCTTTTCTAGACAGCCAGTCATTTAAAGTCATTGCTAGACTAATCAAGTTGCGAGAGTGCCCCCTGCTGACCTTCGAGGGACTATCCACTGGAGTCAATTTCTGAAATTGACCCAAAAGTTATTCCAGACCCGGCACCATCCCCCTGCCGGCATCTGTGGGTTTAAAATCACATTTTGTTTTTTCATAGCTGTTAAAGTCGGTTAGATCATCTCAGCTGACCCCCTGTATAACACAGGCCAGAGAATTTCAGCCAATGACTTCTGCATTAAATCCCCTTCCAGAAAGTGGCCCACTCTTAATTTGAATCCATATGCCTCTGTAGGGACACGGGGGTCTAGCTTTTTGGTTCCAGTTGCAAGATTGGAGCTTTCAATGGGAGAACACACTGCAGGGCAGAGATCTCACCTGCCTGTAGCTATGTACAGCCCCTAGCATGGGTTGGGCACAAATTGGAAGAGAGAATGATTTTACTCTCGTGCATCCCTCTTACAGGAATCTCAGGTTGTGTTTCCTAGTGGACAGAGCACCACACTGGGAATCAGGAGACCTGGGTTCTGTTCCCAGTTCAGTGGGGCAAATCACTTCACCTCCCTATACCTCAGTTTCCCCATCTTTAAAATGGGGATAATGATAGTAGATCCCAAAGGGAGGTCACTGATCAGAGCTAGGGGTTATTGTTTGTACCAGTAGAAAATAAAAAGTTCAGACACACTTCTTAAGTTGAAAGCTTCCCCTTTTTGGCCTGCCCTGGACCCAGACTCAGAGGGATGGGCGAGTCAGAAAGGTCTCAGGAAGATCAGTGTGAGGGTCATTTGCATCAGTTTAGCTAAAGAGGTGAATTTAAATGAGTTTAGACTCTCTGTGGACGCTCGCTTAAGTGGAGTAGGACTAGGTTTAAGCTGAACTGCAGTAAACTTCTCAAATCAAAGTTGGAGCACCTCCAGTGGCGTTTGCACAATTTAACTAACCTGGGAGTAAGCAGGTGCCCAGTTTTGGGGGAGGGAAAGGAGAGGGTTTGTGTCTGACAGTGAGGGCAGGTTTTCTAGAACAGTGGTTCTCAACCAGGGGTACGCAGAGGTCTTCCAGGGGGTACATCACCTCCTCTAGAGATTTGCCTAGTTTTACAACAGGCTATAGAAAAAGCACTACCGAAGACAGTACCAACTAAAATTTCAAACAACTTGTTTACAGAGCTTTCTAGCTTATACACTGAAATGTTAGTACAATATTTATATTCCAATCGGTTTATTTTATAATTAGATGGTAGAAAGGAAGCCATTTATCAGTAACAGTGTGGCTGTGCCGCTTCTGTATTTTTATGTCTGATTTGTAAGCAAGTCGTTTTTAAGTGAGGTGAAACTTGGGCGGAGGCAAGACAAATCCGACTCCAGAAAGGGGGACAGTCGTCTGGAAAGGTTGAGAGCCACTGGGCTCTTTGGAAAATCTGACCTCCGTGGGGCAGGGAGACGCCACGTTCCTTAATCGCAAATGCAAACCTCCATCCCAGCTGCATCTGTTACCCCGACAGAGTGCGAGATAACGGGGCCGGGGAGCAGACTAACCCCCAGCTCCCTCCTCAGGGAGCCCCCCCCCTCCTGGCCACAGCCAGAATGGGGGTGGGGGCAGAACCGGCAGCAGGTCCTTGGGACCCCCCACCTTGGGGGTGCAGGTCCTGGCAGAGATGGGAGAGTAACATGAAATAGCCCCTGGGTGGGGGAAATATGGGGGGTCCTTTAAAGCAGGGAGCAGCCCCTGGGACTAAGTGGGGGGTCCCCTAGCCCTGTTGGGGGAGGGCAGGGAACAGCTCCTGATGGGGGGGGGGCTCTGGGAAAGAGGAGGGAGGTGCAGGGAACAGCCTCTGCCTGGGGGGGGGGCTCTGGGAAAGAGGAGGGAGGCGCAGGGAACAGACCATGACTGGGGGGGGGGCGCTCTGGGAAAGAGGAGGGAGGTGCAGGGAACAGCCCCTGAGTGGGGGCGCTCTGGGAAAGAGGAGGGAGGTACAGGGAACAGCCCTGCGTGGGGGGGGCTCTGGGAAAGAGGCGCAGGGAACAGCCCCTGCCTGGGGGCGGGGCTCTGGGAAAGAGGAGGGAGGCGCAAGGAACAGCCCCTGCTGGAGCTCCCTGTCCCGCGGTGGGAGGGGGGGAGTCGGGAAGAGCTCCTGGGAAGAGGGCGGTGAGTGACCCTTGCCCCGGAAGCCCTCGCTCGCTCTCCCGGAAGCGCCGCCCCCTCCGCCTCAGTCTCTCTCTTTCCGCCGCCATCTTGAAGCCGGCTCCCCGCACAGTGAGTCCCGCCGCGTCTATCCGCCGCCATCCGCCCCGCGGCGGGCTCGGCCGGGGGTGCTGGGGGTGGGGGCCGCGCGGGGGGGGGGGCGGCCTGTGGGGGAGGAGCCAGGGGGGCCGGGCCCGGGCCCCGCTTTGGAGCAGCCCGGGTCCCAGCTAGCGCCCGGCTGCGAGGCCTCCCTGCCCCGGGGCGGGGGGCTCCCGGGTGGGGGCGGGGGGAGGAGTGACTGGTCCCTGCGGCTCCTGAGTGGGGGGGCGGCAGTGGAAGCCCCTCCCCGGTAGCTGGCGGGTGGGGGTCTCCCCCCTCCTGGGGTAGAAGGTCGCCTGGTTGGGAGGAATTGAGGCGCAGGGGGGGGTATTTTTGAGTGGGGGGGGGGAGTCATTTCCCTTTGCGAATGGGGGGTGTCCATGTCTCCCCCACTCCCATCCTCTTCTGGGGGGGGGTCACGAGTCCCCTGCGGTTAGAATAACGTCGGGACTGTGAGGAGTAGAGCCAGCTCTTACGCCCCCCCCCCCGGGCTTTCAGGGTGGGGGTCTGAGCCTCCCGTGTGAAACCCCCCAAACTGTCTGGAGCCCCCACAACTTCACATCCCAGGTCTGACTCCGCCCTTCATCCTGCCCAGGTAGATAAACCCAGATCCCAAGTGCTGTACTGAAGGTGGGGGGGTTTCTGAGGAGACCTCACAGCCAGAGGTGCTGGCATTAAAGGTCGCGGGGGGGGGGTGCATCTCACAATACAGGATTGTCCCAGTGCCCTTGGCCAAAGCTTCTGGGTCCTGCTATCTCCCTGTCCTTCCTTCATCAGACAGGAAGAGTTTGAGCCTTGATTGCCACCGGCTCACCAAGTGGCCTCTGACAAGTCGCTTCAACTTTCTGCCCCTTAATTTTGCCTCTCGAGTAGAGAAGGACACCCCTCTTTTAAACTCCTGAGTTGTGAGAGCTGACTGAAGTCTGTAAAGAGCTGTTGGCCAGGTCAAAAGTGGGCCAAGAATTATGATCTAGGCTGCTGAGTTTTATAGGAATATAGGGGTTGCCAGTGCATTTCAGACCCAAAGTCCGTCTAGCCCAGTATCCTGTCTCTGACGGTGGCTGGTAGCAGAAACTTCAGAGGAAGGTGCAAGAACCCTACAGCAGGCAGATGAGGGATTATTTGACACACAACCCCCCCCCACACACCACCACCACCACACACACAAAGTGGCATTTTGATCTCTAATAGATTTGGTTTTGTCCTGAAGCACAAGAGTTCATATCATTTCCATTCACTGCATTGGCATTAACTATAACTCTGGATATTCGTGGTACTCATATGAAGTTCCATTTTTAATCTTAAATTCTTGGCCACTATGATGACCATTGCAGATCTGTTGCCTCTGAGGACATACGTAATGAGTTTACTTACTTGCTGGAAATGCTGTGATACAGGGGTTTGGTAATGGAAAAGACCACTTAGTTGCAATTTCATGGTGAAATAAAATGACAACGTCTCTCTTGCTTGTTTCAAAAGTTTTATGAAACTTCCTTATTTGTAGCCACCCAAAAGTGCATCTGTTTGGCTTTCCTGATTGTGGGAGAGACATTAATTGTGAAGGTCATGGGACTTTTTCTCTTAGCTCCTCAAATCCCAAAGAACTGAATCCTTCACTAATGGTGGCATCTGTTTTTTCTTTCTTGCTCTCAGAAATGCCTGGTGAAGCGACAGAAACCGTCCCAGCCACAGAGCAGGACCTGCCACAGCCTCAGGCTGAGACAGGTTAGTGTTGCTTTGCTGTATTATACACCTTCTGAAAGGATCCCAAAACTCATCCAGCCTAAACTTCAAGAACAGGTGAAGCCGGTTTTGTGGGGAGGGAGAACAAGAAGATTTTGACCATTGGTGGCTTTTGGCAGTCTAGTTAAAAACCTTGAAGAAGGAAGGTTGAGCGCTGGTTTCACTTGCTCAAATGGATGAGTTAAGGGGGCTCTTTGAATGGCAATGGTGGTAGCGTGCTTGAAGGGCAGTAAGGGGTCGGTGGGTACGGCTGCCCAGCTGTACAACCAAGGCTTTGGCAGTGTGTGATGTGCAGGAATACTAATTGTAAAACACCAACCTGCTTTCATCTAACTAGCGTTCTGATTTGCTGTGGTTACTAAGTGAAACACAAGTGTGTGGGTCTCTGCTGCTCTAACCCGGTGAAATGCTGGATGTTGGTTTCATTGTTCTTGGTGCCTTTTCTCTTAACCACACATTGTTTGGCTGCCTGCTGTTGTACAAGGCAGAACTGTTTCTCCCACAGCGTCGCCACATGATTGTGTGGGTGTTTCTCACTCAACCAGCTCAAAAGGCGCTTCATGCCAGCAGTGATATCGGTTATTAAATATATGGTAACATTCAGAGTCGGACAAAGCCGTCCCAGTGTAGCCAGCTCTGTGTTACACGGCCTACAGTGGAATTGCAAAAGCATGCTTGGTACGTTCAGTAACATGCTGATTCCCTCCATCAGCAGCTTATGTCACGCATTTGTAACCTACTGTTGGTACGAGTAACACTGGAAGTCCTTATTAGTGAAGCAGATTAGAGAGATTAATTTTTTTTTCAGCTTGTTTTCTTTGGGTCTGTGTATAGTCAATTTCACTCTTTCCCCTGTGTACTCGGTTTCCCATATTGCATGTATAGGTCTCTCCCAAAACAGCAGGGGAGAGAGAAACATTTTAAAGCCATAGAACAATGCAGCTGTAAATCTGCAAAGATTCGCAGGGTGCTAGATTCCTTTTAACTCCCTGAAACTGGCTAGATAACCGATTTTCTCCAATGGAATGACTAAAAGTGGACAGGGGGAGTAACATGATGCCTCGGCCAGAAAGTTACAGCAGGGTTTGGCATTCACCGCGCATTGTGATGCACCACTGATGAATGTGCTGTATGAAGGCCTGACTACTCTTTGGAGGGAGGGAGGAGTTGAACTGAGAGTCGGTACAGCTTAAAAAAAAGGCTACAGAATCCTACTTGCGTTTTGCAGTGTGTATGAATTTAGTAATGATTTTCAAACCCACTGTATGTTGTGCTTCTCAATTGTCTCTCTTGAAGGTTTCCTGGGTGCTGTGATCCAGTTAGCAAATAGTATGGCCTTGTTTGCTACATTTCTGCCTAGAGGGTCGGGGCACAGTGCATGATGTAGGACTGGGCCTGAGGTATGGGGCAGCCACACAGTGCATGACTGGTCAATGGGGTGAATTCTGTCCAAGGGCTGTGTGAGTTTGACTTGGGGCCAACAAGAAAAATTGGGACCATATGGATGATCAAACGCTGCTGGGGGAAAGGTTTTGTGAAGGGAAATAACCTGGAGGGAGGTGGGTGGGGCTAAAGTCCAGTTCTCAGCATGATGGTTAAGTGGTGCTTGTTGGTCATGAGTCAAGTAGGTAGCTCAGTGTGACTAGCAGTATTGGCATGCTGTCATTTTCTTTAAAGGCCTCATTGAGGGGTAGATGCGATTCCTATGGCAGGGTAACTTCTCAGGCACCATTTGTGCCCTTGGGTGAATACAGAGCTGCAGCGTCCCCGGGCATGGTTTTTCTCTGGGTCTCCGAGGATAACTCTCACGTTTTCCCCACTGTTGATTCTTCTCATCTCTTGGGTGTCTTCCCACGCCATGGAGTATATAAAGGTTGGTGGGTCTTGGTAGTAGGTGGTGTGTTCTCAACAGCTGATGCTATTGCAGTAACTCCTCCCCCGGCCCCCGGGGAAGCAAGCTGGCCTCTCACAGGAGTGACACTGGCAGCTGAGCAGACCAGAGCAGTGGGTTCCCAGGCTGAGGCTGTACAGGCCGAGTCTGCTCTGGAGCCGTCAGGTAGGTCTCAAGTTCCTACAGGAGGTAGAGTGGGGGGGCGGGGGGGCGAAGAGTTACCCTGTCTGTAAAATAAAATCGGGCTCTGACTCATCTAGGGCATTAGAAATACCAACTCCGCATTGAGCAGACTCTTCCGAAGCCTGGTGGGGCGTACGATTCCGTGTGTGTGGTTTAATCTCTGAGCTGGTTTCATCGCACCTCTTGCCACCCAGGTGTATCTCTGCGGGAGTTAGATTGGCCCGTGGAAAGAGCGTAACGCGCTGCTGAACTCCCGAGGACCAACAGTGTGGGGCTTCATTGGCCACCCCCGCAGCGCAGTTATTAGGAGCCTTCACCAATTGTTTGTGGCCTCAATAAAATCCACTGCTCCTGGGCTGGCAGGAGATGCCCCTGGAGCACATTGGGGGTGGGGGGGCGTTAGAGCTGGCGGCTGCGTGGCAATCGTGTCTCAGTGATGTCCAGAGTGATCATGTCTGAGGCATCTTGAGTGAATGTGGAAGGATCAACAAGGCCTCATGGAGACTGGAAAGAATTTTTCAGAGGGAAAGTTATGGGGACTGCCGCCTGGTTCATGCTCGGCTCAGCACCTTTCTGAGATTAGCGCCCCTCTGTTAGATTTGGTAGTTCCCCTTTAAGAAACCGATCGGTTTCCCTACTTGGAAGCCGGTAACTTCTGGGGGGCATGTGCTGGGCCTTTCTTCCCCCTTGCTACAGGACTCCCAATTTTAGACTCTACTCTGGGATCTGCCATGTTTTATTGTCGTACATTTCACTAACGCTTGAAACCAACTCCTGCTCGCTTTCCTTGGGGCTGGGAGGAGGCTTTCTTTTGGGGCCTCACCCCACAAGTGGCCACTGGTTGGAGACATATTCCTTGGTGCACTGAGTGCAGAACTGGGCCTAGCTGTCTGGCTCTCAGCAGCTGAGAGATGACAGGTTCTGGTCTCTGACTGGCACTAAACCCGATTTGGGAAAGGCTGAGGGGGTGTGGCTGGCATCTGCCACTGAGTGAGCAGTCAAGTGACCTATGCAAAGCGGCTTTTGTGCACACTCCCTAAATCCGTGGCTGACACATAAACGAGTCAGTCATTCCTACCTGGATCAGGGCTGCAGCTCTCAGAATGTCAGCACCTGGGGTTTCCTATCACCTGGTTCAGGCAAGAGCTTAGAGTTTGGCCTGGCATCTTAGCTAGTGAGGTAGGGCTGAGGGGAGTCTCTTAGCACGAGCAGGGAGGCAGCGTGGTTTATGAGGGTGAGTAGGTTTGCAGCTTCCTGTATGTCTATCCCAGTGACGCAGCCTCTTCCCTCTCTCCCTCTCCACCCCCCCCGAGCAGGAGGGTCAGTGAAAGCCGTAGCCACTTGCTCAGTGCAGCGCTGGGGTTACCTGCATGCTGTATTAGTCAGCACTGCCCTGCTGGGAGAGGACCTGGCCCTCCGGAGTGGGAGCCAGGCGTCAGACTCACAAAAGGCATTTCCCTTCTATTCTCAAGCTGTTCAGGAGAACAATGCGGAGAAGCCCTCTGCATCCCAGACACCTGCAGACCACGCCTCAGGCCTGCTGGGCACAGACCACCTCTTCCCCACCCTCCTGCTCCTCATGAAGCCCCCCTCATTCCTAGCCCCTGGAAGCCGATGCTGGGTTAACTGGTGTAACAGCCCAAGCAGCTCTGCTGTTCCTGTTTAACTATTGGCGTTCTGGGGTTGCAAGCTGCCCCAGGCTGCGTGAGTCACAATGTCTCCAGTGGAACTGTACCTGATGGTGGAATATGAACTGGAGCAGGTCAGCCCTTCTCCTTGCCTGACCCCTCTGCCTGCTGTACTAAACAACATGCCTGCAGCTTTTTGCTAAGCAGTTTGCTGCTCACGGGAACCAGCTCGTTCACATACGCTGCCAAACGCAGCCTCTTCCCCTGCTCTTCCCTACAGACTACGCAGGTTTCTCCCTAGTTCAGTGTTCTGCCACCCTCTTCCAGAGACCTCACTGGGCTCTCTCCCTCAGAGGCTTGGGGGGCATCGAGCGCTCAAGAAAGTAAAGGGCTGATGCCCCTCGCTAGAGTTCTATATCAGATGGGCAGGCGCGGCTTGTTTCTGGTGTGCAGCTGGTCCAGTGCACCTCGCTCCTGACCAGCAGAATCATCAGGACAACGCTGTCCTGGATCCATCTTCCCCACGCTAGCTCGCTTGGGTTGCGGCCCAGCCTGGGTTTGAACTCTGGTCTCCAGAGGTGAAAGGTGAGCGGCACCATTCTTGCGAGACCTGGTTTGTCTTGGAAATGGAGCAGACCCTTCTTGCTTGCAGCAGTTCCCGGTGGGAAGGACTTGTGGGTAATAACCTTTCACTCTTGCTTGTTTAGCTCCTGCTGTCCCTGCCCCTCCTGCCGGTGCTTCTGCAGCGCCCGCAGCCGCTGTTTCTGAGCCTCCTGTTCAAGTGTCAGGTATTCTGAACTCCTGTCCCCCCCGTGCGTCTCATTAACAATGTTTGCTGTGCTGGGTAGTCCATTAACAAAACCGTTTAGCAAAGAGTGCAGAGCTGGAGCCTGGGAGCTAGGACTCCTGGGTTCTTCTCCCATGTCACCGCTGCGTGCCTCAGTTCACTTATGTGTAAAAGAAAACCTGCGTTCCAGGAGCACACGAGGCCTTGAATTGCATGTTTGTAAAGCACCGTGGATGGATGAGGCTAGAGAAGGAGGGAGTGTTTGCTCCTAGGATCTGAGGGCTGCCTTCCTGGGATAAAGAATGCGTGTGAGCGCCTGGTGTGTTGGGACGATGAAACCGCCACTTTCAGGAGCTGTACGGCAACGTGTGATGTTTCCTTCCTGTTCTCAGGCATCCCAAAGGCCAGGGCCTAACCTAACCCTCCTGGCGGTTTGCAGCCAGGCTCCTCTTTAACATGCAGGTGCCCGCGAAGCCCGGCATGGGATCCTGCCCTGTTTGGATCCAGGTGGAGCCCTGCATGCCCGGGCCTGCTGCCTCTGCCGACCACACCTCCATATTAGCTGAGGGAGCCAAGCTTTGAATTGGACTGTGTGAAGCACAGGGGTGTGTAACTTCCCCCATGCTCCCAGAATCCCTTTGGGAGAAGAATTGAATGCTTGTACCAGTCTGCTGGGACAGCATCCTCCACCGAAGCCAGAGCGGGATTTCCAGAGCCAGGCAAACACCGAACCAACCAGACACTGACCGCTCCACCTGGCTTGTCAGGCACTCGTACGGGGCATGTCCTGGGTTTGTGTGTTAAAATACATTGATCCGTCTCCCTGG
This sequence comes from Chrysemys picta bellii, assembly GCF_011386835.1. Taxonomy (NCBI): domain Eukaryota; kingdom Metazoa; phylum Chordata; order Testudines; family Emydidae; genus Chrysemys; species Chrysemys picta. The sequence continues at coordinate 13,235,542 of NC_088812.1, read as the reverse complement.
GGGAGGGGAGGGGAGGTGTCTGTTGTGTGTGGAGAGCTTTTTGAGAGCCCCAAGGGCCATCGCCTGGGGCCGCCCGTCTGCCCAGGTAACTGAACTGCAGCCCACGCGGGGTCGCGCTGGATAACTCACCTTTCTCCCCTTGCTCCCTTGGTTTTCTTTTCTCATTGGTTCACTTTGTTTCTCTCTCTCCATCTCTTCATGCTGCTCCAGCCCCTGCCGCTCACGCTGCCCTGCCCTCCTCTCCGAGTGCCCCCACGGGCTTGGCTGTGTCACTAGAGCAGCCCCCTTCCCCAGCACTAGCTCCCCCTGCAGCCCCTGCCTCCCCACCTGTGGTCCCAGCTCTGATGCCTCCGACCTTTTCCGCTCCCTTAAAGCTCCCAGCTGCAGCTCTTGGCATCCCAGTGCCCAGCCCCCCTCCCGCTATCCCCCCTGCAGCCCCAGCCGATTCGGTCACTCCAGGCTCTCCTCCTGCGAGCCCAGCACTGGCATCTCCCTCTGTTACCCCAAGCTCTCCCCTGGCCCCTCCTGCCCCCCTGGCAGCACCAGCCTCTCCTAGATGCCCAGTTTTGACAGCTCCTGTTTTTCCCCTGACCCCCCTTGTTCCTCCTGTGGCCCCTGTTCTGGTGGCTCCTGCGGCCCCCGGCCCTCTTGCGCCTCCTGCAATCTCAGCTACGTCCCCTGCGGCTGCTGCCCCTGCCCCCCTCACCCCTCTGGCTCCTGTTTCTCCCCCTGTGACATCAGCTCTGGCTGCTGCCAACCCCGTGGCCCAACCTACTTCCCCAGCCCCTCTTGTTCCTCCTGTAGTCACTGCTGCTCCCCCAGCCCCTCTCACATGCCCTGGGGCCTCAGCATCTCCGGTGGTCTGTGCTGCTGCCCCTCTGGCCCCAACCTCTTGCCCAGCTTTTCCTGTGGTTCCTGCCCCAGCCCCCTTCACGCCCTCTGAGACCTCTGCCTCTCCCCCAGCCCCTCTCCCTCCCCCAAAGACCCCAGCCTCTCCTACAGCTCCTGCCCCAGGCCCCTCCACACACCCCGAGACCCCTGCCTCTCCCCCAACCCCCCTTCCTCCCCCAAAGACCCCAGACTCTCCTACAGGCCCCTCCGCGACCCCTGCCTCTCCCCCAGCCCCTCTCCCTCCCCCAAAGACCCCAGCCGCTCCTACAGGTCCTGTCCCAGCCCCCTCCATGCCCCCCGAGATCTCTGCCTCTCCCCCAGCCCCTCTCCCTCCCCCAAAGACCCCAGCCGCTCCTACAGGTCCTGTCCCAGCCCCCTCCCCACACCCCGAGACCCCTGCCTCTCCTACAGGCCCCTCCACGACCTCTGCCTCTCCCCCAGCCCCTCTCCCTCCCCCAAAGACCCCAGCCGCTCCTACAGGTCCTGTCCCAGCCCCCTCCCCACACCCCGAGACCCCTGCCTCTCCTACAGGCCCCTCCACGACCTCTGCCTCTCCCCCAGCCCCTCTCCCTCCCCCAAAGACCCCAGCCTCTCCTACAGCTCCTGCCCCAGGCCCCTCCATGCCCCCCGAGACCACTGCCTCTCCCTCAACCCCCCTCCCTCCCCCAAAGACCCCAGCCTCTCCTACAGCTCATGTCCAAGCCCCCTCCACTCCCTCTGAGACCCCTGCCTCTCTACCAAAGCCCCCAGCCTCTCCTGTGGGTCCTGCCTCTGCCCCAGCCTTCTCCATGCCCTCTGAGACCCCTCCCTCTCCCCCATCCCCTCTCCCTTCTGCTATGGCCTCAGCTTCTACTGCTCCTCCTGCCTCTGCCCCAACCCCCTCCACTTCCCCCCAAGCCCCTGCTCCTCCACCAAAGGCCCCAGCCTCCCTTGTGGGTCCTGCTCCTGCCTCAGCCCCCTGCATTCCCCCTGTGATCCCTGCCTCTGCCCCAACCCCTCTCCCTCCCCCAAAGGCCCCAGCCTCTATTGCTGCTCCTGCCCCAGCCCCCTGCACTCCCCCTGTGACCCCAGTCTCTTCCCCTATGGCTCCTACCCCAGCCCCTCTCCATCCCTTGGTGGCTCCTGTTTCTCTCAGTGTGACACCAGCTCTGGTGGCTCCTGCATCTCCACCAGCTCCTGTCACCCCCCCTGAGGCTGCAGTTTCTCCTGTGACCCCTGTTTCTCCCCCTGTGGCCCCAGCCTCTCCCTCTTCCCCAGTTCCGGTGACCCCTGGCTCTCCCCCTGTCCAAAAGGCAGTAACTGAGGCTGCTGCCCCTGGCTGTGCTCCCGACTCCTCCCCTGAGCTGCTCCTTGCTCCCCAGAAACCAGCTTCCTCGTCAGTTGCTTCCACTGACCTCCCTGCCACTCCCCTTACTCCAGCGAGTAGCCGAGCCCCTGTGCCTCTGCCCACTTCCCCCCCTGAAGAACTAACCCCCCACCCTGGGCTTCCTAAACCATCCCCGCCTTCCTCCTCACCTGGTCCTGCGCCCAAAGCACCAGCTAGTCCCCCCGCCCCCGTCTGTGCTGCTACCATCGATGACGACGAGCTGCCGCCTCTCATCCCTCCCGAGGGGCCTGCCGGGGAACTGCCTTTGCAGCCGATCCTGGTGGATCTCTCCTCTCCCAGACCCGCTGTGGCCCCTGCTGAGGCCCCAGCTCCTCTTCCTCCAGCCAAGCAACCCGTGCTGAAGAATGACAAGGGTATTTGCGGCCTCGGTTTGCTGTGTGCATGGAGTGTCAGCGGCTGCCCACCGAGTACTAACCTCCTAGAGACTGTCGGGCCTCGATTTCCCACACACACACATACACGCACTTCTGCTTGGTTTGTTAGCCTAGAAACGTAGCATTTAGAAGTGATGTGCCATGCTATGTAGTGAAGCCAGAATAACCCCGCGTTGAGCCCTGAGCTGCCTGGTGAGCGCTGCCCTGGATCCTGGCTGGGGTACGGGGCGTCCCAGTGCCAGGCAGGCCATAGCCCACTGCCTGCTCTTGTGTTGGGCACCAGCTTCTGCAGTTTGCTCGAGTGGAGGTCACGTCACTAACGGAGGGGTCAGGGGGACGCGCTGAGCATGGGGCTGGCTTGTGGGGGGATGGTTTGAACTCTGTTGCGTCTGGACCAGCGTCACCAGAATTGCGTAGGGCTTGAAAGGCCAGTCGGAGCCTCCCACTTGGATGTTTCTCCAACGCCTGCAGTGTATTTAATCCATTCCTCTCCGAATTCTCTGTTTCTCTGCAACCTGGTGGGGATCTAGGTTAGCTCAAAGATCGCCAGAGGACCCAGGGTTAATCGTGGTCACTTTGGGCTGCCTGTGTTGGGCAGATGCTCACAGTTCTGCTTGGATTTAGCATCCCGGCTGGTTCACCTGTGGTTATCCTTTTACTTCCCTGGAAGCAAGTTTAGTGTTAAAATGTGTCTCCGTGGCCTGTGATAGTTCTTCGTGTGTGTGCTGGTCAGTTGACCTATCTGCGCTCACTTCTGGGCCACGGGAGTGTTGCTGTATGTCACTGGTGGTGGTGGCCTGCCCTATGCACACCCTAACCAAGCTGCACACAGCATTTAGTGCAGGGCCCGAGGGTCAGGGTGTGGGTGGTTGGTGGGTCTGTCTAGTTACCAAGCCTTCTGTCCATTCCCAGTGAGACTGGGGCACGTGGAAATCACAAATGGGGCAGGGTTTGTGCCCAGCTGCTCTTCCTTTCTGAACTGGTTGTAGCACAGGAGAGGAGGGTTCTGACTCACCCCACCCGGTCTGCGCTGGGGGTCGAGTGTGACACAGGCAGATTCTGCTTCTTCACTTCTGTGCTGCCATGCACGTTTCGTTCTCCAACACGTCCCGGCTTGCAAGCTAGCGACGCCCACTGCAGCGGAGACTTGCATGGACTGCCAGCGGTCCTCCGAGTCTTACCAGAACCCGGGTGGCTTCTGGGCAGTGGCCCAGATACGCAGCCAGAGATGCTGCTTTCTGCGAAGGGCTCTTGGTTTAATTGGTGTCGTACCATCCCCTTTAGTAGAGCCGTGCGTGGGCCTGGCTTTGTGCGAACAGCTCAAGGGGAATCGTAGCCAGTTTCCCTGCTCTAGGCCTGAGCTCCTCCAATCCCCCACTTTGCTGTCATTTAAACAGACTGAAGAGGCATTAACAAAGCGTCAGATTTTGTCTCCTCCCACCCCAGCTGGGTCCCTGGTGATGTGAGTTCTGCTGTGCTGACTCGCTCACCTGGTGTTGTCGAACCTGCCTTTACACTTGCTTATCGCCTGCTCCTGCCTATCACATGCTTCGCTGCTGATGACTGTAGAGGTTCGGGCTTGGAGCTGGATTCTCCCCAGAGCCGAGGACTTGTGACTCCCGCTGGTTTTAAAGGAGATGGGGGGTGCCCAGTGCCCTCGCTCAGCCCTCTAATTAGGTGCAGATACTTCCCCACTTTGCCTAGGGGAGTACCTTAAACTCCTTCCTGTTTCTCAGCTTCTAGACGGGACAGAATACCAACCATCCGCCCCTCGTCCTCTAATTCACCCTCCCTTCCCTATCCAAAATCCAGTGGCAGCTGTGTCGGCAGGGTCTGTAAACCTGTGGCCTCATAGATACCAGGTTCTGATCCGCTCCAGTCTAGTTGTTGGAGAGAGCAAGAGGGGAAGGAGCAGGCGGTCATGCAGGCTGGCCCCAGCCCGTCTGACTTCTAGGCCTCTGTCTGCTGCTGCACAAGGTTTCCCCCACCGTTTCAGAGCACTGGATTTCCAAAGCGGTTGGTGCTACTAGTCTGTGTTGTCCTGCTTGGATGTGCCTGTTCCTTCATTACCCAGGAGGGATCGGAGAGGGGAGAACTGCTCCTCTGTCAGGTCTTACATACGTTTATTGGCTTGAAGTTCATTTCGGTATGAACTGGGGTGATGGAGCAGTGTCAGCCTTTGGTATAACGAGACCCTAAACAACCCCGTGGCAAAGGCTCTGCCAGAACAGGGCAGCTTCCTTGGCTCGGTCTGTTTCCTCCAGACTTGCCTGCTACTTCCCACAGGGGCCCACGCTGGAAAATGTGATGCAAGTTTGTTTCCATAGGGTCCGGCACAGAATCCGACAGTGACGAATCGGTGCCAGAACTCGAAGAACAAGACTCGACACAGGCCACCACGCAGCAGGCACAGGTGAGGGGTCCGCTCCCTGCAGCCGAGCGTGTGCGGTGGGGGTGAGTCGCAGGATCCCTGGCTTCTGGAAGTGAGCGAGGCCCTTTCGGCTTTGCGCTGTGTAGGGCCGTGATCTGTGAATTGACTGAGCCCAAGCAGTCACTCGAGGCGGACGTGAACATGCGTCTCTCACTGTGCTCACAGATTAGGGGGAAATCCCCCTTCTTTAATCCCTCCCCGTCCCTGCTAGCTCACACCGCTGTGAATGCTGGCCACTGGAGAGTCAAGCCTGCACGCGGAGCAGTTCTGTTCCTCCCTCCCCCATACAGGGAGCTGGCCGTGCTGCTCTCAGTGCATGTGGCGCCGGCTGTGTCCTGAACTAAGCTCCCCGGTTTCTGAGAGAGACCATCTCAGCTGCTCCCCCTGCTGTTGGTTCCTTGGGCCTCTTCCCCAGGATTTCCTAAGGTCCCGCTTGTTTTCTGCCCCTGTAGCTTGCAGCAGCAGCTGAAATCGATGAAGAACCAGTTAGCAAAGCAAAACAGAGCCGGAGTGAAAAGAAAGCACGAAAGGTAAGAGAAGATGGCAGTGGGCCCCGTTCCTCGCCCTCCCTTAGGGTGTCAGCCCAACCTGCTGGGAAGAGGAGTGGCTCTGGCAAGATCTCAGTGTGCACTGGGGCTTATATCCACTTCGGTTTAGCCCTGTCTTGCCCAGCGTGGTGCTGCTTGTGTAGTGCAAGGCCTCCTGTGCTGGCAAGGCTGGCATGGAACTGAGGGGCACTTGTGTGACGCCTTTCTCATCCAATGACCTCAGAGGCCAGCCCTGGCGACCCCCAGCTGAAGAGGTGCCCCCGTTCCAGAGGAGAAATGGAAACAGAGAGAGGTGACCTCAGGTCACCCAGCAAGGCGGTGGCAGAGCTGGGAGTGAACGCTGCCTCCAGGTTCTCTCCATTCTGCCTCTGTCTACAGGGCTTTGAAGGCTTCTTGGCCGCAGAAGTGTCGGAGGTTTCTTTGTGGGATCCCGATGTCCGGAGCCGATGAGTTAGTTACATCCTGGCCTAGACTGTCTCAATGAGCTATTTCTCTTCCTTTCTCCTTTGCTTTTAAGGCAATGTCCAAACTGGGCCTTCGCCAGGTCACAGGTGTAACCCGAGTCACCATCCGGAAATCCAAGAACATCCTCTTCGTCATCACGAAGCCAGACGTGTACAAAAGCCCCGCATCAGACACCTACATCGTCTTCGGCGAGGCAAAGGTGAGCTGACCCCGCTCGTGACGGGCGGGGGAACATCTGACCCCTCTTTCAATCTGTGTTCACAGCAGCCAGACCTCAGGGATTGCAGTTCGTGGCGTCTCGCTTCAGACAGAAGTGTGCCTAGATGAGTTTCCCTGCTGCTGTGTGTGTGTGTGTGTGTGTGTGTGTGTGTGTGTGGTGGGATGTGGGTGGGCTTTGAACCCTCTCTGCGGGCTGGTTTTCTCATCTCCATTGTGCTTGCACTGTGGCTGGGGCTGACTCGAAAGGCCTTGGATGTCTGAACCTCCATTCTGAAGTCCTGGCTTCTCTTTGGGTTCAGTTTCAAATTGCAGCCTGTTCGCCAGCATCTCACTGTGCTCTGTGCTTCTCCCAACCCCCAGATCGAAGATCTGTCCCAGCAGGCACAGCTGGCAGCTGCCGAGAAATTCAAAGTGCAAGGAGAAGCCGTCTCAAACATTCAGGAAAACACACAGACTCCCACCGTGCAGGAGGAGAGCGAAGAGGAGGAGGTATGTGGCCTCCGGGGCCCAGTCATGTTTGTGGTCTGAAACAGAAGCCCGCCGCCAGTGCAGTTCAGATGAAAGGACCCACTGTATTAATGTGCACGTGTGGTTAATGGAACGTGCTAGCTGCCCACCCTAGTGTCTCCACCTGGCAGGTGTCCAGGACCCCTGTGTGAAGCAAGTCGGGGGTGGGTTTCCAGCCCGTTTCCTAGGGGGACGCCTCACCCAAACCATCATACCGACTGGTCCTCTCTTTGGGAAGCCCGGCAGAGGGCAGGCCCCGGACGTTTACTATCCTTCCCCGCTCCGGAGCAGGCACTTCTCACCGGCACTGATTATTACCGTTACTGGGCTCCTGTTGCTGTATGGATTGTGATCTCTCCCCGTTGCACTCACCTTCGCGGCATCGGAGCCCATTTGCCCCTATAACATGTGCTGGATACGCTGAGATGTGGTGCCTGGGGATTCCCTGTCCCTTCCTCCGCCTCCCTGCCCTAATCGCCCTAAGCGCTGGCCATCCCAGAATCCCCTACTGCGACGCTGCTTGCACCTTCCTTTCGAAGCAGCTGGTGCTGGCCACTGTCAGGAGACAGGATAACAGGCCACATTGGGTCTTATCCAGCCTGGTCATTCCTGTGCGTCCATGAAGCAGGCATTTCCCCAATCCGCAAGCAATGAAATCAGATCATGACTGCTGCTACTGCTTGGGTTGAATTGTGGCTACCCCCAGTGGGACGGGGCCATCGGTACCTGCACGGTACAGAGAGGTCCTTGCCGCCAGCTGGGAGACAGTCCTGGTCTTTTCTCGCTTAGGTTGACGAGACCGGCGTTGAGGTGAAGGACATCGAGCTGGTCATGTCCCAGGCGAACGTGTCCCGGGCGAAGGCTGTCCGGGCCCTGAAGAACAACAGTAACGATATTGTAAATGCTATTATGGTGAGTGGCCCCCAAAGCCAAGTTCCCAGCCAGTCGAGCAAACCCAAAACTTGGGGAGTAGACGTTACAGTTTGGAGTGAATCCTCCCTGGATGGGGAGAACAGGGCACGCTCATTTCACTGCTGATGGGTGTGAGGAGCGTACTGATAAGTTACCATGAGGGCATATCCCTACTTACCCCCTCCTCTCTTCGTGTCTCAACTCGCCTGTTCTGCATCATCCTGGCAGTTTTCATTGTCTGCACCAACGTCGCCGTTGGGAATGGGGGGAAATAACAGATCCGATGGTACAAAATCCGCTTGGATCTGTGTTGTGATGTAAATAATTATGGGGGGGGGGGGGTAGGTGCCCCCCTGCCTTTGTCCTCCCTGCCCCCCACGTGTATCCAAGCAGGATATCGCACAGCTCTCTGCCCTCAGAGCAGCCATAACAGCCTTCCCCAAGGCTGCTTGGCCCTGCTTGGTAGATAAACGCCGTTCTGTTGCTTCTACATCAGCCTGCTGGAGCGGGGGTGGCGTGCAGAGCTTAGTGAAGGCTCCGGGGAATTTCAGATCTGCCCCCAGCGATAGTTTCTAACCTTTCTCTCTCTCTCTCTCTCTCTCTCTCTCTCCAGGAATTGACGATGTAGCCATCAGAAGGGAGGAACCTTTTGGTTTTTCAGAGAAGAGTAAAATGCAGCTAAATTTAACATTTGTACTATTTCTATCGATAAATAAAAGTTGTGGCTTATTGTCGGTGAAATCTTTTATTTTTTGTTTTGCTTTTTGTTTGCCCTGAGGTCACAAGGAGGTGTAACCGCTGATCGCAGAGAAGATCCCGGGCCTGACATTCTCTCTCCTTTGCTGTTCCTGGGGAAGCACACCTGCTAATTCTAGTTTTTCCTTGCTCCGTGGGAAGGTCCACCCGTCTGTAGGGGGCAGCAAAGGGCTCAGACTCTAGGACATGAATGTTCCTTCGCGAGTGTGGAACACTGAGTTTATGGACACCCACTGGCTAAAATTCAGTCGCAAATTCTAATGTTCAGAGGTTAGAAAATCTCTGAGGGGCCTCATCCCCCCCAAGGGTGGTGCAAGGTTGCTCCCTTTAGAGTTCTCAAGTGTCTAGTCCGCTCCAGGTTTTAATGACTCCGGTGTTACCAACATGAAAGGGATCTGGGGGTCATAGTGGACCACAAGCTAAATATGAGTCAACAGTGAAACACTGTTGCAAAAAAAGCAAACATCATTCTGGGATGTCGTAGCAGACACGAGAAGTAATTCTTCCACTCTACTCCGCGCTGATTAGGACTCAGCTGGGAGTATTGTGTCCAATTCTGGGCGCCACATTTCAGGAAAGATGTGGAGAAACTGGAGAGAGTCCAGAGAAGAGCAACAAAAATGATTTAAGGGTCTAGAAAACATGACCCATGAGGGAAGATTTAAAAAATTGGGTTTGTTTAGTCTGGAAGAGACTGAGAAGGGACATAACAGTTTTCAAGTACATAAAAGGTGGTTACGAGGAGGGAGAAGAATTGTTCTTCTTAACCTCTGAGGCTAGGACAAGAAGCAATGGGCTTAAATTGCAGCAAGGGAGGTTTAGGTTGGACATTAGGAAAAACTGCCTGACTGTCAGGGTGGTTAAACCCTGGAATAAATTGCCAAGGGAGGTTGTGGAATCTCCATCATTGGAGATTTTTAAGAGCAAGTTAGACAAACATCTGTCGGGGTGGGCTAGATAATACTTAGTCCTGCCTTGAGTGCAGGGGACTGGACGAGATGACCTCTCGAGGTCCCTTACAGTCCTATGAGTCTGTGAACATAATGGTGAGATTGGCCTAAAAATCATAACCTCTTTACAAAAAGAAACGTCATGTTCTTTTGATCTGCCTTCTGGTTTCTGAGGCTTTAGGTTACACTCGCTTCATGTGTCTAAGCTTTTCTCTGCTAGCATGAAGGCTAGGAACTTTTTTTTTTTAAAGGAAAGAATCATCCCTGGCTCTCTAGTGATTCTCGTTTACAGAGGTATGATTACCCCCATTTTATAGATGAGCAAACTGAGGCACAGAGAGGAAAGTGCCTTGCCTGAGGTCGCCCAGCAGGCCACTGACAGAGCCAGGTCTCCTGAGGCCCGGTCCAGTGACCTCTCTTGGGCTACAGCATTTATTTGTTGTATGGCGCTAGGTACTGTACAAAAACAGAAGAAAAAGATCGTGCAATCTCTTGATTTCAGCACTTGGAGCTTTTGGAAATAACCCCAAAATCACAAGAGTTGGCAACTCTGTGCTCAACTGGTGGCTCTTCCACCGCTTCCTTGGATCGGCAGTGGAGGGAAGTTTTTCTTGGCGTTCATCCCTTATTTACACCCCGTTGTATAACTCTGAAGGTGGAGTGACTGCCCGTACTTGCTGTCAGGGTGTTAACGTTTATATTGCAGTAGCACCTGCCTCCCTCAGTCAGGCCAGGGCCTTGTTGTGCCAGGTATGTACAAAGTAAATGACAATACCCACCATTTTAAAATGCTGCGTTACTAGAACTTTAATGGCATTGTCGTGTACTACCACGTAATGAGGTTTGTCTTTGATTGCTTCCCTCTCGTTCCCCCAGCCTACAAGCAAACCTGTCCTTGTCCAGAAAGTTGAATGCAGTGCAGAGGGGGGGAGCTAACGCCCAATGAAATCCTAAGTGTCATGAAAAGAAAAGGCAGGAGTGGTGAAAATGGGAATCTTGCCACTGCTTAGTAACGCTTTTCCCCCTGTGCAATAAAAACTGGGCCGTGGAACAACTCATTAAAATTGATGAGCTACACTGCGGAGAATAGTCAGCAAGGAACCCCAAATGACATCAGGGAGAGCTGCTAGCTGGAAGCCCCTCATGCTGTTAGTCACAGTCTGTCCATGTAAATCCAAGCAGGCAGAGTTCTGAATCTCCCATGGGAAGCTTTTGGAGGATACAGGAAGATGGAGCAGAGGACGGACGGATGCTGTAGCCAAATTTGGGAAGAATGCTGGAGTGTGAGGTTCAGGGAGCCGGGCTCAATCGTTTTCATGAAGACTTTAGCGCTCAGAGAGAAGTGATAGGATTTGAAAGTAGCCTAGGACACCAGTTGGCTGCATTCAGAGGCTGTTAGGTGAAAATAGGAGTAAAACCTGAAAGGATCTCTTCCACAGTCCTATTTGGGGGTGGGGTAGAGCTGATTTTCGTGAGCTATTCTAATCTGCCAGATGTTGCTTTGAGCCCGCAGGTGCATGGATAAGGCTTAATTATTGATTTGACTGGTTGTCTGAGAGAATGGCAGCATCTTATCTAGACAATTGCTTCGCTGCCTGGATGTCGCCCTGTTTTGAAAATGCAGCTTTGTCCAATGGAAAGGCTAGTGAACTCAGCTTCTCTCACTGTTTTGGAATGAGGGAATCTGTCTCTCTCTTGTTGATGGGGATGTTAAAGCTTTCTAGAGAATCCCCCCGCTGCAGTGTGGGTGCCTGCTTGCTATCTCCCAGGCAACTCAGGTGAGCTTATAATTAGGTGTGGTGGAATTTATTTATTTTTCATAATTTTGATGGATATCCATCTTTGTAAACATTTTTAAATTTTGGATCTATTTACATTTTCACAATTGTGGGAATCTATAGTGGGTGGCGGGCAGGAAATAATTGTAACGAAAGTTCTCAAGCAGCATTTTTCTCTGCCTGTCTTTAAAGTTTCAGTTTAATATGATATTTTTGGTAGAGTTGTGTGTGTCTGGTGAAATTGACGTTTCAATTACCGATAAAAATCAAACCCTTCCAAGCCTATTTTATAATACTCCAAAAAGACAGGCTGTGGAGGAGGAGCCCTCATAAATACGGAGCAAAATGTGCATGGCTATTTCCTTCATGAACGGGGGCTTTGCTCCTTACTTTATAATGAGGTTTTTGCTTTTAACATGAATCATTCTCTAGCCCTCTGACAATACTGGGTGTTTCTCTTTATTTTTGGCAAGAGAGTGCATCCAACACAACCACCACTCTCTGCATGGATGTCAAGGCCTTCCAGGGCTGCCCTCTCAGCACAGAAGAGGCTCCGCGCCAGTGGTCTCTGATGGGCGTCGGACTGGGCTGGGAATAGGTTTGGGGAGCAGTGCTCTGGCTCCCAAGGCGTCGAGGAGTTGGCATGTCCCTGCTCTTCGCCTGTGGATCTCAAAGCACTTGAAAAGGAAGAGGGGAGTGTCCCTCCACCCTGGCCCTAGAAGAGTCAAGTAATGCACATTGGAAAAAATAACCCCCACTATACATACAATATGATGGGGTCTAATTTAGCTAGGAAAAAGATCTTGGAGTCATCGTGGATAGTTCTCTGAAGACGTCCATGCAGTGAGCAGCGGCAGTCAAAAAAGCAAACAGGATGTTAGGAATCATTAAAAAGGCGATAGAGAATAAGACTCAGAATATATTATTGCCCTTACATAAATTGATGATATGCCCACATCTCGAATACTGCATACAGATGTGGTCTCCTCATCTCAAAAAAGATATACCGGCACTAGAAAAGGTTCAGAAAAGGGCAACTAAAATGATGAGGGGTTTGGAACGGGTCCCCTATGAGGAGAGATTAAAGAGGCTAGGACTCTTCAGCTTGGAAAAGAGGAGACTAAGGGGGGATATGAGAGAGGTCTATAAAATCATGAGTGATGTGGAGAAAGTGAATAAGGAAAAGTTATTTACTTGTTCCCATAATACAAGAACGAGGGGTCACCAAATGAAATTAATAGGCTGCAGGTTGAAAACAAATACAAGGAAGTTCTTCATGCAGCGCACAGTTAACTTGTGGAACTCCTTGCCTGAGGAGGTTGTGAAGGCTAGGACTAGAACAGAGAACTGGATAAATTCATGGTGGTTAAGTCCATTAATGGCTAGTAGCCAGGAGGGGTAAGGAAGGGTGTCCCTAGCCTCTCTCTGTCAGAGATGGAGATGGATGGCAGGAGAGAGATCACTTGATCATTGCCTGTTAGGTTCACCCCCGCGGGGGCACCTGGCACTGGCCGCTGTCGGCAGACAGGACACTGGGCTGGATGGACCTTTGGTCTGACCCGGTTCGGCCGTTCTTAGGAGCAGTGCAGCCAGCAGCTGGTGGACAAATGGGGGGGGGGGGTCCAGCTCCTGTGGCCCCATCGCCCCCTGCTAAACACCCCCCCCCTTCCTCGGGGCACCAACAGGGCCCAAGAAAACTACATGTCCCAGCATCCTCCCCTCTCGTTTCCATGGCAACCCCGGGCCGGGGCGCTGTGCCCATTCCCTGTAGCAACAGCGGGAGGCATGGGAGCATGCGCCGCGCGTGGGACGGGGGCAAATTAGGAGACGCGAGAGGGAAGCTACGCGCGTGCGCGCTGAGACGATGGGGGAAGCGCGTGCGCACGCCGGGGGAGACTGCCCTGGGCACGCGCGCGCGGAAGGCCGAGAGCCGCGAGGCGGTTGGGGCGCATGCGCTCTGCGTCCGGTAGGGCCCACCTGGGCGCAAAGCGCGCTGAGGGAGCGGGCGCCGGCGCCGGCGCATGCGCGGCGGGGAGTGCGGCGAGAGGCGGGAGCGCGGGGTATTTTGCTGCGTCACCAGCGCCTGGAACAGCCGCCGTTGCCCGAGCGCGCGGTGCATTGTGGGTGCTAGGCCGAGCCCTGAGGAGGAGCCGCCGCCTCACGCTGGTCGGACCCGGTCCCTCTCGCCGCTGCCCGCCCGCGCCAGAGAGCCCTGAGCCGGGGACCCGCCTGAGCCGGAGCCGCCCCTGCCGCCGTTCGCCATGTGAGGGGGGAAGGGCTGAGGGCCGGGGGAGGGGGAGGGAGTTACTCCCCCCGCAGCGGGGAGGGGCCCGGCCAGGCCGCGGCCCTAGCGACGGCGGAGTCTCCCGGCACTTGTGGGGGCGCTTTTGGGAGGGGATGGGGAGGAGGCCGCGGGGGTTTGGGGGGGCACGTGGGCTGGGGGGAGGAGGCCGCGGGGGTTTGGGGGGGCACGTGGGCTGGGGGGAGGAGGACGTGGGGGTTTTGGGGGGGCACGTGGGCTGGGGGAGGCGGGCGCATGGGGTTTTGGGGGGGCACGTGGGCTGGGGGGTGGCGGGCGCATGGGGTTTTGGGGGGGCACGTGGGCTGGGGGGTGGCGGGCGCAGGGGGTTTTGGGGGGGCACGTGGGCTGGGGGAGGGGGGCGCAGGGGGTTTTGGGGGGCACGTGGGCTGGGGGGTGGCGGGCGCAGGGGGTTTTGGGGGGGCACTTGGGCTGGAGGGATGCGGGCGTATGGGGTTTTGGGGGGGCACGTGGGCTGGGGGGAGGAGGACGTGGGGTTTTGGGGGGGGCACGTGGGCTGGGGGGAGGAGGACGTGGGGTTTTGGGGGGGGCACGTGGGCTGGGGGGAGGAGGACGTGGGGTTTTGGGGGGGGCACGTGGGCTGGGGGGAGGAGGACGTGGGGTTTTGGGGGGGCACGTGGGCTGGGGGGAGGAGGACGTGGGGTTTTGGGGGGGCACGTGGGCTGGGGGGAGGAGGACGTGGGGTTTTGGGGGGGCACGTGGGCTGGGGGGAGGAGGACGTGGGGTTTTGGGGGGGCACGTGGGCTGGAGGGAGGCGGGCGCATGGGGTTTTGGGGGGGCACGTGGGCTGGAGGGAGGCGGGCGCATGGGGTTTTGGGGGGGCACGTGGGCTGGAGGGAGGCGGGCGCATGGGGTTTTGGGGGGGCACGTGGGCTGGAGGGAGGCGGGCGCATGGGGTTTTGGGGGGGCACGTGGGCTGGAGGGAGGCGGGCGCAGGGGGTTTTGGGGGGGCACGTGGGCTGGAGGGAGGCGGGCGCAGGGGGTTTGGGGGGGGCACGTGGGCTGGGGGGAGGCGGGCGCAGGGGGTTTGGGGGGGGCACGTGGGCTGGGGGGAGGCGGGCGCAGGGGGTTTGGGGGGGCACGTGGGCTGGGGGGAGGCGGGCGCAGGGGGTTTGGGGGGGCACGTGGGCTGGGGGGAGGCGGGCGCAGGGGGTTTGGGGGGGCACGTGGGCTGGGGGAGGGGGCGCAGGGGGGTTTGGGGGGCACGTGGGCTGGGGGGAGGCGGGCGCAGGGGTTTTGGGGGGGCACGTGGGCTGGGGGGAGGCGGGCGCAGGGGTTTTGGGGGGGCACGTGGGCTGGGGGGAGGCGGGGCGCAGGGCTGAGCAGCTCAGCCCTTAGGCGTGGTCACCTGTCTGGGTGTGGGAGAGGGTAATTTGTGGGGGTGGGAGGAGAGCGATGCAGGCACACTGGGTCCCTACAGCCCAGGGGATGAGTAGTAGTGCCGGAGGGGCTGGATGTAACCAACAGCCTTTGTTTTTATCAAGGTGAGGTGTTGTCAGGGTTCCCAGGGTTCCTGTCTCTCCTAGGAGCACCTGAGGTTGTCACTCAACCTGTAGCTGCCCCCCCCCCCCCCCCATAAGAATTCAGGGAACGCTCAGCCTCTGCACTATCTAACAGCTTCCCTGTTTGAGGGGTTGGCCACTTGCATTGTATTTCTGGAGCAGCAACCCTCAGTACAGTCCAAAACTAAGTGTAAATGGGGGACACAACAGCAGTTCCATTCCTTTCTCTTCCTTACAGATTAAGAGAAACAAATGCAAGCCACTATATTAACTGGTGTTGGCTGTTTAAGTTCTTTAGTGTGTTAAGCTTCTTATAAACCACGTTTCTCAACCAGCAAAACGTGACAGAAACTGAAACAAGAAACTTACTCTGGCAGACCATGAACTAGTAATGGCATGGGGGATTGGGAGATAGGACTCTGAATTCTCTTCACGGCTTGACTTTGTGACCTCGAGCAAGCCACTTCACCTGTATGGCCGTATTTCTTTCTGTCCCTCTGTAAAATGGAGACTTGGGAGGGTGTTGAGCCCAAACGTTTGTAAAGTGGTACAGGCATTTACATTCCAAAGCAATGTAAAACATTAGGTGTGTGCATATCATAAAATAACCGAGATTCCCAACTACTGTGTTACTCAAAAACTTCCTGAGTTGACTTCTGGTTGTGGCAATTGCAGCATAGAAGTGCTTAGTTTTGCAGGTCTACATCATGGTACCAGACCAGATGATGAATCTCTAGAACACAAATACAGGCATTCTCATAACTATATTTTACTATATTTTAAATATGCTTATTGCCTTGTTTCTGGGTACACCTATGTAAAATAACTTGTAATAAAAGCTAGTTTCATTACCTAAAACTAAATCCCATACTCACCAATGGACCAAAATACTCTTCACTACTATCAGGCCCTCGGGTAAATTCTTTGCTCACCAAACAAACTTTGCAGCATGTCAATAAAGTGTACCAACTCAGGCCTTGTTGGGGGAGAATTACATGGTAGAGATCCCTTCACTGAAACCTAGACACCCCCCCCCCCCCCCCAACATTCAATACCAAGGAAGGAACAAGATAGCCTGGGGGTTGATTTGAATTGTGGTAATATATGGGAAAAGATTGTGTCTTGGTGGCTAGGTCCCCAGTTTATTTTAGCACGTCCAAATCACTAGCAACCCCTTGAACTGCAAGTGCTGCAGGATACCAGTGCCATCTTTGGAGCATTGATATAATATAGTCCATACAATTAACTTCGCTAAGCTGAGGAGTCACTGTATTCTGCACCAGCTGTAGCTCCCAGGTGGTTTCCTGTGTCGTCTGATGTAGAACACACTGCATTCATGCAATGTGAAAGTGACAGACAAGTATCGCTAATTTGGCAGGATTCCCGTCAGATGGAAGCTAGCGAAGAGGTCACTGTGAAGCAGGAATTAAGATGCAAGATGAAACATAGCACAGTGTGATGTGCTAGTCACTTAGGTTAAACACATCCATTTACCCATAGTGCTGAGGTGGTCTTTCATTATTTGAGAACAATGGCAACCAGAAGTGACTGGCTCTAATCTAATGTACTATGGTCACAATTCTTAAGTAAATGAAACTTGGTTCCTTGTGTGCGTTTCATCTGGTGGCAAAGAGCACCAGAATGGGAAATACAGATAACTCGTATGGAGAAGACTGCTTATTGTAAGGGGCCAGAGAACACTACTTTAATTCTGCTAAAGATACTACTTACTTTCCAGGTACATGACAGTTGTGTGTCATGGTATAAATTGTTTGAAATATTGGACAAACCTAATTGTGCATTTAGGACTTAATGAGAGGTTGATGTGATAGAACTCTGCCTCATTCCTTGTAGCTCAAGTGACCGCTTGGCCAACTAATGAACTTTTTCAGCCCTCATGGATGAAAGGTTGTTCTTGTGAGATGGACTTGGTTACACTGAGGGAAGAGAGGAAAATGGTAGGCTTTCATGATAATGCATGCAACTGGTGCCCCTGAAAATCCTGACCACATTTCTCCACTACTAGTCAGGCAATGTGTCATGGTTAGTACTGCATAATGATTGTATAGGTGTGGAGTGGTCTTACTGCACGAGTGGTCCATACAGAATTTAGTCAACATGAAGACTTTATCGACACTGTAGGTCCTCTTTTCTTCCAGGAATCTTAAAATAGAGATACAGTACAGCCTCATCTGAAATTTCTGCTAGTAGTGCTGGTGCATCTTGCATTACTGTTTGTTATGAAATTCTGATTCCTGGCACATCATGTAGGGGCCTAAATTAAGGTTGCCATCAAACATAGCCATCCAGATCAAGTTTTCAAAAATTAGGCTATCTGCTGGTCAGACTTCCAGAGCAGTTTAACCTGACTGCAGCAAGCCTTTTTTGGGGGGAGAAGAGAGTATGTAAATCTAAAACAAGATAATGATTCAAACTTTAAACATGGGTCTAGTGTATTTCCTCTTGCTACTATCACCTCCTTTTCACATGGCTTAAATAATTGGGAAGGGAACCCCCATTTAATTCTAGGGCTAATCTTTTAAACAGACTCTTAGGGAATACTGTATAGTGGTGCAGTACCTTATTCCTGTAAGACCCGGTTAATCTTGGCAAAGATGTTGAGGGTATGGCTTGTGTTTCTTCGGATGTGTAGCTGTTACATATGCGTATAACTCTTAAAAGGCTAAATGTTAATAGTGTTCAGCAAAACTCTTGCATTAGAAGAGAGATCACTGTCCCTTCTCTTGATGATGTAACAATTCTGGGTGATAACTCATGATTTGAGTTCCATGGAGTTGGATTTTCATATTCTCTCTCAGCAGTATGGGAGATGGCTAGCGTACATAACATCCAAAGGCAGCAAGTCTGATGTCTGGGCTAGGCAAATAAAAGCAGAGCACACTTACCCTTGTCCTTCTTTCACTACATGCCTTTAAGTCTTCGCAGAGTGAGGCTTTTGTCAAATAAGGAATTAAAAATATTGAACTGGGGGAATAACCACTCTTTTATTACTAAACTTAGCCAGCATGGGTCCTCACAAATATGAAAGGAAACTTCTTGCCTTACATCCTATTTCTCAAATGTGTCACTAGAAGGAAGTTAGTCTTTCACCCAATGGGTTGGAATGGTTTGCTTGAATTCAAACAACCCATCCAGGAATGGATTCTTTTTTCACACTTGAAGACCACTGTTTGTGGTTGAGGGAACCTTTTAATTCCTACCTGGGGATTATTGGGTTATGCTCAGTCCCAGAAAGATAGAACTAGACCTTAATGGAAACTTCCCCCCCCGTGGAGCATAGGAAAACATAATTGTGAACCCAGTCGCCTTTGCTATCAGATCAGTCTTCGTAGAGCTGGTGCAAGAATTGCCAATAAAGAGGGTCTCTTCTGTGGTAGCAACTACTTGTGTATGGCTAGAAGCTGCGTTTGGGATAGTATTCTGAGAATTTCAGAGTTTGCATTTTCACCTATTGAGTTCCTCACCACCACACCATATGCCTATTGCTTGAAAATCAGTGTGATTGTGAATCAGATTTTATGCATTTTAATAAGTGAGACACGTGATAAAGGTTTTGATTAAAACCATGTCCACTAAAATAAGTCCACTCACTTAGCAACATAAAATCACTGTACTACTGGAATACTCTCAAACGAAACTTTATACTGCTTTCAGATTTAACCTCTCAAGTAAGACATCACAAGCTAAAAGTTCAGCAAAAATAAAGTACATGGTTTCCCTTTTACAAACATCTTTTCTTTCCTTCAAGCTTCTTATCCTTGGTTTCTAGTATAATCAGAGTAGCACTTGAATAGTTTTAGGTAGACTCCACTGCAGTAACTGGACAGAGGCATACTAGCGCTATATGTGCAGAACAGCTCCTTTACTCTTTCTGGCAAGAGTGAAATGAAACCCCGAAACAGTGCCTTTAATGTGCTGGGAAAACCATCTGACACTAACCCTGAAAATACTGTTCATAAAATAAACTTACAGAACCTACTGAACCTTGCATTATAAGATGGATGGAGAAAATCCCTTGCTAAAGGTGTAATGGTGCGTGTAAATGTGCTTGGCTATTGGTTTGGGGTCAAATATTGCAGAATACTTCATGCTTGACTCAGTCAATTGAGAGTCTGAGTCAGAATTTCTCAGACGCTTTACCTTTTAAAAGTGTAGCAGTGGTCTGTTGAAATGGTCTGAGAACTTGTCCTTGTATCAAGATTCCCTTTTTGGCAGGTTATTGCAATGCTTTAACATGGCGGGTTGGACTGCAGAGCATCTTGTTCTCAATCCCTCCGTGTAATGGCAGGAAAAAGCTAGTGTCCCACAAATTCATAGCTCTTTACATGTGTTGTACATACCCCTTCTTTCAGATGCAACTGAATGCTCTAGACTTGTGTAGTATTAATAATTTACTTTTAGCCAGTATATTGAGGTAGTCAGAATTTTATGTTGAAGAATAAAACCTTGAGACCACTTCTTTAAATGTTTCTGACATTGGAGCAATGTACTGAACTCATGAGCAGGGCCGTATTTGTGTTCAGCATTGTGGTTCTCTGAGATCTGCCCTTTAACATTATAAATGGGTTACTACTGTCCTACCTCCCAGGTCTCTGGACTTTGGGATACCTTCCTCCATTGCACCTTGTGAAAAACGCTTCCTGTCTTGTGTTCGCGGCAACAGCATCTTGTGCAAAGTGAGGTGACTAGTCTTTCCTCCAGAATGCAGAAATTCGGTTATCCAGCCTGGCTTGCGTGTCAGCTGTACTGATCTGTCAACAGTTTTGCTGGGAAGACTGCAATGGGGCATACTGAACCATGTTAGCTGTACCTGTCAGATGAGTACGCTGACACTTAACACTGTCCTACTTCTGGTAGAAATGGGACTTTTACTTGTGCATGCTTGTAGTGTTAGCAAGTTGTGGGGAAGACAAAGGATTTCCACTCTTGTTCTGTGCTACTGAGACATGTGGAAGGTGCTTGCATGTGCAGTTATCTTTAGTGACCCTAGTGAGTCACAAGTGGCTGTCTATCCCATTCTCCCTCTCTCCCCACCCCTTTCAGTTAAAATGTGGTTCTATTTGGCAGTATAACCAGGACTCGGGCATGGCTAACACTTGGCTAAGGCCTTGGATTCACATGGGAACAACCACATCATGCTGCAAAACAACCTGTCTCTCTTGTAACATCATTGATCTTGCAGTGCAGGTGGAACCAAAAAGTGCCATTAAATCATACTTAATTCTTTTAAAGGTACTGAAATCAAATCTACGCACTTCCTGCTTAATATAAAACCAACTAGTGATAACTTCAGTATAAGGCAATTTTCAAGTCTTGTCTGTTCCTCCAACACTAGACACATACAAGGAATCAGTTTGGACCTGGTGTTACAAGGAATCTATAGGATATACAACTGAACTTTTAGGGACCTCAAAACCTTGACAGCAAAGCTAATAAATTGATTTGTATAAAGTCTGTCACCCTGAAAGAATGCTGTATGCTTTACAAGCTTCTCTTCCTGGGCACCTAAATACAGCTGCCTATGGGATGCAGTGTGGTTTCCATTCTGCTCCAAAAGCATTGATTACTCTAGAGCAGGGGAAATGAAGCTACTGAGAGAAATAAGGAGGAAGAATCTAATTACCCAGGTCAGAATTTGTCCAGGACACTGATACTGCTGTTTGTATCACTTGTGGTACAAAGATCTTGATGGATCTTGTGTGATCAGGGCTTCAGCTTTACATCTTATCCAAAAAGCAGATGATCTGTTTTGTACTATCCTGGAGCATTTGCTTACCACCTACTGAATTGTCAAGCGCATATCCTGTTGCACCTGTGTTCTTCTATGGAGCCTCCATAGAGGACTGAGCAAGTCTTTATCCTACTTAGGCTGAGATCTGACATGGTCAGCTCAAAATGATACAATTCCTAGAGACTCGTCATGGATGCCCCCATTGTATTTAACTTTAACTTTTTGTAATTACATGGCTTCTGTCCACCCTCTACTTTTGTAATACAGTAGTTTGGAGCTGAGGGATAGCGGCTTTTATGGGGAGGGTTTAATAAATAAAGTGAAGTGTATTTCTAATTCATAATAAATCTCAGCACCTTTAAATAGCAATGAGATTTTTTTCTGTTTCCTCATTGCTAATTCTGAAAGACTATTCTCCTTAAAACTGTCTGTCTAGATCCTGTTTACAAACCTGTTCGCTTGCTGGCAATTTCTAATGGTATTCACATGCAAATTAAACTGAGCTTACTCTTTCTTACCTGTTCATCTTCATGAACTTGAGTTTTCTGATGACTGTTCTATTTCATACAGTTTTTAACTAGAGAACTTGCTTCAAAACTGGTATATATTCAGTCTGGCTAAATAGGAACCACTGGCGTTAGCAAGAACTCAAAGGTACTGGAGTAGCATATCAGCCAAGAGGGCTCTGATTGCCTTAAGTGTATGATCTCTTCATTTAATTTCATTATCTGTGATAACCTTTAAGCATTCAAGGAGTGTTACCACTTTGCGATGTTTTTGGGGATTATACACTGAGCAATTTTCTATTATCTCTTCAGCTTCTATCTATCTTTCAACCTAAGCCCCATTTGGGCTGCTACTCGTATTGTACTAAGCTTCTCATTGCAGTGCATCTCATAACTGCTAAGATGACTTTCTCTTGCTGATGAAAGTTGCCTTTATTGCAGTGAAAACTAGACAGATGCTATTAAAGCTGTTTGGAGGGGGGAAGTGTGCATACAGTGGCAATGTCCACCCTTGAATCTACTAGCAGACTAGGACAGCTGAGCTTTGGTACTCTATCTTAAAATTAAGAAATAGTCTCAGTGTTAAAAAGAAATTTACTTAAATGGCACAAGTTTTCAGTTTTGATCTAATTCTCTTAAATGGTCTGTTTCTAGGCAGCCTGCTTCTGCAAAGTGGTATGACCGAAGGGACTACGTCTTTATTGAATTTTGCGTTGAAGACAGTAAAGATGTTAACGTAAATTTTGAAAAATCCAAACTTACATTCAGGTAAATAACCAAGACCATTGTCAAGTGGAAGAGAAATTTCGGTATCTAAATGCTGACCTGACCCTTTTTCTAACTAAATAGCACATACCGTTATTTTATTGCAACTATCTTTGTTTTGGGACTTTTCAGTCCAGCTACATAACTTGCTTAATTCTTTTCTCTTACAGTTGTCTTGGTGGAAGTGATAACTTTAAGCATTTAAATGAAATCGATCTTTTTAATTATATTGATCCAAATGTAAGTATTTTCTGAACTTTTATCCTCTGTACCCTTCATTATACAAGAAAAGGGGACTCTAAATATGTGAGGTATTTGAATACTATGGGTAATGAGCCCCATTAGTAACTTAATGTACTTAAAGAAATTTTTGTCTAAGAAAGGGATCTCTGGTCCTTCCTCTCCGCTACTTGAAGAGTGGCATGTCAAAGTCTCCTCCTGAATACTTACTGATTGCACTTCTGTGTGCTTCTCACCACTGTTCGTGCACATCCTTTTTTAGCGCTCCTTGCTTTATCCTTGTTCATCTTTCTCAACAGACCAAAAACAAACACACAATCAGCATCATTGTGCCTTGTTAGAGCAGGTATTTTTACTAGCTTGTAAAATGTTGCTGTGCAGGAGTGTGGGGTTTCAGTCTTGGATGGATAATGACTTTTTGCAATCCCTTCCCCAGTTTGAATGCTGTGGCTAGTCCAAAATTGGGAGGGAGGGATTATTTTGGTCCATGCTAGATCACAATGCAATGTTCCATAGACACTCCAGTAGACTTTGGTGATCTATTCAAGTATTCATTGTAAAGAGTATTCATGCCACATGATAGGAGGCAGCTACTGTATATACTTTATTCATCCTCTCAAGCATAACTGAATGATGACCTCTCAAATGGGTGGGTGAATGCAGATGTATAAATTTTACTGAAGTTGCTCCTATCTCCTGACTCTACCATGTTAATAGGACAATTCTTTCATTCCAGGAATCCAAGCATAAAAGAACAGACAGATCTATCTTGTGTTGTTTAAGAAAAGGAGAATCTGGCCAGTCATGGCCAAGGTTAACAAAAGAGAAGGCAAAGGTACGCTTCCATTCTGTGGGTTTTTTTTTTTTCTTCATTATACTCATGGAAGCAGTGGTAACTCCACTCAAATTATGGAGAGTCCCTATGTCATGTCAGATGATGAACAGGTTGAGCATTTACTGTGTGATTTGTAGTACCTACCAGGTCATTCAGCCCATCTCCAAACAAAATGGCAGTGCTCCAAGAACCTGCCTACGTTTTCCTAATGTGAGGGAAAACTTCTGTTCATTTCCTCTACCCCCAACACAACCCTAGAACAAATATTCGTCCCTCAAGGAGATAACTCTTTGTATTGCTGTGTAGCTCAACTGGCTCAGTGTGGATTTCAACAACTGGAAAGACTGGGAAGATGATTCAGATGAAGACCTGTCCAATTTTGATCGCTTCTCTGAGGTGAGGGAAGAGGAGAACCCAGAGGCCTGGGTTTTGTTTGCAAGCAATAGCTGGTAGCTAGGCAATCAGACCTCTTCAGTTGTCTCAACAGACCAAGTGGTTCCTTGGCCATCTGTACCAATGCGAACTCATCACACATTCAACTCCAGCTGTTGCCAGTACCAAATGGGTGACTTGGCCGGTTCCAACTAGAGCAAAACAATTTTAGAATTGTAGCAACTTCCTACATAAAATATAAACAGAGGGTTCTGTGGCACCTTTAAGACTAACAGAAGTATTGGGAGCATAAGCTTTTGTGGGTAAGAACCTCACTTTTTCAGATGCAAGACTCACTTGCATCTGAAGAAGTGAGGTTCTTACCCACAAAAGCTTATGCTCCCAATACTTCTGTTAGTCTTAAAGGTGCCACAGGACCCTCTGTTGCTTTTTACAGATTCAGACTAACACGGCTACCCCTCTGATACATAAAATATAGTTGATCATAGTCTATATAAAAAACCACTCCATTGGCTGCTTCTTCTGTATGTTTAATCTTTCCTTATGATGATCTCTAATTGCACTTTGAAGAACCAGGCTTAGTGCAAAGGGAGGCCTGCACAGCACTCCAAAGCAGTAGAGCAAGTGCACATAGGTTGTGCTAGAAGGCATGTCTTCTCCAGAGCAGAGACTGCCAGTTCTGCTGGGGTGAGGGGGTGCTGTGGACTCTGATGAGATTACCAGCTTTATTTGTGCTTGTGACCAAACCTATTCTTAACGTGGCTGTCCAGAGGTAGAGGGCAGCTAATGCATTAATTTGACTTTCCATCGGATTGAGATGCAGTTAATTTAAAAACAATATTTTGCATGTTGAGATTTATACTAATCTAGCTAGTCTGCATTCTTACTTGGGCTCTTCCGAAGAAATATTCTTAATGAAGATGCAGTAACTACTGCATGTGTGTAGAAGGGCTTACGGAAAGCACAGTGGAGACTGATCAAGTGGAACAGAGCTCTGTGATAATTGGGACTGTTTTTAGACTTGGAATGCAGTATTCCTGGGGTTTATAGAGCGAATGAGAAAATGTCAGTGAGACAAAGGCTTTAATTTAACACTAGTTCCCTTTATAACAGATGATGAACAACATGGGTGGAGATGAAGATGTAGATTTGCCAGAAGTAGATGGAGCAGATGATGTAAGTAGTTTATGGGGATTTCTTAAAGGGTTAAGTTTTCAGCAGATATGTCAAGGCTTGCTCAGGTCAACTTGTATCACCACTTTGGAGTTCTTAAAGCTTCACTAACTGGAAGCAGGGGCTGTATCTGGACTCCTGCTCTTCATTTCCTTTGTGTGTGAACAGTACATCAGATTTGGAAAAACCTACTATTGTGTCCTCTGCAATGACCTCAGTGGTAGTGGCTTTACCACTGCAGCTGCTGTGCTTGAGCCAACCTTGCCAAACCTTCAGCTGTGGTTCTTGGTAATTCTGCCTTGAAGCATGTAAGGTTCACCAGAGGTATAGGGTCCTTCCGATTTACTGGGACGTCCTTCAGGATCAAAAGGATGTCTTAAACATCCTCAGTACGAAGTTGAGTGGTGGCGTTTACTGGGTTAGTGTCAGAAGGAGCAGCTTCAGAACCTACCTGACTTATTTGCCAACTTTTTTTCTTCTTTCTCCAGGATTCACCAGACAGTGATGATGAAAGTAAGTTATTTTACCATGCAGATTTGTTTCTGAGCACTAGTCTTACATAAGCTTTGTTTCACCCAAAGTAGGACAGTCTTGTGGAGAGCTTGCCAGCACTAAGCATCGTGCTGCATGTCGCCACAAGTGACTGTGTTCTAGTTAGCCTGCAGTGTGTACTCAGTGCAGGTCTACCTCGTATCTGTCGTCTAGGCAGTGTGATCTAATGGACTGTCGACTACAGAGTCATAAACTTTCCCAAGAGTTGCAAGTGTCACTTTTAAACTTTGCAGATTGCTGCAGTCCCAACAACAATTGTTGAGGCTAGAGACTAATTTGCATCTCATACATGGTGCTGTGTAGCTGCTAATTGACTAGAGTCTTGTATTTCATGCAGCGGTTACGAGGACTCGTTCTCAAGTTCTGCACGTATTTGAGAACCTAACTTGTCTTTGCACCAGTGGCAAACTAGCAAAAGCATTCTTAGAAAACTGCGCTGCATGCTCCTTAGACTGGTGCAGGGATCGCGTCTGTGGAGCCCCTAGTGCGACGGGTTCTAGGTGATCTGTGTTCAAAACAAAACCCAAACACTAACGCATTAACTCTATCCTCAGAAATGCCAGATCTGGAGTAAGGAGAACTGTCGTCTTCAGGGTTTGGGGAAAGAACTTCATCACAACATTTCATAACCGAAGAATTCCTGAGTTGATCACTCTAAAGGCAGATACTGCATCCTTTAACCCATGTTCAATCTGTTTTAAATGGTTTCACTGATGGTTGGTGTGTACCATTGTTCAGGGCAGTCTTAAGCCACATGAGGCAATAATGTTATGCAGGAATGTTTTTTTTTTCCAGACTTCCAAAAAACAATTGAGGTGTAGGCAATCGCTACAAAACAAGTTGCAATAAAAAGGGCTTAGAGCCTCCTTGCCTCGTCATAAGACATAATTACAATGGGAAAATTCTCAATTTACAGGAAGTGGTAAATTAGCATTTTTCCCCTCACAGTGTGGACTGCAGATCATTTAAAATTTCAGATTTTTATACCTGGAACTCAACTGACTGAAACAATGTTTTAATTGGCTTACAAAATTAAACTGGTAACATGCTATACCTCTGCGGTGTCTTCAGGTGTATTCCACTAATGTTTTAATAAAAAGGAAAAAAAATTGCTTCACTTCGTTGTATTTAATCACTAGTTAGTGTTCCAGATGTATCCTAGCTAAAACTAGTGAACCCCTAACTTAAATGGGTGAAGCCTGTACATTTGGTATTGTTTGACCCTCAAGCTTTTACATCTCTTAGTACAGAGGGGTGAAAGTGGCTGGCTGTACATTGTTGCTTGTCAATCTGTACATTTAGACCAAATTGTATTTGCACTGTTGGTATGGAAACAAGTGACAAAAAGTTAATACACTATTGGGTTTTTGTTTCATTTATTTTGACCAGCTTATTACAAGACTGAAAAACCTCAATCTGTGTTAAGAGCAGAGGGGATTTTTTTTTTAAATGTCTACATTCTTTCTAATAAACTGTTGAAGACTCCATGGCTGTCCTTTTAACTGTCTGGTTGACTGTAACTTCATGTATTCTTACTATTTGCTGGAATGGATTTTTTCTTTAGTTGGAATACTAGTGTGGGATTATTTCAGCTGTTCGAAGGAGGCAAGTTGTAATGTTCCCAGCAAACCTTCAAAAAAGTGGATCTGTAATTGAAAATTGTAGGTACACTTTGACAACAGTTTAAAAAAGAAGTGTTGTGATTTGACTAAAATAAAACAATGTTTTGTCCTCCTCCTAAATCTTTGAGCTTTTGCATTTTGGCACTTTTAGTTCCCTTAAATGGCTCTTGGGCTTTGTCAGGTGCTGGGTGTATTGGTTCATGATTTCATTATGTTCTACCTCTGGACTCCCAAGTGGAAAGCTTTGCACGGTTACAGCTGAAGTGTGCTGCTACTGATGCAAAGAGGCTCTGAAGTATTATTTCAGTATTCTAGTGCAGGCTGTAGTACCTGCCCTAGCCTTGTTGCCGTGCACATTTGCGTGTTCCATAACTCTAGCTTGGTGGTCTTTCAATACGTCTGATAAATACACCAGAACAGTCGTCGGTTAACTCACCATGACATGACATGGGTTGGGTCTCCATGAAGATTGCTCCTTCTGCCGAACAGTCGTGCCATGAGTTGGTCCCTGCATGCAGAGATTGAAATCTGCAAACATTTAGCCTTTCTCAAGCTCCAGCTAGGGGAATTGGGGAACAGTCTGGTGTTGCTAAATCCACACGTCTTTTAGTTAGAATCAAAAAAGCACTTTTGTCTTCTGAGCAGTTTCTCCTATCCCCAGCAGGAGGCTCTTACTTTGTACTTTTCCTCAAAACAAGACTCCTTCCGGCGGGATCATTAGGAAGGGTCGGTCTACACTTTAGCTGGGCCGCTGCCGTTTTAGTGCTTCAGTGAAGATGCTGCTACATTGCTGGGCAGCTTCTCCCGTCGGCACGGGCAATCCACCTCTGCTGATGTACTGCTGTCTACAGCAGAGTTAGATCAATCCAATTGCATCACTCACCAGTGTGGATTTTTCGCAGCCCTGCACGACAGTTATACCCCTGTAAGCACATAATGTAGGCCTGGTCTAACGATTCAGAGCTAATGGTGCAGAAGCCCAGAAGAAATTTCAGTAAGTGCAGGGGTGTATGCTGCTCAAACTGTCCAGGGCTGTGCCATTTGAATCTGGGGGGATACGATCTAGAACTGCTGTTGTGACGGCAAATCTGTATGCCTTTCGCAGAGTGAGGGCCATAAAAGGGAGAAGATAGATACAAATCGATCACCGCTGTTGCCTTTTGATCTTCATTTAACCCCTCTTGGTGCTGGCCTTAGCCTTGACGCTATCTGATGAGAGAGGAGCAGTGAGTTGCCAAAAGACACTGAAAAGGAGTGGGCCAGGCTAAGCCTTAGAGGAAAGGAGATTTCCTGGGCCGCTCAGCCTTTATAAAGGAGTCACTTGTGCCCCTCCCATGTAAGATGGAACAGCCCTGTGTGCACCATTCTAGTCTCCTGTGCTGGGTACAAGAGACCATTCAGAGAACTGTGGATGTAGGACTGATGACGGCTGCTGCTGCCTGACAATAGGTACAGCAAAGAACGTTGCCTGACACTCTCGTCACTTACGGCTTTACCTGGTACCTTCTGCGGAACAGGAGCTCTCTGGCTTATTCCTGGCACAACATAAATCGGGCTTCCTGCAGCTAATACTAAGACGTGACCCTGCTTGTTCGGGTTTTGTCATAGTTCTGTTACTGTCCCTATATGCTGCTGTAGTCCCAAGTGCTGTGTCCCTCTGCTCAGCGGGGATGTCTACTTAAGCAACTTCCCTTTTAAAGGGGTCCTAAATATTGTTAGTAAGAGCTGGCCGTTGTCCAGCTCCTATATCGAACGTAGGTGCCAAATTACCTGCTTCAGTAGAATCACTGCCAGTTGAAGGCAATTGCCTAAACCCCTGCGTTAAATAAAAACATGTGGAAAAGAACTGGGCTAGCTAGAGACAGGTAGCAGCTGCAGAGAAGGTGAATGGTCCTTGGCTGCTAGCACACATCTATTCCACTGGAGATGCGTACCTGCCTCAAGCACAGTTGCCAGAGAGTTTTTTCCTGCAGTGGTACCCATCGGGGTGATCCGAGCACCCTCAGGTGCCACGTGTGCTGATGTAAGAGGATTGTGCCCCCCTGCACGACCCTCTTCGGTTCCTTCTTACCGCCAGTGATGGTCGTCAGTGATTCCAGACCTGTGAGGGAAGCGCTTGTCGCTCTGTGTGTGTATATCCTGTTGTTAGAAGTTAATTAGTTGTAGTTATTAGCCTTACGTAGTTCTTAATGCTAGGCTTTCATTTTAGGACTTTTGACCAATTCTCTCTCTGTAGTGGAACGATGCTTCATGCTGGGATTTAAGCCCTGCCGGACTTGTGCAAACCTGTGCTGGCCAGCAGCCCACTCCCACCCTCGTTATGTGTGGGAGAATCCCACGTTAGTGACAAGTGCCATATTTGCTAAGGATTCAAGCCCTACTCACAGGAAGGTAATGGTGAGGCTCGAGTGCTGCTTACGGAGGCTCCATTTGAGTCCTGTCACGGGTAAAGCACCCCAAATCCATCCGCTGTGGTGCGGAGTGCCCCACCGGAGACTGGCTGTGGCCTCTTGTTCCTGTTCGCCAGTACAGAGAAAAGACAGGCCTTCCTCCAGTTCGCTGCGTTGAGAGAGTGTGTCTGTACCCAAGCCAAGTAGAGGTTGAGACTCCCATTGCCTAGGGAGAGAGGGTCCATCCGGGCCATCCCCTGAAAGATCTCTGCGGCATAATCAGACAGTGCTGTCCTCAACCACCCCAGAAGCATATGCAGCTGCAAGGGACCTGCTTAGCCTATTGGTACTGGTATTGCCACCAATACAAGAAGGTGGACAGCTAGTACTGATCCCTACAGCTCCTATCTTGCTGGGTCAAGACCCTGTAGTGCCATTACCTCCGAAGCGTCCGTAGAACCCGGGGCAATCGAGAGGCAAGCCTCCCACGATATCCCTGGGCTTGGCTCTCCCTCACCAGTCCCAACTGGTTCTGCCCCTCTCTTGGCAGAAGCATTGGATTCTTCAGAGTCTGATGTGATACTGTCTGTATCCCTTCTAGGATGAGGAACGTATTCCCCCCTCACCACTGGCCTCATTCTAAGAGACCATGGTCCAAGCAAGGATGGGTCTCGGGCCCATACCAGCGACCAGTCTGGACACCGTGGGGCCCCTCTAGCTAGGACCTCCACTCAACTCTCTTGTTCACTATCTTCAACAGCGCACTGGGGGCATTGGCACGAAGGGCATCCTGCTCTGGTCCATTTGGGGCATCCCCAGAGCCAGACAATGGATTTACCCACATCTGGGCATAACGACCACTGGTGGTGATCAGAGAAGGACCCGCTCGGCTGCCCCGCTAATGTGTTCTGTTTCCCTGGAAGCTAAGCCACTCAGAGATTAAGCGAGGAGTTTATGAGACAGTCTCCGAGGCAAAATGCCTCCAGGCACAGTTGGGTCGATTGTGCTCGTGTTTATGTAAAAGGTGGCAGCAGAGTTGTCTGTTCGGATTAATAAATTCTTCCTTCCTCCTCCACGTAGCAGGGCTGAGCAGGCTCAACATACTGCTCTTAACTCCCTGATATTTATACAAGCCTTAGGACGACCAGAGGTCCTCGGCCTCCAGAGACCCCATATGATCTTCCCCAACCCCATGAGGATGCGTCTGATTAGAGGTGAGGGTTGGCAGCAGGGAAACAAAGGGGACTCCCCCCGGGCAGACCTGGAAAGGATCTATCCACCGATCTAGAGACAACAGAATGAACACTGGCATTCGAACCACTCTGTCCAAAGGGTGATGCTTCAGGGTAGACGCTGAAGCTAGTCCTGCCGACCTACATCCGTACGGGCTGCCACGTGACCTAGGAGACACAGGCAGCTGCATGCTGGGGTGAGAGGTATGTTTTGAGCGGCAGCACTTGGTCCCCTAACCGTTGGAACCTGGATTACAGTAGAAAGGCTTTTGTGGAGGCTGACTGCCCCAATGAACTCAACTCTCTCTGTACGAGTCCTAGCGGGTCAAGCTGTGGCTACACCAGATAATGCTCAAGCATCTGTTTTGTGGTTTGCAAATACGGGGCTGTGCCGTTCCTAGAAGAGAGTGCAAAGCAAACCAAGAGGAGTGGTGTTTTGTCTATACTCTGAGGAACTTACTGTTGAGGGAGGGAACAAAAGCACCGAAGTCCCGAATAGGCAGAGATGATTTTTTGCTACTTTCCAAAAGGGTGTCCCAAAAGTCCTACAAAGGGACTGCTTTGTCTTGGGCCAGTTCAACTCGGAGCGATGTGAGCCACTGATGATGCTGGTAAAGGGGATGACAGGTATGTATAGGTCATAGACAGGTTATACCTCTCCTGGCATTCCCCCCATGTAATGGTGACAGGGCTCATTTTAGATTCAACTAACTGCTGTTTTCAGTCCATATCCACATGAGTGTGTGCTCACTGTAATTCTTTCTGTGAGGTGGTAAATATAAAACAGTGGTGGTCAGGCTCCGAGCATATACAAAGTCCTTTATAAATCCCTTCTAGTGTCTCCCCCCTTCCCCCTGTAGCTTGAAAACACTGCATGCAATACTGTAAAGGGGAGGAAGAAGACAAAAAGGATACAGCAGTTTGCCTACCTGGGGATACATCAACCACACCACTACCAAGGCTTAGTCACAAGTCTAGGATGAGAATAAAGAGTGCTGAATAACTTTTAACAAGTTGGGGGGCTATTACTCATGCTGATCTAGTTCAACTGTCAATTGCTAGAGGGGGCCCCATTAGCCTTGATGGGGATTCATTCCATTGACTTCAGTGTGCTACAGCTCAGACCCTTCATGCGTTGTGCTTATCTCCTGTAAAAAAGACAACTCACCTTCCAGCCCATGGTCAGCACTGGCTCCAGTGTGTGCTCGTCCTTGTTGATCTCCGCTCTAAGCGGGTGGTGAGAATGCGTGGTGGTGGAGTGAGCGTACCTGGCCTAGGGGGTGGAATGAGCGTCCCTGTTTCAGAAATGCAGGGCGGCTCGAAATGCTGGCCGGCTGTACTAATTTTAGGTCTGCACTTTAGCAAGATCTATTGATAGCTATGTAGAATGGGGCCAGGCTCGCTCAGAGAAAGTTCACTTAATGGACTGTTATGGGCGGCGTAAGGATTGACCGCGTTACAAAATAACACTTCAACGGAGGACCAAGAGGCACAAGGCACAAGCTCCTGTGGCATCAGAGTTACCTTTCAGTCCATTTATCAAAGTGGCTGCATTTCCCATTTCAGGGCAGGATAAACAATAGACAAGCAAAGAAAATCAATCTGCAGCCAGAGAAGTTTAATAAATAAAAAAATCTTTTAATTATCAACCTTGTAAAACTCCCATGAAAATTACCAGTCCGGGCTCAAGATTTTTGTTCTACGTTACCACAATGAAAACTCATACTCTGCTCATCCCTCCAGAATAATCATCTCAGGCAAGTCGATTTTTTTTTTCCAGAGCTGCTCTAGTGTCTTTATTTCATGCACAGGGATCAGAGTTAAGGGTCTTGTGAATGTTTTCTTTACTGTAAAGCCCTTGATGTTCATCTAAAATTAGGCTTGGAAGAATTGGATTTTGATTGGTAAATGTTGGTTTCGTTGCATGCCAACAAACCGACAAAAGAAATATTTCTAGTGATGATCATTGACATTTACAGAGAGGGAACGTAAGAAAAATGCTGCTTGAGAACTTTAGCGTTTGATTTAAGGAGGTCTGCTTTGTATACTTTGACATGTGATGTTGACAATATATGTTTTAATAATTATAAAGATTGAACTTTTTGATTCTCAACATCTATCATTAAATTTAGAATCAATAAAAATGTTTTAAAATGTGCAAAATTATAGATTTAAAACTGTAAAAATTAAAAATAATTGGAAAAAATGCTTAAATATTTTAAAATTGATGTGGATCAGTGCTGATAAGAATTACAGTCCCCAGTTTGGTAATGAGCTTCTTGTGGGAGCATCTCATAGTTAAAAGACAGGAGTGGGGACACCTGATTTCTACTGAAATTGCCACCGTTAGCAAAGCGCCTCTCAGCACATCAGTTGCCCCAGCTGTAAAACGGGATAATAAACTACCTCCATGCTGGGGATGAGAAATAAGGTGTTTGGTTGTAAAGCACTTTCAAGGCCTGAAAGGGAAGGTTATTTTAGCTAGCCTTCCGATCGTACAAGTGCATTGGTGTGCAGCCATCTCAGGTTTATCTTGATGATCAAAAGGTCTCGCAGTGACAGATCAGGTCTTGCTTTTGCTATAGCAGGTGGATACTAATTACTGACTTCAGAAACATCCACCACCCGCCTTATTCAATGATGAGATTCGTCAGTGATCTTCACAGGTTTTGGAAAACTTTTTGTGCCTAAACTGGACATGTCAAGGCTGTGTACCCTTCCCATTTTTGGAGTCTCTTTAGCCAGGTGTAGATAACTCATCTGTGGGTCTTGCTCGTGTGGTGTTGCTCGTGTGGTGGTGGTGGTAGATTCCTGTGCATGACGGCTCTGGGATTACAGAATCTAAGGGATACGGATGTTTTGCTGACCATCCTGTTTAAGACCTTCCTTACAAATAATCAGACATCCAACTTTTTCTGTATCTCAGAGAATATCTTTTTGTTTTGTTTTGTTTTGTTAATAGCACTTTTCATCACAAGGGGAGGGGAGCCAAAATGTTTTAGAAACCCATGGGAGAACAGCTCACAGGGATACCTTCACTCCTCCCTTATGCTCTAAAATGCAGCCACCTCTGAGTGGATCACAGCAGCTGTTTATAACAGTGCACATAAGTTTAGGAGAGGAATTTCTGGAGAATCATAGAATATCAGGGTTGGAAGGGACCTCAGGAGGTCATCTAGTCCAACCCCCTGCTCAAAGCAGGACCAATCCCCAGAAAGATTTTTGCCCCAGATCTCCAAATGGCCCCCTCAAGAATTGAACTCACAACCCTGGGTTTAGCAGGCCAATGCTCAAACCACTGAGCTAGCCATCCCCTCATTGTTCATTTAGAACAATGTGTCTAAATGAAACTGGAGCCAATGTAATTACCGTAGTGAAGGGGTTATCATCATGGGGGGGTGCAAGCAACCACCCTTCTTAATGGCTAGATGGGAGAAGGTGTACTGAGTTGGGGTGGGAAGAGGTGGAGGATCACTACCCCAGTGACATTCTAGCCAGGACTCTTGGACTAGCCATTGGAAAAAGTGATGTGGAATTTGTAGTGACCGCAGGAGCTCAGGACATCACCTTTATGTTTCATTTGAAAAGCAGTATGGGCTAGCACCTAGTGAGGGGAGGGCACGGAGCCCCGCTTTGGGCTGGCTCGTGAGGCACCTCATAACCCTGCATTGGATCATTGAGGTCAATACAGACCCGAAGGGGGAGAGCACCACCCTCTGAGCCATGCGCATCACTGTTACAGTGATCAAATCACTATTCAAGCTTCACCGTTACAGAAAGATTCCTTTTTTCTTTTCTTTTTTAAAGGCAGCTTAAAATGGGGGCATAACGTGGCCAGGACTACCCCTGGCTGTGTGTACGGGGCATTAATACATCACGGATGTCGATTTGGCAGAGAATGAGGCGGTTAATGGAGGGAAAATGGGAGCCAGGACTCCTGGGTTGTCTTCCCAGCTCTGGGTTGGGTGAGATGACATTCAGTTCTCCTGGGTCCTGTTTCTAACTGTGCTACTGCCTCATTGTGTGACCTGGGACAAATCCCTGTGCTGGCTCCAATTCCCCTTCCATCCACCCACAAATCAGCCTCGGGTCAACAAGCATTCACCCGAATCCTAGGACCCTGCTAGGGGGATGGGTCAGAGCTCGGGTCCCACTGTCATTTCGGTCCAAGCCCTGTCATTTTGCAGTGCGGATGGAGCTCAAATCCCAGCCCCGAGGGCTGTATGGTGCAGCGTGGGTACGTTAGCCTGGCTGAGCGACCCACGCCCAGCACGTGTGAGCCGAGGTTTACAATGCAGCATGAACTCCACCAGCCCGGCTCCTGCAGGGCTGGGTTTACAAGGCAGGGTGGATCGTATGACGCCACCCCCCCAGCCCCGGCTCCGTCCCAGGAGTGTCTGGGGCAAGGTCCCGCCCGTGGGGAGGGAGCTTTGCCCTCTTCAAAGTGAGCCCACATCAACCCCCGTGCGGTTTTTGTCTCAGTGCTGGACAGGGGTCAAACCCATGGAAAAATGGACTGTCCGGCTTGAAACCAGGCCAAGGGCCCGGCTAGGTGTAGACGCTCCCCGGGAGCCACGTCGGCTCCAGGGGCTGAGAAAGGCCGGTGGGATCAGGAGTCAGGAAAAAACCCTCCCCCGAAACCAGCCCCTGGGCAGCCCCCCCGCTGCCAGGCCAGGGCTGCCTGGCCCAGCCCTAGAGCAAGGACAAGGCAGGACACGTGGTCACGCCTTCCTGGGTCCTGTGCCCTTAAGTAGTGAGCCCGCCTTTTCCAGCCCCGCCGGCCAATCCTCTTCAAGCGCCGCGGAGGATTTCCTCCCTTGCGCTGACCAACTGGAAGGGGCAGCGTCATCTGAGTGGCAGGGCTCCCGCCCAATGGAAGAGACGGGCCCGGAGCGATGGGCAGGAGTCTGGCCCAATGAGCGCGCGGGGACGCAAGCCTGGCAAGCCCGCCGCCCAACAGAGCGCGCGGGCCGGGGTCACGTGGGGCCAAGCGGCCCCGCCCCCCGCGCGCAGGTCATAGGCGGGCGGGCGGCCGGGCTCACTCTGCGCCGCCATGTTGGGCTTCGTGGGTCGCTGCTCGGCCGCCGCCGCCTCCCCCCTGCTGCGGCGCGGGGCGCTGGGCCCGGCCGGGGCCTCGGGGCCGCTCCGAGACCTGCTGCTGCGGGGCGCGGCCGCCGGCGGAGCCCGTGAGGGCGGGCGGGGCCGGGCGGGGTCACCTTGGGGCCGGGGGGGGGCGGAGAGCCGGGCTGGGGG
The DNA here is from genome assembly GCF_011386835.1 of Chrysemys picta bellii. Classification (NCBI taxonomy): domain Eukaryota; kingdom Metazoa; phylum Chordata; order Testudines; family Emydidae; genus Chrysemys; species Chrysemys picta. The sequence continues at coordinate 13,199,789 of NC_088812.1, read as the reverse complement.
GGGGTCCCGGGCGGGGGCGGAGAGCCGGGCGGGGGGGGGGGCGGAGAGCCGGGCGGGGGGGGGGCGGAGAGCCGGGCGGGGGGGGGTCCCGGGGGGGGGCGGAGAGCCGGCCGGGGGGGTGGAGGGGCGGGGGGGGGCGGAGAGCCGGCCGGGGGGGTGGAGAGCCGGGCGGGGGGGGCCCGGGGGGGGGGGCGGAGAGCCGGGCTGGGGGGGGTCCGGGGGGGGGGCGGAGGTTGAAGGGAGCAGGGGGGGAGGATCTGGGGGTTGGGCTGCAGTGGGGGGGGGCGGGAGGGAGGGACTGGGGGGGCTTGGATCGGAACCGGGGGGGGGCGGGAGGGAGGGACTGGGGGGGCTTGGATCGGAACCGGCCCGCAGTGTGTGTGGGGGGGGGACCCCAGGGCATCCGGGCTCCAGGGGGGGGGCGGTCGCGGGGAGGGAGCTGGGCTGGAACCGGGCTGAAGGGGGTGGGGGGTGGCACTGGGGCTGGGATGGGACTGCCCCAGGTTGGAGGGAGATTGGGCTCCCCCCCCCCCCCCCCCCCCCCCCGGCTGCTTGAGGCCAGACTCAGGGCTGGGAGACTTGTCCTGGGAGCGGGGGGCGCTGGTACCCCTGGGGTGCAGGTGGGCCACAGCTGCAAGGCTCTTTTCTCCCAGGGGGGCCCAGCCCCCTCGGATAAGCTGCTGGTTTCCCCCGAAGCAGCCTGTCCCCGGCCCCAGTGTCTGACCTTGACTCTCCCCTCCTCTGCTCTCTCCCAGGACGGGACTATGCAGCGCAGGCGGCCGCCGCCGCCAAGCCCGGGGTTGCCACGGGCCGCATCGTGGCTGTCATCGGCGCCGTGGTGGACGTCCAGTTCGACGAGGGGCTGCCCCCGATCCTGAACGCCCTTGAGGTGCAGGGCAGGGACACCAGGCTGGTGCTGGAAGTGGCCCAGCATCTGGGTAAGTGGCGGCCCCTCCGGGTCTGTAACTGGCATAGGGCCAAGACCTCCCTCCTTCACTGATGATCCAGCATGATGACTTTCGTTCTTCTGAGCGTGCTGAAGCCAGGTCTGCGATCTGAGGAGGAGCCGGCTTAAAATGGCTGCTGGCCTGGATCTGTCTAGGAAGAAGCTACAGCGGGGGATGCTGTGAAAACTGTTCCCAGGGACTCCTGGGCATGTCGCCTGCTCTGATGTCCCTTCCACCTTGGGTACTTATGCAGCCTCCAGTACCAGAGGCTAAGCGACTTGCCCAAGGTCACCCACATGTGTCACAGCAGGGAGCTGAATGTAGCTCTCCCAGGTTAGAGCCCTAACCACTAGGCGTCCCTGGAACTGTCCTCCCTGCTAAGTTAGGAGATACCCCCCATGAGGCACCTTTGTGCTTGCTGTGGTCAGTCAGGACAGGTTTTGCAGCCACTGTCTTGTTAACTGTGATGGCCTTTATGTAGCATCCATGTAATGCTCCTTTCCCATGCGCTGGCAGGTGAGAACACGGTTCGTACCATCGCCATGGATGGTACCGAAGGCTTGGTGAGAGGACAGAAAGTGCTGGACTCCGGGGCCCCAATCAGAATCCCCGTAGGCCCCGAGACCCTTGGTAGAATCATGAATGTGATTGGGAGCCCATCGACGAGAGAGGCCCCATAATGACCAAACAGTAAGTGCAAACGGTCTCCAGTCTCGCAGGGCGGGGGAGAAGGAGCAAGCCCCTGCAAATCCGAACTGAAAGAGGCTGGGCTGCATGAGAGAATGGGGGGCGGGTATTGTCACAGGCCCTCTGGGCCTTCTTAAATGGCTGAGAGTTTGCAGTGGCGTCTCCACTGGGACTTGTATGGCAGGAGCTAAACTGAACATCCGGTGTCTTCTCCCAATTCAGTCACTTTTACCCTTCGGTTTCAACAGTGCCTTGAATCCAGCCACCATGGGTCCCCGTTGCCTAGGTGCGGTACAAACGCAGAGAAGCAGTGAGGTGGCACTGAACCTCTGCTAAGAGCTGCCCTCAAAAAGAGAGACCCCAACGGCTCGTTGTTTTCTCCAGCTGCGGCCGCCTGCCCGCGGCACGCAGCAGGGTGTGCCCTAGCAGGCCTTGAATGCCATCCACCCAGGCCATCTGCCTTCTGCAAGCTGACGTGCTTCCCTGGGCCCCTGTCTTGCAGGTTTGCTGCTATCCACGCCGAAGCCCCGGAATTTGTTGAGATGAGCGTAGAGCAAGAAATCCTGGTCACCGGCATCAAGGTGGTGGACCTGCTGGCACCGTACGCCAAGGGCGGCAAAATCGGTACGTTGCAGATCAAAGGGGCATGTGGGGGAGGGAGGCGGGGTTCGGGGAGGGGGTCAGCGCATGGGTCATGGAGCTGGGCTCCCTTTTAGAGCTTAGGAAGCCACCCTGAGCCTTTGTTACTGGGGGGGGGCGAGTAAGAGGAGCTTGGTGGGTTCAGAAGTAGTGTCCGTTCCTGCCCTTGCTAACGTGCCCTGTTTCCTTCGCTGATGAGTAACCTGATGACTTTCGTTCTTCTGAGTTTGCTGAAGCCACTATCGCCTTTCTGAGAAGGAAAAAGGGGCGGGGGCAGGGAGAGCCTCGTGGCAAAGCAGTTGCTTTTCGGGGCGCTATTGAGCTAACCAACCTCACCCACTCCCCCCTCGCCCAGGTCTGTTCGGCGGCGCCGGCGTGGGCAAGACCGTGCTGATCATGGAGCTGATCAACAACGTGGCGAAAGCCCACGGTGGCTACTCGGTGTTCGCTGGCGTCGGGGAGCGAACCCGCGAAGGGAACGACTTGTACCATGAAATGATCGAGTCGGGGGTCATCAACCTGAAGGACACAACCTCCAAGGTGAGGGGGCGCCCCTGGTTAAGGCCCCAGGGGGTCGAGCTGCTCTGCTGTGTTTGCCCAGGAGCAAAAGCCGAACCCTCGCGTCTGTGCAGCGTACCCTGAGCAGTGCTGTGTGGATGGCCAAGCAAAGAGCCTCTGGGTCAGCCCCACTGGGGAAACGCATGGTCCTTGGGGGCAGAGCTAGGAGGTTCTTGGGTGGGGCCTGGTAACACCTTCGCTCCCCTTGTGCTGCAGGTCGCCCTGGTTTACGGGCAGATGAATGAGCCCCCGGGTGCCCGTGCCAGGGTCGCACTGACGGGGCTGACAGTGGCAGAGTACTTCAGAGACCAGGAGGGCCAGGACGTGCTGCTCTTCATAGACAACATCTTCCGGTTCACACAGGCTGGCTCTGAGGTATGGTGGCAGGGCAGCACCAGGGAGCCATGGTTGCCTGCCCAGCCTGACTGGCAGGTCCCCTGGCCAATGTGGTGAGCTGGGGAACCTTGGCCACCAGCAAAAAGGGGGGATGGGGGGAGGAACTCTCCCTGTAGCTCCAGATGGCTCTTCTCTGTGGCTCACGTGGAACTGCCCCGCCTCGTCCAATCCACGTGAAAGGCTCCCCTCTGGGCAAGGCCGTCCGTGTCTCTGCAGCCTCCGCCTGACCTGGCCCTGCTCCCTTTCAGGTCTCCGCCTTGCTTGGCAGAATCCCCTCAGCCGTGGGGTACCAGCCCACCCTGGCAACTGACATGGGCACCATGCAGGAGCGGATCACCACCACCCGCAAGGGCTCCATCACCTCCGTGCAGGTAACCGGCGCCCGAGCGGCCCTTGTTCTGGGGAGTGGCCGCTCAGTGCCCGCTCGGACACAGCGGCCTCTCCCGGCTCATCGAGGGGTTTCCCGTAGGGGTTTCCCGTCGTGCCGGCCGTAGCATGACATCATCGGCATCTCCCTTGTGGCCTAGGCGATCTATGTGCCAGCTGATGACTTGACCGACCCTGCCCCTGCCACCACATTTGCCCATTTGGACGCCACGACTGTGTTGTCGCGCGCCATTGCTGAGCTGGGCATCTACCCTGCCGTCGATCCACTGGACTCCACCTCCCGCATCATGGACCCCAACATCGTGGGGCAGGAGCACTATGACGTGGCCCGGGGGGTGCAGAAGATCTTACAGGTGAGAGCTGTTACGAGAGGGTGTATGGGGTCAGGCGTGAGAGCGACGAAGGCCCCGTGGGAGGGTCCCTGCTGTTAGCTGGACCAAGTCCCTTAGTCTCTCTGCTGCTCGGTTCCCCATCCCTCCAGAGGGGAGGAGCACAGACTGGGGGGGGGGGGCGCTTGGGGACTCTGCGACGGGCTGGAAGGGACCTCGAGGTCCCCCGTTCAGTGCCCCCGGGCTGGACTGTCGCTGGATGCAGCTGGCCTAGAGACTTAGGCTGATGGGAAGGGGAAGCTCTAGGATCCAGCCTGTGGGATCTGGGAGCCCCGGTTCGCTGCCGAGGAGCGGGCAGCTCTGGTTGCCCCCAGCTCTGCCAGCCTGCCGGTGGCCTGCAGCGCTTGTCTCTCCCCTCTAGGACTACAAATCCCTCCAGGATATCATTGCCATCCTGGGGATGGACGAGCTGTCCGAGGAGGACAAGCTGACAGTGGCCCGCGCCCGCAAGATCCAGCGCTTCCTGTCCCAGCCCTTCCAGGTGGCCGAGGTCTTCACTGGCCACGCGGGCAAACTGGTCCCTCTGAAGGAAACCATCAAGGGCTTCCAGGAAATCCTGGCAGGTGAGGTGCTGGGGGTGGGGCTTATCGACTCTGGCTAACCCAGCCCTAGCAGTGGGGGGCTGATGGCTGCGGCCCATGGAGACTCCCAGCTGGGAGGCTGGGCCCACCTCTGGTGCTGCAAGTGGGGCACTGAGGTACATGGCCGCCTTGCTGGGCTGCCTGGCAGGGGCTTGGCTGCTCTTCGAGCTGGGGGGGGGGATAGAACAGCCCCCTCCTCCCTGAGATGATTCCTGTGAAGCTGCAGGGACCTTCCCCAGCTGTGTAAAAGCCCTGGTGTTTGCTGCCCCCTTGTGGAGAGTCCCCCTCCTCACTGCTGCCCCTTGCTCCCTGGTGCGCAGGCGTCTACGACCACCTGCCGGAACAGGCCTTCTACATGGTGGGCCCCATCGAGGAGGCTGTGGCGAAGGCGGACAAGCTGGCCGAAGAGCACTCATGAGCCGCCGGCTCCGTCGTGCCTCTCCCCCACCGCATCCCCGCCCGGCTCCCCAGGGCCCCAGCTGGGTGTCGTGTCGTGTCTGCAGAGTGTATTTAAAGTTTCCAATAAAACATCTGTCTTCAAACGTGAAGCAGGGTTGTTGTCACTGTGGGGGGAGGAGCTGCATGGGGCAGAGTTCTGGGTGGGGGGTGACAGCTGGATCAGTGTGTGTGTGTGGGGGGGGGGGGGGATTCTAGGGGTGGCAGCATAACTTACAGGGCTAGTAAACGGTGCAACTGGCTTCCAACCCAGCTGATCCCTGGGCCTGGACTGCCTCCTTCCCTCCCTGGGCTCCCTGTGCCCTGCGGGGCAGCTTGTCCCCGCCTGGCTGATGCGTGGGGCCTGGCGGCAGCTAGGACACACACTGCTGAGTCATTCATCTCCGACCCGGAGCTGCTGTCGCTCCTGGCTGACGCCACCCCCCAGCGGAGATGCCACCGTGCCCAGCTCCTGCCCACGGTTAACTAGCGGGTGGGGGGGATCGGCCGAACTCGGTCCCCTGATGGCTGGGGAAGGCGAGGGCCTGAGATTTCAGAGCCTCCTTGCTGCACATGTTTGCAGGAGAGCAGCTTGGCGGATGCTTCTGGGGCAGCGGAGAACAAAGCGCGTTGGCGCTGAAATAGTCCTTGCCACGCTGGGCCAGGCTGACCCAACCTTCCCCCTCGGGCAGCGCTGTTCTGTTCCCAAGGGCATGAGCCCGTTTCTCTTGGTTTGTAACCGTAGGGCCGGGCCTGGCTTTAAGAGGTGGGGGCCACTGGCCATGGGGCAAGTACCCAGCCCTGTCTGCTTCCCAATATGCTCAGCACCTCCCCAGGAGAGCGAGCTCGGTGCCCAGACCTTGACCCCACCCCCCCTCCGCACTGAAAGCCCCGGTCTGGCACCAGCGCCTGCTTAACATGGCTTCGCTGGCAGCCGGGGGATGACGCAGCAGCGGGCTTGTGGGAAGTGCTGCAGGAGACGTGCCAGAGCAGAGTCCAGGAGGGAGAAGCAGCGGGTTGCTCAGCTGTACCTGCGGGCGGCGGCTGCTGGCGCCGTTAACTCCTGCGTGGCTGGGTCCCAGCACAAACACCCGCTGCTCTGCGAAGCCCGTACCCCCTGCAAGAGGAGAGGGAGGCTGGGGGGACGCGGTTCCTAGATGGTTGCCTTGTCTAGTTGCTCAATACTCCTCGTGGTGGACTGGGGAGAGGATGTTCCACCCACAGCAGCAGCGAGAGAGCTCACGAGCTGGGTTCATGCCCAGTAACCGGGGTGTTCCCCTTTGGCCCCTCTGTTTGCTCCAGCATCTTCCCTGAGCAGCTGCCACGGGTCTATGGTTGCATCTAACACCTCAGGGCCCCCAGCCGCTGAGACTCTCCCTGCCCTGAGGCGCTTAGACAAAAGCTGCGGAGGGGAAGTGATTGAACCCAGTTCTGCCCCCCAGCTCTGGGCTCCGCACTAGGTTGGAGTTAAGCCAGTCCAGGCCCCTGGTCTCTGTGCAGCACCTGGCACCTACCACACTACAATGGCTGCTGAAATGCAGCCACCTCTGGGTTGGAACGTGGCAGCTGTTTAAGCCACCGAGGGCAACAGTCCAACAGGAGCCAAAGACCGGATCCGGTTGCCTCAGGGAGGCCAAACACAATTATGGGGTGGACAGCAGCGCCCCCGGCCTGCCTGGTGAGAAGAGCTGTGGGATTGGGCGGAGCCCTGGGGCCTCAGGGCACACGGACCCCCGAGCATGTGCCAATGGCACAGCTCTGAAGTGCCCCACCCCTGAAGCCAACCCTGTGCCCTCCCTGCAGGGATCTCATCCAGCTGCTGGCTGTCCCAGGACTCCCGGCTCCCTTCCCCTCCTCCCTGCCAGGCTGTGGAGCTGTGGGCACCTGCCGGAGGGGAAGGGGCCGGTTCATCCAGCTGGACGGTGCATGGCCCTGGGCTGGGAGAGGGAGGGCGGCGTCTATAACCCAGCAGGGTGGGGGGCAGCTAGGAGCAGGCAGGGCCCCTTTGCACCATAGGTGAGGCTGGCCCGAGCCGTGCGGATCTGCCCCAGCCGAGTCCAGAGGGGGCTCAGACGCTTCGTGGTGGCTCTTAGCTGGGGGGGCCCTCTGGAGAGCCCGGCGCTGGCCTTCCCAAGGGGGAGCGTGGGGCGGTCAGTGTCGGCAGGGGGGGTTCCGTAGTATTGGGGGCTGATTTTAAAAGGCACCGGGGTAGGAGACTCAGCCCTCGACCCGGCCCCCCCTCCCGTGGGCCCTGCCCTGTAGGGCTGGGGGTAGGGCTAAGGGGGCCGGGGCCTGGCAGGGGAGAAGCCCTCAGTGGCTTAGCACACGCTGGCTGAACACCCCTGGGCCCGGAGGGAGTCGGCGGCACTGGCCGGGGGGGGTGCAAGCGGATGCGGGATTCAGCCAAGACCCCGGGGAGCTGCTCTCTGGGGGGCTAGATGGGGGGGGTGGGGTTAACATGTGGCCTGGTAGCTGGAGTGAAGCCAGCAGTGGGTGGCGGCACCCCAGCCCCTTCCCCCCCCCCCAGGGCCTCTCATCGAGGGGGTGCCCGGCAGCCCCCTCCCCCCCAGGCCTCCTGTCTCTTGCACCATTTTGAAAACACAAAAGAGCCATTTGCTCGGCTGCCTCTTGGCTTTAATCACCATCCCCAGAGCAGCTGGGCCTTTTGTGTGGCTGGGCCCGGCTCGGGGCTCCCCCTAGTGAGAGCAGAGGGGCCTGGAGCCTCGCAAGGGGGAGGCCTCTGACCGTGGGGGGGGAGTAGAAATGGAGGGGGGGGGTCAGATTTTCATGCCCCACTTGGCACTGAATCCAGGCCAGGACCTTGGCTGGGAGAGGGGCCTGGTCTGTGGGAGAAGGGGAGGAGCCCCCCCCCCAGGCCCCTGAGGGGGGAAATGAGTTAGGACCAAGGCCCCAGCCCCGCCTGCCCCGGGAAACCCTGGCTCCTTGCATGGGGAAATTCACCAGTGCCCCCCCCTTCCTGCCCCGCTCCCCTGGGGCTAGTGCAGTGCGGAGATGGGCTCTCCCCCGGCTGGGGACGCGGTGCCTGGGGGGCCTATCTCCTCCTGCCTTTGACCAGGTGAAGGGAAAAGCATTCGGGGGGAGGGGGCTGAAAATCCCACCCGCCTGGCTCCCCCTGTCGGGGCCGAGGTGGGGAACAGGCTCCGTGGGGCGCTCTGCAGTCTCCGGCGAGAGGTAGGGGGGTCCCAGGTTGGCCCGAGCACACAGCAGGGAGTGAGTCGGCCTCTCCCCACGGCTCAGAGTCCGAGAGGTTTGGCACATGGGGAACTCCGAGCCTCTGGGCTGCCCCCCGTTCAACGCCCCTTAATGCAGAGGGCCCCAGGGGAGCGTCAGGCGGAACATGCCAGGGAGGGAAGCAGCCAACCCAGTGGCTGGGTCTCTCCCCTCAGATGAGGCTAGCAGCGGGGGTCTCAGCCCCTCCAACCGGGAGGTGCCCGGTCCCAGATCTCCCTGCCCTATTCATTTCTCTCACCAGCCTGGGAGCCACCTTTGCCTGGCAGCTTCAGGTGCCATAAAGCAGCCAGCGCCCCAGGACCATGTGTAGGTCAGACCCCCGCAAAAAACAACTCCACCCCCCCATCCGCCATGGGCAGAGACTGGCAAAGCCTCAGTGGTCCCCCATGCAGTGGGGCAGGAGGGCTCCAGCTAGAGACTTAGCTGCTTCAGAACAGGATGTTCCCCGGGCACGAGATTTAGCTCGGACCAGGCCCAGGCTTCGGAAGACGATTCCCAGGATGCTTTGCAACTTAGCTAGACTGGAGATCACCTGTCACTGAAATGCAGCCCCCTCTGGGGCAGGATGAGGCAACTGTTTATATGGGTGGGGGGGTCACACCACACGGAGATGGAGCCCAGCAGCAGGTCGTACAAAGATCGCTCCCCCAAGCCGGGAATGCAGCTGCCTCTGGGGTGGGGCGCGGCAGCTGTTTAGCAGCTTCTCAGCAACACGCTCGGTTTGGGACAGGAAGTGAAGACCCCCTTCTTCGGCTGATTAACCCCTCCATTGGTGGAGTGCTGGCAGGATGTCGTGGGCACGAGCAGTCGGGATCTCCAGTGGCCCCATCAGCACAACATCCCCTACCAGCACGCTGGGGATTGAGGCGATGCCAACGCTGTGGGAAGAGCGCCTCCTATTGACCCCCTGGGGCATTCATGCATTGCAGGGGCCATTATGATGCACACGGGTCATGGTGCATTGCAGGGGCCATTATGATGCACATGGGTCATGGTGCATGGGGGGGCATTAAATTGCACATGGGTCATGGGGGGGCATTGCGATGCACGTGGGTCACGGGTGCATTGGGGGTCCCCATTATGATGCACATGGTGCATGGGTGGGCCCCATTACGATGTATGTGGGTTATGGTGCATTGGGGGGGCCCATTACGATGCACGTGGGTCATGGTGCATTGGGGGGACCCATTATGATGCACACGGTGCATTGGGGGGGCCCATTACGATGCACATGGGTCATGGTGCATTGGGGGAGCATTATGATGCACGTGGGTCATGGTGCATTGGGGGGGCCCATTACGATGCACGTGGGTCATGGTGCATTGGGGGGCCCATTATGATGCACGTGGGTCATGGTGCATTGGGGGGGCCATTATGATGCACACGGTGCATTGGGGGGGCATTATGATGCACGTGGGTCATGGTGCAGTGGGGGGGACCATTACGATGCACACGGGTCATGGTGCATTGGGGGGGCCCATTATGATGCACGTGGGTCATGGTGCATTGGGGGGGCCATTACGATGCACACGGGTCATGGTGCATTGGGGGGGGCCATTATGATGCACACGGTGCATTGGGGGGGCATTATGATGCACGTGGGTCATGGTGCATTGGGGGGGCCTATTACGATGCACACGGGTCATGGTGCATTGGGGGGGCCCATTATGATGCACGTGGGTCATGGTGCATTGGGGGGGACCATTACGATGCACACGGGTCATGGTGCATTGGGGGGGCCCATTATGATGCACATGGGTCACGGGGCATTGGGGGGGCCATTACAGTGCACGTCCGCCACGGCACCCCATGCACTGGGAGGGGGGGGGCTCCCCATTACGGCCTGTAGCCGCCGCCCCCTCCTGCAAATCAGGGCCGGTGGGGGGAGGGGCGGTCGCCCCCCGCTCCCCCCCCCCCCCGGACTGGGGCTGCAAATGGCTCCTGCACCTTTAAATAATTCATCCGGCTGCCGCCTGCACGGGGCCGGGCTGGGAGGAGGCAGCGCCCGCCGGTGACATCAGCGCCTGCCCGGGCTCCCGCAGCCACCTGCTCCCGGCCAGAGCCCGGCGGAGGCGGCACCGGAGCTGCGGAGCCCCGGGACCCCCCGCCCAGGTAAGGCGCGCGGGGTGCAGGGGGGGGGATGGGCTCAGCTGGGGGAGCCCCCCCCGCTGCTGCGTGCAACCTCCTGGGTCCCAAAGGCAGCACGAGCCGGATGGGCCCGGCCTGCGCCCCCCCGGGGGGGCTGCCTGGAGCGGGGGGGGGCCCGGAGCTCTGCCCGCCCCAGGTGAAGGGGGCGTTGGATGCTGGGACAAACTTTGTGCAACTCTGTCCGGGGGGGGGAGGAGGTGTTTGGGGCTTGTGACGCAGCTGAGGGGGGGTGGAGAGTGGGGTCTGGGGCTTGTGACACAGCGGGGGGGGGGGAGTTGCAAAGGGGGGGTGGGGCTTGTGATGTAGCTGGAGGGTTGGGGGTGCAAAGAGGGGCCCTGCAGGGTCTGGGGCTTGTGACACAGCTGGGGGGGGGGTGTTGGGAGGTGCAAAGTGTGTGTGTGTGGGGGGGTGGAGCTTGTGACGCAGCTGGGGGGGGTGCAAAGGGTGGTCTGGGGGAGTTTGGGGCTTGTGATGCATTGGGGGGGTGCAAAGGGTGGTCTGGGGCCTGGGATGCAGCTACTAAAGCCCCGTCTGGCCTGTTCTCCCCCCCCCCCCCCCCACTCCCTGCCCCATGGGCTCTGGGGCAGGATTGTTCCCTGGCCGGTGCTTTGCCCAGCTCCCAGGGATGGGTTTGGGGGACCCTCCCTCCTGTCATGGCCCGGCCCCTGCCTGCACTTGGGGGTCTCTCTGTGATTGTTGTCATCTGGGGTGCTCCTTTTAGGGGTTCTCCTATCGGGGGGGTGTCCTCCCCAGCCCCCTGCAGTCAGGCTGGCAATGGATGTGGAAGGAGGGGTCACTGGGTAATAGAGTTTTTGGGTGAGGGGCTGGGAACTAGGACTCCTGGGTTCTATCCCCGGCTCTGGGGGAGGAAGGGGATCTAGTAGTTACAGCAGGGTTGCGGGAAGTCAGGACTCCTGGGTTCCACCGCCAGCTCGGCCACCTTGGGAGTTGCTTCGCCTCCCTGCCTCAGTTTCCCCACTTGCACAACGGGGAGAACGTTTGCCTGGTTGCCGGGGTAGGGGGTTAAAGTGGGAACCGTGGGTCACTGTGTGTGTTAGGGGCCCAGTCTGGAAGCTGTAGGGCTCTAGGTGGGTGGTGCCCGTTGCCTGAGATAGGTATTGCAAAGCACTCTGGTCCCGCTGGGTGGCAGGGGGAGGCCAGAGCAGAGGGTCAGTGGCAGCTGGAGCGAAGCCCAGGCCTGTTTCTCCTCGTTCACCGGGCCGGCGGCTCCCCGCAGTGTCTGGCTAGCCTGGGCCAGCGGGGGCTGAAGTGCCGGGCCGGGCAGCAGGTGCGTGGTAGGGGGGCACCATGGTCTCAGCTGGGCCCAGTCGGCTGGCTGAGCCCCTCTCTCCAGCTGTTTCGTATTGACTGGTGAGTGATGCTGGAAACTTCCTCCCTTGCCCTCTGGTGCTGCCTGGCAACTCGCGACCTTGTTAGCCTCGACCTCCGCGCTGTGAGAGGGGATCTGTGGGGGTGGGGGGGAGCGTTTCCTGGAGTCACCGGGGCGCATGGGCTAATGGTGCTGGGGTCCTAGAGCCACGTGCCGCCCAGCAGGGAGATAATCCTGGGACCAGCGAAAGCCCTTTGCTCCCTGGAGGTGCCGATGGGGTCAGATTTCCCTGCCAGGGAGTCGGGGTCTGGGGGGCAGGGAGCCCAGGGGGGTTGGGCTAAGGGGGAGCTGGGGCGAGGGGCAGAACTGAGGAGGAGGCATTGGAACCGAGCGGCAGCAAGACGGGGTGTGAGACACGGGCCTGGTGAAAGTCTTGCACGGAAAAGTTTTGACCCCACGGCGGCTCTGGGGGCCAGGGTGAGGGGGTGAATCTGCCTGTGGGGAAATATTTTCACAGGAAAGCAAAGTTTCCGGGGTGGTGGTGTCAGGAATAAATAAATAACCCCCCCCTCCCTCCCCACACACAGTGAAAACGCTTGTGCAAATTGCCCCTGGGAAGCGTGAGCTGCTTTGGCGCAGCTGTGGCCAGCGGCGGGGAGGGTGTTCCTGGGCGGGGGGGGGGCGGGCGCAGCGTGTGACTCCTGGCGTGGCATCGGGCCAGGGCCTGCTTGATGGGACACCTCCGGTGTCTCCATCTTTGTGGCTCCGTGCTAGGGACGGTGCAGGGGGGCCTGTGTCCTCTTCCCCGGCGCCGTGTCCTTGGGAAGGAGAGCGAGTCGAGGCTGGCGCGGTCCGCGCAGGGCTCGCCCGGCCTGGCCTGGTCACGTTTCACGCTGCTGCTGCCTGGCTCCCAGGTCTCTTATCGGTGGTGCTAAGAGTCACCTGGGCAGGCCGGTCCTGGGGGAGCCCTGTCCCCCCCCCCATCCCGGGCACCTCTCCCAGGGCCTGCCAGGACACGGCTTTCCCCCCTCCTGGCTGGGAGGTGCCTGTGCTTGTCCTGGTGATTCACGGGCAGCGCGGGGGAAGGCCTCCTGGCTGCGGGCTGGTGGGAGGGGACGTGCAGGCTGGGCTCCAGGGGTTGGGCGGGGGGGGGGGAGGTCCTGTGTGTGTGTGAGCCCCCCCCCGCCTGGCACAAGCGCTCGCCAAGCTCCGCCATCTGTTCCCCCTGCACCTTGCAGCCGCCTGGAGCGGTGCCCAGACCACAATGGCTCCTGGTTTTGTCTCTGATTGGGGGGGGGGGTGACATGGGAGAGAGGGGAGGAGTTGGCAGCCACAGTCCAATCTGGAGCCAGCCCCCACTGCCTCTCCCCGCCCCCCCATCCCTCTTGGGCTTGTTAGCACCTTGCCCCCCACCCGAACACCAGCCTGTGCCTTGCCCTGTCTCCATGCTCCCAGGGGGCTACTGGAAGGGGGGGCAGCCGGTAACTTGGGGTGCAGGAAAGAAGCCCACGTGGCCAGATCATCTGATGGCTTTTCCCTGCTTCCCCCCCCCCCCCCGCCTCCCCAGCTCCGGTGCCCCCCCTGATCCCCCAGTCCCTGCTGGGTCTGAGCTGTCTCCAGCCAGGCTGTTTCCCGAGGCTATGGGGTGGGGGGCAGGCCCTGTGTGTATTTGAGGGGGCCAGGTGAGAGCAGCTGGGGGGCTTGCCCTCCTCCCCCCCAATCCTGGTCCCTGCGTCCCTTCTCTTCCCACCCACTTCTGATTCTTGGGGCAGCAGCCCCCGCCCCTTGCACCTGCTTGGAGACGTGGCTAGGATGCCCCCGGGGACAGGGGGATCTGCACCCTTGGGTGGCACGGAGGCAGGAGAGCAGCAGGGTCCGGAGGCAGCCCCCCCAATTGCTTTGAGTTCAGAGCCTGGGGGGCTGGAGGCTTCCTACAAGAGGAGGGATGAGATGGGGGGGGGGGGGGCTGTGGAGGTCCAGGGAGAGCAGTGATGCAGGTGGGAGGGGCTGGAAGCCTTTCGGGGGGGTGGGGGTGGAGATGGGAGTCATCTCGTCCTGGATCGCCCCAGCCTTTGAGTCAAGGGGAGCTGTTTGGCACCCCCGTCTGCACCCCTGCAGGCTGGAAACCCCTCCCTGCTCCTTCCCCCTGTAGCCTGTGGCCCCAGGAGCAGATGGAGTGGGGGGGCTGTTTCAGAGAGGGGTCCCCCGAGCGCTGGGGGGGAAAGCGGCCCTGTGCGATTGGGGAGCTTGCCGGGCAGGACCATGTGCCCAGCTCTGTGCTTGGCAGGGGCTCTGCGCATGAATGGAGAGGGGGGATCCCCTGCATCCCACCTCCCCTACAGCCCCTTCCCTCCCAGATTTGCTCAGCCCATCAAGCCATGCTGGAGGCCCTGCTCCATCCACCCGCCCCCCTCCCATGCCAACCCCCCCCCCCCCCCCGCTTGGGATTACCGCAGCCTCTCTCTGTAACCTACTTACGCCTCTGGCATCGGAGGCGAGCGAAGCCCCCGCCCCCAACGGGAGCTGAGCGCGGCTCTCGCTAATGGGGCTGCCTGGTGCGCCCCCGCGCCCCTGCGGGGAGGCAGGCTGGGGGGGAGGGGGACTGGCTGAGCTGGGCTCTGCGCGACAATGGGGAGAGCGCTGGGAATCCCCCCCCCCCCCCCAGGGGCTGCACCAAAGGGCAGCTGAATGCTGCGTTCCTAGCGAGAGCTGGGGGCGGGGGGGCTGGGCCGGCAAATGCCCGTGGGGCTTGGAGGCCTGGGCTGGCCTGCTTGTGCCCCCCTGGATTGTAGTCTGAGGAGGGCAGGTGAGAGGGTGTGTGTGTGTGGGGGGGTGGGTGGGATGTAACTACTTGGCCATCGGGGGGGTTCGAACTCTGTGTGATGAGTCTGACGTTCTCAGCTCAGGTCCCTGTCCCCGTGGATTCAGGAGTCGTCTCCTCCCCACCGTGCCCGTTCCATCTTCCCCGCTGCGTGTGCCGTCCCGTGGGGCCAGGCTGGTCTAGGCCAGTACGTAGACACTCCCCGCTCCCCCCGGCAGGCCCTAGGTCTCGGCCTGCGTCCTACTGTCTGCCACAGGAAGCGGAGCTAGGACCGGCTTGGGATGCAAGGCTGGGGGGATGGGTGTGCTAGGACTCCTGGGTTATTTTCTTCGCACTGACTTGCTGCGCCGCCTTGGGGGGTGGGGTGGGTGAGTTGTTTCCCCTGCTCGTGCCTCAGTTTCCCCACTTGTAACATGGGAGTGATGCCTGCCTCCCGGGGGGGGCTGTGCTGATGGATTAGCTGGTGGCTCAGTGGAGTG
The DNA here is from genome assembly GCF_011386835.1 of Chrysemys picta bellii. NCBI lineage: Eukaryota > Metazoa > Chordata > Testudines > Emydidae > Chrysemys > Chrysemys picta. The sequence continues at coordinate 13,184,740 of NC_088812.1, read as the reverse complement.
CTTTGAGATCTTTGGGCGAGAGGCCCTGGGAGAGGGCAGATAACAATACCGAGCTGTCTGGCTGAGTCAGCATTCGGCACCCGGCTGGGGGGGGCCTTGTTGTGCCCACTGGCACTGTCCTATTTCTCCATCTCCGGCTGCCCGCTCCCTGCGCCCCCCCCCCCCCGGATCGGTTCTGATCTGTGCGTGTGCCCCTCCTTGTCCTCCACCTTCCCCCCCGGAGCTGCCAGGGAGCCATCTCGGGGCAGCTGATGAATTCCAGCAGCGCCAATCTGCCGACGCTACGGCCGCTGGAACGCTCCAGTCACTGGCGTCTGGACCCGGCTCGGCAGAGCCAGGAGATGCAGCCACTGGCCTCTCCACGGAGGTCCAGCATCCACGTTCTCCTGCTAGGAGCTCATCAGATCCCCCACGCTTTGTGGGTCACATTAGACACAGGGACGGGGCTTCAGATCCAGATTCCAATCCACAATGGGGTGATGGACGCCCGCTGCCCACCAAGGCTGGTTCTCGACTCTGCCCCTGGGGCTCATCTGTGACGTGGGGTGGGGGTCTGGCCTGGGGTTGGGATTGTTCGCGCTCCTGGGAGCCGGGCAGTGGGGACGCAGGATGCACCAGGGAGAGGCTGTAAGGGCTTGGGATCTAGTTGGCTACGCTTAGGGGGGCGTCTTCTGTGCTTTCCTGAGCTGTGCGCGCGAGTGAGAGGGAGGTGAAAGGAGAACTGGGAGGCTCCCTGGTTGGGAGAGGCAGGGAGCCGGTTCCTGGCAGTAGGAGCTGCAGAGGAGAAGGCTCTTGTGACCTGACCGGGGGGTGGCGTGGGCGGGAAGCTGGATTTATGGGGGGGGAGACTGGCTGCAGCAGATCCACAGAGGGATTTTTGGGAACGAGGAGTGGCTTTTTAAAGTGGAGCCTAGAATGACTGGGGAGGCAGGATGGGGATGGGGGGGTAGGAGAAAGGGGCCGTTCGTATGGGAGTCTGGGGAGCTCGGATTTGGGGGGAGTGACGAAATGAAGTGCTGCGGAGGATGGGTGGCATTGCCTAATGGTTAGAGCACAGTATGGGGAGCCAGGACTCCTGGGTTCTGCGCCCGGCTCTGGGCAGGGAGTGGGGGTCTAGAGCAGAGGTGGGGTTGTGATCCAGGGCTCCTGGGTTCTGTTCCCTGCTGTGACTCCCTTGGGTGCCTCGGTCTCCCCTCGGCAAGGTGGGGTGTGCTGGCTCTGCCCCACTGTAAAGCACCATGAGCTCTAGAGGGGGGCAGGGGGTCCCTTTGGGGGCAGGAGGGGGAGCTGTGAGTTGGAGCTGAGTGTGGGGGTGTCTGGGGATGGGACTGAATAGAGGAGGGAGCTGAAGCTAAGGAGATGCCCCTGCCTGAGTGAGTGTGTGTGTGGGGGGGGCCTAGAGCTTTAGCTAAGGAAGGGGAGAGAACACCCCCTGCAACTTGTGGGAGGGGGCTCCCCCAAAGTCTCCCAGGCTGGCATCACACTGGGGAGTCCTACCGTGGTGCCCCTTTCTCCCTGTGTCCTCGGTGCCCCCCACCCCTCTCCCCATCAGGACCTCTCCCACCCTGCTAGCCCCTCCCCCTCTGTGTCCCTGGTGTCCTCCCTCACAGCCCCCCCGTATCCTTGGGGACACCCCCATTCTCTGGGACTCAGCTTGAGGGGCCCAGCGTTGGTACAGCCCGCCCCGTGGGCAGCTACAGGCAGTGCTAGGACCCAGCCTGGCCCCCCAAGTGGGGGAGCGGGGCGGCGCTAGGACCCGCCCCCCCCCCAATCCCGGCGGGGGGAACAGGGCGGCGCTAGGACCCGGGGGGCGGGAACAGGGCGGCGCTAGGACCCGGCTCCCCGCCCGGCCTCGCTTCCTGCCCAGCGCGGCTGCCCGGACCCGGCCATGCTGAGCCCGCCCCGAGCCCGCAGCCCGGCCCGGGCCATGTGAGCGGGACCCGCCGCCGGGGCGCCGAGCCGGGCCCGGCACCGCCCGCCGCTCCAGGTCCGGGGGGGCAGGGCGGGGGGGGGGTGGGAGAGCCCCCCCGCAGCCTGGGCAGGGGACCCCCCTGGGGCTGGGTTTGGGGGGGCTGGGTTATGGGGGACCCCCCTGGGGCTGGGTTTGGGGGGGCTGGGTTATGGAGGACCCCCCTGGGGCTGGGTTATGGGGGACCCCCTGGGCTGGGTTTGGGGGATTCCCTCTTGGAAGGGGGGGGATTCCCTGTGCTCGGTGGGTTTTGGGGTGCGGGGTAGACCCCCCCAGGAGCCCTGGCTCCCAGTTAGGGATCCCCCTGCGTGGGAAGGGGGGGTGCGGGCCCCCTGTGCGTGGCTTGGGATGTGGTTGTTGCGGGATCCCCTCCTGGTGTGGTTTTTTTTGGGGGGGGGAATAGCTGGGGGGGGGATCTCCTGTGTGTGGTGGGGGAGGGGGGAATCCTTGGGTGAGATCACAGGATAGCCAGGGGAGTCCCCGCTGTGTGGCTGGGGGGATCCCCCAGGTTGGGGGGGGGCCTGAGGGGGGGAAATCCCCTGTGGGGTCCGGGGCTGTCTCACACCCAGAGCCCTGGTGCCAGCATCCCATTCCCCCCCCCCCCCCCCGTCCCCCCCCCAGGAAGTGGCTGGGAAATGGCAGCTGGGTTTGTTGCGTCTCTTGTTGTTTTTGAAATGTCCCTTTTTTTTTTTTTTTTTTTTTTTTTTTCTCTCTCTCTTTTCAACCCGATTCGGTTTCGGTTTCTGGACCTCCCGGAGCTCGGGAACCTGCCCGGCCCGGGTCCGTCTCTGCCTGTTAACAATTACCTTCAAGGGTCAAAGTCAAATGTAAAAACCCTATTTCAGAGCTCGCCGTTTCCCCGGTGAGTTAAAGGCCCTTGGGGACAAGCCGGAACGGGGGGGGGACCTTACAAATCTAACTCTGTGGCCACTGACGCTGGGCGTGTTTATCCCTCGCTCTTGGTTCCCCTGGCTAGGCCTTTCTCACGCTTGTGTTGTATAGGCGGTTTCCCTCTTTCATTTGGGTCCCTTGTGGATGAGTGAGGCCCAGACCCTGTCTGCACTGAACCCCCCCCCCCCCGCCTCTGGCGGACCTTGCTGACTGATAGAGGGCCTTGTCTGAACGCACAAGATGTACCGCTTTAACGAGTCCAGGAGAAATGTTCCGTTCCGTTCCCCTAGCGTTGATGCGGTTATCCCATGGAAATGAGCTCTACTGGGGTAACAGTGTTCATACTAAGGGTCGTACTGGTGTAACTGGATAGCCCCCCCAAAAAATCTCCCACCCCTGACCAGACATGGTTGTGCCAGGACAAAATCCCTGGCTTGGCTGGGCCTAAAACCATCTATTGTTCCTGAGCAGGGACCAGTTTTACAGGCTTGTCTAGGCAGAAGTTGCCCCAGTTTAATTCAAATCTGTGTGAACTGGTTCAGCTCCTGTGTGTGGACGTGGGTATATATTGGTTTCAAACTGGTTATGTTGGTTCAGTTTGCACCTGTCCGGTTACCGATGTGAGTTACAAACGGATGTATAAGCCGGATAGGAACCAATATAAGGAGGCGCACACGCAGGTTACGCTGCTTTAAAGAAACTGGTTTAAAATCCCCCCTTCGGTTGACCCCTCGTGGATAGATAGATCTGAAGTGGTGGGGGAAACACGGAGCGTGTTGTTGGCGCTGCCGCAAATGTATCAAGTCTGTTGCCATGTTGGCTTGGCAAAAAACCTGCGTTGGAGAGGCTGAAATCGCAAGCAAAGAACCCCCCTGTTTTTAATCGAAATGAAATCAACAAAACAAACCACCCACTCGCGTTTCACTCGGCGTTGGGTTTAGCCTAAAATAATACAGGGCCTAAAGTCTCGGCTGCCGCCTCTTGAAAGCTTCTGGCTGGTTCCAAGCTTCTGCGAGCTGCTTCGTGGGTTTCTAAACACCCCGCTGCCCTGCTCTCCAAACTGATCACAATTGCCTCCATTAGCCCCCACGCCCGGGCCTGGCTGTGATGTTTCTAATTTGCTCCGGATCTCTGGGTCCAGAATCCTCCTTGTTCTTGTCACCACCTAATTCTGTCTCCTGCTCGGGTGTGGGGAGGTGGCTGGATGGTTGGGGCGCGTGGCTCGTTTCCGGGCGGGAGCTGAGGACTGGGGTTGTTGGGATGGGATTTGCGGGTGTTTTGGGGTGGGGGGAAGCTGCTGTTTGTTTCAAAGGAATTGGATGCTGCCCAGACCTGTCCATGCTGGGCCGTGGGCTGGCCTAGGCCAAAGGAGATGTGTCTGTGGGTGGGCTGGACAGATACATCAGTTACCGAGGAGAGAGGTCAGAGAGAGGCGTCTGGAAGCTGCCGGTGCCGGTACTGCCCTGCGATCAATACCCCCATCAGGCGAATGACGCCCGCTCGCCTCCAGTGTCGCTCATCTGGGGAGGAGCTCAGCTCGCTGCTACAGCCAATGTTCTCTCGCAGCCGCGGCTCCTGCTTTCAAACCCTGACCCTATTAGTCGAACCGCTGCCATCCTATTAATCTCCCTCCTCCGTCGCTGTAATTAATTCCCCATCTTCCCTGCTTTTATTTGGCTCCCTCTTAGCCAGGCCGCACTTACGCTCCTCCTCCTAGCTGCTTTCCTAAGGCCGAGGTTCCTCCGCCCCCGGTTAGCTACCTCGCCCTCCCGTCCCCAGCACCTCCCTTCACCTTGGCACCGGCCTGGCTTGTCCCCCTGACCCTGCAGCAGCCACCTGTCTGGTTCCGGCTTCTCGACTCCTCCTCTGGCCCTTAAAGGGCCAGAAACCGGTTTTCCCAGCCCCAAAAACCTGCTGCTGGGGTGTCCCGGAAAGGTGTGGTGTTGGTTTTTTTGTTTTGTTTTTTATAACCACGCTCCTGCGTCTGGTTCAGGTTCCCCAGTGCAGGTGCTGGCTGAAGAACTCTTCTTGTTGTGGCTTGTAGGAGCAAGCCGGGATGCTCCGTGCGGTGGGGGGACTCTTGGTGTGGCTGTGAAAGGGAGACGTGTCTCTGAAAGGAGTGGGGCGGGAAGGTCACTTTCTCGGCTGATCGCTAGTGAATGTGACCTGTTCCCCAGTTAGCAGCACGGATGGGGCGGAGGAGTCTCCCGAAGCAATGGCGAGGGGGGGCGGCCCCCCGCGTGCGAGATGAAATTTCCCGAGTTGGTGAATCAGACGCTGTCGTTATCCTGAGCTGACGGGGAGCAGCCCGCGGGGCTCCTCCGGGCTGGGGGCGTTGCAGCGAACGCCACAGAGAGTGATGAAATCGCCGGTCTCTCTTTCGACACTCCAGGCCTGGCCTGCTGCTGCTTGCAAGGCCGTGGCCTCGGTGCGGCCCTCGGAGAGCGGCGGCTGCTGGGCTCCCGCCGGCCCTCAGCCCTGCTGTGTTTAAACCCTTGCGTTGGAACTCAATGAGGCGGAGCGGAATCCACCGTGGCCTGCGTGGGGAACCGAGCTGGGTCCTCAACCATCTCTGCTGCAGGATGACCTCAGACAAGTCACTTCCCCTCTCCGCGTCTCCTTTTCCTGAGCCCTGAAGGGTGGCCTGCCTTTTCCTAGGCACGCGCCCCATCGACAGTTGGGGTCTCTTGGGGATACCGGCATTCGCCTGCTAGAAAGTTACGACGTCCGGGAAGGGGTCGGCGTTTGCTTTCCTTGCTGGCTAAGGCTGGTGCCTGGGTCAGGGGGACTTTCTCCTGGAGTTGGGAGCGGGCAGAGATACCCTGAAGGGCTTGTTCCAGAAGCCATCGAAGAGGAAAGGAGCAGCAGTCCCGGGGGAATCGGTCGGGCTGAATTTCAGGTTTTGTTTGCACTGCGGGCTCTCGGGTGTATGAATTCCCTGGAGCCGCCCACGGGGAGTTGGAGATGATGGGAGGCCAGTGGTTAGAGATGGGGAGTGGGGAGACTAGGACTTCTGGGTTCTCTTCTCGACTCTGGCTCGCTGGGTGGCCGTGGGGAAGCATGTCCATCTCTCTCTGCCCCGTCCGTGAAATGGGGCTAATCCGCCCACTTAGAGAGAAGGAGTCTAGTGAATAAAGGACTAATAGAAAGCAGGCTGGGGGCAGGCGGAGTCCTGCATTAACTCCTTGTCCCCATTTCTTTATACGGGGAGGCGCTGGGCAGCCGTCCAGACGTGTGGTTAGCCCTGGCCCTTTGTGTATGTGAGACAGCAACCGAAAGATCCGACCCACACCCAGCTGGCGTGGTGGGTGGGTGTGTCTGGGAGGCGCCGCTCAGGCAGGAGTGACCCGTCGGAAAGCCAAGTGCCGAGGTTGCTGGGCTCTGTGCCCTGGGATGACGTTCCCTGGCTTATTTCGGCTGGCTGGTCTCTTTCGCGTGGATCTCGGCAACAGGAAATGCTGCTTTTTCCCCAGTGAAATGGGCAAACAGCTCCCGGCCTGGGAGGGGGGTGAGGATCCTGAACTGAAACACGCCGGCCCGCTGGTGGGAAGATGCTAGAAGCAGCCCCGTGGGATCCCTCCGGCTACAGCCGAAACTCTCCACAGCCCCGACTAGCCGCAGAGTGGCCGAGTTGAACGCAAAACCGAATCCGGGGCCGGGAGCACGTGAGATCTCCCGATAGACGCTTCCCTCCGTGAAGCTCCCAGCGCAGCCGCGCAGCACCGTCTTACGCCGACGCCGGTTTGTTTACCGGAGGGCTGCTGGCTTGTGGGGGCTGCTGCAGGGATGGGAAGTGGGGACCCGGCAGCTTTTCTCAGCGCCTGGAGCTGTCAGCGTCACGCGGGCCGGGATTTCGCACCGTGGTTTCCGCGTCCACTTTCCTTCTACTGATTGCGATTCGGTTGCTTTCGCACCTGTTCGGCCTCCTTCCGGGGAGGGCTTTTCAGTGCACCGCTCTCTGTCTCAGCTTGTTTTCCATCCAACCCCTCCCTCGAGGCAAGGAGCTTGGGTACCTGGCCTTGATCCTTGCCTGGTGTCTAGCTGGTGGTGGGCGCATTGTACGCAGTTTGTGGGGCGTGGGGGGGACTTCCTGTACTGCCTGGGCACCGGTGTCAGGTCAGGGCATGTTTAACCCTTTGGTGTCTCATCTCTTCTCTCCTCAGAAATGGAAACGAACAACCATTTTAACTTCCCTGGCCTCCCCTCTGTCCCCACTGCCTCAGGACTGAAGCCCGCCCCTTCCTCAGGGGACAGCCTCTACACTAACGGGTCTCCGATCAACTTCCCCCCGCAAGGGAAAGGTAAGTGTGCGGGGGGCTGGCCTCTGAGTGGGCTTGGACCCTTCGGCCCACCCACCTTCAGAAATAAGAACCCTCCGCTGGTCTCTAGCGCCCTGGGGTGCTTAACAACCGCAGTGCCCACCCGCCCCTTCCTGGCAAGCCGAGGATCTCCACTGGCTGCACAGAGTCAGTGTCTGATGGGAAAAGAACCCAGGAGTCCTGGGTTTCAGGCCTGCTGCTCTAACTCACTAGATCCCACTTCCCGCGCAAACCCTGCGTCGTTTTGACTGGTGTCACGCGTCCGAGCGGCCTGGTCGGCAGGTTCGCTGGGGGCTGGGGTCCTGGACACGGGGGCTGAGGCAGGACTGATCTGGCCAGGTCCATCCTCCAGGACTTGGGTTTGAATTGTCCCCAGTGGTGGTGCTTCCCTTGCGAGAGCAGGGGGGTCCCGAGGAGTTGGGCACGGTGCCCCCTGCAGCAGAAGGAAGGAAGCCGTGTCTAGACTCTCCTGTCCCTGGTCTATTGCCGGCCAATGTGGGGGTTGGCGTTGGGTTCGCTCCAGCGGGAGCAGGACTGGACTGTCTGGGGCAGGAGACCCAGGCGCTGAGAGCAGGAAGGTGGGGCTTGGAGGGGGCCAGTTGCCCAGGCTGCCCTGGGCCGGGGGACCGTCCTCCCAAGGAGGCGGCCACCAGAGAGGACCAGTTCACCCGGTTTGAAGGCAGCTGGGCCACGGGGCAGACGCTGGGCTGGGCGCAGGAGAGGAGCCTGGGGGGTGGGATCCTGGCTGGGTTGGAGGGGATTAGCGGAGGGGATGGGGCTCTGTTTGGGATCGCTTCATCCCAGAAGAGAAAGGACTTGCCAGGACGGGTCTCTGCATGGATTTGGCTGATCTTGCCAGCAGCCCAGCCGAGGGGCAGCTAATCCCCATGGGACTCCGGCGCTGGGGCAATTCGACGGGTTTCACCCCGGCCTGCGCGTTCTCCCTCTCCTGGAGAAATTTGCTGGGACAGCCCCCCCCCTCTGGCTCACAACCCGAGCTGCCAAACTTCCCGCGCTCGTGGCTCTGGGTGGCTCGGATGCCAACAGGCGGCTGGCCATGTGGTTCCAGTCTGCGGCGGGTCTCCAAGGCCTGCTTCTCCCGGGACGGAGGGTCCCAGCCTCTAGAGCACGGTACCCTGCCGCAGCCCATGGGGGGGCCAGGGAGAGACCCGGGCAGCTGGGGAGAAATCAGACCAAACCTCCCATCTCCCCAAGGCCCCGTTTTGTGCGGGGTGACCTGCGTGCATGGGGTGGGGGGGGTGTCAGTATGCAGCCGGCTTTCTCGGCGCCCTCCGTACCATGCTCTCTAGGGGGCCGGGGAGCTGGACGGCAGGACCTCTGGGTCGGGCAAGGTGCTCCCCATGGACAGCTCTTCTGTGGCTGCCTGTTCCCGGCTGCTGTCCCAGGCCTAGAGTTCCCTGTGTGGGGGGGGTGTCTGTGCCCCACACTCTCCAGTTGAGCAGTTTCAGGGAAGATCCTTCACCCCTGCCCCACACCCGCTGGCTTTCCCCCCTCAGCTGGGCTCTTCCCCGCGGAGAGGAAAGCCGGGTTCCCCTCCCCCCCCCATCTATGTCCCCGGTGCGACCAATTAACCGACGGCTCTGCCTTTCCCTCGGCAGGCCTGAATGGCGACATGAATGGGAATGGCTTATCTACTGTATCTCACACTAGTACTTCAGGGACCTTTTCTGCTGGGCACTCCCCCGATGCCTCTGCCCTCCCCCACCCGTACGACTATCTCTGGAACTACCCGCCGTACCAGCCCGGCAGCCTCAAGGAGACCCCCGGCGTCTCCCAGTTCTCTGGCCTCGGACAGTACCCGCTCAACGGCATCCTCGGGGGTGCTCGGCCGGCATCCCCGGGGCACAACACTAACCCCAGGGCGGGCCAGGAGTTCTGGGCCAACGGCACCGCCGGCTCCATGGGTCTGAGCTTCGATTCGCAGGAACTGTACGACTTCCAGGATCAGAGCTTCGAGCTCATGCCAAACGGCGCCAGCGGTTTCTACGCGGCCTCCCAGCCCTCCCCCATGCTGGACTCCGGCGCCCAGCCTTTCTCGCCGCCGCAGGACGAGCCGGGCACCGGCCAGGAGGGGTCCTTGGTGGCAAAGGAGATGCCGCCTGCGGGCGAGGAGACTGGCGCCGCTCTGATGGGCAGCAAGGAACTAGAGGAGACGCAGCCGGGTGAGTGGCGCTGGCCTGGGATAGCTGGTAGCGGGAGCTGACGGGACTGGCATGTTCAGGGACCAGAACCCCCCAGGGCTGGGTTATCAGCTCCTCGAGTGCTGCTGTGTGGGGGCGGGGGCCAGGTCTAAATCAATCCCTCTGCCCCCCCCCGCTCCAATCCCTGCTGTGGTGTAGAGCTGCCCTGGGAGTGCTCCGAGTTGGGCCCCCTGCACTGCGCCCCAAGGGCTTTTTCAGCAGCGGTGGAAGAGGTGGGCCCAGCGGCGCTGCCCCGGCTCCTACCCGTGTTCTGCACTCGCAGACACCCCCCGCTCCCCCGCGTGCATGGGGAATTCCCCGAGGGCGGGGGTTGAGGATCGAGCCCATGACCCCGGGAGGGGTGCGCCGGGCGGGGGGCTCCCCCTTCCGAAGGAAGGAAGAGACAAGTCGGCAAACTTGCCACGAGCCCCCCCCTCCTCTCCCCCCCCCCCCCCCCCCCAAAAGACGTGTTGGGAAAAGTGGTGCGGAAAGCCCGGTCTGGGGGGGTGGGGAACAGTAATTGTGCCACGGCGGGCGGGGGGGGTGTTGGAGTGGGGGCTCCGCTGAGCTACCCAAAACCAACGTCCTGGCCAAACACTGTCTTCCTGGCTTGGCTGGATGGGAACCGGGGCTGCTGTCTGGAGCTGTCTGGTCCCTGCTGAGGGGGGGCTCCCATGCCTGTGTCCGGTGGGGGGGGGGGGGGGGGGGAAGGAAGGGTTGCATTAACGTGCTCTCTTTGGGTTGTGGGGGGGCCGTTGTTTCTAGACCTGAAAATGTGCAGCTACAACAGCTCCGGGCCAGCCGTGGAGCCGCTCAGCCAGGAAGCGTCCGTCTTGTCCCCGGACACCGCTGGGAGCTGCCTGGGCGACGCCTCCGCCATCGCCGGCCCCCTGGCAGACCCGCCCCTCCTGAGCGAAGACCCCCTGGAGCCCTTCGAGTCGCTGGCTAGAGGTAGGGAAGGTGGATCCCCTTCCCCGGGAGGTCGGCCGCCCAATGCATTGGCATTAAACGGGCTCTCTCCTGGGGCTCCGTGCGCCGGCCGTGGGGAAGCTCCCGGGCCGGCTGGCTGTGGGGCCAGAGAGCACCGCTCGGGGTATGTGAGATAGTCAAAGAGCCTCTTCGATCTGGGGTGGGGGGGGCAGGTTCGTGAAACGGGCTGGCTCTCGACCAATCAAAGGCTCCGTCTGTTGCCCCGCTTGCGTTACGGGTCTGGGGCTCAGGCCACTGGGAAGTCTGGCGCCGAGGGCGTCTTTGAAGCCACTGACTATTTGCTGGCCCCCATCCCGGTCCTTGAAAAATGTCCTTTTCTGGTCCTGGCAAACTCTTCCCACCTCCCTTTGGCCTGAGCCAGTCGGCCCCAGCAGCAGGGTCAGTTGGGGGGCTGAGACCCCCGGAGGCAGAGCTCCAGGTTCACATGGTCTCTAAGTGCGAACTTCCTCCCGCAGCTCTGCCCAGAGCCTGTCAGATCAGCACTGGGGGCGGGAGGGGGAGACACACACTGCCTCTTATACCCCTCGGCTGGGGAATCCCTCCCACTGGTAGGCGGAGTCACGAAATCCCTCCCAATAGGGGTGGGGTTACAGGACCTGGCTTCCTTGTTTAAAGGGCCAGGCTTCCTTATACACAGTCACCCAGCCCCACTCGCTTCCGGGATGGTTATTACACAGCCATCTTGGGTTTCGGTTCCCAAAGGATGGGGGGGGGCGTGGCTAGAGCCAGCGAAATCCATTAACCCCTGGTGTGCTGGAGCCAGCGAAATCCATTAACCCCTGGTGTGCCAGAATCCCTGGAAGTGCACGCAGTGTGGGTTTAACGTCCCAAACAGACACACACACACACACACACCCCCGCTGGAGATTCCAGCTCCTCCCCGGGTGCGACCCTAACCACGGTGGGGTGAACGCTCGCCCCCGGTAGGACGCACCTAAGGCGTCTTACTCCGATCCCCACCTGCAGACCCAGGGACCGGAGATCTCTACGAGATGGACAACTCCCAGCTGGTGAACGACAAGTCTTCTCTGGAAGCTGCCCCGGACATCTCGACGCTCGAGTGCTCCGAGAGCCCCTCCCTGAACAACTCCAGCTCTTTCAGTCTGCTGCCGGACGACAGCCAGGCCCCCTCCTCGCTCTTCGTCAGCCCCGACTCGCCGCCTGTCCTGGGGGAGGCCGTCCTGCAAGGTAGGGGGTGTCTCTGGTGCGGAACCGGCTCATGAGTGGCCCTGGGGCCGGGCTGCTTTGCAAAGCGCACAGCTGGTGGGAACTACGTGTCCCAGCAGACACTGGGCCATCTCCATCTCGAACTGCCTTCCGGGGAGGTGGGTGCAGGATGTGGAGGGATCCTGCCTAGTGTTGTGTGTTAACGGCAACGCCTGGGCCCCACGGCGCTGGGTGCTGTCCGTACCCGAAAAAAGGCAATCCCTGCCCCACAGAGCTTCCAAGCTCCGGGTAAGAGGTGGATACAGATGGCCGGCGTACCCCCAGGGAGGTGGGCCTGTGGAAAGCCGGGGGTATTTGGGGGGGGAGGTGTTCTAAGGGCTCCAGCCAGGGAGAAAAATCCCAGACAAACCATGAAAAGCAGCAAGGTTCGGGGGCTAGCGGTAGGGGCGAAGGGGCGGTTCCCCCACGGCAGGATTTTAGCAGGGGACGTATTGGGAGCCATAACCTCCTTACGCCCCAATCCTGCGCCTGGCCTCTCCAGCTCTGCAGGAAGCGAAGCTCAGCGGTTAGAGCAGAGGTGACGTGGCACCTGGGCTGCCGTCCCAGCTCGGCTGCGGACTCGCCGCGTGACTTGACAGGGTTTGTTTCATCCTGCCGCACCCCCCCCCCCATAGAAAGGGGGGTCCCAGGGCCTGCCCTATGGGTGGGGGGGCAGAGACAATTCGCTGGAATTGCCTCAAGGGGGGACGACGATGACACAGCATGGGGTGGCAGCCTGGGGAATAACCCCGACAGACGGCGTATCCCCTGCCCCACGTCCCCACGAGTGTCTGTCCTTCCCTGGTGTTGCAGACAGCAGCTTAGACCTGCAGGACGGGGGCGACCCAGGGGAGGAGGAATCGGGGTCTCTGGAGCGCAGCCCCCTGCTGGAGCCGGAGTCCCCAGCCGCCTGTCTGGAGGAGGAGGACGAGGAGGAGGAAGTGGCTGAGGACAGCTGCCTGGAGGCTCTGGTGGCCCCGCTCAGTGCATCAGCAAGGGGTAGGTGAGAAGCGGTTTTCCCCAGGCTGTTCCCACCCCCGCCCCGGCCTGTAGGCGACCAGCCGGCGCTCGGTGAGTGACTGTCCCCCTGTCTTGGCAGGTGAAGTCCCCCGCAGACGGATCGCCACGGCGGAGGAGGTTCGCTTCCCCCTGCAGCACGGGTAGGTGGCACCCTGCACTTTGGGGGGGTGGGGGGGGAGTCCGGGGCCAATGGCAGGGGGGCGGGAACGGCCAGCGCTCTGCCCAGGTGGGTGCCGGCCGCTGACGGGCCTTTCCCGCGCAGGTGGAGGAGGGAAGTGCGAATCAAGAAGGGCAGCCACCGCTGGCAGGGGGAGACGTGGTACTACGGGCCCTGCGGCAAAAGGATGAAGCAGTTCCCGGAGGTGATCAAGGTAAACGTCTCTTCCCGTCGAGGGCTGGGGGTGGAAATCTGTCGCCCACGGCCATCCGGAGGCTGGCACGCGGGTTGGAGCGGACAGATCCCTGCTGCTGGGCGCCCCAGCAGCTCAACTGGTGCCCCCCAATTCCCACCCCCTTACTCTCTGTCCTGGAAGCTGCCCGTCATGGGCTGCCCCCCATGACGATGCCCAGTGTACAATGGGGGGGTTGCCTGTTGTGCTGCACGGGGGGTGTCTTGATGTCCGTGCCTGGCCGGGGGGAGCCCTGTGCCCAGCGCGGGACCCTGATCAGCCCCCTTTGCCTTGTCTCTTCCCCAGTACCTGAGCCGGAACGTGGTGCAGGACGTCCGGCGCGAACACTTCAGCTTCAGCCCCCGCATGCCCGTCGGAGACTTCTATGAGGAGCGGGACACGCCCGAGGTGGGCACCTTCCCCGGGGCGCAGGCTGCAGCCGGCTCTGCCCGGGATCGGGGGGGGATGAGGCGTTTATTGGGGATGCACCCGAGGCGCAGGGTTTGCAGGGCCCAGGCACCGGGGCCCCGTGGCGTTGCCAGCTGGCAGGTCGGAGCCCGTCCTGTGCTCCCCGGGGCCTCCCTGCCGTCTGGCGCCCTTGCTACGGGCATGAAAGGAGACTTCCCCAGGGGCCCAGGCCTTGGATGGGGGGGTCGGGCCAGGGCTTGGTGTGGAGACCCCAGGGGTCAGTCTGGCTCTCCCCTCCCCCGCGCAGGGCTTGCAGTGGGTGAAGCTGACCCGGGAGGAGATCCCCTCGCGCATCCAGGCCATCACGGGCAAGCGCGGGCGCCCCCGGAACGCGGAGAAGGAGAAGGCCAAGGCCAAGGAGGCGCCCAAGGTGAAACGCGGTCGGGGCCGGCCCCCCAAGACCAAGATGGCCGACTTGCTGAGCAAGACGGACGCCAGGCTCCTGAAGAAACTGGAAGCCCAAGGTACCCCCCTCCTCGCGTGCCAGGCGGTCCCTGTGCCCGAAGGGAGCATGGCTCCTGGGGACGCCTCCTGCCCCGATGCGCCAGCCGCTCCCGTTGATTTCAGAGCAGGGACGGGGCAGCTCAGCACCCCTCTGGATCCGGCCCCACCCTCGACCTGCTGCGCGCCCCCGTGGCAAAGGCACCGTCCAGGGAGGAGCCCAGCTAAGACGCTGCCAGCTAGAGGGTGTGATACTCCCCCAGTGGGACCCCCCCGCGCGGCTTCCCACGTGACATTCTGCCCGCTGTGCCGCGGGCCTGATCTCCCCTGCCAGCCCGGGACAGCGCCCTCTGGGCACCTCGCTGATGCAACCGGAGCTTGGGTCGACAACTGCAGCCCCAGCCCCAACCAGGGGTTGCTCCATTCAGTGCAACCCCTGGCCCGCATCCCCCCCCGCCCCCCATCATGGCACGCGCCCGTTGCTGTGAACGCTACTGTGCCAGTCGAATGAGCGTGCGGACCTGGTGCCCGCATCTCCAGCGACCAGGAGAGATGAATCTTCCGCCAGGTGACACCCACAGCTCAGACCTGCCCACCCCCCAGCGGGGCGAGGGCCTAGAGAGGCCTGTGCGGCTGCAGGGGCACGGGAATCCAGGGCCAGGCGGCTGTGCCCGGCCTGGGAGTGGGTTATGGGGTGCCGCCCCCCCAGCTGTTCCAGGCTCCTCCCTTGACTCTTTCCTCCCCCCTCTCCCCCCCGACTTGCAGAGGTGCTCAGCGACGAAGACAAGCTGAAGATGAGCAAGATCAAGAAGAAGATGAGGCGAAAGGTACGAGCGGCGCTGGGGGAGGGGCTCCATCTGGGGCACCCAGTCGGAGCTGGGAGGGTCTCACTTCCCCCTCCCAGTCTGGGACTCCCCTCCCCACCAGGCACCTGAGGTGGATTTTATCCCTTCCAGGCAAGGAACAAACAGAAGCAGGAGGCCAAAGTGCCCAAGCCCAAGGAGGCCAAGAAGAAAGCCAAGGTGGGTGTGGAGGCCCGGTTTGGGGGAGGCAGGGGGGAGACACGAAGGGGGGGCTGTGTTCCTGACTCACCCCTCCGCCGCTATGTCTGTCCCCCAGGCGAAGAAGGAGAAGGCGCGGCCGGAGAAGCCCAAGGAGAAGGGGCGGCCCAAGGAGAAGGGGCGGCCCAAGGAGAAGGCCAAGGCTGTGCGGAAGGTGGACAAGAACCTGCTGGCCCAGCGGCGGCTGGAGGAGCGGCGCCGGCAGCAAATGATTTTAGAGGAGATGAAGAAGCCCACGGAGGACATGTGCCTGGGCGACCATCAGGTTGGGTGAACCCCCTGGCGGGAGGGGGGGGAGATCAGTCCCCTCCCCGTCCCCCTCCCCTGAGGCTAGCGCCCCTCTGGCTCTGCTGCTTCCTGGAGGGTCCCCCCAGCTGCTCTGGGCTCCCACGAGTGGGTCGGGGTGGGCTCCCCACAGGGCAAGGGCTGAGCAAGCCCCCCACATGGGGTGCGGGGCCTGGTGCCTCTTGTGCTGGCCCATTTGGGGTGGTGAGGCTGGTATCACATGCCCATGTGTTGGGAGTCAGGGGGTGGAAGGGAACCATGCCAAAACCTGGTAGGGTCCCGGCTCCACCCACTAGGCCCCGCTGACCAGCCGCTCGGCCCTCTCTTTCTTTTCCCCAGCCCCTGCCGCCATTCTCCCGCATCCCCGGCCTGGTCCTGCCCAGCGGGGCCTTCTCCGACTGCCTCACCATCGTGGAGTTCCTGCACAGCTACGGCCGGGTCCTGGGCTTCGAGGTGCCCCGGGACGTCCCCAGCCTCTGCACCCTGCAGGAGGGGCTGTTCGGCGTGGACGACAGCCTGGGCGAGGTGCAGGACCTGCTGGTGCGGCTCCTGCGGGCTGCCCTCTACGACCCCGGCCTCCCTTCCTACTGCCAGGTACATGGGCACGGCCGAGCCCCTTGGACTCAGTGTGAACAACGGGGCGGGGGCCAGCCTGGGCCAGGGAAAGCCAGGTTCCATTTCCTGCTCCGCCCCACACTTCCTGCATGACCTGGAGCATTGTCCAGCCAAGCTCTCCCCCCACCCCCCATATTCCAGCATGGACCCTCCCCTCACCCCTCCTCCACTGCTTTAACTCCTGTCCTCTGCCCCCCAGTCCCTGAAGATCCTCGGGGAGAAGGTGTCCGAGATCAGCCTGAACCGGGACACCGTGTCCGAGATCCTGCGCTGCTTCCTAATGGCCTACGGGGCCGACGCCGATCTGTGCCACGGCCTGCGGACCAAGCCCTTCCAGGCGCTGCCCCCGGACCGCAAGGCGGCCATCCTGGCCTTCCTGGTCAACGAACTCAACGGCAGCGCCCTCATCATCAAGTGAGGAGCGGGGGCCGGGCCGGGCCGCTTGTGCCCTGCAGCCTTGGGGGGGCGGTGGCTAGAACAGGGAGCAAAACCCAGCTGTTGCCTCTCGGGGTGATGCAGGCCAGGGAGACTACATATCCCAGCAGGCATTGGGCTGCCTAGGGGCTGTGCAGGCCAGGGAGACTACATATCCCAGCAGGCATTGGGCTGCCTAGGGGCTGTGCAGGCCAGGGAGACTACATATCCCAGCAGGCATTGGGCTGCCTAGGGGCTGGGCATAGGGTGACCAGACAGCAAGTGTGAAAAATCGGGACAGGGGGTGGGGGGTAATTTGAACCTATATGAGAGAGACCCAAAAATCGGGACTGTCCCTATAAAATCGGGACATCTGGTCACCCTAGCTGTGTGCAGGCCAGGGAGACTACATATCCCAGCATGCATTGGGCTAAGCGCTCAGGGGGCTTGCGGACAAGAAGTCCCAGAATGCAGTGCTGCCATCTGGCTCTGAGTAGGAAGCTTTGCGCCAATCCAGGCGGGAGTGTTGCATGCTGGGACTCGTAGTCTCTGGGCTGCACTCTGCTCACCCCAGCCGTACATGCTCTGAACCGTTCCCGAGCACGTGATGGGCAGGGACCCAACAGGCTGGGCCTGGAGGCGAGATCCGGCCCTGGCACCCTGGAGGGTGTCGCTCCTTTGCCTTCCCAAGGGGGCGCGTGGTGGGGCGAGGTCCGGACAGGACTGCTCTGCTAAACTCGGGGCTGTCCTTGCAGTGAAATCGACAAGACTCTGGAGAACATGTCCAACTACAGGAGGAACAAATGGATCATCGAGGGCAAGCTGCGCAGGTGGGTACTACCCAGGGCTTTGGGTGGGCTGGCTGGGTCGAGGAGGAGGCTGGGGGCAGAGGGGGACGGCGTTTCTGGTCAATTGATCAGCCAGATAATGTCAACTGACCTGCCCGTTATCCGACCGGAGTTAAATATTCCAGCAAGATGGCCTGAAATAGGCGCTGACCTACCTTTGCGATCGCACCTGTCATCGGTTGGACCTTCATTTCATCGTGTTTTCCGCTCCGAGCTCGAGTCGCTGGTTGTCTGGAATGAAGCACCGATGTCTGAGCGCTCAGATTACCCAGCAGAGCCACCGCCGTGTGAATTCACTGTTTCATGGTCTAGATATTCCTATTTAAAGAGGATCTAGTTTTTATTTATCGATGATTCTCACTGCAAAATGTCTGACTGGGTATTATTCTTTTTTCAACTGCAGTCGGTTAATAACCTAGCAAAAGCATTCTGATTGGCTAATAGCTTAGATTGGCCGATAATTAATTGGCCACGAGTCTGTCTGAGGATCGCTGATCTCAGGCCAAGCCTGCGGGAGGCCATGAACGTCTCCAGTTTTTCTGGCGCTGTGGTTTATAGTTGGAAGAAGTCAGTGCTTTAAAATATTTGCCCATTTTTGACTGATGAATTGACCGACTCTTTTAGGACCGGTCAAATGCCCAGCCCTGCTTCTGCCAGAGAAACTTGCGGGGTGGCTATAGGGGGAGGGCAGCGGGGCTCCAGGCGTCTTGGTGAATTGGAAGGCGGCTGTATGCTATTGGATCCAATCTGCCAGGCAACATCTGAGCTCTCGGCCTGTTGGATCCAAACTGCGCGCCTGCCCCCAGCCCATGCGGGGTTGGGTACCTGAGGGGCGGCAGGGAGTCGGTGTCCCCGGCTGGCATTCAGGACGTTCGTTCCCTCTGCGGCTCTGCAGGTTGAAAATCGCCCTGGCCAAGAAGACAGGCCGCCCGGAGTCTGAGATCACGGGCCTGGACGAGGGGCCCAGGCGGCGCAGCTCCCGGATCACGGAGGAGAACAGTGGCCTGGAGGCAGAGGAGGAAGAGAGCCGGGGCCGGAAGTCCCGCAAGGATGAGGAGGTAGCCGCGTGGCAGGGCCAGGCCAATAGGCGAGGGGAGTGGGGACGTTCGCCTCTGCCTTTCGGAGGCAGTGTCGTTTAGTGGTTAGAGCAGGGGAGATGGGCAGACAGGACTCCTGGGTTCTTTTCCCAGCTCTACCACTGACTTGTGCAAGTCTCATTCCCTGGTGCCTCAGTTTCCCCAGCTGTGCTGTAGAGGCGACAGCACAAGGGTGAACCAGAGCTGCTGATGTTCGAGGGGTAAAGGGGGTCCTGTATGCAGAGCCAGGGGAACATGGTGGGCAAGGATTCACTCCTCCTGACTGTCCCTTCTCCCACTCAGGCCAGCATTCCCGCATGCAGCGTCCCCGAGCTGGAGAGACAGATCGAGAAGCTAGCCAAGGTAAGGCTGGCCCCAGTTGGGGTGGGGAGCTGGCAGGCTCTGGATCCCCCGGGACAGCCCCCAGCAGACGATGCCTCCCCCCATTCTTTTTTTTTTTTCCCCTCCCCCAGAGGCAGATGTTCTTCCGGAAGAAGCTGCTCCACGCTTCGCAGACGCTGCGGGCCGCCGCGCTGGGCCAGGACCGCTACGGCAGGCGGTACTGGGTCCTGCCCCACCTGGGCGGGATCTTCGTGGAGGGCTCCGAGGCAGGTGAGTTGGGTCGGGGGCCTTGTGGGGAGGGGGGGCTGTTAGAGTGGAGAGGGTTGCACGGTTCTGATCTCTTCCCGCCCCCACCCTGCAGCCGCGGAGGAGGGGCCCAAGGACACGGAGGAGGAGGAGGAGAAAGAGGCTGCCCCGGAGATCTCCCCGGTGAAGAAGGAACCGGTCGAGCTGCCCGTCCCCAGCCGGCCGAACTGCACGGTCTCCCGGTCGCGGGGCCGGCCGCGGAAAAGCAAAGAGGACCCGGCCCGGCCGGGCGGGCCCAAGCCCCCGCCCCTCAACGGGCTCCTAGAGGACTCGATGGCCCCCTGCCAGAGCCAGCACGACCTGAGCCAGTCGGCCTTCCTGTCTTGGCTGAGCCAGACGCAGTCGTCCCTGCTCAACAGCTCGGTCCTCACCCCGGACAGCAGCCCCGGGAAGGGGGACCCCAGCCCCCCTGCCCCCGAGGCGCCCACCCTGGAGGAGAGCTTCCCAGAGACAGTGGAGAAACAGGGGCCCTGGTTCAACCTGCTGCCTAGGACGCCCTGCCATGCCGCTCCCCCTCTCGCTACCTCCTCGGAGGAGCCCCCCGCTAGAGCCACCCCCCAGCCTCGCAGCCTTCACCCCGGGGACCAGCCCAAGGCTACGGGCAGGCAGGTGAGAGCCGGCCGGGTGCCTGGGTCTGCTGCCGGAGTGGGTACAAAAAGAGTTCAGGGAAGGGGGGGGGGCCTAGCAGATCCCCGTTGGCAGGCGCCTCTCTTGCTGACCCCGTGGGCATAGCTGGCACTGCCAAAGGGACCCTCCTCTCTGGCCCCTGTAGGTGTCGCTCTAAGCCGGGCTGGAAAGCCGCCCCGTCCCCTTCCCTTCGCCCCTGTGGCAGGATCTGGGCCCCGGAGAGGGGTCGAGGGACTAGCTGGAGCCTGGCGAATCTGTGGGCTCCAGCTCCCTGGGGTGGGGCTGAGTCTGGGGAGGAACCCACCTCCCCATATCCAGGGGGCTGCGAGGGGAGGAGCGGGGTGGTGGCTGGCCCCCAAGGAAGGGGGGCAGGAGCACAGACGAGGCCCATGGGAAGCGAGGGGAGCCCCGTGACGTGGGTCACTTAGATCCGGAGCCCCCGGGGGGCTGGAGGGACTGGCTCCCGGGGGGCCGGCGGGACCGGGGCGAGGACTGTGCAGCCAGCGCCTCTCACCCGCGCTGTCTCTCCTCCCAGCCGAATGGCCCCACGTCTCCCCCCCTCGCCTCCACGCCCGTCCACGCCAGCCCCAGGGTGCCCAGCGTGTGCCCCAGGGGCCGGGGCGGACCTGAGAAGGCCCAGGAGCCGCCGGGGCAGCCCAAGCGCCGGGGCCGGCCCCCCACCAAGTTCTTCAAGCAGATTGAGCAGAAGTATCTCACCCAGCTGATGGCGCAGCCCGTGCCCCCAGGTGAGGACACCCCCTGCCCCACCACACACATCGGGCAATGGGGCAGCCACCTCTGGCACGGCTTCTCCCAGTTCCACCTTCTCCGCCCATCCAGACTTCCCTCCCTTCTTTCCTTGCCTGGGGGGCGGGTGGGTTTCCCTCTGGACGTCGTCCCCCCGCCACCCGGCCGTTCACGGGGGGCACCCAGCCTCGGGTGAAGCACAGGGGGACAGGAGACCACGTTCGCCCCCGTCTCATTGAGGGCAGAGAGCTGGGTTTGGGTGCCAGTCAGGACGCCTGGGTCCCGTTCCCTGCTGGGGTCCCCTTCCCCTGCAGGGTGACTGGGAGCTGGCCCCCACCCCACACACACACCCCAGTGCTCAGCCGGCTCCGTGGCTGCCTTGCAGAGATGCAGAGCGGCTGGTGGTGGCTCAAGGACCCGGAGGAGCTGGAGGCCGTGGTCCGAGCGCTGCACCCGCGGGGGATCCGCGAGAAGGCCCTGCACAAGCACCTCACCAAGCACAAGGAGTATCTGCGGGAGGTCTGCGCCCGCGCCACTGCCGGTGAGGACACGCCGGCGGGCGGGAGAGGGGGAGGACCCAGGCCGTGGGAGGGGGGGGGGGAGGACGCCAGGCTGTTAACCCTGCCTCTCTCCTGCCCAGATCCCATCGTCCAGCCCCAGGCCGCCGGCCACCCCGTGTCTCAGGAAGCCTTGGCCCGGTGGTCTGTGACAGAGCGGGCCTACGAGATGGACCTCGCCCTCCTGCAGTGGGTGGAAGAGCTGGAGCAGCGGGTCCTGATGGCGGATCTGCAGATCCGGGTGAGGAGCCTGGCCCCCGGCCTGCCCCCCCCCAACCCCCCCTCCCCCCGATGTAGCTTGGGAGAGCTAGTGGGTGCTGCAGTATGCCCCCTCCTAGCTGCTGCGGGGTGCACTTGGTGCAGGGGACGGGTCATGCCAACGAACTCTTCCCCTGGTCCCTCCTCCCAGGCCTGTGAGCTCAGCAGGTTGTCACCTGGATGAATGACCCCAAGGCAGCCCCAGGTGCTGCTGGGTAGTTGGTAAAGCCGTCTGGGATCCGAGCAGGCTGAACCACCATCCCCATCCCCCCGGGATCCCAGCCCCCCTCTAAGGCTCTCCCTCCCCCCAGGGCTGGACGTGTCCGAGCCCCGACTCGGCGCGGGACGACCTGCGGTACTGCGAGCACAAGGTGGGGGCCCTAGAGGACATCACCCTCAAGAACCGGCGGGAGGGGCTGCCCCCCTCCCGGGAGGCCACCAACCCCCTGGACCTGGCTGTCCTGCGGCTGGCGGCGCTGGAGCAGAACATGGAGCGCCGGTACCTGAAGGAGCCGCTGTGGCCGCCGCACGAGGTGGTGGTGGAGAAGGCCGTGCTGAGCAACCCCGAGGCGCTGGACCTGGGCAGCACGGAGATGTGAGTGCCTGGCACACGGGGGGGCGAGCAACGGGGGCTTCTGGGACGGGGCTCCAGAGCACAGGCTGGGAGCCCGGACTCCTGGGTTCTTCCCCCCAGCCCTGGGACCGGGTCTAGGGCACAGACTGGGAGCCAATACTCCTGGGTTCGACTCCTGGCTCTGGGATGGGGGTGGGGTCTACTGGGTTAAAGCAGGGAGGTGCTGGGTGCCAGGACTCCTGAGTTCTCTTCCTAGCCATGCGGTTTAGGTAGATGCCTTTCTGTGCCTCAGTTTCCCTCTCTGGACAACCCGGACAGTAACCCCCTCCGCAGGGCTGGGTGGGGGGTGGCAGCGAGGGTTACTTAGCATGCAACCAGCTCCCTGTCAGGGCATCCTCCCTGCGCCAGGCTGAGTGTCTGTTTCTCCCCTCCGCCAGTGCCTACGAGATCACTCCCCGGATGCGGGCATGGCGCCAGACCCTGGAGCGGTGCCGGAGCGCGGCCCAGGTCTCCCTGTGCATCTACCAACTGGAGAAATCCATCGCCTGGGAGAAGTCGGTCAACAAAGTGGTAAGGGGTGCGGGGGGGACATTCGATGGTTCCCGGCCGTCAGGAGGCACCAGGGACGAGGGGTAGTGCAGGGAAGAGGTGGCACCCTGTGGAGCTCCCTGCTGCAGGAGGGAGAGTCGGGGCTGGAACTCGGGAACCACCATCCTACTGCAGGGGCGGGGAGAGGGTCAGGGCAGGATCTGGACTGGATGGACCTAGTAGGGTAAGAAATAAAATGTCTGGCTGGGCTGAGCTCCTGTTGGGGGCCTCTCTCAGCCCACCCACCTCACGTTCTCCTTTTCCCCCAGACGTGTCTGGTGTGCCGGAAGGGGGACGACGACGAACACCTGCTGCTGTGTGACGGCTGCGACCGCGGCTGCCATCTCTACTGCCACCGGCCCAGGATGACGGAGGTGCCGGACGGGGACTGGTTCTGCTCCGTCTGCGTCTCCCAGGTATGTTCCCGTGGGAGCCCAGTTGGGCTTCGACCGCTGCGTGGGCTGCCCCCCTCACCGAGATCTTTCCAAGCCCAGATCACACCCTCTCTCCCCCACCCCTGCTGGGAGCCAGGGCTGCTGGGTGGTGGCTGTGTGACCTCAGAGGAACGTCTCCCCTCGTGCCTCAGTTTCCCTATTGTGCGGTTCGGGGGTGGGGAGCGACCGATTCCAGCGGGTGACTCCCCCAGTCTCTCTTTCCTTGCAGGCAGGAGGCGAGTATTACGACGACCCCAGTTCGCCCAGGCGGGGCAAGAAGCGGAAAGGCGGGCGTCTCTTTGGGGGGGGCTTCCCGGAGGAGGAGGAGAGTCCTGGGCGCCGGGTCCTGCCGCGGAGGCGTGACACCCTGTCGGTGCCCCGCTACTCAGGGGAGGGCCTGTCCCCCTCCAAGCGGAGGAGACTGTCCCCGCGGGGCCAGAGCAGCGACCTGACCTTCTGCGAGTACGTACCCTGGGGTGTGCCCCCCTGGCTGGGGCGGGGCCTGGGGAGGGGGGTCGTGTGCATGCCCCAGCAGGGTGGGGCGGGGCACTGCACGCCCCAGTTTGGTACATGTCCCTGTGCTACGCCCCTCCTCTTCTGTAGGATCATCCTGATGGAGATGGAGTCTCAGGAGGACGCCTGGCCATTCCTGGAGCCCGTCAATCCCCGGCTGGTGCCCGGCTACAGGAAAATCATCAAGAACCCCATGGACTTCGCCACCATGCGGACGCGGCTGCTGCGGGGCGAGTGAGTGTCGGGGCAGGGAGCTCTCGGGGGGAGGGGGAATCTCTGCAAGGAGCCAGAGGGCGGCATGGACCTCGCAGGCTGGCGCCGAGTATCCCTCCCCCTCCCTGGGCCGCCTGGCCCCAGCGACGAAGAACCTACCTGCACCCATCTGGCTGTGTGGGGCTGGCGGGGGCCGTTTCTCCTCCTTCCCAGGGGCTGGCTAGACACCACCCGGGCATTGCTGGGTCGGGGGAGGAGGATAGAGGGAAAGGGCCGGAATGGGCATGGGGGGATTCAGGCAATGGGGCGGGGTGGCAGCAGAGGTCAGGAGAGCTGTTTCCTGCTCTGAGGCTGCTGTGATCCAGGCGGGAAGGACTCAGGGGTGACTCAGTCTCCCTGGCTCCTCCCCAGGTACGTGAGCTGCGAGGAATTCGCCGCCGATGCCACCCTTGTGTTCGACAACTGCCAGACCTTCAACGAGGACGACTCGGAGGTGGGCAAGGCCGGGCGCGCCATGCGGAGATTCTTCGAGAGCCGGTGGGAGGAATTTTATCAGGGAAAACACGCTCCTAACCCGTGAAGTGGGAGCCCAGGGCTGGGGTTGGGGACTGTGCCCCCCCCCTCCCTCCACGCTCCTGACCTGAGACCTGGTTTGGGGTAGGGAGAGACCCCCCTCCCCCCCGCAAAAGAACTGACTCCTCTGGAGCCGATCTCGCTGCCTGCTGAATTCCCGACGGAGGCTGGTCCCGGTGCGGCGTGGAAAAGCCCCTCCCCCCACACACACATACCAGGAGGCTTGGGGTAATGGGGTGTCTCCACGGCCCGGCTGCTCCCTCTCCCCCGCCCCCCCTCCCAGCCACCCGGACTCACGGACTGTGTAAGCCAAAAACGGAAGAAACCGGGCGATCGCTCGTCGGGTTCCTTTTCTACTTCACCACCGCCCGACCCGGCACACGAAGAAAGACCCCCCCGCCCCCCCCGCCCCCTTGGCTGGGAGTATTTAACATAGCAATAGTTCGTAGTGAACGTGTATGAGGACAGCACTGCTGTGTGCTGTCCCTGAGGCATTAATGGCCAGTAAAGTGAACTCAACTCTTCGAGATTCGCGTCGAGCTTCACGCCCGGACCCGCTCGCAACGACACTGGGACGCGCTGCTTCCACACACAGCCCCCCCCGGCTCGCTGCTTCCCTTCCGGGACCTTTCCATGCCTGCCCTTACCTTCTTGGACCTTCCCATGCCCCCCTGTTCCCCATCGCCCGTACCTTCTGGGACCTTTCCAGGCCTGCCCCCTACCCCCCTTACCTTCTGGGACCTTTCCAGGCCTGCCCCTTTGCCCTTAACCTTCTGGGACCTTTATACTACACTCAGCAGGTTCCCTTAACCCTCTCCCAACCCCCCCAAAAGGCCCCTCCCTCCCCCCCCACTACCAGGCCCTACCATTGCAGGCCCTTTAATGGGGGGTGTCCCTGTTGTGTCCCCCCTACCCCACTGGGTCAGATCCTTCTCTGCTGTAGGGCTGTTACCCCCCCCACCCACACAGATAATAGGGGTTTGAGGGAGGATCGGACACCCCCACGGATCTGGCTACAGGGAGCTGGGCTGAGCATCGGCCTGTAGTCGGAGGGGGGTGGGTTCTGTGTGGGGGAGCTCCTTCCCTGCCCCTCAGCAGGACTCCCCTCCTCCAGGTGACCTAGGCTTGTTCATAGGATCCCAGCCTGAATGTGTGTGCGCCCCTCCCCTTGCCGTGAGGACCCCCCAGAGTAGGACTTGTGGTGTTTCAGCCCTTCTCCCCCCCGCCCCCCCCAGCTGGTAGGTTTGCACCCGGGGGGGCAACACAGCACCCATCCCCCCCTTGCAGGGGTAAAGAACAGGGGGGACCAGTGCAGGACCCCATCTCTGAGCCAGCAGCTGCCCCACAACAGGATGGGGGGGGCAAAGGGGTGGCAGAGCATAGGCAGCTCCAGGACCCCAGTGTGTCAGCAACCCCCCCCCCCCCCCCCCCACACACACACACACACACACACACACACCCCCGCCTCCCAGATTCCTGTTGGCGGCTCCAGGGAGCCAGAGCTGCAGTTTTGATCCCGTCTGTCCCAGGACGGGCCACTCACGCCAGCCCCCCAGCTATCTTTCCCCCCCCCCGCCGCCCAATGGCTCTGCTGGCACCAAGGACTCTGCCACCCAGTGCGCAAGCCCCGCCCCCAGCTTGTGGGAGGCCCCGCCTCTACTCAAGCCCCCCTTCCCCCAGCGCGGCTCGCCAGGCCTGGGGCACCTCGGGGGGGTGGGGGGAGCACTTTGGCGAAGGTGCGCCACGGGGGTGGCTGACTTTGTTCCCCGCCAACCTGCTCGGGGCAGGGGAAAGGCCTGGGCCGCAGGGAGCCCGTCCCGTGGGTCACTTGGTCCAAATAGAGTCTCCCTCCACTCCGTGACCCCGTCCTCGGCTTGGGTGCCGAGAGCTGGAGGTGAAGGCCATGGGGGGGTTAGGCACCCAGCTTAAAATGGGGAGGGGGGCACCTGGATCCCTGCGCCGGCCGGTCCCCACCTAGTGCTGCAGCTGGGCCCCACGGCTCCCCAGTACTGAGGGTAATGTGATGGTGAATGCTGGAGGGCCGGCTAGGCCTTCTCTAGGCACGGGAGGCTGAGCTGGGTTATCTCGAACCCCCCGATAGCCCCCCCCCATTAACCCTTTGCTCGTTCCCTGTGCAGCCCTTGCTGGTCTCCCCCAGGCCTTTCTGGAAAGTGTGTGGGGGGAGGGGGGGTTCCTTGCCTTTCCCAAGTCTTAAGCCCTGTCTGGGGATGGAGAGTCACAGAGGTGGTGTGAAGGTGTGGAAATCAACCCCCTGGCCGCCCCCCAGCTCCTCAAAACCACGATATTACGGGTACTCGCTTTGGGGCGGCTGGCGGGTAGGCCCCAGTGGAGCCGCTTCCCAGTCCAGGCCAGCTGTGCGACATCTGGGACACCCCCTCCCCCCCTCCCCCTGCCTGTCGTCCACTCCCCACGAGCACTGAAATCAACTAACCTACCTTGGGGGCGTGGGGGGGTGGGAAGCCCTGAGATGGAAGCAGCCTGTCATGCATTCCCCCACCCCCCTCCCGTCGTCTTTAAAAAGTAGCCTTTTTTCTATCAAATAACCTCAAAAACTTTTTATTTTATTTTTTTGCTTTGAAATAAGAGGTGGAGTTGAAGTCTATTTGAACTGACTTTATATGATGCATAAATATTTATATTTTATCTAAACTGCGCTGTAACAAACTTTTTTTTTTTTTTTAATATTTTGGAGCGGTCAGGTTTTTTTTTTTTTTTTTTTTTTTTCCTCTTTCTTTTTGGTTTGTGTTTTTGTTTTTGTCATGGAAAAGTTTTAGTCTCTGTAATGGTGTTGTGGTGGTGTTTTTAAAAGTTTTTTTTTCTTGATAAAACACCCTGAATTTTAAATCCCCACCTTCCCTCTTAGCCCCTGCCATCCCCCCAAAATTAATCCAGACGTGTCTGAAATCCCACCCGCTCTTCCTTATTGGGGATGCACCAGAGTGTAGAAATCCATTCTGGACTGAGTACAAGAAATGTTAAGATGCGGAATATATTTTGTTTTTTAACCCTTAATGAGTTGGCTTTGTAAATTACATTTTTTGGGGGGGGAGGGGTTGTCTAGAACTGGCCTTCCCCCTCCCCTCCCCTCCCGCCCCGTCTCTGTCTGATAAAACAGGAAGAACCAACCACGGTAAAAGAAAAATGTTCTGATGTTCCTTGTAAAAGGAACAGGACTGGCTCTTTTTTATATAACCAAATGTGGTGTTTTAGTGACTTTTTGATAATGTACAGTTTTTGTGAATTTAAATTTATTTCTTTCTATATTTTTAGGACCAATCTCATTTTTAATAAGGTTTAAAGGAAAAAAAATATTCTAGATTAACTCCTGTTTGTTGCCATGTGATGTTCCCACAAGTACAGCGGTAGAGAGTGCTTGTCAAGTTGCGAGAATAAAAACAAACCCACGTTTGATAGAGACGGTGTCGTCGGGGGTGTTTCTGGTGGGGGCAGCTGGATGGTGGGGGGAAGAGGGAGAGATCCCAGCTGGCTTTTCAGATCTGAAGTTCAGGCTGCGTGTCGGGAAGGAAGAACGGACAGTAGGCAGACACGGTACCCAAGAGAGTTGGGAGCATTGAGTCAAAGGGATGTGAGCTGTAGGGAAAAATTCCTCCACTCCCTGTTTGTTTGGTTGGAGTAGAAGCGCCCCTCCCTCATTTTATTACGGGGCGTTTAAAAATTCCCCAGCAATCCCCTTCCGGGCCGCTCCATATCCCCCCTCACCAGCCCCTGCTGGAAAAATCTCATCCCTACCGTTCACTAGCCGTGCCAGGAAGCGGGCACAGGACAGCGGCCAGGCCTTGCTCCGATCTTGTCCTGGTATAACGGCCTGGGGCGTGTTTTCTTTGCTCCAGCGTTGCTACCGCGCAAGCCTCAGGCTGGGCATGGTTCCCCGGGGTGCAAGGGGCGCGTAACCTGGTAGCTCATTCCCTGGGGTGTGGCTTGGAGCACTCCCATGAGGGTCTGACTGCGCCCGCCCCAGGGCACTGTAACTGCACCAAAACGCAGCTGGTGGGTAAATGAGGCTGTCACCGTTAGCAAGCTGAGTGGCCTAGGGGATTGAGGCACCCACTACAAGGACTGGAACTTGAGCCCATGCAGCCAGGAGGTGGTGGCTCCCGCCCGCGTCCCTTTTAACTGGCTCCCGGGCCGGGGGAGCGGGAGCTGCCGCTGCAGAGGCGGTTGGCTGCCTGCACCCGCTGAGTCATGCCTGTGCAGCTGCTTCTGACGCATCTCAACCCGCCTGATCCGCTGGGCTCCCTCGCCGCCCCCTCGGCTTGGGAACGCCGGGAGGGAGCCTGGCCCCTCCGGTGCAGCAGGACCGAGCTGCAGCCCCGGACAGCGCTAGAGGGGCCCGGTTCCTGCTGCTCCCCCGGCTCCGTTCTCTCCCGTGCTCCTGAATTAACCCAGCTTGGGTGGAGCCTGGCCCCTGCTGTGACCCGAGCGGGTCCCCTCTCCGCCCAGCTTCTCTAACAGCAACTGCTGCAGCGCCGGCCCAGGGTCACGGTCGGTGATCTCTGCCCTGGGGATGGGGGCAGAGCCTATACTGGGCTGCGGCGCAGCCTTGAATACACTGTCCCCCACCCCCATGGCTTAAGAACAGGGGACCAGCTTGGACAGTGGCCGGTGGCTAATACTTGAGGGTGTGAACAGAACAGGGCCAGTAGCGAGTGTCCAGCCCCAGCTTCTGACAGAAGTTTAGAGCCACCTGGAGCATGGGGGCCAGGGCCAGACCTCTATGAACTGGTTTCATTCTGCTTTTGGCCTTCACAGTGTCCCCTGGCAATGAGTTCCACAGGTTGTGCATCATGTGCCTAGTTGCCGGAGAGCGCCCCCCTGGTGCTGGAAGCCAGAATTGCTGCGGCTGTACTAACCGACCAGGCCTTGCCCAGGCAACCGCCAAACCACAGAGGAGACCGAGCCGACTTTTCTTTCCCACCTTTTTATTTAAAAACAAAAACTTCCACATGAGCAGAGTGGGAGCTCCATCAGAGGCGGGGGGGACGGGGGACACACAAGCCCGGCTGGAGCACAGAAGCGGGAAGAATACAAAACTAGAAACCTCGAGATTTTTTTTAAAAAACCCCAAAACTTAAAAACCTGTACAAAATGCTCCTTGGTATAAATTAAAGGGTGCTAACTCCTGGGGGGAGGGGGGGCGGTGCAAGACAGGGCTGGGGGGGGGGAGAAGCAGCACGGGGCAATGGCAAAAGAGGTGGTTGGTTTAGCATCCCCTTTCTCCAGTGGGCCCCAGCCCCCTGCCCGGCCGTTATGGCCTCGAGCCAGCGCTGGGGCTAGCCTACAGCCCTGTGGGGCAGGCGCGTGACCCCACACCCGCGGGTCTCATGTGTGATTTGGTGCCTGCAATGATGCCAAGGCCAGAGGCGGGTGCTGGGAGGGCCACGGGTGCAGCGGGCGGGCTGAGATGGGGCCGGCGCCCCCAGCTTCGGGGGGTGGTTCTGGGGGTCACAACCGCTACAGCTCAAGGCTCGGAGCTGCCGATTTCAATGGGGGAGGAGCAGCTGGCACAAACCCAAGGCCTTGCACCCCTCCCTCACCGTCTCAGGCAAGAGCCTGTTTTTGGCAGGCCAGGCACTGGCCAGCATCCCCAGCCTGGCACCCAGCTCCAGCCTGCCTGGCGAGCCCGGGCTCTGCTTCTCCGGCTAACGCTCCTCTGCTGGGATTAAACCCCACGCTGGGCTGGTCCTAAGGCAGCAGGCACCAGCCTTGAGGCTGTGGCTTCCCGTCCCCAGGCACCAGCGATGCCCGTGGCCTGTCCTTTAATGCCAGAGGCTGTTTTATCCACCACCACCCCGCCCCCCTGTGGCTTCCCGGCCCCAATGCTGAGCACAAATGCGGCTACTTCTCCCTCTTTGGTTAGCTGCCGGGGTGTGAGCCCGGGTGGGACCCCCCCGCTGTCATCCCCCGCCCCAGTCTGCTCGAGACCTAACCCACTCCCCGACCCAGGCAACGGAACAAAATGCCATCTGAAAACACAACCGGCGGGGCCCTGCCTGGCGAACAGGTGCCCCAGTAATTAGCAGCAACATGAGGTTTGTGAAACCATGAACGCTCCCCCCGGGAGCGGGGGGGAACCGGCAGAGAGCGGGGAATGGGCCATGGCTTTGCACCGCTGGGCTTGGGAGAGAAGCCGCCATGGGGGCGAGGTAGCTGTGTAGCGGGGGCGAGTTGGACGCAGAGCCGGGTTCAGGAGAGGGGAAGCCATGCTGGCCAATGACGGGCAGTGCGCTGGGGGCCGGGAGGTGCTAAGCCAGGATCTGCCAGGCCTCAGGGACTGGCACAACTCCCAGGGCGTGTGGGCAAGGGGGTCTCTTGGCCTAGGCTGTTAATGGGGGAGCTAAACGCCGCCCGCCCTGCGCTAGACCCTAAAGTGCAGGGGCTGGATCTCAGGCAGGGAACGATCAAGGCACAAGACTCAAAATCCAGCAGGATATCTGCCCAGCCAGGCCCTACCCCCTGCACTGGCAGTGGGGCAAGGGGGGGCAAATGGCCTCTTATTGCTCAGACCTGAACACCAGCAGTGGGGCGGGAGCAGGGAACTGCAGCGCCAACTGCCCCCCTGCCTGCCCCAGGGTGGGCCCCACCAGCAGGGGCCGGCCTTGGCCCATGGCTAGGCTAGGGCTGCAGGGCCCCGTGCCCCCCAACAACCTGTGGCGCCCCAAGCCCAGGAAATGCTGGAGTGGGGCGGGGGCAGAGCTGAGACTAGCCCCCCCACACACACACACACGCACCCCAACACTCCAGATGCTTAGACCCCCCTGCTCCCCCCTTCCTAGATACGACACGGGGCAGCAGCCGAGATCAGGGGAGTGGGGACAAGCAGGCCCCCCAGGGGGCAGGGAACCCAGCTCGAGGCAGAGCGGCACTTTTTGTGGGTCCCACACTGCCCCTCACCACCCCCTGCCTGCCAAGGCCTGGCCCCAGCTGCTTGGGTTGACAATGGGGGTCTCCGGCTGCCTGGAAAGGGCTTTGTCCGGGGGGCAGGGGGTGCTGATGCTGCCCTGATGTTGTGGGGCGGCGCCGTGGGGCCCAGTGATCTTTGGTTAACGGACAAAACCTTGAACCTGGCGCGCTGGGCCCCCCCCACTGGCCCAGGGCTCAGAGGCCCAGGGCTGGCCTGTCAATAGGGGGGCAGGGACAGGAGGTTTATTGGCTGGGGTGGGGGAGGACAGGCTCAGGTGTTTGGGGCAGGTAACTAGCTAGGGAGGAGGAGGTACCACTAGGGCAACCTATTGGCTTATTTGTAATGAGCCCCCCCCCCCCAAGTTGTTACAAAGTGCTGAGGTGTTTTTTTGGGGGGGGGGCGCTTGGCTTTTGAGGGAATGCCCCCCCCCCTGCAGCTGAAATGGACGAGGGACTCGCTGTGCCTTCTGGAGGCGCCAGCTGCTCTGGGCACCCGCCCAGCAGCCATGGCCAGGACCCCCCCACAGCAAACCGCAGGCCTGCGGGTGGGGGTTGCGCAACCAAAACACCCCAAAAAGCAACGCCACAGAAAAAGCAAACAAACGTAAACCTTCTTCAAATCGCCCCCCCCCCCCCCCGCTGACACATCCGTGCCCCCCCCGTGCATTCATGTCACAAATCAATACAACAGTTTTAAAAAACCTGCATCAAACAATTTCAGCCGAAGACGCCGTCACAGCCAGCGACGCCAACCCCCCCCCCCAGCGCTAGCGTCAGCAGGACCCCCCCCAACACCTCCAAAAGGTGGAACTTAACACCCAGAACATGGGAGCAGCAAACATCACAGCTCTACGCCTCCCCCCCCTTGCACCCCCCGGCCAGGGGGCTGGGAAAGGAGGAGGAAACTTTTCTCTCTTTTTTTTTTTTTTTTTTTTTAAAAAGGAAATTTACAAAAAAATTCATGAAAAAACAAAAATCTTCAAACGCAGCCATTGGGGGAGGGGGGCAGCCAGCGTGCAGCTTTCTCGGGGTCCCCCTGGGGCTCTGTCCCCCTCCCCCTCCCCAGCACTGGCCCAGCGCGTCGGAGCCGGCGGATTTCCGCCCGGTTCCTGCGCCAGGCCAGGTTTGCTGCCCCCACGGGGCGTGTGGCTCCCCGAGTTCCGGGTTCGAGCCCAGCGGCGCCAGCACCAGGCACCGCAATGCAGATTTAAGGCACCGCACGGGGCCAAGCGAGGCGCCAGCCGCCTGTGGATTTGGGCATTTTGGAGGCCTGCCCCCTCCCACGCCCCCCGCCAACGGGCCCAGGGGGAAGCCGGGGCTTTTATTTAGAATGGGAGAGGCCTGCTGGCAGGAGCGGGGCTCAGCGCAGATGATGTGGGGCAGCCTTTCTGCCCCCCTTTCCTCTGTGTTGGCACGTATGGGCCTTAGTGTCTAGGGAGGAAAGGCGGAGCTGGGCCGGCCGCTGGGCTGCTCCCAGAAACCATGCAACTGGGGGGGGGAGTTAGCGGCCGCTGTTCCCCACCCCAGGCTGGCTGGGTGCCCCCCTAGCTTCCTCAGCTGGGGGGGGGGGTAGGGTTAACATTTAACTTGCCAGACCCTGACCATCCTTCACCCCAACTGGAACATGGAAGTGAAAACACCTAACAAGAGTCCGCCCCTCCCCGCTGCCCAGAATGGACTGGGGGGGGGGGGGGGGGAAGAGATGCACCCCCCCCCCCCCCCCACGCACCCAGCATAAATCACCCTCTACAAACCCCTTAGCCGGGGCTGCCTTCTCCCTCCAACCCCACCCCCCATTCGTCTGCTTCTCTCGCTACTACACAACTCACTCGCGCATGCGATACGAACATCACTGATTGTCAGCTGCATAAGAGCTATTTGCTCCAAGGGGCACGGCCGGCCGACCCCCAGCCCAGGAGGGTTAGGACTGGGGTGAGGGGCAGGGGTTCTGAAGAAGGGGGGACCAGCAGGGATGGGGGGCCCAGTATGTCCCTCGGAGAAGGGGCCGGCCTCTCTGTTTCACAGTCTATCCAATGTAACAGATACTGGGGGGAGGGTGTCTATCCTGTGGGGCAGGGGGAGGGTTTAGCACCATCTGAGGGGGGAGGAATCACAGCAGAGCATTTCACAAGGGGGGGGTATTGTTTTGAGAACGTGCAGATGAGTCTAAAGTGCCTGGTACCTTTAAGAGCTTGGTCTCCAGGTGAGAGAGATTTGGGGGGCAGGGATCTGTGGGGTGGGGGGCGGCGTTCTGGTTTATTGCACTTGTCCTGCCTTCTGCTATGGCGTGCATGGAGGAGAGGGGGGGGGCTGGGATGTGCATAGAAATGAGATCCCCATCTGCAGCAAGGGCAGCACCAGCTCTGCCCCCCCCCCAGCCCCAAAAAGCCACCACTCAGCACCCCCCTCTCAGGAAGAAGGGGGGCAATCCAGCCACGCCCAGAATCCAACCAACCCCCCCGCAACCTTGTCCACCGAGGTGGGTGCGGCACGGGGCCCTGTCGTCCTCCTGTGGCCCGCGGTGAAGAGCAGCGGGTGGTGGGGCGGGGGAATCTGTGTGTTGCCAGTCGGCTGTTCCCCCCCCCGTGCACGGATCCCAGTGGTGGGGGGCGGGGAGGTCACCACGGCGGCGGGGGGGGCGGTCTGCTGGCACAGTCTGGAACGCAGGCAGTGAAGGCACTGTATATCCCGCAGGGCGGATGGGGCCGGTGCCGGGTCCCCTCGGGCCATAGGCGCGTGGGACAGGTGGACAGAGAGCGGAGTCCGGAAGCACAAGACGTCACTGGTGACGCAGAAAAGCGGCACGAGGCTTTTGGAAGGGGGGCCAGGGCCGAGTCCGGAGTCCTGACCCAGGCGAGTCCACGTACGTAGCATCTAATAGGAAAGGACAGGGGCCGGAGCAGAGACCACGAAGCCCCCCCAGTCCAAACTGGAATCCAACACAAGCAGCGATCCTGTCCGGCAAAACTCAAGCAGGGAGAAGATTACGGATCCTAGAGGTTTCCTGGAGCTGCGTCCTGGCACGGAGTTCGTGGCCAACTTTTCCCCTGCCCAAAATCCCGCCAGCCAGTGCACGATGCAGCGTATCTCCCGCCTCATCCTCCCGGTGGAAAGTCACGGATTCCTGCTCGGTTTATCTCATTAGATCCTGGGATTTTTAGTGTTTCTTTTTTCTTTTTTTTTTTGGACTTTTTCCTTTTTTATAAAACCCGGGAGGAAAAAAAAAAAAGCAAAAAACAATAAAATCAACCGTGGGGCTTTTTTTTGTAGGTTTTTGTGGCGGTTTTTTCCTTTTCTTTTAAAGCAACCCCTCCCCCGGAAAAAAATTCTTTATCCTACAGTGGCATTCAGGCGTGGAGAAGCGTCCGGAGGGGGGCGAAGAGACGGGCGGAATCGGTCGGGGAGCAGTACAACCAAAAACCCCCTCAATATAGAATTGTTCAAACGTTGCATATTTTTCCTTTAAAAAAAAGAAAAGAAAAGAAAAAGAAAGGAACGAAAAAGTAATCCTTAATTGACAAAAGAAAACGACGATTGTCCCAGAGATTCGAATCTGCAGCCTCGCCACTCCGGGGCAGCCAGATCCACCCTCCTGGATCAAGCCTTTCCTCAAAGAACCACCCAAAAAAAAAAGGGGGGGTTCTTCAAAACAACGACCAAAAATAAACCAAACACTTTTTTTTCCCCCTCCTATTAAAATAGGCCTCAGTCCATCTGTCCGTCCGCGCGGAGTGGATCTGGTGACCCAGCCCCCCCATTCCACCGCTTTGGTTCCTTGGTGAGCAAAGTCTATTGCCGGTTTTTTTTTTTGTTGTTTTTTTTTTTACAAAACTGTTTTCTTTGCAAAAGAAAGAAACGAACGAAGAAAAAAAAAATTGGATTCGATCTTCTAGATGCAGCACAAATCAAAGAGGAGGTGGCGATCTCCCTCGGGGCGAGCGCTCGGAGCAGAGACGCCTGGTCCAGCTGGCGAGGGAAAGAACAGTTCACTGATACAAGGGTTTGCAAAGAGCAGAGGGGAAAGGCCCCATGTCCCATTCCCCGTCCCCCATAGCCAGCCAGTCCCCTGCCCTGGGGCCAGATCAGAGCCGGCGCCCCCTACAGGGGAAAGGCCCCATGTCCCATTCCCCGTCCCCCACAGCCAGCCAGTCCCCTGCCCTGGGGCCAGATCAGAGCCGGCGCCCCCTACAGGGGAAAGGCCCCATGTCCCATTCCCCGTCCCCCATAGCCAGCCAGTCCCCTGCCCTGGGGCCAGATCAGAGCCGGCGCCCCCTACAGGGGAAAGGCCCCATGTCCCATTCCCCGTCCCCCATAGCCAGCCAGTCCCCTGCCCTGGGGCCAGATCAGAGCCGGCGCCCCCTACAGGGGAAAGGCCCCATGTCCCATTCCCCGTCCCCCATAGCCAGCCAGTCCCCTGCCCTGGGGCCAGATCAGAGCCGGTGCCCCCTACAGGGGAAAGGCCCCATGTCCCATTCCCCGTCCCCCATAGCCAGCCAGTCCCCTGCCCTGGGGCCAGATCAGAGCCGGAGCCCCCTACAGGGGAAAGGCCCCATGTCCCATTCCCCGTCCCCCATAGCCAGCCAGTCCCCTGCCCTGGGGCCAGATCAGAAACGGAGCTCCCTACAGGGGAAAGGCCCCATGTCCCATTCCCCGTCCCCCATAGCCAGCCAGTCTCCTACCCTGGGGCCTGAGCCACCAAGAGGGCCAGGCTCTCTTTCCCTGACCCCCCCCCCCCCCCTTACCTGCAGTTACTTGCTGTACTGATAGGAGTAGGCAGCGTGATCTGACGGAGACTCGACAGCCACTTGGCTCTGCTGGCCGCTGTTCTCCTGAAAGGCAGGAGGTTAGGGGGTGTGGGGTAACGCTGGCCCGGCCTCCCCGCCTGGCCCCCGCACCCCTATCCTGACCACCGAATGGGAGGCCTAGGGAGGGGGCACTGCAGCAAGTGGTGCTGGGAGATGCTCTTCGCTCCCAGTCAATGCCCCGTGCTGACCTGAGGCCAGCTGGAGACAGGCGCACTTCCTGTCCTAGCCTGCCAGGGCAAGGTTGCTGCGTTGGCTGTTCAACAGCTGCCATACCCCACCCCAGAGGTGGCTGCATTTCAATGCTGGGTGGGTGAGTGATCCCCGGTTCCTTATCACTGCATCAGCTGTCCAGCAGCTGCCATACCCCACCCCAGAGGTGGCTGCATTTCAGAGGCTTGGCTGGTTAGCGAGGCGGAGGGGTGAAGGGGAGATTAGAACCCGCGGCCCCCAGGACTTCCACCCCCCCGGCTGACAGATGTGGCAGGGGCTTGCCCCTCCAGCTGTGCCCCCAGCCTGGAACAAGGCCCTTACCTCAACTGAGATGCTGGAGGAAGGCACGGGCGTGTACTGAGGGATGTAAGCTCCTTGCATAGCTGCTGCCGCTGGCATGTACTGGGGAGGGAGAGAGGAGAGGTCAGGGGGCGGCTGGTGCCCAAAGGAGCCCAGGCTGGGGCCCTGGGGCCGGCGGACGGGGGCCTTACCGTGCCAGTGCTACTGAGGGAGAGGTGGCCCAGCTGCTGGGTCAGGGGGCCCATCATGGAGGCGGGCTGGATGGAAATGGTGTGGTCCATGGTCGGCGTCAGCACCGTCCCCTGTGGCAGAGGAGAGTGGTTGGAGAGCGGCCGGGGGGGGGCTGGGAGGAGAGGGACCTGGCAACGGGGGGGCTAAGTGCCATGGGAGCTGGTACAGCCAATCAGCACAGGGCCGGGGGTGGAGCCTAGGGCCACGGGAGCTGGTACGGCCAATCAGCACAGGGCTGGAGACGGAGCCTAGGGCCACGGGAGCTGGTACAGCCAATCAGCACAGGGCCGGGGGCGGAGCCTGGGGCCAGGGGGAGCTGGTACGGCCAATCAGCACAGGGCTGGAGACGGAGCCTAGGGCCACGGGAGCTGGTACAGCCAATCAGCACAGGGCCGGGGGCGGAGCCTGGGGCCACGGGAGCTGGTACAGCCAATCAGCACAGGGATGAGGCGGAGCCTGGGGCCATAGGAGCTGGTACGGCCACTCAGCACAGGGCCAAGGCGGAGCCTGGGGCCACAGGAGCTGGTATGGCCAATCAGCACAGGGCCGGGGGCGGAGCCTGGGGCCACAGGAACTGGTACGGCCAATTAGCACAGGGCCGAGACGGAGCCTAGGGCCACGGGGGCTGGTATGGCCAATCAGCACAGGGCCGGGGGTGGAGCCTGGGGCCACGGGGGCTGGTACAGCCAATCAGCACAGGGATGAGGCGGAGCCTGGGGCCATAGGAGCTGGTTCGGCCAATCAGCCCAGGGCTGAGGCGGAGCCTGGGGCCACGGGGGCTGGTACAGCCAATCAGCACAGGTCTGTGCCTGGGGGCGGAGCCTAGGGCCAGCAGAGACCCTGGCACCAGAAAGACCCTTTCCCTGGTGGGAAGGCTGTACAGGAAATGATGTCAGAGACCAAGCGAGGGACAGGAAGTGATGTCTAAACTCAGTATGTATCATTTCCTGTGGGCAATGAAATCCCTCTGACCAACAGGAAGTGATGCGTTTGGGCCCCATGGTTACCAGGAAGTGATGTCAGAGCAGCCTCATTGGCCCCGCCCTGAAGCTACTTCCCCTGGGCCCCCCCTGCCCTGCCCCCCCCATGGGCTCCTGGGCCCGGAGTCACGGGAGCCGCCCCGAGGGGTGGGGGGCTGGGCTGGGCGGGGCGGGGCTCACCGTGGGCTGCATGAGGTACGACTGATGGTGCATCCAGGACGGGCTGTGAACCTGCGGGCAAAGAGGGGTGTCAGCGGGTCCCTGGGCCCAGCCGGGGGGGTCACACCCCGATGGCCCCCAGCCCCCGACACGGCCCCCCAGCCCCCCACACGGCCCCCCAGCTGAGGTCTCACCCCGACACAGCCCCCAACACAGCCCCCCAGCCGGGGGAGTCTCACCCCAACACGCCCCCCAGCCCCCGACACAGCCCCCCGGCTGGGGGTCATACCCCAACGCAGCCCCTCAGACACGGCCCCCCGGCTGGGGGTCACACCCTGACACAGCCCCCTTCCCCCTCGGCTGGAAGCTCCTTGGCCAGGCCCCCGGCAGCCCCCCCCGCGCTGGTACCTGGTAGGAGGACATGGGTGACGGGAGGTAAGGGGCGAGCGTGGTCTGAGCCATCATCCTGTTGGGGGCCAGGCTGTAGGGGGTCGGGTAGAACCTGTGGAGGGAGGAGGGTGCCGGGTGTCACGGGGTTAAACTCCATGGCAGGAGGCACAGAAAGGGAGTGTGCCCCCCCACCCCCCAGCACACATAGGGGGCAATGGGGGGGGGGGGAGGACACAGGGACTCACCCGTTCTGCAGAGCCGTGGTGGGGTCGTAGGTCAAGGTCATGCCACTCTGTGGGGACACAACACCTGGGTCAGGCCTGCCCAGGAGTGCGGCCCCCCTGCCCCCGGCTGCAGCAACCCCCCCTCCTGCCGCCGCGACCCCCAAGGCCGCCACTGCCCTGCCACAGCATCTCACACCCCCCAGACAAGACACACCCATCCATGTCTCCCCCTGCCAGTTGGCAGAGAGACCCCCCCCCCGCCAGCTCGTGGGTTGGGGGCACACCGAACACCCTTGCCCTGCCTCTGCCCCGCCTCCCACTCATTCCAGCCCCCCTCCCTCCCTCACTTTCACTGGGCTGGGGCGGGGGCTTGGGGTGTGAGAGGGAGTGATGGCTCCAGCTGGGGGGGCGGGCTCTGGGAGGGGGCTGGGAAGAGGGGTTTGGGGTGTGGGAGGGGACGAGGGCTCTGGCTGGGGATGTGGGCTCTGGGGTGGGGCTAAGGGGTTTGGGGTGTGGGCTCCGGGAGGGAGTTAGGGGGCAGGAGGGGGTTCCGACGTGGGGCAGGGAGTTCAGGGTGTGGGCTCCAGCCGGGCGGCGCTTACCTCAGGCTCCGGGTCGGCGGTGCGGCAGGGCTAAGGCAGGCTCCCCACCTGCCCTGGCTCCGCGCTGCCCAGGCCCGCAGGCGCCGCCCCCGCAGCTCCCATTAGCCGCAGTTCCCGGCCAATGGGAGCTGCGGGGGCGGCGCTGGGGTCAGGGGCAGCACGTGGAGCTTCCCTGATTGCCCCTGCGCCCAGGAGCCGGACGTGCCGGCTGCTTCCGGGAGCTGCGCGGCGCCAGGGCAGGAGGGAGCCTGTCTTAGCCCGGCTGTGCCGCTGACGGGACTGTTAACGGCCCGGCCGGCGGTGCTGACCGGAGTTGCCAGGTCCCTTTTCGACCGGGCGCCCGGCAACCCTGGGGCACAGAGCCGTACCCCTAGAGAAGGGATCCCATAGCCCCCTCCATCCAGGGCCAGAGAGCGGCTGGGGGTCCCAGGCTGGGCGAGGGGCCGATTCCCACCCCAGGGAGCCGGTCTCACCGAGTCGCCGTCCCGCGGCCAGGCCCGCCCGTTCTGCACGTACTTCCCCTGCGGCTGGCGCTTCTTCTGCCCCCCGTCGGCAAACTTGCAAAGCAGCGGATCTGAGGGGGCTGCCCAGAGACAGAGGCAGGCGTCACGCCCGACCCCCAGCCCCCCCTGCTCCCATCCCGCACCCCCCTTGCTAGCCCAGCCCTGGGCTCCCCCCACGCTCTGCCAGGGCCCCCCAATCCCGACCCGCAGTCCCTGCTAGCCCAGCCTTGGGCTCCCCTCCCCATCTCTGCCGGTGCCCCTCACTCCTGACCCACAGCCCCTGCTAGCCCAGCCCTGGGCTCCCCCCACGCTCTGCCAGGGCCCCCCCAATCCCAACCCATGGCCCCCCTGCTCTCAACTCGCAGCCCCCCTGCTAGCCCAGCCCTGGGCTCCCCCCACGCTCTGCCAGGGCCCCCCAATCCCGACCCGCAGTCCCTGCTAGCCCAGCCTTGGGCTCCCCTCCCCATCTCTGCCGGTGCCCCTCACTCCTGACCCACAGCCCCTGCTAGCCCAGCCCTGGGCTCCCCCCATGCTCTGCCAGGGCCCCCCCAATCCATGGCCCCCCTGCTCCCGACTCGCAGCCCCCCTGCTAGCCCAGCCCTGGGCTCCCTGCACCCCCTTCCTGTCCCCATTGTTCCCGAGTTCGGCCTGGCAGGAGTTAAACCCAGAAGGGAAGGGAAGGGAAGGGAAGGGTCCCATCCCCCAGGAGAGTCATTATATAACAGCCCCCTGCCCGGCTCCTGCTGCCCGGGTTCCCCCTTGGGTGCCGCACCGCGAGGCCCTGCCGCCCACCTGGGATCCCTGGGGGGGTCTTGATGTATTTCCCGTTGAAGTGGGTGATGATGGCTTCGCACTTTTCTGTGGACTCCATTCTGTGAGGGGACAGAAGGCCTGAGCCCAGCGCCAACGACCCCCTCCCCCTCCCGCACCAACATCCCCATGCCGAGAACCCCCAACGCCAACGTCCCCCAGCGCCAACGATCCCCTCCCCCTCCAACATCCCCATGCCAACAACCCCCAACGTCCCCCAGCGCCAACGACCCCCTCCCCCTCCAACATCCCCATGCCAAGAACCCCCAACGCCAACGTCCCCCAGCGCCAACGACCCCCTCCCCCTCCAACATCCCCATGCCGAGAACCCCCAACGCCAACGTCCCCCAGCGCCAACGACCCCCTCCCCCTCCAACATCCCCATGCCGAGAACCCCCAACACCAACGTCCCCCAGCGCCAACGACCCCCTCCCCCTCCAACATCCCCATGCCGACAACCCCCAGCGCCAACATCCCCCAGTGCCAACGACCCCGTCCCCCTCCAACATCCCCATGCCGACAACCCCCAACACAAACGTCCCCCAGCGCCAACGACCCCCTCCCCCTCCAACATCCCCATGCCGACAACCCCCAGCGCCAACATCCCCCAGTGCCAACGACCCCGTCCCCCTCCAACATCCCCATGCCGACAACCCCCAACACAAACGTCCCCCAGCGCCAACGACCCCCTCCCCCTCCAACATCCCCATGCCGACAACCCCCAACGCCAACGTCCCCCAGCGCCAACGACCCCCTCCCCCTCCAACATCCCCATGCCGACAACCCCCAACACCAACGTCCCCCAGCGCCAACGTCCCCCTCCCCCTCCAACATCCCCATGCCAACAACCCCCAACGCCAACGTCCCCCAGCGCCAACGACCCCCTCTCCCTCCCCCTCCAACATTCCCATGCCGAGAACCCCCAACGCCAACGTCCCCCAGCGCCAACGACCCCCTCCCCCACCTCCAACATCCCCATGCCGACAACCCCCAATGCCAACGTCCCCCAGCGCCAACGACCCCCTCCCCCTCCAACATCCCCATGCCGAGAACCCCCAACGCCAACGACCCCCTCCCCCTCCAACATCCCCATGCCGAGAACCCCCAACGCCAACGACCCCCTCCCCCTCCAACATCCCCATGCCGAGAACCCCCAACGCCAACGACCCCCTTCCCCTCCAACATCCCCATGCCGAGAACCCCCAACGCCAACGACCCCCTTCCCCTCCAACATCCCCATGCCGAGAACCCCCAACGCCAACGTCCCCCAGCGCCAACGACCCCCTCCCCCTCCAACATCCCCATGCCGAGAACCCCCAACGCCAACGACCCCCAGCGCCAACGACCCCCTCCCCCTCCAACATCCCCATGCCGAGAACCCCCAACGCCAACGACCCCCAGCGCCAACGACCCCCTCCCCCTCCAACATCCCCATGCCGAGAACCCCCAACGCCAACGACCCCCTCCCCCTCCAACATCCCCATGCCAACAACCCCCAACGCCAACGTCCCCCAGCGCCAACGACCCCCTCTCCCTCCCCCTCCAACATCCCCATGCCGAGAACCCCCAACGCCAACGTCCCCCAGCGCCAACGACCCCCTCCCCCTCCAACATCCCCATGCCGAGAACCCCCAACGCCAACGACCCCCTCCCCCTCCAACATCCCCATGCCAACAACCCCCAACGCCAACGTCCCCCAGCGCCAACGACCCCCTCTCCCTCCCCCTCCAACATTCCCATGCCGAGAACCCCCAACGCCAACGACCCCCTCCCCCTCCTCCAACATCCCCATGCCGACAACCCCCAACGCCAACGTCCCCCAGCGCCAACGTCCCCCTCCCCCTCCAACATCCCCATGCCGAGAACCCCCAACGCCAACGACCCCCTCCCCCTCCAACATCCCCATGCCGAGAACCCCCAGCACCAACATCCCCCAGTGCCAACGACTCCCTCCCCCTCCAACATCCCCATGCCAAGAACCCCCAGCGCCAACATCCCCCAGTGCCAACGACCCCGTCCCCCTCCCGCGCCAACATCCCCATGCCGAGAACCCCCAGCGCCAACAACCCCCAGCACCAACGACCCCCTCCCCCTCCCGCACCAACATCCCCATGCAGAGAACCCCCAGTGCCAACGTCCCCCAGTGCCAACGACCCCCTCCCGTGCCAACATCCCCATGCCGACAACCCCCAGTGCCAACAACCCCCTCCCCCTTCAACATCCCCATGCCGAGAACCCCCAGCGCCAACGTCCCCCAGTGCCAACGACCCCCGTCTCCTCCCATGCCAATGACCCGCCCCCCCCCAACACCTCCCCCCAGGGGTGCCCGGGCGGGGGGCTCTGACCTGGCGAAGCCGACGCCGCGGCTGGTGCCGTTGGGGTCGCGCAGGACGCGGGTGGAGATCACCTGTCCGAAGGGTTTCAGCATCCCCTCCAGCTCCTGCTCGTCCACACTGAGCGGCAGGTTGGAGATGTACAGGTTCGTGGGGTCCTGCTCCTGTTGCTATGGAGACACGGCAGTGAGGGGCTGCCCAGCGCCCTCCAAAGGGGCCTCCAGGGTCTCCCCTTCCCTGAAATTGGCCTCTGTGTGGGGAATTACTTCCTCTTCCCCTGCCCTATGGGGCTGCGGCTCCGTGAGGGGCACCAGCAGAGCTGGGGGGAGCCCAGGGCTGGGCTAGCAGGGGGCTGCAGGTCGGGAGTGAGGGGCACCGGCAGAGCTGTGGGGGAGCCCAGGGCTGGGACGTCCAGGGAGCAGAGGGCAGCCGGGAGACGGGCTCCCCGTCCTGGGACAACCCCCCAGATTTCAGAACTTTCCCCTGTCCCGGGGCAGGACGGAAAGTCCAAGTCTGGCCCAGGAAGAATCGTCCACGGCTCTGGCCTGGCCTGAGATCGGCCCCCGTTCGCCCCCCCTCCCCGGTCCGAGAGAACCTCATGGCCCCGATTCTCCAGGCGGCTCGCTGCCCCCCCAAAGCCGCCCAACCAGCTGCAGGGCGAGTCACAAACCTGCACCACGGGGGGGGGGGGGCACCCCAGGGTGGTGGGGGTCCGGGGGAAGGGACCTCCTACGCCCATCTCCGTGCGGGCAGGGGGCATCCGGGGCACTTACCTTCGCCATCTGGGCCTGCACCCCACTGGCCTTCAGCGCCGTCACGGCCTTCTGCGCCGCCGTGGGGCTGTCGAAATCGACAAAGCCGTAGCCTGGGAGAGAAGCAGGGACAGTGACGGGGGGGCAGAGGGGGGGGACCCTGCAGCCTCAAACCAGAGCCCGTGTGTTGGATATTTAGGATCTTGCGATTTGTTGTCTCAAAGCCCTTTATGGGATTTTTTGCTTCCCATCACCCAGCAACCCCTCACCTGGCACTGGGAGGTGGCCCTTTTGGGGTGAGGGCAGGGTATGCGGGGACCCCTTGCCCGGCACAGAGATGCGGCTGGCTCTGGGGTGGGGTGCAGGGGTTGGGTATGCGGGGACCCCTTGCCCAGCACGGAGATGTGGCTGGCTCTGGGGTGGGGCACAGGGGCTGGGTATACGGGGACCCCTTGCCCGGCACAGAGATGCAGCTGGCTCTGGGGTGGGGTGCAGGGGCAGGTTATACAGGGACCCGTCACCTGGCGCTGAGATGCAGCTGGATCGGGGGGGGGGGGGGGGGGCGCAGGGGTTGGGTATATGGGGACCCCTCGCCCAGCATGGAGATGCAGCTGGCTCGGGGGGGGGGGGGGGGGCGCGCAGGGGTTGGGTATATGGGGACCTCTTGCCCAGCACGGAGATGCGGCTGGCTCTGGGGTGGGGCGCAGGGGTTGGGTATATGGGGACCCCTCGCCCAGCATGGAGATGCGGCTGGCTCTGGGGTGGGGTGCAGGGGCAGGTTATACAGGGACCCATCACCTGGCGCTGAGGTGGGCGCAGGGGCTGGGTATATGGGGACCCTTTGCTGGAATGTATCCAGAGCCCAGACTACTGGGGAAAGCAGCAGGGGGGTTCCAAGGAACCAGGGACCCTCCCGTGGCGCCGCTGTGGGGCACCAGGCCTCACCTTTGCACTTGTTGGTCGTCTTGTCCAGGATAGCTTTCGTGGAAACGATTTTGCCGTATCTGGGGGGGGGAGGGGGGATGCCAAAGAGAAGAGTTACAGTGGGCATGGGGCAGAGCGGCCAGCGGGATCCATAACGGGGTATCCCAC
This sequence comes from Chrysemys picta bellii, assembly GCF_011386835.1. Classification (NCBI taxonomy): domain Eukaryota; kingdom Metazoa; phylum Chordata; order Testudines; family Emydidae; genus Chrysemys; species Chrysemys picta. Next base: position 13,140,482 of record NC_088812.1, on the reverse strand, counting down.
AGCGCCTGCCACCCCCAAACCTCGCCCGGCTCCGAGCTGCAGCTGCCTCGGCAGGGGCTGGTTATACAGGGATCCCTCGACCGGCTCTGAGCTGCGGCTGCCTCTGGGGTGGGGCAGGGGCTGTTTAACAGCCGCGTTGATTTAGGCCGGGAAGTGAAGGCGAATCCTGCAGCCGGGGTGGGGATAGGGGGCAGAGTTCTGAACTTGGGGCGAATGCCCATTGGTGCCGGCTAAGAAAGATCCCCAGCAGGGAAAGGGTTAAATGAGGAATTCCTAGGGGCAGCGAGTCTCAGCCCACCCCCCCGCCCCACAGAGCGGCTGCAAAGCCAGGGGTGGGGTAGGTTGGGGATCCCCAGCAGGGCAGTTCCCAGATCCCCCCCCTTCAGCACTGGGGGTCATGAGATTTCCCCTCCCCCAGGATGCAGCAGCCATGGGGGGGCCTTTTAAAGGGCAGATGACTTCTGTGCCCCTCCCCCCCCCCCAAGGCAGGGAAGGAAACAGCCCATCCCCCCTCGGGTCAGCCTGGCCGGATTTCCTGGCGGGGAGGGAGCGAGACAGGCAGGGTGGGGGAGGAAATCCGACCAGCTGCCGGATTGAGCAAGTCCCTGGCGCTGTGGGCACCGGGGGACCCCCTGAGCCCAAAGGCAGGGCAGGGAACGTGGCAGAGGCCCATGGCCCTGGATAGACACTACCTATGGAAATGGGTGGCGGGGAAACTGAGGCGGGGGGGAGCGATTTCCCCTAGGTCCCAGAGCCAGCCAACGGCACAGGTGGAAAGAGAACCCAGGAGTCCTGGTTTCCATCCCCTCCTCCCCCTTCACTCTAACCACTAGCCTCCGCTCCCATCCCGTTTCACCTTTCCCTGTGCCTCAGTTTCCCCAATTAGCGAGGCTGAATTAACCCTTCACAAACCGCGCGGGAGCCAGCAACCCCGAGCCCCCCAAGGGGGCGAAGCCGCGTCACAGCAGGAGGCGCCAGGCCCTGGAAAAATCGGGGTGCGATGGAGACGTGGAAACACTCCCGAATCCTGACCCATCCCTGAAGGGGTTACCCCCCCCCCCACCCCAGCTGAGAGCAGCTCCCGGAGCCCCTCCCCCCGCGAATTCCTGATCCGAACTGCACGGGCTGCCAGGCCGGGCGCCGGCGCTGGGCCACTTCCAGCATTCCCGACTGGGGTGAGCTGAGGCTACGGCAGCAACCGCCCCCCCTCTCCCCGGCCAGATCCACCCCCACGGGCTGCTGCCCAGCAGGGCCCCCCCCGTCCCCCCGCCCCACACAGAGCTCCAGGGGCCCCAGTCTGACTCACCCAAAGCCCTTCCCAAAACGGGGAGCCCAGGGCTGGGCTAGCAGGGGGCTGCGGGTCAGGAGTGAGGGGCACCGGCGGACATGGGGGGGAGCCCAGGATGGATTCTTGCCCCCAAAGGAAACCAGTGGCTGTGGTGACTGGGAGTGCTGGGGGGAGGGGGGGGCAGGGAGATGGGGGGGGCTGGGAATGCTGGGGGGGAAGCAGGGAGTGCTGGGGGGGCAGGAAGATGGGGGGGCTGGGAGTGCTGGGGGGGCAGGGAGATGGGGGGGCTGGGAGTGCTGGGGGGGGAGGCAGGGAGTGCTGGGGGGGGCAGGGAGATGGGGGGGTCTCCGGCTCTGTTCCGAGCCCCAGGCAGAAGCAGCATCTGGAGGGGACGAGCCCCGGGGTCACGGCCGCATCTCAGCCTCTGGCTGAGGTCTAAGGGAGCGTCCAGGGTACCCCATGTGCCCACGTGGGACACCCCCATGTCAGATCCCCCCCATCTCCCGCCCCCCCACGTGGGGAACCCCATCTCCCGCCCCCCATGTCAGATCCCCCCTACGTCAGATCCATCCCATCTCCCATCTCCCCCACGTGGGACACCCCCCATCTCCCGCCCCCCATGTCAAATCCCCCCTATGTCAGATCCACCCCATCTCCCATCTCCCCCACGTGGGACACCCCCCATCTCCCGCCCCCCATGTCGGACACCCACCATCCCCCATTTCTGCGCCCTACTGGGGGGGATGTATCAGCCCCATGGATGCTTCCCTCAATCCCGCCCCGCTGCCCCCCCCCGGCGTACGGCTGGCACAGCTTGACGAGGTCCTGGTCGGTGGTGCCCGGGTGCAGGCCCCGGATGTACAGGTTGGTTTTGCTCAGCTGGTCCCCGCCTCCCCCGCCGCCTCCGCTGCTGCTGCTGCTGCTGTTGTTGTTGCTGCCGCTGGGACTCGGGGGCGCCATCTGCTGGGCCACTGACACATAAGGCTGCTGGGAGACAAGAGGGGGAGGAGCTGGTGAGCAGGGGGCGGGGCTCCCGAGGGACGTTGGTGGGGGCGGTGGGATCCGCAGCTGGCTGGCTCACATTCCCCCTCCAGCTCTTTGAATCTTTCCTCCTGCCCAGGGGTCTCAGGGAGCAACAGAGAGAGGAGCTGCCTGCCCCGTCCTTAGCGGGGAGGGGAGAGAGACGGGGGGCAGGCTGGGGGCAGCGGACAGACGGCAAAGGGAGCTTCCATTGAACCCGAGGCCTGATTGTAACAACCCCCTGCCTCAGGTACCGGGGACCTGAGTAAGTCAGTGATGACGGGGGCCAGTTTAAACCATCCTAGGTACAGTCAATGGCATGAGGCCTGGAGGGGATGCGGGGGGGCTGAGTCTGAGGGGGTCGAATCTGAGGCTTCACCCCCCAAACCATCCCCGCACACCGGCTAGGGCTTGATCACGGAACCCCAACTGCTAAACGCCCAACTCCTGCCCCCTCCCGGCCTGATGGGCCTGGGGCAAATGCCTGGGGACCCGGGGGGTGATTCCCGGCGACCCCGATATGTACACACATGCCCCGCCCCCCAGGAGAGGCAGCAAAAATCCCAGTGCTGCCACCAACTCCAACCAATCAGAACGCAGCATGCAAACAAGCTGAAGTCAGCCATGTGGCCATTGTGACATCACAATGAGCTGCCCAATGAGGAAAGCGGCTCAAAACAGCTTTAATATTGAATTAAAGTTCTTCAGTGGGGGGGGGGGGAGGTCACGACCTGGAGTATCGAACCTCCCCCATCCCCGGAGACCTACTGCCTGTGCCTCTCACTCCCAACCCGCAGCCCCTGCTAGCCCAGCCCTGCCGGTGCCCCTCACTCCCGACCTGCAGCCCCTGCTAGCCCAGCCCTGCCCCCCCCAGCCCTGCCGGTGCCCCTCACTCCTGACCCACAGCCCCTGCTAGCCCAGCCCTGCCCCCCCCAGCCCTGCCGGTGCCCCTCACTCCCGACCCACAGCCCCTGCCCCCCCCCAGCCCTGCCGGTGCCCCTCACTCCCGACCCGCAGCCCCTGTTAGCCCAGCCCTGCCCCCCCCCAGCCCTGCTGGTGCCCCTCACTCCCGACCTGCAGCCCCTGCTAGCCTAGCCCTGGGTTCCCCCCAGCTCTGCCGGTGCCCCTCACATGCCCAACTCCCCCTCTTCAGTTGTCAGGACTCCTGGATTCTGATCCCAGCTCTGCCATGACCCCACCGTGCAACCCCGGATGAGTCCCTTCCCCCACCCGTGCCTCAGTTTCCCCAACTGCTCCACTGCCTGGCCTGCGGTGGTGCTGCTCGCCAAGCACTGCAGGGGTATGTTCTTAGCCCGGCCCCCAGCCAGCCGGGCTGGCTCCTCGGGGTTATCTCCCGGCGCAGGGTGGAACGGGGAGGGAGGAAGCTGACTCAGCCGCGGTGGAGGTTCCTCTGCGGAAATCCAGCCGGATCCCTCCAGGGTCACAGCCCCGGCTTCGCAAGCACCCACCTGCCTCCAGCCAGGCCTGTAACCTTCCGGCCCCACCCGTCACAGAGTGCCAGGCAGCGCTCGCCCCCAGGGGCGCTCTGGATGCCAGTGGAACGAGCGACAGCGTAAGACGCCCGCCACCAGCTGAGGGGCTAAGAGACAGGGCCAAGGTCACACAGGGAGTCAGTGGCACAGTCCCGAATAGGAGTCAGGAGCCCGGGCTCCCAGCCACTGGCCCACGCGCTCCTTGGGGTTCTGGTGACTCTGGTCGGCCGTTGCCCTGGGCCCCACCAGGACAGAGCCACAGATGATCCGCCTGGCAGTGCCTGGGGCAGGGGGGGATTCCTGGGGCAGAGCCGGGCTGGGGGGGAGCAGGAACACCCCCCCCCCCGCTGAACTGCAGGCCCCGTGTTCAGTTCACACACACCCTCCCCCACCCAGGTCCCGCCTGCCTGGAACCAACCCCAACTCCGGCCTGTAGGGACGGCTCAGCCCCTAACCCCTGGGCCGCAGTCAAAGCCCTTCGCAGCTGGACCCCCCTCCCTCTCCCCAGACTCCCCCCCCCCCCCCGGCCCAGCAGGGCAGGATGTGCACTGGGGGATGGAAGGGAGGGGCCGTGCGATGCACGGGGAGAGCCACAGGGCCAGAACGCTTGTGCCCCAGCGTGCGAGGGGCGTGCAATGCACATGCGGGGCCGGGCACAGTAACTCCCAGCTCCCCAGGCTGGGCTGTGATTTGCTGAGTGAGGTCACTGGGGCGGGGGGGGGGGGGGAATCCGTTTCGCCCTGTGTGGGCGTCGCTCCACATTGCAAAACCGCTGCAGCATTCAGGAAAGGCTGGCTCGGAGCTCAGGAGAGGCCCAGGGCTGGGATAGCGGGGGCTGCGGGTCGGGAGTGAGGGGCACTGGCAGCGCTGGGGAAGGGGGAAGCCCAGGGCTGGGCTAGCAGGGGGCTGCTGGTCGGGAGTGAGGGGCACCGGCAATAGGGTGACCAGATGTCCCGATTTTTGGGTCTTTTTCTTAGATAGGCTCCTATTACCCCCCCACCCCCTGTCCTGATTTTTCACATTTGCTGTCTGGTCACCCTAACCGGCAGAGCTGGGGGGAGCCCAGGGCTGGGCTAACAGGGGGCTGCAGGTCGGGAGTGAGGGGCACCGGCAGAGCTGGGGGGCCCAGGGCTGGGTAGCAGGGGGCTGCGGGTCGGGAGTGAGGGGCATCGGCCCCTCCCTGCCTCCACCCCAGCCCTCTGTCCCTGCCCTCTCAGCCCTTCGCTCTCACAGACTCTGGTTGCTCCTGGAGCCATTTGAACCATGTGGTCGAAGTGCTCACGGTCAGCCGGGGCCTGTGCCGGGCCAGGTCTGCCCCGCTCCCAAGGCTGCTCCCGCGGGAACGGTACCACCGGTGTCCCTGGGCCCAGGAGCTGAGAGGGGCTGCGACCCAGCCGGGCAGCTCCCCACGTGGATCCGCCCCTGCAGCAGCCGGCTCCCTGCTCCCGGACAGCAGCGGCCCGGGGCAGCGCTTGGGGCTGGTCCAATGCTCCTCCCTGGGCAGCCGGCACCAGCCCAGCCCGGCGTGGGAGCGTCTCTGGGGAGCGGGACACTGACAGGCGTGGAGTTGGAACTCGCCCCAGAATTTGCAGGGCCTGCGTGTGTGAGGCACAGAGCATCGGGGCCTCACAACAGCGACAAGTCTAGAACTCAGCCCCCCCTGCTCCGAAAGCCCCCAGCCCCACTGAGTTAATGGGGAATCTCCAGTAGCACAAAGCAGTATGGGATCTATGGTCCACACGTGAGCAATTCTTGTGCCATCCAGCAGAGGGCAACACCAGAGGCCCACATGCATTGGCTCATCAGCAAAGCTTTGCCCTGTCCAGGGAGCTCAAAGCCCTTGGCAAATACTAATCTATCAACTCCTCCTTGTGAGACACTGCTGGGGAAACTGAGGCACGGTATGGGAAGGGGATGGGAGGTGCCTGAAGTGAGTCCAGGGCCAGGTGGGAGCAGAGTCGCCTTCACAAAACCAGAGACAGAAATGAGTCTCTCTCAAGACACTAGAGGGGACCCCAAACTGAACAGGATCAGGGCCAGCACCGGAGACCTGGGACAGGAAAGGGGCCCAGACAGGGTGAAACAAAACCAGGTCAGGGGCGAATGTCAGAGGGGAAACACCCACTTGAATTTCCCTGACACCCGTTTCCTCATTTGAAGCTTTCCCGATGCACAGGAGAAGGTGATCAGTTTACTGAGCGGGGCTGGGAGCCAGGACTCCTAGGTTCTCACCCCACTTTGCTGCGGGATCTTGAGCAAGACATGTCTGTGCCTCAGTTTCCCCCACACACACCTCCCCAGGTCAGAGAGCCTGTCCCAAGGATTCCCGCAGCCAGCCCATACCTTGTGGTTGAGCTACACCCGATCTTCGCCAAAGCCCCATCTCAAGGCACAGCCTTCCAAGAGACGGAGAAACCCCACATGCCTGGGGCAGGGGGTCCAAGGATCAGCTCCCCTTCCTGTTCACAACTTGGGCCTACGTCTAGTCGGGACGGTTCTGGCTTCACCTCCCAGCCACCGGCTCTGCCTTTGCCGCCGAGCCTGGAGGGCGGAACAAACCACGAGGGGCAGGACGCGGCTCTCCAGGCAGGTCCACACAGGCAAGAAAAGAAACACGCTTAAAGCACGTGACTTGGCCCCAGCCACGTTCTCAGCATCATGTGTGAACATGGTTATTCTGGGAGGGTGGACGGGACGCGAGCGCCTCTCCCCTCCGCTGCTCATTTCACTCCCGCGCTGCGTTGGCCGAGCACACGGTTTGGCTTCCGAGAAGCCCAGGTGGTAGGTCGGGGCTGTGGCAGCGAGGCGGGCGGAGAGAGCTGCCAGGGGAGGGGCGGGAGGCCTGGCCAAGTTGGTAGATAAAGGGGATGGCGGGGGGGCCCTGCGGGACGTGGAAAGAGACATGGTACAGCAGGGGGGATGGGGGGAGGGATTGTCAAAGGGCCCAGGGGAGTTAGGTGCCAGATTCCTGTTGTGTGCCTAACTCCCTTACCCCAATGCCGCCCTTAGCCCCCGTATTGCAGCGCCGTCCCCATGAAGCCGACAGGACTCAGTATTTGGGGAGACCCCCCGACGCTGCGTGCCCAGGGCGACAGAGAGAGTTAGAGGCGGGTGGGTTTGGAGGAATTGAGGCCACAAATGTCGGTGGGATTGAGAGCAAGGGAGGGAGCGGGTTTGGTGAATCGACCGGTGGCAGAACAGTGTTCTGACGTGTCAGGACTCCTGGGTTCTCCCCAGCTCCAGAAGCAAGGTTGGTTGAGGGGCCTGGCTGCGAGGCTGCCTGGGTTCTTCTCCCAGCAACACCAGAGCCCCAGCCTGTGACCTCAGGCACGTCCCCGCGCTGTCCCTGGATTGCCCCTCCCTTGTCTCTCCAGACTGGAAGCTCTCTGGGGCAGGGACCCTACATGCAGCGCCCGGCATTGTGAGTGGTTAGGCTGCTACCCAATATGCCCAGGGAAGGCGCGCCAGCCGGACAGAGAGCATGAAACGGCGCAGCTTCTGCGCCGAGTTCTTCAACCAAACCAGGGAAAACGCCGGTTTGTGGCAACCGAAACTTTCCGTGTAAACGTGCCGGTTTCGATGCCGCCGGTTCCCGGGCCAGGGTGGGATTTCAGGTCAGAACCTGGAATAGCCAACAGCCCAGGGATCAGAGCATGGTGGTGCTGGAAACCCAGATTCCACTCCCTGCTCCGCCTGCCGCTATCCCAGGCGAGAGCCCTGACCACCAGGCCGTAGGGCCAGTCTCCGCCACTGGCCCAGCCAGTGTGTAATTATTATACAGCCTGGTGGAGCCCTAAACTGGGATGTGCCGGCGAGATTTTCAGTTTTCCTCTGAAAATCCAAGCCTGAGACAGTAAGAGCTTATCAAATGCATGGCTATTCAAGGCATAATCATCCCCTTGCCTTGGGTTCTTGGCACGCCCCAGAGGTGAGTGGAATGGAACAATCTGAAGTATGTTTGTACAGCGCCGAGCACAGCTGGGGCTGGGTCCATGCCTGGGATTCGTAGGTACTAATCACTTTTCCACCCTGGGTTGTTGTGTTTTTAAACGTCGGGTCTCCATGCGTTGCCAATGCTCATGATCTTATCATGAGTCTCACAATATCTGGTGTTCCTCTGAGAGACTCAGCTCCAGGAGCCAGAGGGTCAGGCGAAAATCTCGGCTTTAATGGGGGGGGGGGACCCAAAGAGTAAATTTCTAGCCCTCCTGGTTGCAGGGAAAAGCATGAAAACGTGACCTGAGTGTGACCCCAAAGGCTCACACAGGAGGAGGTGCCGAAGAACAATTTGTATAAAATCTCCTGATTTTCAAGCCAACCTCATGATTTTGAGGGCTGGGGGTTGGCGGCTCCGAAGTGAAAACAGACTGGTCAGTTTCACACTTGCTTAGAGTCCGTTTCTAGTCAATTTCACTCTCGGGTTTGCAGGCACCAGCCCCAGGCCCTGAGAGGAGGCAGGGTCGTGGGCAAGGCTCAGTTCTGGGCCAGGAGTCCGGCGATCTACGTTCAATTCTTGGGTCTGCAGCGCCATGCCTCGGTTTCCCCAGCTGCGAACCAGCGCTGACGCTGTCCCCCTTTGCAAAGCGCTTGGAGACACAAGAATGGGGCGGGGGGGGGGGTGCGGTCGTCATCGTTTTTAAAATGCTGTTTCTGGAGGAAATCTTTGTACTGAGCTAAAGTTTGGTCAACGCCTCGGAGAATTTCAAAACAAACCCCGGACACAAAACTCACAAACGCGGGAGCCCAAAGTGCCTGTTCTGAAAAGCACCGCTCGGGCCTGCGTTCACCCACCAGCCCCTGCAGTGACACTTGGACGACTCAGTCACAGAGGGACAGGAACCTCCAGTGATGCTAAACTTGGCCTGCAGGAGAATTGTCCTCTCTGGCGCTCTCTCTTCTCCCCCCGCCACAGGAAATGGTGGGTGACATCACTAAGGAACACACCACCACATGCCTGGGCAGTGATGCCAGCCGGGTGTGGCCGATACAATGACATTCCTCAATGCATTTTTTTGTTCCTTCTAGTGCTACCTACATTTGCAAAGATTCATTTCATTCCCGGACGGGCTGAAGCTGCTGTCAGGCGGTGGGGCTGCAGGGCAGTCGTGGGTCACGGTGCCCAGCGCCCACCGTCTGAGCCGGGTTCGCAAAAGGGCTCATGTTGCCAGGAAGCAATGTCAGGGAGCGGGTCTATGGCTGGGCCGCCTAGATGCTACCGTAATACACCTAATAAATCACGTCAAGCACCCAGCACACGGGGCCTTGACTGGAGTGCCTGGGTGCTACCCGATTACCCCTCATTCATAATGGTATTACCAGGGTAACATTTCACCGCACAACTCCACTGCGACGCTCTCGCCGAGCCCCTTCTCGCGCCTCGCTGGGATCTTGGCAAGCTCCAGGCCCGATCTGTGGGTGCCGGGCCTTTGGGACGCTTGGCCTAGTGGATGTATCCCCAGTGCCCCGTTTCACGCACACGTTTAACTCCCCCCCAAAGCTCAGGGCACATCCCAGGAGCGGGAAGTGAGGCACCTGAGGAAGTTGGTGCAGGATCAAGATTCACCGGCCGATTTTTTGTTTTTAAACTAACAGAAACATCGAAAACTGTCAGGCATAAAACAAACAGCACCGAGCGCCGCTCCCACAGCACGTGACCGAGGGCGGGTGGGATCATTAACCCCATTTCACAGATGCAGAAGTTGAGGCACAGAGCAAGAAGTGATTTGCCCAAAATGCTAGAACCAGGCCTCCTGGATACCAGGCCGTGCTTTACCACTAGGCCACACAGCCTCCCTGTTGCTCAGATTTCCATTTGGACACCTACACGGCCATGTTGTAATTATTCTACTCGGAATTGGGGTCGTCCCCCCGGCACCCCAACACCGCAGTTCCTTTTTCAGGCGTGGGCCTTGCCAGCTCAGACCCAGAGACCCTAGTCTGGCCTCCTGCATGTCCAGAACCCCGCCCCCACACGCCCGTGACAGACCCCGTCACTGACGTCCTTGGATCCTGGTTTCAAAACTCCAAGTTACAGAGAATCCACCATTGACACTAGTTGAAACCTGCAAGTGCCCCACACTGCAGAGGAAGGCGAAAACCACCCAGGGTCTCTGCCAATCTGACCGGGGCGGAAATTCCTTCCTGACCCCAAATCTGGTGATCAGTTAGACCCTGAGCATGTGGGTGAGACCCACCAGCCAGACACGCAGGAAAGAATTCTCTGTCGTAACTCAGAGCCCTCCCCAGCCAGTGTCGTGTCCCGTCCCCGCCGGTGGAGATATTTGCTAGTAGCCGCAGATCGGCTGCGTGCCATTGTGGGCAGTCCCATCAGACCGTCCCCTCTACAGACTTAGCAAGCTCCGTCGTGAAGCCAGTTAGGTTTTGTGCCCCCCGCTCCCCTTGGCAGGCCGCTCACTCCGGTTCCCCAGAGGGGGCTGCTCCGGTGCATAATGTCTAGTTCGCATTCGGCTCGCTGGAGCAGGTCAGGGCCCCGCTGACCCCAGGCAGCTCACAAGCAAAAGGCTATAGGGCCGAGGGTTTCATTTCAAGCTAACAAGAGGGGCTGGTTCTTTAAACCATCATGTCAAATATCTCCGGGGCCAGCGCGGCCTTTTCCCAGAGATCTGCCAGCCCACGCCAAGCGCCATGAGGCCCTGGCCCATGTATGGGGCTCCTGGGTGCTACCGTAATAGACCTAAATAATGTACAGCACCTAGCACCAGGGGGCCCTGGCCCATGACTGGGGTTCTTAGGTACGTCTACCCTGCACACTAAAGGCTGGGCTCTGATTCAGGCTTGAGCCAAGCCCCACTTCCATCCACGCACAAATCAGGCTGGCTCAGGTTAGCAAGTGCTCAGGACCCGGGTCCTAGGACCAGCTGGAGCAGGGGAGGGGGGGTCAGAACCAAGTCCCACTCTGATTTAGGTCCCAGCCCGGCGTTTTGGAGTGTGGGCGCAGACCCGAGACAGAGGCGTGGACGCAGCGGCGCGGCTGGGAGCCCCGGGGCCAGCGAGTGTTAACCCAGGCTGGCGATGAAGTGGGGAAGCACCGAATCCACGGAGCCGGGTTCCCAAGCAGTGCGGACATCCCAGGAGGCACCGGGAGGGCAGAGAGAGGTAAGAAACTGGCTCAGGACTCAGACGGCCATTTACACAGCTGGGAGGGGGAGACCCCGGGCCTGTCTCCACGTCCCTTGCTGCGCCGGTGCAGGTGCGGTGCGTAGCGAAGACGCTACTACCCCAGCGGGAGATCGGCACGGTGAATTCACCTCCACGAGAGGCGGGAGCTGTGCTGCTCGGAGAAGCACTCCCGCCACACAGCGCTGTCTACACTAGGTTCTCTAACTGCATCGCTCAGGGGTGTGTGGGCTAACAGGCGGGTTCTTACATCCTCCTCTAACGCATCTGGTGCTGGCCCCTGTCGGAGACAGGACACTAGGTGGCCCTGGAGCGTGAGCTGAGTTCCTGTCCAGTCGAGATCTTAGTTCTAGCTCGACCACACGATATGGGCTGGGTGCCTGGAACGGCAAGGTCCTTCGGCCTGGTCAAGGCAGGAGGTCAGATGGGATTATCTGGCCTTAAAAGTCTATTAGTCACGGTACTTTTATGAAGCAACTAGAAACTCCCCGCCCGGATCAGAGCCTCAGCAACATGGGCTGCCCAAAACAAAACAAAACAATACCAGCCACCGAGCCACTGGACCCCTGGAAATACGCAAAAATCAATCACTAACACGTCACAGCCCACGAACTGGCCTAAATTGCAGAGTTCCCCCCAGAGCATTTCCACTCATTCGAGATGAGTAACTCAGACAGTCAGCAAATTATGAGGCAAAAATTCCCCTAACTTCAGGGAAGACGTATTCTGACTCCCTGTGTCCCCGGCTGCGTTACAGACACCGGGGGCGGGGCTGTTTTGTGGCTGAGAACTGCCCACGTGGGGTGGACCATGTCCCACTGCGTCCCACAATCCCAGGGCCCGACTGGACACCCAGATCTACAAAATTCCCGGACAACGCACTCACACCCAGCGGCTCCCCTGCAAACGCACACACCACTCCAATGGCCGTGCGCCACAAACTCACCCCCCCCCCCACTGTCACACCCAGACTCACCAGTACGCCACACGCACGACCATCGCACGCGCGCCAACACAGACACACTAGAGCAAATTCACCAGCATGTCAACAAACTCACCGTCTCACACGTCAATACGGCAACCACGTCACAGGTGCGCATCCAAACGCCGCTGCCCCAAATACACACCCCGACACGCACCAGCAGTTACAGGGAGACAATCCGGGCGCACAAAGACAGACGGACGCAAAAAACACCCCAAACACGGGCCGACACCCTGTAAAGCCCTTCTGACAGAAAAGGCCAGCGCGAGTACACCGCGGACGACACACGCGCTGATCCCCCAGACTCGCACACACGAACCCGCCAAGGACACACACTCCCCTGGAGAAAGTTCAGTGGCTTGGAAAGTGACAGATCTCGCACACACAAAGGAATGATTTTACATGTGTACCGCTGGCTTCTCGGAGGCCTTCACTTTGCTCCCCAGCTCCTGCGTTTCTGGCATTCGCGGCCTGACTCGGCGGCGGACTCTGGGGGGGTGGGGGGGTGGACACTCGGGGTGGGTGATGGGGCCAGTCAGTCATGGCTTCTGGTGCTGCAGACTCATCTCCAACGCTCAGGACGTTAATGTCACGGGGACAAGGGGGTGGGGGGGATCCAAGCCATGGTCTGCAGAAGGGAGCCCCGAAAGGGGAGGGAGAGGTCTGGATTACAGAGCCATCCATCTGGGTGTAATCTGGAGTCCGGGGGGAGGGGGTGTATCGGAGGCCCCCCGGGGGGCTGCATGGATCCCTGCTCCATAGGACAGAGAGACTCCAGCTGTTACCCCCGCGATAACAGGGCACAACGGTTCTGCCCCCCGGTGGCGCTGTGGGAGAAGGGGCTTGTGAAGGGCAGAGGGTCTCGCTGGGATTCAGAGACATGAGAATTCACCCGCCTGCCCCCGCGCGCCACTCTGCAGACAGGGAAACTGAGGCACAGAGGCTTGTCCCTCACAAGGTCACACTGCCAGCCAGTGGCAGAGCTGGGACTAAAACCAGGAGTCCTGCTCCCCCCTCCCCAGGCCCCACTGTGTTAACCCCCAGGCTACGCTAGGCTCCCCTCCCAGAGCTGGGGAGAGAACCCAGGAGTCCTGGCTCCCAGCCCCCCTAACCACTAGACCATGCTCCCCTCCCAGAGCTGAGGAGAGAACCCAGGAGTCCTGGCGCCCAGCCCCTCCCCCCCCCCCCGCCAACCACTAGACCCCGCTCCCCTCCCAGAGCTAGGGAGAGAACCCAGGAGTCCTGGCTGCCAGCCACCCCCAGCTCTAACCCACTAGACCCCACTCCAAAATCCAAACCCAAAGTCTAATCCCAGCAAGACCCTAAACCCCCTAACTCTGACCCCAACGCCAATAACACCCCCCTCGCGTTCTGCCTGCACGGGGGGGCACAGACCCCCCCCCAGGTAGACCCAGAGCCAACCACAGTCGGAGGGAGGTGGGGAGCAGACGGGGTCCCCCCCCTTGGCACCCACGTGCCTCCGTCCCTGGGAATCTGGTGCCAGGCCTGGCCTGCCTGGGATATTCACCCACCAATCAACCCCCTCTCCCCGGAACACGGGGACCCCCCTGAACCCCGAAGTGGAGATCAGCTCCCCCCCATCCCCACACCTCAGTCCACCCCACACTCCGGGGTGGGGGGCGTAGCCCAGCTCGGCCCGGGAGTGGTGGTGGTAGTGGGGGGGGGGGGTGCCCGGAAAAGCGATTCTCCTGCCTACATTTGGTGGAGCAGCGCGGAGGGGGGGGGGCAGATCTTCACCCTGGGCGGTGCTGCGGAGGGGGGGGGGCATGGGGGGGGGCAGCGCCCTGAACTTCCCCCAGCACAAAGGCCTGAGCCGGGCCCCGCGGCTAACGGGAGGTGCAGGGAGCGCGGGGGGGGGGAGATGGGAACCCCCCCCTCCTCTCCTGGGGGGGGCAAAGGCATTGGGGCGCGCTGGGGCGGGGGGGGCAGGACGCAGTCGCTTTTCCTACCTTCTTGCTGGTCTTATTGTAGCCAAATGTGGCGATGGCGGCCCGCGGCTGGACGGAAAGTAACATTTTCCTCCCTAATGTTACGGGCCTGGGAACGGGGCGGGGGGGGGCGCTGGAGGGGGGGGGGACGGGGCTGCTGGCTGACGTCACACCCAGGGAAGCCAGCCTGGAATCTAGGGCCGGGATGACAACTTTCCACTGGGTCCTAGCGCCCGCGGAGGGAGTGGCGCCCGAGGGAGGGGCCGCTTCTCCTCCCCCACGGGGGTCCCAGGCCGGAAAGGGACCCACTGTGGCTCCTTCTCGTCTGACCTCCTGCACAGCACAGGCCCGGGGGGGGTCCCCGAAATAATGCCGGCCCCGGGGGCAACCAGCCCAAAGACTCAGTAGCCGCTGGGCCCGGGGTGCCACGGTGGCTGGGGCGTTGCAGAAGGGGTTGGGGTTGGGGTGGGGGCGGGTGTTGCCCTGGTTTCGGCTTTAGGAGGGTCGCGGGGAGAAACCAGCGTCCAGCCTCCCCGCCGCCGCGCCAGGCGCTGCACGCACCCAGCAGCGGGAAGTTGGGCCTTGCCCAGGCCCGGCGGCGGGGTGCGAAGGCCCAGGCTGGCATTCGAGGTGCTGGGCCCAATGTCCTGTCTCCGGCTGTCTGGCCCGCGCTACTCGGGGAACAGCCCCCCCGGGCAGGCCCAGACCCCTGTTCCAGCCGGCCCCCCACGTGAGACCAGCCCCTTGCCCCCATTCCTGGCAGGCCTTGGGCCCAGCACTGACTGGCAGGGGAGAGTGCCCCCTACTGAGACCCCCACTCATCTCCCAGCCATGTCTGGGCAGGGCTGTCACCTGGGGCCTGGTGAGGGGCGGGTGGGTGCAGACCAGCACCCCCTGGTGGCCAACACTGCGGGGGTTAGACAGAGGGTAGCCCCAGCCTGGGGGAGGGGCATGGTCTCCAGATGGGGGGGATATTCCTGGCAGGAACGGGGTCACCCTGAGGCCACCCCCACCCTAGGAGCTGTGCGAGCCGGTCTCAGCGTCGCCCCCTCTGGGCTGGGTCATGCCACGCTGCCCTCGCTGGGTGTTACCTTGTGTGTCTTTCACATGAGTCACCGAGGGATGGGGAGCGCTCCGGGGCCATGGGGCGCGCTCCGGGGCCATGGGGCTCCCTGCTCTCCGTAGCCGGGGATCACGAGGCCCCACCCAGGCCCAGGCACCCGGAGACGTGTGTGGGGGACACACCCAGATCAGGATGGGGACAGACTTAACCCTTCCCGTGCTGTGCGGCACATGGGAAGCTGGAGTCCCAGCCACGCACCCGGCTGTTCCCAGTCCAGAGCTCCCATACCACCCCTTCCTCTCTCCCCCCCTCATCTGGGGCAGGGGTTCCCTGCATTGCGGGGTCTGGGTCCCTGACTGGGGCTGCTGGGCATGGCCAGAACACGCACTTGTGGGGCCTGGCCTGGAAAATCTGGCCCTGGCATCTCTCTGCAGCTGTGATGTCAGGATGGCCCAAGCTCAGAGGACTGGCTGGAGTGGGGGGCGGGGGGGTCAGGGAGTGGGGCACGGGGCCTTTCCACTAGGGGGTGCCAGCTCTGATCCGGCCCCAGGGTGGGCACTGGCTGGCTTGTGGGGAGGGAGCAGGGAATGGGACATGGGCCCTTTCCCCTCTAGGGTGGGCCGGCCCCAAGGCAGCTGGCCTAGGAGGTGCGGAATTGGGTGCCGATCACACTGAGATTCTGGGGGAACTGAGACAAATCAGCAGCCCCCTGCCCATCTTCACCCTGGAGCAAGCTGGCCCCCAGTCCACACCCATCTGTGCTCGCTGGGAGATCCTGGGCAGGGGAGGCAGGCTGGGAGAGCCCCGGTTGGGGGGTGCAGAACAGAACACAAAGGGCTCCCCCCCAGAACAGGGCACCCACCCCAGCTCCTTGCACCTGGAGGAGTTTACGGGCTTGGGGTGAGGTTTCATGGGGCAGTTGATTCTAGGTATTTGGGGCTGGATGCCCCCCCCCCCCAGGGTCTCTCCTGCAGGTGGGGGGTCTCTGAGGTCACTGCAGGGTGGGCCAGCACCTGGAGGTGAGACAAGCACCACTCCAAGTGGAGGGGATGTGGAACCCAGCTCCAGGGCTGGAACAAACAAAGGGCCCAGCTGCGGATGCTGCTCTGGGGGGTGGGGAGCCCTGGGGAGGGAGCAGCCGGGTCCCAGGGGAGCTGAGCTGCAGAGAAGAGAGGCTATTAGAGCCAGATGCCTGGCAGGGTGAGCTGGGAAGGAGAGAGAGAAAAGTATGGAGGGAGGGAGAGGTGGATATGGAGGAATAGACAGATGGATGGAAAGCTTTCCCCCAAGGGCAGGGAATCAGCAACCCTTATCTGACAGATGAGGAAACTGAGGCATGGAGAGGACAGGGAGAGTGGCTCCCCAAGCCCATCCAGTGAGTCAGTGACAGAAGGGTCATGATAATTAATAGAGAGATCCTATCTCCTAGAACTGGAAGGGACCCTGAAAAGTCATTCAGTCCAGCCCCCTGCCTTCACTAGCAGGACCAAGTATTGATTTTTGCCCCAGATCCCTAAGTGGCCCCCTCAAGGATTGAACTCACAACCCTGGGTTTAGCAGGCCAATGCTCAAACCACTGAGCTATCCCTCCCTCCGCGCTAAGCACTAGGTCACAGGATAGAACAAGAAGCAATGGGCTTAAACTGCAGCAAGGGAGGTCTAGGTTGGACATTAGGAAAAAGTTCCTAACTGTCAGGGTGGTTAAACACTGGAATAAATTGCCTAGGGAGGTTGTGGAATCTCCATCTTGGAGATATTTAAGAGTAGGTTAGATAAATGTCTATCAGGGATGGTCTAGACAGTATTTGGTCCTGCCATGCGGGCAGGGGACTGGACTCGATGACCTCTCGAGGTCCCTTCCAGTCCTAGAATCTATGAGTCTCTCCGCTATGGGGGTGACAGCCGCCGCCTCCTCTCGCTCTGGGGAGTTTGGGGGGCCCGGGCCTAGGACCAGCCCCAGTTAGTCACAGACGCCTCCTGCAGGGTAACCAGTCTCCAGCCCAGACCACCGGGGACTAGATCCCAGGCCAGGATTTCCCTGCAGCTGAGGCAGGTGAAAGGCCAGGGACCCACCCAGTCTGCAGCAGAGGCAGGTAGGGGCTCTGCCCCTCCCTCCCGAGGAGCGAGGAGGAAAACCTGGCCTGGAGTCGGAGGGTGGGCTCACGCCCCCAGAGCGGAGCTGGGATGCCTTGGGGCTTGGAGGACAGACAGATCGGGTGGGGGAGACAGGAGAACGCCCGTGGGGCAGAACGGGCCAGGAGGTGGCGCTCCGAAATTGGGCCTTGGAAACAAAGCAACTCAGCAAAATACATGCAAATGTATGCGCCTGTTAGACCATGCCCCTCGTTGTGGCCCTCTCAGGCCCCCAACGTTGGAGCATCCCCCCACCACCAACCCAGGTGGGAGGGCAGGACTGTCTGCCCCTTCCCTGGCTAGGCCCCAGGAAGATGGCGCAAGGGGTGGGGGGCTGGCTGGGGTCAGCGGCGCATTCCTGGGCTCCCTACGCAGCTGGCCGGAGCCGAGAAACCGGATCTCCCCACACACACCAGGCCGGACCCTGAGCCAACGGCCGGATTGTTTGTGAATTCCTCGCATAGCTCCCGGGCGAGGGGGGCTGGGAAGAGGAAGGTGCTGACGTGGGATCCCGGGAGGCCCCCTAAGGGGAGGTGGGATGGGGAGCCCTCCCCAACACAGAATGCCGGGATGCCCAGTTCCCTGTCCCCAGTTGCCCCCCCAATGAGGCCTGGCCTGCTTTCTGGGATGCAGGGGGGGTCCATTAAACCCCATCAGGGCTGCATAGGGTCACACCCACCCCAGCCTTAGCTCAAGAGCCGATGGTGGGGGAGGCCACGTGGTCCCTGGGCTGCTCCAGTCCTCAGGCGAAGCCGGGGGGGTTCCCCAAATGGCCTGACAAAGTGGGGGAGGCGCTGGATCTATTTGCAACAGGGGCCGCAAAGATCAAACCCAATTGGTCCTCAAACTGATGGCAGATTTGGGGGGGGAATGGGGACTCTGGAGGGGGAGTCAGGCGCTCCTCTCCAATCTGCAGAGGGGCGGGCGATGGAGCCGGGGCAGCAGCAGGTGCCTCGTTGTGGGGGGCTCGGGCTCTGGGACCCAGCTGGGAGGAAACAGGCCGGAGTGGCCTCTGCTGTCGTCATGGCCTCCAGGTTTTGCAGCCGTTGGGCCGCGCTCCCTGCAGATGTGCTGGAGGCCGGCCAGCCATTCAGCAGGGGCCTGGCCAGGCAGGGAACATGTGGCCAGAGCGCGGGCTGAGCTCCAGCAAGGCCAATCAGCTACAAACAGGGGGGACGGGGACAGGGACGGGGACGTGCTCTGCAGTGTTCCCCTCGGGCTGAGGCGGGGAACTGCCCTGACGGGCACCCCTGGGCTTACCCATGTCTTGGGGCGGGGGGGTTACCGTGGGAATCTCCGGGCTACAGCAGGGTCAATCGAATCCCCCTCCACCCAGCCCCGAACTCCCCCTGCACGGCCTCCCCTGATGGGATGGGGGCCCAGAGCCGGGATTGCAGCCTGAGTCCATTCCAGACGGGTGCATTATGGGCAGGATTCCAGTCCAGGATTTCCCTGCCACCATTCCAGGCGGAGCCTAGAAGGCAAACTCCACCCCCCTCCTGAGCCCGTAAATTCTCTTAGAAACGGGAGGGGGGAAAGACCCGAACTGGATCCCCGCAGCCAGCTGGAATGGACTCCGCAGGCCCATGCCAAAGGAGCCTAGGACATCATTTCTGTTCTGTGAATGTGCTCACCTGGCATCAGGAGAGGCAGTGCGGGTCAGTGGGTAGGGCACTAGATTAGGCCTCAGGACTCCCGGGTTCTATTCCCAGCGCTACCACTAAGGGTGTCAGCCCTCCTGTGCCTGTTTCCCCCCCTCTGTATCAAATTCTTGCCCCCCCCATACCTTCCCTGTCATCACTCAATGCTGGACATGGTGACAGCAGGGTTAAAACGGCACCCTTCTGCTCCAGGAACCCAGGCCCCAGCACCTGAGCTAGCGGAGAATCTCCATTAGTTGATAGCAGTATAGGGCTTATGACACACACCTGCGCTGCTCTGATAATATCCAGCAGAGGGCAGTGACCCTTGATCGCTACAGTACATCCCCATCTCCCTGTGAGGCTGGGTTAGCTCATGTTAGGAAACAAGCTGTGCTGTACAAATGTTCACCAGCCCTGCCCTCTGGGTGTCCCCAACCCAGAACACCTGGGTCCCTAGGCCGGGCAGTGAAACCAGATAAAGCAGGTGAGTTCCTCCCTTCCCCTAAGGTGGCATAACCCAGCTGCTCTGCCCGGCTCTGTGGTGCCAGCCTGGTGGAGCAGAGCGCTGGGCGTGGGCAGGACGGCATCCCGTTCTCATACGGGCATTGTTCCCCCAGCCGGCAAGATGCACCATGGCTCAGAAATGACTTCCCGGGCCCGTGGGGCATCCTGATTCCTTTCTTGGGGGTGGGGTGAGCGGTGCTACCCAGGTGGAGAGAGGGACAGCTCCACGGCGCCATGATCCCACCCCAAATCCTCTGCAGAACTGCCCCCTCCTGCCTGCAACCCAAGGGACACCAGCCTCTGGGCATTGAAATGAAGGAGGAATGCTGCCACCTAGTGGGGTGTCAAGGTACGCCCCACCTGGGCAGTAGGTGACATGAGAACGGCCAGACTGGGTCAGACCAAAGGTCCATCTAGCCCAGTGATCTGTCTGCCGACAGTGGCCAGTGCCAGGGGCCCCCGAGGGGATGAACAGAGCAGGGAATCCTCAACTGATCCATCCCCTGTTGCCCATTCCGAGCTTCTGGCAAACAGAGGCCAGGGACCCCATCCCTGCCCATCCTGGCTAATAGCCATTGATGGACCTGTCCTCCATGAATGTAGGTAGTTCTTTTTTGAACCCTGTGATAGTCTTGGCCTTCACAACATCCTCTAGCAAGGAGTTCCACAGGTTGACTATGCATTGTGTGAAAAAATACTTCCTTTTCTTTGTTTTAAACCTGATGCCTATTCATTTCATTTGGTGGCCCCTAGTTCTTGTATTATGAGAAGGAGTAAATAACACTTCCTTATTTACTTTCTCCACACCAGTCATGATTTTATAGCCCTCTATCATATCTCCCCTTAGTCGTCTCTTTTCCAAGCCGAAAAGTCCCAGTCTTATTAATCTCTCCTCATACGGCAGCCATTCCATACCTCTAGTCATTTCTGTTGCCCTTTTCTGAACCTTTCCCAATTCCATTAGATCTTTTTTGAGATGGGGCGACCACATCTGCAGGCCGTATTCACGATGTGGGCATCCCATGGATTTATAACAGCCAGCGCATGGGGCTGCGTCCCTGACCATTGTGGCTAATAGCCACTGGGGTGCCTCTCCTCCACGAACGGAGCTCATTCTTTTTTGAACCCAGTTGTACTTTCGGCCTTCACAACATCCCCTGGCAAGGAGTTCCACAGGCTGACCGTGCGTGGGGTGAAGGAGCTTTAAACCTGCTGCCTCTGGTGCGTGATGGGACCTACCTCCCATGATGCAAAAGGCTCTGTAAAAATCAACAGGGTTTTAGTTCCCCTAAGGAGACCCAAGAGTGGCAAATTAATCCGCAGACCCCTGACTATCAGGTGGGTGAGGGGATGTTAGGTCTCAGCCGCTAAACCAGAACCTGCCCCTCTGCAATGGGACTGCATGTGTGACGAGAACCAAAATCCCTAAGGGAAGGAAAGATGATCCTGTGGCAAAGGCACTGAACTAAGCA
Source organism: Chrysemys picta bellii (assembly GCF_011386835.1). NCBI lineage: Eukaryota > Metazoa > Chordata > Testudines > Emydidae > Chrysemys > Chrysemys picta. The sequence continues at coordinate 13,119,798 of NC_088812.1, read as the reverse complement.
CCAGGACTCCTGGGTTCTATTCCCAGTCTGTGCCCTATCTTGGGTGGGGGTAATTCCTGACCTCCCTTGGCAGGGTGAGGACAGGGACCACGGCCGTGCAGCGCCAAGCAAGCCTTCGCCTCTTCTCTTCCGCCTCCCCCTCGAAGCATCAAATTCACCCGCCAAACCGAGAGGATGGGTCTGAAATGCGCACCGGCCGGCTGGCCACCTGGGCTGGTTTACTGGCTAGCTTGTATTGATGCAATCAATATTTACGTGCGCATGAACCAGGGGGCGTTTCAGAGCGGCCCGGAACCGTCAGCTGCTAAGGTTAGAAAACCAACATCTGTTTCCCATTAAACACACCAGGCCCAAGCCAGACGGCCACACATTTTTTACCCATGTGTTGTTACTCTGTGTTGTGCCCGGGTCATGGCCAGGGGGGAGGGCGTCACTCCTCAGGTGATGACACACAACTAGAACGGAGGAGAAGCTTGGAAAAGCTGCAGTGGTTTGTTATTGTAGGGTTGCAGGAACCGCTCCACTAGACCCAGAGTGATTTCCCCCCTGGATTCCTTACCCCTGGTCCATCTGCACCAGTATCCTGTCTCAGACAGCGGCCAGAGGTGGATGTGGGATAATCAAGCCTCTGTGAAGGTCTCATTCTAACCTCTAGGAGATTGTTTTTAATTCCGGAGCGTGAGGTTTGATCTCCCTTCCAAAAATCTGTGTTAGCATCAGCTTTTCTAACTCTGGCTATTCCCGTCCTCCCTAGAAACATCGCACCCCCCCTTTTAGTCTTGCTAAATTCTTGACTCCATGGCATCATGTGGCAGAGAGTTCCACAGGCTAATTCCTGATTTGCCCAAAGGCAGGTCTCCCAAGCCCCCGTCCAGGGCTCTAGCCACTAGGCCATGTTGCCACCACAAACTAAAATGCCTTTAAGTCTGTCTCTCTATCCCTTATTCCCCACTTCGGATAACAGCGCGTTGGGAAGCTGATGGCCTGGGTTTTTTTCCTTTGCTTGGATCAGAGTTTTACAGGCACGAATTTCCAAACTGCCCCCCTCGAGAGAGGTCAGCACCGCTCCTGAGATCCGATCCACTCTCCATGGACCCATTTGCAGAATCGGGGCTTCACCTGGGAACACTCCAGGCTGGAGGTGAGAGGGGGGTCACATGTTGGTGTCAAGGCTCAGAGGTTGGCCGGGCAGCTGGGGGGCTCTGGCCACACTCTCCTCCGCCTGGCTGCACCCACCCGCTGTCTCATCTTATGCCAGGCCCTGGAATATGCTGTTCAAACAGTTTCACTTTTGTTTCTACTGCCTGTCCCTCACATTTATCTCCAGACTTCTCCTTGTCCAGATCTATTCCGCCCCCAACAATCTTCTAGTCATTGAACTTTTTTTAAACTTTGCACTTTTATAGAGGTAAGGGATTGACTCTGTGTACACAGATTTGCAGAGGGACAATAGAGCTGAGGTCTGTCATTTCTCACCTCTATATATTATTTATTTAAAAACATTTTTGCTGTTAACAAGCATGTTGCCTCTGGAGACATAAATCCACAGTTTGAGAACTGCAAAACTAAGCATCTCTGATGCATATCATATGCATCCGAAGAAGTGGGCTGTAGTCCACGAAAGCTTATGCTCTAATAAATTTGTTAGTCTCTAAGGTGCCACAAGTACTCCTGTTCTTCTTTTTGCGGATACAGACTAACACGGCTGCTACTCTGAAACATCTCTGATGGTATCTTCTAGACTGAGCCCTGAGTCCCATTGGGTAGATCGAAAGATTAACCTCAATCTATACAGAAGCCCCTGGAGCCCCGTAAGATCGGGTCCCTAATCCATGAACTGTTGGGACTCATTTACAAAACTTTTCTTATTCATTATATGAATATATTGTCTCATACTATAGAATTAGAATTTAGAATCCCTATGCCATGATGCGCTATCTTTGAGCTAGAATGTATCCTAATTAAAACGATCTTTAGACAGGTTTTTCCCTCAAAAAGCATTTTATCAACAAAATCCGATTTCAATAAAAAAAATCTAAGTCTAAATTAAAAAAAAAATCATTGATTTTGATCCACCCTGGTCTTCACTAAACACGTGAATGGTGACCAGATGTTCGACACGCTAAATAACCAGCCCAAACAGGGAAAGCCTAAGATACAGACTATGTAGATACGTTAAATGTATTCAAGTCGGCAGGGCCTGATGAAATTCGGCCTGGGGTACTTGAGGAACGAGCTGAAGCAATTTTCTTTGACAACTCCTGGAGGACAGGGGAGGTCCCAGAGGTCTGGAGACGGCCAAACACAGAACCTACCTTTCAAAAGAGGGTTTGGGGAGTGACAGACCAGTCAGCCTGACTTCCATACGAGGAAAGACACCGGCACAAATGATTAACCAGTCCGTTTATAAGCACGTAGAGGATAACAGGGTTATAAGGAGCCGCCAGCATGGATTTGTCAAGACCAGCTCATGCCAAACCAACCTAATTTCCTTCTGCACGACCCACATGACAGTCTCACGAACAAACTAGGGAGATCCAGTCTAGGTTCAATTCCTCTAAGGTGGGTCCACGACTGGTTGAAAGACGGTATTCGGAGCAGTTATCAATGGCTTGCTATCAAACTGGGAGAGCGTATCTCCTGGGGTCCCCCAGGGGTCAGTTCTGGACCTGGTACTATTCAATATTTTCATGAATGACTTAGTGGAGAGGATGCCTATAAAATTGGCGGATGCCACCGAGCTGGGAGGAGTTATAGGCTCTTTGGAGGACAGGATTAGAATTAAAAACAACCTTGACAAATGAGAGAATTGGTCTGAAATCAACAAGCTGCAATTCAATAAAGACACGTGCAAAGTACTACATTTAGGAAGGAAAAATCAAATGCCCAGCTCCAAACGGGGGAATAACTGGCCAGGCGCTCGTCCCGCTGAAAAGGATCTGGGGGTTCGAGCGGATCACAAGTTGAAGATGCCGCTGCAAGAGACTAATACCATTCTGAGCTGTATTAACAGGAGCGTCATACGGAAGACACAGGAGGTAACTGTCCTGCCCCAGCTGGAGAACTGTGTCCAGTTCTGGGTGCCGCACATTAAGAACGACGTGGACAAATTGGAGAGAGTCCAGAGAAGAGCAACAAAAATGATCAAAGGTTGAAAAAAGCTGACCTGTGAGGAAAGGTTAAAACAACGGGGCGGGTTTAGTCTGGAGAAAAACCGACTGAGAGGGGACCCGAGAACAGTCCGCAAAGACGCTGAGGGCTGTTCTAACGAGGACAGTGACAAATTGTTCTCCACATCCACAGAAAGGAGGACAAGAAGCAACGGGCTTCACCTGCAGCAAGGGTGGTTTAGGATATTAGGAAAAACTCTCCAGGTAGTTAAACTCCCACAGGGGCTTCCAAGGGAGGTTGTGGAATCTCGGCATTGGAGGTTTTTAAGAGCAGGTTGGACAAACAGCTGTCAGGGCTGGGCTAGTGTTATCTGGCCCTGACCTCGCAGTCCCTTCCAGCCCAGCCTTTGTTTCTGGGGCGAGGGTGGGTCTCTGAGATCAGTGTGTGGATTTGTGTTCTCAGTGATTGTTTTGTTTGGTTGGTTGGTTATTTCTCCCCATAGTAGTCGGATCAGAGGGTCTCGCTGCCTCCCCAGAGCGCACCATGTACAGAGGAAGGGGGAAGTGCAGCTCCGGCAGAGAACAGCAGCTGGCGCAGTGGTTTAACGCACGTCTTGTTAGCCCCACGACTTCTGCACGGCCAGATCTCTGAGCAGGTCTGTCTGCGCACTTCGATTGTGAGCTCCTTGGGGGCCGGAGCGGCTTTTTGTTCTGTTCGTGCAGCACCGCACACAACGGGCCCAGGACTGGAGCTCCTAGTGCAACCATTACACACCTAATAAATCCGAACAGAGGAGGGGAGCACTGGGACCTTATTTGAGAGCAAGATTCTGGCTTTTGGGAAGACGGACCCCTACTGAACAGGGGGCTGCGGGTCGGGAGTGAGGGGCACTGGCGGAGCTGGGGGTGGGAGCCCAGGGCTGGGCTAGCAGGGGCTGCGGGTTGGGAGTGAGGGGCACCGGCAGGGCTGGGGGAGCCCAGGGCTGGGCTAGCAGGGGCTGTGGGTCAGGAGTGAGGGGCACCGGCAGAGCAGGGGGGAGCCCAGGGCTGGGCTAGCAGGGGCTGCGGGTTGGGAGTGAGGGGCACCGGCAGAGCAGGGGGGAGACCAGGGCTGGGCTAGCAGGGGCTGCGGGTCGGGAGTGAGGGGCACCGGCAGAGCAGGGGGGAGACCAGGGCTGGGCTAGCAGGGGCTGCGGGTCGGGAGTGAGGGGCACCGGCAGAGCTGGGGGAGGGGAGCCCAGGGCTGGCCTAGCAGGGGGCTGCGGGTCGGGAGTGAGGGGCACCGGCAGAGCTGGGGGTGGGGAGCCCAGGGCTGGGCTAGCAGGGGCTGTGGGTCGGGAGTGAGGGGCACCGGCAGAGCTGGGGGGAGCCCAGGACTGGGCTGGCAGGGGGCTGTGGGTCGGGATTGAGGAGCACCGGCAGAGCTGCGGGTGGGGGACCCAGACAGACCAACCCGGCTGCGTTTGGGCACTGTTTAGGGAGCAGCTGTTTTCGCTAGGAGTCCCCTCCCGGCACCGGCGCAGAGAGAGGGGACGCACGCCACTGAGGATTCTCCGGTTTATTACAGGGGAGACACGCCTGGCCGCCAATACACACAGTCAGGGCTGGGTTTGTGTGAACGCAGCTGGATGCACCGGGGCTGCTGAGGGATGGGATCTTCCCCTGAAGCAGGGGTGGCCAACCTGTGGCTCCGGCGCCACATGCAGCTCTTCAGAGGTTAATATGCGGCTCCTTGTATAGGCGCCGACTCCGGGGGTGGAGCTACAGACACCAACTTTCCAATGTGCCGCAGGGTGCTCACTGCTCGACCCCTGGCCCTGCCCCAGCCCCACTCCTCCCCCTGAGCCTGCCGTGCCCTTGTTCATCCCCCCCGAGCCTCCTACACCCCACACAACAGCTCATTGCGGTGGGTGGGAGGTGCAGGGATGGAGGGCTCGGTGCTGCTGGCGGGTGGGAGACACTGGGGGCGGAGGGGGGAGCTGACGGGGGGCTGCTGACATGTTACGGTGGCTCTTTGGCAATGCACATTGGTAAATTCTGGCTTCTTCTCAGCCTCAGGCTGGCCACCCCTGCCCTGGAGGATTGCGAAGGGGCAGAGGCAAATGGGTCGGGGGGTGGGGGTAGCACTGTTCCCCCTCCCCCGGCTCAGCCAGACAAACCATGGCTGAGAGGAAAGCTACAGACCCAAAGTCCCTGCCCAAACTAATGCTCCTTCCTGGGTTTTCCCCCTTCACCTAGGAACAGCCACGTGGCAGCATCGGCACCAGGATCCGTTTGCCTGCCCATCCCTGGGGCCTGCTGATTGGTTCTAGACAGTGGGGGGAAGTGAGCACAGCTTTGGAGGGGATGCTGTAGGAGAAGAGGGAGCTGGTTCCCGTGCTGCGTATTAATACAGCACTTGTGGAAATGGAAGTGTAACGGCCTCGTTTGCCAGCACAGGAGGGGAACGGGATCTAGGTTTCCAGCTGGGTTCGGGTGCCGCCGCTGAGACGCAGGACCGTCCGGCTGAGAGCTGTTGTGCCCAACTGTCCTCCCCTCCCCTCCCCGAGACAGAAGGGAGCAACAGTGACGCTTCCCTCCCTCCAGCAAAGCCTCATGTCATTCAAATCCAAATCTGCCAAACGGGGCGCTAGGTGAGGACGGGCGCAGGGACCGGCAGGGCACTTGGCACAGGAGTGGCAGATGGCCACAAAGCTCCTAAGGACCGGCTGAGATGGAGAAGGGAAACAAGTCCAGGATTGCCGGATCCCCAGGGGCTGCGGGGGGCTTCTCTGCTCCAGGGTTGAGCCACAGAATCTTGGCCTGAGGACCCTGCTTTCGCTGAGCAGAAGAGCTGGAGTTGGTTCCTAGCAGGGGCTGAGAGGGGACTGCTCCTTCCCAAGGGGAAAGCAAGCGCTAGACTGCCTGGAGAGCGCCCCCTCTGGACTAAGCGGGGTGAGGGGACTGACCAAATCCCTTTCTCTGCCTCACGTTGAAGCATCGTCGAAGGATCTCCCTACAGAAGGACACGTCCAGACATCCCAGGCCCTGGGGTTAACCGTTAACTGTCCCGAAGGTTCTTGGGCACATCCACCCCAGAATGAGTTAGCAGCTCCCCATCCCAGAGAGCAAACGCGGGCACCACGGGCCCCTGGAACTCCGTGGCCAGGGTATGGATTAACACCTGTTTGCCCACGTCCACCAGGCTGAGTTTCCTGCCCTCGTAGTCCAGCAGCAGCCCCACGCGCTCGGGGTTGCCAACGTTGCGGATGGGGGTGGTTTCATTGGCCAGCATGACGTACCACCTGTGGTGGGAGTACGCAAACACCCAGGAGCGGTCGTCGTGCCCAATGCACCCATCCCTGGAAATGTCCACATCAGCCACGCCGATACGGAACTGCTGCGAGCGCTTGACTGTCACTTCCCAGTAGTGCTGGCCGCTGGACACGGCAGCGTCCCCCAACACCACCGCCCACTCCCGAAATCGCTCGGGGTTCTGGGGGACCTTGGTTGGGTCAATCCCCAGCATGCGGTAAATGACGCCGGTGTCTTTTTTGGAGAGATCCAGGCTGCTGTGAGCCGTTCGCTCGTCTAGCTTGAAACTGATGTCTGCAGGAGAGGGAAAAGACAGGAAGTTTTACTGAGGGCTCACAAAAAGAATCCACTAGGACAGCAAATTCTTCCACTCCAAGATGACTAGAACCAAGAAAGTTCACATTAGTGGGCTGGGGTGGGGAGCTAGATTGTTGGTTTAAAGGACACACAAAATAAAAATGATACTTCAGGGTCCTTTCCTGTTTTGCTAACACCTGACATTTTTAGGGTTACAGTCGCACCTGAGATCAGGGCCTTTCTGCTAGGCACCGCACAGGCGTAGTTAAGAGACAGACCCTGCTCTGTGTCTTACACGCAGGTCACTTTTGAAAATCTCTCTTCTGCCCCATCAGTAGAATGAAGTTAATAGCAGTTCCCTCTCTCACAAGGGGCGTTGCAAGGATACAGGCATTAACGATCGCAGCATTGCCAACTCTTGCCATTTTACCGTGAGTCAAGAAACCCCCCAAATGTTGCAAAATGTCTCGGCGCCTGGAGAGCTTCCCCGCAAAAAACGTAGGAGTACGTTTGTACCCTTCATAGGATCAGGGAAAAACCGTGAATCCTAACGCAGGAGACAGATCTAAAGAACCCAACGCCCATTTCTCTCGATTTGAAGCCAGTCTCTGGTGCGGGGACCCCTGCGAGCACCCAGCCAGGTTCCCTGCTCCCCGCCGGGCGCTCGTGCCACGCAAATCACACTCCCGGATGGTTCTTAAACAAAGCTGAACCGTGGGGCTGAGCTCAACGGCCCTGTAAAAGCAGCCGCCCCTGCAGCTGCTCTCATCTTTTCCATGGTGGGAGCCAAGTCTCAGGGAGGAGAGCGAGCTGGCCAGGAAACGGGTGGCGGAGAAATGGGAGAAAGGTCAGGCTGCGATCTCAGGGCTGGGGGGGGCCGTGCATCGGGGGCTGGGAAAGCCCTTGACAAGGTTGCACCACCCTTCGGGGGGGGGGCACCACACACTGCCCCAGCGGGGAGAATGGGAGTGAGGGTCCCAGTCCCAGGACAGGGGGATGAAGAGTGCAGGGAGCAGGACCCGGGCCCAGGCCAGCTGGGGGGGGGGGGGGGGGCACCACACCCTGCCCCAGCGGGGAGAATGGGAGTGAGGGTCCCAGTCCCAGGACAGGGGGATGAAGAGTGCAGGGAGCAGGACCCGGGCCCAGGCCAGGCGGGGGGGGGGAACAGGGCAGGTCAGTGTTGAGGAAGTGATGTCATGCCAGCCGCAGACCCCCCCCCCGAGACAACCCTGGGGGGGGGGCGGGGCCAGGCAAACACCAGCCCCCCCCCGAGCCCGCCCAGCAACCCCCAGCCCGGTCAGGGGGCAGAGCCGGGCAGGACCAGCCCCCCACCCCCACCCCGGCTCCGAGGGGGGGGCAGTACCACCCCCCCACGCCGGCCCTTCATGGGGGCGGTCCCCCCCGGCGGCTGTTGGGGGCGGGGCTCCCAGGGGGCGGGGCTCCGGCCGGTGCCTACCCCTCCGGTGGGGGCCGCTCGCTCGGGGCCGCCCAGCCCCGCGCAGGCCCCAGCCCGGCCGCCGCAGAGCGCGCAGCATGGGCGCCGCCATCTTGGAGTCGCGTGGGACAAGTCCCCACCCTCCCCGGCCTTCCCGCCTCACGTGACTCGGGCGGAAGCGCCGCCATCTTGGATGGGCCTGGCTTCCGCTGGAGCCAGGGAGGCGGGGCCTAGGCGTGACCTTTGACCCCCCCCACCTGACAAAGGGGCGGGGCAAGTCCCTGGTCCAGAGCCCAGCTTGGGGGACTGACTAGGGGGCCTTGCCCTGGGTCCCGGACGCCTGGGTTCTATCCCTGGCGAGGGCAGGGGAGTGGGGTCTAGTGCCTGGGGGCCCGGACTCCTGGGTTCTCTCCCTAGCTCTGGGAGGGGTGTGGGGTTGAGTGGTCAGGGGGTGCTGGGGGCCCGGACGCCTGGGTTCTCTCCCTAGCTCTGGGAGGGGTGTGGGGTTGAGTGGTCAGGGGGCGCTGGGGGCCCGGACACCTGGGTTCTCTCCCTAGCTCTGGGAGGGGTGTGGGGTTGAGTGGTCAGGGGGCGCTGGGGGCCCGGACACCTGGGTTCTCTCCCTAGCTCTGGGAGGGGTGTGGGGTTGAGTGGTCAGGGGGTGCTGGGGGCCCGGACGCCTGGGTTCTCTCCCTAGCTCTGGGAGGGGTGTGGGGTTGAGTGGTCAGGGGGCGCTGGGGGCCCGGACTCCTGGGTTCTAGTCCCAGTGCTCCCCCTGTTCTGACTCTGTGCCCAGCTGCGGGGCAGGGGGAGCCAGGCACAGATATTTGCCCAGATCCATGTGGTCTGAAGGCCCCAGAGAAGTGCAAAGTGCTATTACTATTCGGTGCCTGTTATAATCCATAGTAACGTCCCCATGGTCCTCGACAGCCACCGCAACTGACTGTGCCACAAAGAACAACTTTATTATTATGGGTCTGACAGCAGCACCCCCAGTGCGCCAGGCGCTGCACAAACACAGCAGGCGGGATGGTTCCTGCCCCAACAAGGATCTCACTAAGGTCACCTGGCCCCCCTCACCACAGGATCTGAGCCCCGCGTAGTCTTTAACATATGTATTTTCACAACACCCCGAGAGGTGAGGCGGGAGTATTCTCACCAGTGTACAGGTGGGGAAACTGAGGCACGGAAAGGCTGAATGACCTACCCAAGGTCGCACAGAGGGAGTCTGTGGCAGAACCTGCGTTTCCCAAGTCCCAGGCTGGGTCCCTAACCACTGGCCCCTCCTTCCTCTCAGTCCAGAGACTATTCGGTCTAATCTAAGTGTATCAGGAATTTATACAGCCCTCGTCACCATCCTATCTGAGGAGGGACAGCTAAGAACCTGAGTAGAACAGAATCCCATTGTGCTGGGCGGTGTACACACCTATGCTGAGAAACAGCCCCTCGCCCCTGGCCTTAAACTGTATGACAAAGGCTGGGAGGGGAAACTGAGGCACGGGCGGGGACTGACTTACGCAGTCACACAGCAGGTCTGTGGTGACGTTGAAGCTGCGGACAGCAATTCCTTCTCGGCTCTGGATATCACCTCAACAGTTCAGTTGGAACCTGCCTGGGGGCGGCCTTAGCTGCATGTGCCACCGGTGGCTTCTTTTCACCCAGGGACTCAGGAAGAACGGGGCTGGGAGCCAGAGCCACTTACACTGTTCCCCACCACCCTGCTGTGGAACATTGGTACCGAGTAACGTTCCACCCACATCCCCTGTGACACGAGCAAAGCCGCTGGAGATTTTTGGAGCTCTGTATTTCGGGCCTGATTCTCCATCAGCCCAGATCCTGTGCAGTCATTTAGACCAGTGCAAAGTGGGCATGAAATGTACAACACAGGCCAGACCTTTCACCTTGTTCCCCCTGCGTTCAGCCCAATAACCTGGGTTTGGCTAAAGCACCTTCCAGAAAGGCAGCCAGCCTTGATCTGAGGACCCTGGTAATGTATTCCGATGCTTTATCACCCTCCTTGTTAAAAAACAAATACAAATGAGCCTGCTGCATTCTAATGTGCACTTGTCTGGTTTCAGCTACCAGCTGTTGGTTCTTGGTCTCCCGGTCTCCACTAGATGTCTGGCGTTATCTCCCCGGCAAGGTACTTATACACTCTGTGATCAGCTCCCCCTCCAGCTTCTCTCTGACCAGCCAAACAGAGTTTGCTCCTTAAATCTCTCGCTGTTGTGTCAGGCATTGTTGTAGAGCCGTTCCTCTCCACGGACAAACTCTGATTGGTTAGGGGCAGGGGAGCCCCTTAAATCTTTTGGGTGGCTCTTTTCTGCATCCTCTCCAGTTTTTCACCACCTGTAACTTCCAGAAACGCTAATGATGTTTTCCCACCAGCAGCTGGGAATCTCCAGCATATGTCTCCCAAATCAGAGCCCCCCAGAAGAACCCCACCGTTCGTTCCACAGTGTGCCAGCTCTCCTGATTTTGTCATAAATCTCGTGATAATGATTGTTTTCCTTAAAGGCCCAGCTCCTGGAGTCGAGTGGATCTGGGATGATTTTAGCCTTTGTTCTTAAAGAACAAGTACGTTTCTAGCCCTTGTGGCTGTGGAGAAAGCTTCAAAATGGGAAGCCGGTGCACCCTGAAGGCTCAAAAAGCAGGAGGCGAATCAAAACAACACCAAATCTCTTATTTCTACGTAATCTCATGATTTTTGGTGAGCCTGACGTGTGAGTTTTGAACCTTGGGGTTGGCAGTTCTGCATTACAGAGACCGGTGCTAACGGAGGAACTCGCCCCCTGTTCTCTGTTTTGATGCGGTGGCCTGTTACGGACGCCCGCCAGCACCTCTGCCTGGGTGTCGTTAGTTAGCAGGTTGATCCACATGCATTCGGGAGCCTGTGCTTGAATTACCATTACAGACTTCAAAGAGAAACAGCAGAACTAAAATTCATTTGCAAATTCAACACCATTAATCTGGGCTTGAATAGGGACTGGGAGTGGCTGGCTCACTACAGAAGCAGCTTTTCCTCTCCTGGAATTGACACCTCCTCATCTATTATTGGGAGTGGACTACATCCACCCTGATTGAATTGGCCCTGTCAACACTGGTTCTCCACTTGTGAAGTAACTCCCTGCTCTCCATGTGTCAGTATATAATGCCTGCATCTGTAACTTTCACTCTATGCATCCGAAGAAGTGAGGTTTTTACTCACGAAAGCTTATGCCCAAATAAATCTGTTAGTCTTTAAGGTGCCACCAGACTCCTTGTTGTTCTTGAATTACCAGTATCTCTAAAGCAGGGAAGGGTGTATTTCACTAGAGCGCCTCTCCCCCCCAAAACCCACCTCTGTCTCCCTCTGTCCTTCCTACACAGGTTTTTGTGGATGGTGATTTTAATGGTCCAGTCGTGGGAATCATTCCACCAGGTTTCACGAATGCCACGTTTCTTTGCGTGAGTGAGAATCAGCGCGGGGACACATGACTGCACAAGAAGGCGCACGGCCACAGAGGATCGGGCCTGGAGCGCCAGGCTACGGAATAATCGGGTTCAGTGTTTTCACAGGCCCCACGTATTTCAGTTACGAGAGGATGGAAATGCCACAAGGAGCCCAGATCTAGGTCGGCCAAGCTCTGTTCTGAGGGAGGTTTCTCCCTTGGCCCTTCCACACCTGGCCCCATTTATTCCCCTCCCTCTGCTCCTGGGGAGAGCGCTTCCCGTCCAGTCGCTGTCCCCCTGCGCTCTGCCTGGCTCAGGGCAGGAGGTGAGGCTGGACGGGCGTTTCATGCCCCAAACAGAGCAAGCCCCTGGAACTGAGAGGTGCCCCTGACTGGCTGGGGGCGGGAGGGAGAGGAATGGTCTGGCTGGAACAGCACAAAGCTTACAAGGTGGGGTAGGGTGACCAGATGTCCCATTTTGATAGGGACAGTCCCATTTTTGGGGACTTTTTCTTATATAGGCGCCTGTTACCCCCCACCCCCGTCCCGTTTTTCCACAGTTGCTATCTGGTCACCCTGGGGTGGGGGGAATATGAGGCTGGTTTGTCCTGCCCCAGACCAGCAGGTCTCAGATCAGTCTCACCTCATCCCATGGCTCCCAGAGGGGGGAGGAGAGCCGGGGAGGCAGGACAACGCAAACACCTTCCCTCCGGGCACAGCCCCAGTTGCTGCCGTGTGTGGGCAGCGGTGCCAGGGATTGGGGCTGAAAGGCGGGAGGGGGAGTTTGTCATCCCCAGTGGGTGTTGGATAAAGGCACGATGGGACAGCAGCAACTGCTCCATGCAAAGGGGAGAGGGGGCTTCTCCCTGGTCCTCACTGGGGGGTGTCTCTGTGGTTCCCTGTGGGGGAGAGGCTCTTTGAACATAGTGCCTAGCTCTGGGGGGGCACAAGAGGAGCTGTGTGCACAGGGACGGGTGGAGGGTGGAGATGCCAACGACAGGGGCACCCACGTGGTGGCTGGGGCGGGCAGGGAGCTGGCACGGGGAGAGTAACGTCGGTGCCCACCCATGGGCGGGCGCAGCGAGGGCTGCAGCAGCGGTGGGCAGAACTGGGCTCTCGCTGGGCCGGCGTTTGATGCTGATGGGGGCTGACAGGGCCGCCCGCCCAGCGTGGGTGTGTTGGGGGGGGGGGGGGGCTGGAGTCCCAGCTGGGTGGCAGCGGGGGGGGATGAGGGGGGCTTTGTTTCACCTATTGAGGCCGCTGATTGTTCTGGTGCTTTGCAGCAAGTCAGCACGCGCCAGGCAGAGAATGGCAGGAAGAATAGGGCCAGCGCGGCACCGGCCGGGGTCAGCCCGGGGCCGCCGCGCCCCCAGCTTTTGCTGAGCCGGGTGCTTCAGCTCTAAAGGCCCGCTGACTCCAGCTGGAGCTCTTGGGGGATGGCGGGGGGCAACACTGGGGGGCAGCGCGGAGGGGAATTCTCCAGGGACGGCTCCAGTGGCTTTAGGGCCCTGGCCTCCGGTCGAAGGGGGTTGGAAGCCCAGGCAGCCCAGCGCTGTCCCCCTCCTGCACTGTGGCCGGACTCCTGGGTTCTTTCGCAGCTGCACCAATAGGAATTGCTTCCCCTGCGCCTCACTTTCCCTGGCTCTACAATGGGGCGATTGATACAGACACATGCTCATCCGCAGACCCGTGCGCCCGGTGCCCCCGCGGACGCTCCCCCGTGTGTCCCGGTGTCCGGCGGGGGCCTTTCCTGGGGCACTGGTGCTACTGGCGTCTCCAGAGGCCCCCGCTGGGATCGGTGCCCCCGTGCTGGGGCTGGGGAGTGGTCCATGGGTGTGACAGCGGCGTGAGAGGAGACTCGCACCCCCAATCACAGCCCCCAGCCCCATAGCCCCACCCCCGCTCCTTGCACCCACAACCTCCCCCTGCCTGCGCACACTCACTGGCACAGACGTTCACACTCACCTGTGCACACGCTCCCAGGTCCTTTCATCTCCGGTAGGAGGGAGAATCCCAGCCCTGAACAATGGTCGTCCTGACAACCCCCTTCAGAAAGGCCTTGGGCTCCTGTTTGAGATTCAAAGGGGCAGGTTGCCATGGCACCCGCTGGTTTCCAGGTGCCTGAGTCACCAAACTCCCCCCACCCTCCACCCCCGCCCACCTCCCCGCTTTCAGGTTGGGAGTCAGACACCCCCACACACAGGGGCCCTGCCCATCCCAGACCCCAAACCTCTCCCCCCAGCTCTGCCCATCCCAGACCCCAACCTCCCCCTGGCCCTGCCCATCCCAGACCCCAAACCTCTCCCCCCAGCTCTGCCCATCCCAGACCCCAACCTCCCCCTGGCCCTGCCCATCCCAGACCCCAAACCTCTCCCCCCAGCTCTGCCCATCCCAGACTCCAACCTCCCCCCCCGCACCCGGGCCCTGCCCATCGCAGACCCCAACCCTCCTCCCCCGACCCTGCCCATCCCAGACCCCAACCTCCCCCCCCCCCACCCGGGCCCTGCCCATCGCAGACCCCAACCCTCCTCCCCCGGCCCTGCCCATCCCAGACCCCAATCTCCCCCTGGCCCTGCCCATCCCAGACCCCAAACCTCTCCCCCAGCCCTGCCCATCCCAGACCCCAATCTCCCCCTGACCCTGCCCATCGCAGACCCCAACCCCCCCGCCCTGTCTTGCCTATTCCAGACCCAAGGGGGCTGCTCCTCCTCAGCCCCCCCCCACTGGTCCTAGTTCCGCTGCCCAAGGTCCCGCTGGCTCTGGCCTGGCACCAGCTGACCCCCAGGGCCCAGTGACGCTCCCAGGGCAGCCGGGGTTTTCCATGGGCAGCCTCCCTGTCTGGCCCTGGGCTCAGGAGCTGTGAGCACAGGTTGGTCCTGACAGCCCCCCCCGGGTCCCCAATAAAGAAACTGGCAATTTCTGCTCAGGAGAAGCCGAGTTCTGGAATAGCGGGGGGGGGGGGGGGGGCTGCGGGTCAGGAGTGAGAAGCATCAGCAGAGCAGGGGGTGACGGGGGGCCCGGGACTGGAATGGGGGGGGCTGCGGGTCGGGAGTGAGGAGCATCAGCAGAGCTGGAGGTGACGGGGGGCCCGGGGCAGGAGTTACAGAGAATGTGGGGTGTTGGCAGTGCTGGGGGGAGCGGAGGAGCCCAGGGCTGGGGCGGTAGGGGGCTGTGGGTCAGGAGAACAGCATGTGGGTGGGGATTGGTTGCTGTAGGTTTGGTTGAGGAGACTGGGGAGTTCCCAGGAGCAGGTGTCCCTGGAAGCACATTGCTGCCCCCTCTGCCCAGCGGGCACCCTCGGGCTCTGCCCCGATGCCCCTCCGGCCCCTTGCCCAGAGCCCAAGGCTGCTGTACCTTTAAGAGGAGCCCGGCCCGGAGGGGAGGGGAGGGAGGGGGGTCTGAGGATCCCTGGAGGGAGAGCAGCGCAGCACCCTGTGTCTCCCAGAGCAGAGCCCGCAGGAGCCAGGCGGGCAGCATGGCCATCGGCGAGGTAAGGGCTGCCCACCTCGCCCGCACCCCAGCACCCAGTGGGCAGCTGAGCCCTGGCTATGGGGCACCTGGGACGTCTGGGAGAACTTCTCTGTACTCCCTGCCCATCCGTCCGTCCATGTCCACCAGCCCGTGTCCATCCGTCCATCCATATCCACCCACCCGCCCGTCCATCCATATCCACCCACCCCCCCGTCCATCCGTCCGTCCATATCCACCCATCCATCCATATCCACCCACCCTCCTGTCCGTCCATATCCACCCATCCGTCCGCCCATCCGTCCATATCCACCCACCTGCCCGTGTCCGTCCGTCCATATCCACCCACCTGCCCGTGTCCATCCATCCATATCCACCCATCCGCCCGTCCGTCCATGTCCACCCGCCCGTGTCCATCTGTCCATATCCACCCATCTGCCCGTCCATCCATGTCCACCCACCCACCCGTCCGTCCATCCATCCATCCATATCCACCCATCCACCCATCCGTCCATATCCACCCGCCCGTGTCCATCTGTCCATCCATGTCCACCCCGCCCACCCATGTCCATCCATCCATATCTACCCACCCGCCCGTGCCCCTCTGTCCATCCGTCCATATCCACCCATCCACCTGTCCATCCGCCCGTCTGTCCATATCCACCCACCCGCCCGTGTCCATGCATCTGTCCATATCCATCCACCCACCTGTGTCCATCCGTCCATATCCACCCACCCGCCCGTGCCCATCCATCTGTCCATATCCACCCACCCGCCCATGTCCCCCTGTCCATCCATCCATATCCACCCATCCACCTGTCCATCCGCCCGTCCGTCCATATCCACCCACCCGCCCGTGTCCATCCATCTGTCCATATCCATCCACCCACCTGTGTCCATCCGTCCGTCCGTCCATATCCACCCACCCACATCCGTCCATCTGTCCATATCCACCCACCCGTGTCTGTCGGTCCATCCATATGCACCCACCCGCCCATGTCCCTCTGTCCGTCCATATTCACCTACCTGCCCTGTGACCTCCCCTCCCCACAGTGTCCCCTCTGCAGCCATGGTTCCAGACCCCCCGCCCGTTGCTATGAGACCAGACACCCCCAAATCTGTTGCCATGGTTCCCCCCCACTTGGTTGCTGACTGTCGCCCCCCCCCCCCCCCCCCCGCAGGAGCTGCGGAGCCGGCGGTTCTGGCGCTCCCTGCTGGCGGAGGTGGTTGGCACCCTGATCTTCGTCTGGCTGGTGCTGGGGGCCTCGTGCCCCGACGGCCCCGGGCGCGTCACAGCCCCACCCGCCCTGCAGCCGGCTCTGACGGCCGGGATGGCGGCCGTGGGGCTGGCTCACTGCTTCGGCGAGGTCAGCGGGGCCCAGGCCAACCCGGCGCTCACCCTGGCCTTCCTCTGCACCCGCAAGCTGGACGCCCTGCGCGGAGCCGCCTATGTCCTGGCCCAGTGCCTGGGCGCCATCCTGGCCTCGGCCGCCGTCTACCTGGCGCTGCCCGTGGCAGCCGCCAGCCACCTCGTCACCAGGGTGAGTGTCTGAGCTGGGTCGCTGGGGACCCCGCCCCAGCTGCCCCTCGGGCCCTGGGCTCCCCGGCGTCTGCCTGGGGCCCGTGGGCGTTGGGAGGGGCTGGGTAACCGGGCCCTGGGGTGGCCCGACAGACGTGTGTGCCCTGGCTACCGATACAGGGTGCACCTGCCTTCTGGGGGGACAGCACTGCCGCCCCGGCCCCCCATTGGCAGTGCCACACTGAAACCCCCATTGGCAGTGCCACCCTGACCCCCTTCACCCCATTGGCAGTGCCACCCTGAACCCCCAGTGCCCCATTGGCAGTGCCATCCTGACCCCCCCTTCACCCCATTGGCAGTGCCACCCTGAACCCCCAGTGCCCCATTGGCAGTGCCACCCTGACCCCCCCTTCACCCCATTGGCAGTGCCACCCTGAACCCCAGTGCCTCATTGGCAGTGCCACCCTGACCCCCCCTTCACCCCATTGGCAGTGCCACCCTGAACCCCAGTGCCTCATTGGCAGTGCCACCCTGACCCCCCAGCCCCACTGGCAGTGCCACCCTGAGCCCCCTTCACCCCTTTGGCAGTGCCATCCTGAACCCCCAGTGCCCCATTGGCAGTGCTGCCCTGAAACCCCAGCACCCATTGGCAGTGCCACCCCTCTCCCCAGTGGAAGTGTCGCCCCCCGGCCCTGTGGACAGGGCCACCCGTCAGACTCCCACCTTCCCATGCCCAAGGAGCAGGGATCCCGCCTTGACTGGGCCCCGGATTTGATCCCCCTTCACTGTCCCCCCAGCCCAGAGGGAACCCCCCCCAGACCTCTCGCTGCTGGGTCACCAAGACACCAACACAGCCCCTGATGCCCCCAGGGGTGAGCGCCCAGGGGCCCCGGGTTCTCCCTGCCGCCCACGTGGCCTGAGGGCCGGGCCAGGACCAGGTGTGAGCTTGTCTTGTCCCTGGGCGCAGGTGAGCAGCGAGGGCAACGCTGGGCAGGCACTCGCCATGGAGACCTTCTCCACCTTCCAGCTCGTCTTCACCATCTTCGCTGTGGAGGACCAGCGGCGCCGGGGGGCGGGCGAACCGGGCGGCCTGGCCATTGGCTTCTCCGTGACGGCCGGAGCGCTGGCCGCGGTAAGAGGCGCCCCCACCCCGCCCCAAGGGAGGGCAAGGCTGGGCCGGCGGATGGGGAACAGCCCCCCAGAGCCTGGCCCGGGGGGAGGGGCTGGCCCCCCGGGATCCCGCTGGCGCAGCCTTGCCCTCCCTCTATGGCTCCATGGGGCCGACTCCCCCCATCCCCGTGCAATGTCCGCTCACCCCCCTGCCCTCCCATCTCTGCAGGGGACGTTCTCTGGGGGCAGCATGAACCCAGCCAGATCGCTGGGCCCGGCCGTCCTGACGGGCATCTGGGACCATCACTGGGTGAGCCAGGCTGGGGTGCGCAGGGGGGGCACAGGGGGGCGGGGGGGCTGACCCAGCCAGCAAAGACCATGTTGGGTCCATGACCTGGAGCTGAGCATCCGGCAGTGGGCATGTGAGGAGGGTGACCCGTGCCCCCCCCCGAGGTGTACGGGATCTCGCTGGGCCCTGTCTGACCCCTGTCCCCACCCCCAGGTGTACGGGGTCTCGCTGGGCCCTGTCTGACCCCTGTGTCCCCCCCCCCAGGTGTACGGGGTCTCGCTGGGCCCTGTCTGACCCCTGTCCCCCCCCCCAGGTGTACGGGGTCTCGCTGGGCCCTGTCTGACCCCTGTCCCCGCCCCCCCAGGTGTACGGGATCTCGCTGGGCCCTGTCTGACTCCTGTGCCCCCCCCCGCAGGTGTACGGGATCTCGCTGGGCCCTGTCTGACCCCTGTCCCCCCCCCCAGGTGTACGGGATCTCGGTGGGCCCTGTCTGACCCCTGTCCCCCCCCAGGTGTACGGGATCTCGCTGAGCCCTGTCTGACCCCTGTCCCCGCCCCCCCAGGTGTACGGGATCTCGGTGGGCCCTGTCTGACCCCTGTCCCCCCCCCCAGGTGTACGGGGTCTCGCTGGGCCCTGTCTGACCCCTGTCCCCCCCCAGGTGTACGGGATCTCGGTGGGCCCTGTCTGACCCCTGTCCCCCCCCCAGGTGTACGGGATCTCGCTGGGCCCTGTCTGACCCCTGTGTCCCCCCCCCCAGGTGTACTGGATCTCGCTGGGCCCTGTCTGACTCCTGTTCCCCCCCCCCAGGTGTATGGGATCTCGCTGGGCCCTGTCTGACGCCCCCCCAGGTGTACAGGATCTCGCTGGGCCCTGTCTGACCCCTGTCCCCCCCCCAGGTGTACAGGATCTCGCTGGGCCCTGTCTGACCCCTGTCCCCCCCCCAGGTGTACGGGATCTCGCTGGGCCCTGTCTGACCCCTGTCCCTCCACCCAGGTGTACGGGGTCTCGCTGGGCCCTGTCTGACCCCTGACCCCCCCCCCACAGGTGTACTGGATCGGCCCCTCGCTGGGCGCGGTGCTGGCCGGCCTCTCCTACGAGTTTCTCTTCGCCTCCAGCGCTTCGCGGGAGAAGCTGGTCGCCTGCCTGACCTGCCGGGACATCGACATTGTGGAGACGGCCAGCGTGTCCCGCTCCTCCCTCTCCACCGCCCCCCAGGACGCCGCCCGGGCCAAGCCGCCCCCCAAGGGGGAGCAGCGCTGAGCCAGTGCGGCCTCCCCTGCCCTGTCCTGCCCCCCAAGGACCTGCCAGCCTCCATGAGCCACCCCCTACTGTCGTGATCCAGCCCACCCTCACCCCCCTGCTAGCCCCACTGAGCGACCCCCACCCCCAGTGCTGCTCCAGATCTGGTGCCAGCTGCACCCAGCATCCACCGGTGGGGGCAGGGGATGGGCAAGACCAGGGCCACTTCGGATCAGAACCTGCCACAGCTCAGTCCTGGGGCTCAGGGACACAGGGCCACCACTTTTGGACAGACAGCGTAGCCTGTGCATAGAACGGGGGACTGGGTGCTAGGACTCCTGGGTTCTATCTCTGGTTTAGGGAGGAGAGTGGGGTCTAGTGGTTAGAGCAGGGTGGGGCTGGGAGCCAGGACTCCTGGGTTCTATCCGCAGCAATGCCACTCACTGAGTGCGTGACTGCCCGCTTTCCGTGCCTCAGTTTCCCCCTCTCAAAATGGCAGTGCCGCTCCCCTGACTCCTGCGGGGGTGCGAGGCACACTCCGGCAGTGCTGGCACCGTGCCAGGGTTCGTTGTGGGTGAGGATAGCTCTGGCACGGTCCATGCCCACCGCCCTGGTGCTGGCTGGGAGCCCGCCGGCCCCTGTGACTGTTGATAATTATTGGCAGGCTCCTGGTTTGCTCCCAGGCGGGCAGCAGCGGGTGGCGTAGCCCGGCCTGGTTCACTGCACCCTGCGGGCCCTCCACGTCCCTGCGCCATTGCTGTTCCCACAGCCCCGTGGGGCGTTGGGGCTCCCCAGACAGGGGGCCCCAAAGCAGCTGGGGCCAGCCTGATCACTGAGCGCCACACGGACCCCACAGCCACCGAGAACAAGGGCAAAACGGCCTCTGGCTTCGTGCCCCCCCCCTTCGCAGGCTGGGTTTGCCCATAGGTCTGGACCCTCCCTTGTCCCACAGACACGCGCTGCCCTGGCTACAGGTTCTCGCACGCGGCCCCCCCAGAACTGCTGATCGCCCCCACAAGCCAGCGGCACCACTTGGGAGCGGGGCTCACCCCGCTCTGGCTGCAGCCGGCTGCTCGTTCTCAGCGTCCCCTGGGCCCCCCTGGAGCGACGTGATCCGTGGGGCAGAGGGCTGGCTGGCTGGCAGGCCGGGTTAGTTTAATGGGGGGCTGGCAGGGAAAACAAGCGGGCTCAAGATACCCCACGTCTCAGCAACCCCTGGGGCAGGAAGGGGGCCGGGAATGCAGGAGGGCAGAGGGGCTGAGGCAGGGGCTGGAACGGGCACGTCGCTCAGGGGAATCCGGCTGGCACCTGCTGAACGAGCGCCATGGCAGGGTCCGAGGGACGACAGCCGTGGGCGTGGCCTGTCGGTGGGTTTAACCCCCTTTTCCCCCACATGCTGCCCCGATTAAAGCCGGCGTTGGGAGACGAGCTGCCTGGTCTGTGCGTCAGGGCCCGGAGAGCCGCGGGGGCCGGGCCCAGCTGGAAGCAGGATGGATCTGCCTGGGGCCGTAGCCCCAGGGCCTGGTCTGGGAGTGGAGAATTGGGGGGTTCTGCCGGGGGGGGTAAAGGCCTGAGGGCAGACGCTGGGGGGGGAGCAGAGGGGTAACTAGCCCTGCCACCATGACAACCATCGCCGGGGAGTCTTGGATGCCAGTTGGCACCGGAGCAGGGGCCAAAGGGTTAGAGCAGGGGGGGCTGGGCGCCAGGACTCCTGGGTTCTGTCCCTGGCTCTGGGAGGGGAGTGGGGCTAGTGGGTTAGGGTGACCAGATGTCCTGATTTTATAGGGACAGTCCCGATATTTGGGGTTTTGTCTATATCAGTGCCTATTACCCCGCACCCCCGTCCTGATTTTTCACACTTGCTGTCTGGTCACCCTATGGTGGGGCTGGGAGCCAGGACTCATGGGTTCTATCCCTGGCTCTGGGAGGGGAGTGGGGCTAGTGGTTAGAGCGGGGGGCTGGGAGCCAGGACTCCTGGGTTCTGGTCCTGGCTCTGCCACAGACTCGCTGTGTGTGACATTGGGCAAGTCACTTCGCTAGTCTGTGTGCCTCAGTTTCCCCACCTGTAAATCAGGGAGAACAGTCTCCGGAGGTGTGTGTTGTGGGTGCATAAAGCTTTTGAGGGGTGTACAGCACCAGACACAAATAGCCCCCCCAGACTCCCCCCTCCTGAATTCGAAAGTCAGACCCCGAACTAGAGCAGAGCGGCTGCGAGTGAGGGCATGTGGGTTCCCATCCCCCCAGCCCGGGTCCGACAGCCGAGGCCCGGCCGGGCGCTCGGTGGGTGCTGAGCGAAGCAAACCCATTATCCTGGCTGCTTGCAGGCCTGGCAGATTCTCGCCCGCCCGCCCAATGGCGCGGCCGCAGCTAATCCCCGGCGGCTTCGGGGAATTAGCTCCCGTTAAGCCAGCGCTGAGTAAACCTTCCTGGCAAACAACTGGGCCCATTGAATGGGCTGCAAAGTGCTGGAGAGACAAAATCCCCCCCAGAGAGGGGGAGGGGCACAGCACGGGCCTGATCCTGCAGCCCCCAGGGGACTGATCCGGGGGGTGCTTCAGATGGGAATGGGGTTTGACCTCCGCGCCTCCAGCTCGGGGTGGGGATCCGGGCAGTGGCGCGGGTTGGGCTCAGGTCTAACCCTGGCCCCTCCGCTCAGGGTAACCCCAATCACCCGGGTCCTTGCCAGAACCCCATCCTGGCAGGACCGAGGGCGCTGGGCGCCGCAGGGGTGCGGAGAGCCCACCCAGCTCACGCCAGCACAGGGGTCGCCAGGGCAGGCCAGGGCAGGGGTGGCCCTAGGGGTTTTGTCGCCCAGGGCCGAGAGAAAAAAATCTTCCCAATTTGGTCCCTGCCAGATGCTGATGTGGTGCCCCTGGACTGGCACCGCTGGCAAGCGCCACCAAGACATGGTGCGGGGCCGCAGGGCGTAAGGAGGGCAGGACATGCGAGGGGCGGGCAGCACGGCATGGGGGGGAGGAATGGGGGTGTAGATGGGGAGGACGGGAGTAGCAAAGGGGCTGCGGGTCGGGAGTGAGGGGCGTCAGCAGAGCTGGGGGGAGCCCGGCTGTGCCTGGGGACTGGGGGCACTGGCTGAACTGCATGGGGAAGCCTGACCCCACCCCCTGCCCCGTGCCACGGACCCGGCAGCTGCTCTCCTGTCCCCGCAGCGTTTCTCCTGGGCGGCCGCGAGGAGCCAGCGTGGCAGGAGATGGGGCCTGGCCCCAGGACTAGGTTGTTCTGGTGTCCTGAGGGGCTCGGATGCCCCGGGATGGGGCCAGCAGCACACCCCCCACACACGGTCTGGTGGTTCCCCAGAAATACCATGAGGGATCCATGCTGCCCCCAGTTCTGCTCCAGAGAACCCAACCCCCCTCGGCCCATTACGGGCCCATAACGCCCCCTTTGCCCGGCATCTCCCCCCCGGCCACTTCGCTGAGTCCCCAAGGGCTGGACGCCAGGGAAGAGGAGAACTGATTTCCCCCCACAGGATAGGAGAGGTGACTTGGGGGGCAGCTCCGTCCCCCCCCCCGAGACAGTCCTGCTCCGTGTCCTGAGCTCTGCCCGTTCTTTGGGTGGCAGGGAGCGGCTGAACTCTGGGTCGGCGGGACAGGAGGGCTCTTCCCGGGGTGGGGGGCAGAAAGACGTCGCCACAGGGGCTCGACCCCCCCTGCCTCCCCCCGCCCCCGAGTCCCTTCCGCAGCCTGTCCCTCCCTCTTGGCATCAGCCGGGGGGAGAGGGGGGCCTTTATACAGCCAAGCACAGCCCATCCCTGCTGCAGGCAATGAAGGGGTTAAGAGTCCCAGTCCCGAATCCCACCTCCTGGGCTGGACCAAGGGCCCCATATAAACCCCCCAGCCTGGGCGTCCCCCAGAGAAAGGAACCAGAGCCGGTGGGGGCAGTGAGTTTGCAGGCGCCCGGCCCAGCCCGCGCCCCCCCCCCATGCCCCCCGCCATGTGGGAGGTGCGCTCCCCCTCCTTCTGGAGGGCCGTCTTCGCCGAGTTCTTCGCCACCATGATCTACGTCTTCTTTGGGCTGGGGGCCTCGCTGCGCTGGGGAGTTGGGCCCCTCAACGTGCTGCAGGTGGCCCTGGCCTTTGGGCTGGCCGCAGCCACCCTGGTGCAGGTGCTGGGCCACGTCAGCGGGGCCCACGTCAACCCGGCCGTCACCTTCGCCTTCCTGGTGGGCGCCCAGCTCTCCCTGCTCCGCGCCGTCTTCTACATGGTGGCCCAAGTGCTGGGCGGGGTGGCCGGGGCGGCCGTGCTCTACGGGCTCACGCCGGCCGCCATCCGCGGCAACCTGGCACTCAACACGGTAACCTGGAGGGGAATGGGGGGGCTCCTTGTTGCTGGGGGGGCCGGGATGCCTCTTGGGGTAGCGGTTCAGGGGCCTGGGATGAGGGGGTGCAACGCTCCCCATGGGGGGCAGGGTTGGGCTGGGGTAGGACCAGGAGACGGGCTGGGAAAGGACCCCACAGTGGGGGCGAGGGGGACCCCAGATCCTGGGGGAGCAAGGGTCCTGTCCTCATAACACCCCCATGAATAGATGGTTGGTTTATGGGGCTCAGACCCAGCCCCCCGCCCCGTCTCCAGCGACACGGGGACCAGAGCGGTGAGTTGCTCCCCATGCTGGGCACAGCCGTCGTTCCCATCCCCGCCCGGACCTGGGGCTGCCTGCGCCCCGCGCCATGGGCCCCGCGCGGGAGGAACAAGCACCCGGGCCCCTCCGTGCCATGTCGCCCCCCCACAGCCCCACGGCAACCAGTGGTGGAGTCTGTGAAAGGGCCTGTCTTGGGGGGAGTCAGCAGCATCAGGACTCCTGGGTCCCCTCCCTGGCTCGGGGAGGGCAGTGGGATGTAATGGCTAGAGTGGAGGGGGTGGGGGGCCTAGTCGTCAGGACTCCTGGGTCCCCTCCCTGGCTCGGGGAGGGCAGTGGGATGTAATGGCTAGAGTGGAGGGGGTGGGGGGCCTAGGCGTCAGGACTCCTGGGTCCCCTCCCTGGCTCGGGGAGGGGAGCCTAGTGGTGAGGGTGGAGGAGTGGTTCTCAAGGCAGGGAGTGATTTGGGGGTGCCAGGGCAGGGTGAGGTGAGGGTCCGCGTTACAGAGCAGGGAGGATCCCTGGGGGCGGGGGAAGCTGCCTCCCAAGGCTGGCTTTGTGCCCCTGGGTTTATCTTCCCGGCCAGGCGAGACCCAACGCTCCCGTGCCGGGGCATCCGGACAGCCTGAGGGCTGTGCAGGGAGCTGAGTGCATGGAGCTTGGGGGACCCGAACCCAGCAGTGGGGCCTCTTCCCCCTTCAGGGCCCGCCGCAGCCACGCACGGGGGAACTGACAGGCGGGAAGACAGCGGAGTAACGCTGCCCCGATAGCTGGGCTGCCATCCCGCCCGTGGGGATCCTGAGCCCGGCGTCAGAGGGCCTAGAATCCCTCCTTCCTCTGGAACAGCCGGGAGCCGCGCTGGCGCCGTGCCGGGGATAGAATCACGCCGCTGTCCCTGTGCGCCTCAGTTTCCCCAGGGAGCCAAACCCTTCCTCTTCTGCTCCCAGCGCCGGCAGCTGGAGCACGGACCTGCCTGCAGGTTTCAGCAGCTCCCCCAATAGATCTAGGAAAACAACAGCTCCCCGCTGAGCAGACGCTGTTCCCACCCGGTGAGACCGCAAAGCGGCTCCGTCCACCGGCCAGGGTGCGCTGCGTCTGGCATCAGACAGAGTGCTTATTTAGTGCGAGCGAGCTGTGGGGCTGCCCGGGAGAGTCCTGTCCTCCGCTGACTTCATGTACAATTGTGCGGGTGGGCGTGAGAGGGAGAGAGACATGCTCATGCTGCCCTTTTCTGGAGCTTCGCAGTGTGTCCTAGCCCCTGTGCAGCTGACCGGTAGTGGAGATTCCCCTTAGCACTGCTGCGTCTCTGGGGAGCCCTGCGTGGCCCGTGGCGTTCAGCGGGGTGGTGCTGGAGAAGTGGATTTGTCACTTCCCGCCCCCCGCTTTGATGCCCCTTTAAAGGCTGGGCCAGCGTGGGCCTCTGGGAGTTGTTGCAGGCTGTGGAGGGTCATAACAGCAACTGATGCCCTCAGCTGGGGGGGGCCCCCGGGGCGTGGGTCTGATATTCCCAGCCCAAGTGTCACGCACCCTCTGCAGCCAGCGTCTCCAGCCCCGGGAGGGCGAGTCCGCTCAGCAGTGTCCCCTGCAGACTGGGGATTGCTGGGGGGCTGGAATCGCAGCGGGGGGAGGAAGCTGCTAACACCCCCTCTCCTGACAGGGGATGCAGGAAACCTGGCCGGGTGGGGGCTAAGGGAGCTGTTGCAGGGAGGGGCACGGTACTGGGCAGGGACCTACGGGAGGGAGAGCTGGAAGCAGGGGTGACACTGGGGACGTTGCCCCCCGAGTGCGGGGACGGGTGCTGCCGATCCCATCTGGATCCCTCTCTCTGTGTGTCCCCCCCCCTCACTGCAGATCCACCCCGGCGTGACCCTGGTCCAGGCCACCACCGTGGAGATCTTCCTGACGCTGCAGTTCGTCCTCTGCTTCTTCGCCACGTACGACGAGCGGCACAACGGGCGCGTGGGCTCGGTGGCGTTGGCCATCGGCTTCTCCCTCGCCCTGGGACACCTCTTCGGGGTAACGCCTCGCGGGATCTCCCCGCCCTGAGACCTGGGGCCCTGCTCCCTGGCCAGCCAGGTCCAGCCTGGGGTCATCCCACGCAATGGTGGCAGAGCGGAGACCCCCACCCACCCCCAGCCCTGAAGGGCTCCAGGCATTATGTAAATGAGGCAATGCCCTAATTTGCATATGGACCACCATGCCTGGCCACCTTTGCATAAAACCTCCCCCATCACCCACCGCCTCCCTATGGCTGGGGGGTCAAGGCAAAGGCTATGCTGGGTCTCCCGGGCAGCGGGGTCTCTGGGGTGCCAGACTCACCATCGAGACCCCAGAGGGGGGGGCTAGAAATGGCTGTGACCTAACAAACCCTGCAGCTGGGGACCCCCAACCCCCTGCTCCACCCCCCTGCCCCCACCCTTGGGCCAGCCAGCATGGCGGGGCCGGGATCCCCGGGGGAACCTCACCTTCCTGCTGCCTCTCTTGCAGATATACTACACGGGAGCCGGCATGAACCCTGCGCGGTCCTTCGCCCCCGCCGTCATCACCCGCAACTTCTCCAACCACTGGGTAAGGAGGGGGCGGCAGGGAGGGGGCGCGGCTCCCCGCAGCCACGTTGGTTTGGGTCCACACCTGCCATCGGAGGTCCCTGCTGTCCTGGCCTGCTTCCCGAGATGCCCCACCCTGAGGGGTCAACCGTCCTTCATGCCCTGGTCTGCACTCTCATGCAGCCATTAAACAGCTGCCAGGTTCCACCCCAGAGGTGGCTGCATTTCAATGCTGGGTGGAACGACCCCTGTATAAACAGCTGCCATGTTCCACCCCAGAGGTGGCTGCATTTCAATGCTGGGTGGAACGACCCCTGTATAAACAGCTGCCATGTTCCACCCCAGAGGTGGCTGCATTTCAATGCTGGGTGGAACGACCCCTGTATAAACAGCTGCCATGTTCCACCCCAGAGGTGGCTGCATATCAGTGCTGGGTGGAACGACCCCTGTATAAACAGCTGCCATATCCCTCCCCAGAGGGAACTGCATTAGTGTGCTGTGCTGCCCCCTGCTGGGTGGACTGAGAACAGCTCACCCCTGTGTCTTGGGTCTCATCACACCAGCTCAAGTGGCGTTTCAGAGCGGCGGGCCCTCCCCCCACTCCCACTCCCATGAATTTCAGGGATGAAACAAGACAGGGAGATCCAGGGGGTGGCTGCTCTGGGGGGGAAGGGGGCAGAGAGAAATCCAGGGCGACAGGGAGGCTCCCGCAGCAGCGGGGTCGGGGGGGTGTATGAAGGGACAGGAGATCGAAGCAGGGGGTGGTGGGACGGGTTGTTCAGGGATGGACGAACCCCCCCCCCCCCATGGCTCTGCCTAACCCCCGCGCCCCTTGTGCCTCTTTCCCCAGGTGTACTGGGTTGGGCCCATCCTAGGGGCCACGCTGGCCGGCCTCCTCTACGACTTTGTCCTCTGCCCCCGCATGCGGGGCCTGGCCGAGCGGCTCGCCATCCTGAAAGGCGAGCAGGTGGCAGAAGGCCAGGCCCCCCCGGAGCCCCCCGGGGAGCCCATGGAGCTGAAAACGCAGGCGCTATAAAGAGGAGCCCGGGCAGCGCCCCCAGACACGCCGCGCCCCCGGGGCGGGGACAGAACCAGCGGCAAAGCCTGGCCCAGTATCCGGACTGTAGTTCTGACTGGCCGGTAGGAATCACGGCGGAGGGGAGATGGAAGGGACCGAATATGCTGAGCTCGATTACGGATGGCGAGGGGGGGGCCGGGGGACCCCGGGGGGGGAGGGGGAGGGGATCTGGTATCTCTTTGTTGTTATTTTTTTTTAAATTTAATTCTCTCTTTTTTTTTTTTTGCTGTGATAAAACCTTGGAAATAATTGTACTTGGTGCTGGGGACGCCCCACCCCATGGAACTGCCCCCAGGCTCCAGAACTGCCCCCGTGTGTGGGTGCTTTTGTGTGTGCGACCGCCCCCCGCCAGCTTTCCCTTACCTGCCCCCCCCCAGTGTGTCAAGCCTGCCAGTGAATTGAATCCCCCCCCCCAAAAAAAAAACCCTCTTTAGAGGCAGTATGGTCTAGTGGTTAGAGCGAGGGGGTGGGTCTGGGTGTCAGGATTCCTGGGTTCTATTCCCAGCTGAGGAAGGGGAGTGGGGTCTACTAGGTTAATGTGGGGTGGGAGCTGGGAGTTCTTTCCCTGGTTCTGGCAGGGGAGTGGAGTCTAGTGGTTCGAGCAGTCATGACTCCTGGGTTCTATGCCCAGCTCTCTCGTTGCCCTTGGGCGAGTCAGGGCCCTCCCGTGCCTCAGTTTCTCCCTCTGTCAATGGGGATAAGAGCACTGCCCTGCCTCCCAGGGTTGGGTGGGGAACCTTTGTTCAGCAGGGTGTCGGGAGGAGCCTCCAGGCTGAGCTCGGAGCTGGCGTCTGCGTAGGCCGAACCCCAGCTCCGCCCCAATTCCGGTCCGCAGCCTTGGGCCAGTTGCTTTGCCACCCCATTCACTGTCCCTGCCTGTTAAACGGGGACGATGCTGGGGGAAGAGGTGGGCTCAGTCCCTGCTGGTGGGGAGGGAAGGGTGCTCAGACCCTGGCCTGCCAGAAGTGGCGTTCAAAGCATGCACTGTCCCTTTAAGTTTTCACCTGTGGGAACAATTTGGGTTCTGTTCCCAGCTGAGCTGCTATCTCAGGGCGGGCCTGTCCCGCTCCCTTTCCATGCCTCAGTTTCCCCGATCTGTAACTGGAGATTAAGGCTATGTCCCTACCTCACAGGGTGTGTGTCCGTAAGACCCTGACACCGAGGAAGGCCGCTAGCTCTGCGGGGGCACTGCCCCTCCCCACGCCGCCCACAGCCCCCTAAAGCAAACAGCCCTTTCAGAGGGCCCTGTGTCCCAGCCCCGCTGATTCCCCCCAGCCGCCACCCCTGACTCCAGCACTGCACGCAGTAGGAAACCTGCAGGAGACTGTCGTAGCGACAGGCCGAGTGGGGGGGCGGCGGGGGGGAAGCAGATGTAATATATCTTGGCTGGAGTAAAGTTTTTGACTCAGTCCCACATGACGTTTTCCTGAGCAACGTGGGGGGCAGTGGTCGAGATGAAACGAACACACAAAAGACAGACCGGCCCTAGAGAGCCGTCATCAATGGCTCGCTGGGGGGGCGTAGCTAGGGGGTCCCGCCGGGGCCAGTCCTAGTCAATGTTTTCATTGACGGCTTGGATAATGGGGCAGAGAGCGCGCTTAGCGAATCTGCCGACAACTCCAAGCTGGGGGGCGGCAAGGGTGGGGTTGGGATTCAACCCGAGCTCGAGACGTCGGAGGACAAGATGAAATTCCACAAAGACCAGGGCAAAGGAGGAGAGATCGAATGCACGGCTACAAAAGGGGACTCGACGGGTGGGCGGCCGTGGGGGTCACAGGTTGAAGAGCCAGCGGCGGGATGCAGCTGCGGAAAAGGCGGCTGTCACTAGGGTGTGTTAACAGGAGGTCGTCGTCCTGCTGCGCTCGGCCCTGGCCGGGGCGTGTGGACAAACTGGAGCGAGTCCAGGGAGAGCAGCAAAACTCATCCAAGGTTTCGAACCCCGGATCCATGAGGAAAGGTTACAACTCCGGGTTTGATCTTGAGAAAAGTCGACCGAGGGAGGGGGGAGCTGGTACGTTTTTTTCAGGACTGTTCTGCAGAGCATGGGGATCTCCACGTCCACCGAAGGCAGGACAAGAAGCTTCATCTGGAGCAGGGGAGATTTAGGGCAGATGGTAGGAAAAGTTTTCCAACTCTCTGGAACCAGCTCCCAGGGAGGCTGGGAAATGCCCATCACTGGAGGCTTTTAAGCACAGGTGGGACACGCACCTGTCTAGGCAGGTCTAGGGTCACTGGGCCCTGCCTCAGTGCAGGGGCTGGACGAGCCGGTTTCTCGCGTGCTTCATATACCTCTGTCTCCCCACGCCCAGCCCCGCTCACTTTCCACGGGCACCCGCCCCTGTGCTTTGTCTTACCGGGCGTGGCTTTTAGCCTGCCCCAAACGGGCCCCTGCTGGCTTGAACGCCCGCGTGAGGTGCCCAAACCCCACCTGCCCCTAGAACCATGGCTGCAGCGCCCCTTAGGGACAGAGAGGAGACAGGGAACCGTTGGGATTCCTTGGGGAGAGACCCGGGGGTTCCCTCCGGCTGCCCGCTGCCACCCTGCACGGGGCCCTGGGGCAAAGCATTAGAACGAATTAGATCCATTCGCGGAGGAACGATCCATCAGTGGCTATTAGCCAAGAACGTCAGGGACGCGAGCCCACATGCTCTGACCGCTGAGGAGGGATGGGTCAGTTTAAATTGCCCTGTTCCGGTCACGCCCTCTGAAGCGGCTGGCCCCGGCCACGGGCAGAGGCCGGACACTGGACTGGGTGGACCATTGCTGTGCCCCAGTGTGGCCGGGCCTAGGGCCTACAAGTGCGGCTGGATTGGATGCTTCGCGCTGGGTCACGGGGCTGGGTCAGTGGGGAGCCAGAGGCCTCGAATCCACACTCGGGGCGGATTTATAAAGGGCAGATGGGCACATCTTCCTTTAAATCGCTGACCCTAGAACGGCCCCGTCCACTGCCCGCGAGGTGAATCCAGGGCAGAAACCACGTCTCCTCCGTCAATCAGCCCCTGCTGGAGTCGGGGCAGCCGGTAGCGTCCGCACCTGGTGCTCTGGAATTGGGGCTGCAATAGCACGGCTGGGGTGTGGGGGTCAGAGCCCCATAGGGCTGCAGCTGCCCCCTCCCTGCACAAGACTGGATGGGGGGGGTCGCTGGGTTTGAAACTAGCCCCCACCTCCAGGGCCACAAGCCCCAGGCAGATTGTCCTGCAGGCTGTGGGAGCTGGGGTCCCTGCTAAGGGGTCCACCAGAAAGCCCTGCTACCCCTCCCCCCCATTAACCCTTTCCGTGCCAGTCCCCAACTCCCAGCGCATCCCAAACTGGCTCCAAATGGGCGTGCGATGGTTTTGCACGCCCAGTTTTGCACAGGTCCAGACGCTGACACAAGAGGCGGGGTGGGGTGAGAATCAGGCCCGGGCATAAAGTGGGGGGGGAGTTACACATGGGGAGGCGGGGGGTGTCTCCGCTGCTGAAGGACTTGCCCCTGGCCCTGTCCCCCCCCCCCGGTCCCCTGCCCAGCTTTGTGGGGGCGAGAGAGCAAGGGGGGGGCCGCATTTCATCCCGGGGCATCCCTGCCCATCTGCCCCAACACCGGCCGAGCTCCCTGAGCCAGAAGGGGCAGCGCCGGGAATGCGGCTGGTGTTTGTTTAGTTTCCTTTTCAAATAAAAAAGAATGAACTGGAAAAACCCAAACCCCAGGGAATAAAACTGCCGTGTGGAAAGGATGACACCGCCCCCCCCGCCCCTGCACTGGTCAAGCCACAGCCCAGGCTACTGGGGGTCCAGCTGCCCCCTCTCCTCTCATCACCTTCCCTTTGGGTTTTGCACCAGCAAAATGAGAGTTAGGTGCCTAAATACATTGGGCAATCTAGGCCTTAGCGTCTCTGTGCCTCAATTTCACATCTGGGATAACAGCCCTGCCCCACTTTACAGGGGCATTTGCAATGCCCGATGCTTTAAAGATACTATGGGCAGAGGCGGGGGGCCAGATAAATACCATAGATGGCTACCGGGTTATGCCTCAGGGGATTCTGCACCACTGCGCGTGCGCAGAATTCACGGCCCCCGGCAGATTGCTTTGCTTCCCCGCAGAAAAATGCCTTTCTGACGGGGAAGCAAAGGGAAGCCGCCAGTGCGGTCACGCGCCCCTCCCCAGCAAAGCGAGCGCATCTTTCTGGGTGCCCGGAGCAGCTGGCAGAGAGGTAAATCACTGCAGGGAGGCAGGGCTGGGGACACCCCGGCTGGTGGCTCCTATCCTGTGCTGGGCTCAGCCGCTAGCCCTGGCTGGGCTGGGGGTGGATGGGACTTCTTCCCCTGCAAGGAGTGGTTGGGCCAGGTCAGATCCTCCCCCAGAAACCTCCCCCGGCTACAGAAAGCTCTGCACCCCTGCGCCTGCTTCCTGCCCCCATCGTCCCTCAGCTACATGGGGAGAGGTCACCGTACAGGGAGCACACCCTGTCTGCCCAGCCCTTGTGCATCCAGACCCTCATACCCAGAACCCCCCCACTGAGCCCTCTGCACCCAAACCCTCACCTCGCTGATCCTCACCCGCTCTGCACCCAGGCCCCCTCGCCGAGTCCCACCTGCTGCATCCGGACCCCCATCCCTGCACCCAGTCCACTCGCCACTGAGCCCCCTGCACTCAACTCCCCCCGGCACCTGAATCACCCCAATGAGCCTCCCATATCTGGACCCCCACCCCACTGAGGCCCAACCAACTGCACCCAGATCTCCACCCCACCAAGCCGGAGTCTCACAACACCCAGCCCCCTCCCGCTGAGCCCTCCACGCCCAGAAACCGGCCCCCGAGCTCCAAACACCTTCACTTGGACCCCTCTGCAGACCTCTCCTATTCCTCTTGCCCTGGAACCCTCCAATGAGCCCCTGTGCATCCTGATCCCCCCGGACCCCCCAAAGAGCTGCCCGCACCCAGAACCCTCTCACCCCACGCCTGGATCCCCCCACACTTGGGGCTTGAACCTGCCTGCCCCACACCTGGCTCAGGGGCCAGGGCTGTGCAAGACTCTCTCCCTCTCATTTGCTACCTTGGTGCACCTGGCATGGAGGGGCAGGGCCCCGTGGGGGTGTCAAGGTCAGGTGCAGCCTCACTGAGTGTATGTGTGTGTGGGGGGCTATAGGGTGATTCCCCACCTCCGTGCAGCCAGTGGCCCTTCTCTTTGCACACTCATCTCCTCTTGCACACTTACCTAGCACTGCCGCACTGGAGGCTCCACATTTATTTATTGATTAATAAAATATGCAGAATTGTAAACCTGTTGTGCACAGCATTTTAATTTTTTGGCACAGAATTCCTTCAGGAGTAAACCTCGCCCCTCCTGGCAAACTCTCCTTGCACACTTACCTCCCCAGCACACACCCCCGTGCACACTCTCCTTTCCCAGTAAAACCCCTTGCACCCACATCCTCCTCGTTGCACACGCATCTCTGCAGGCACACTCACGTGTCCTAGAACACCCTGCTTGCACACTCAGTTTCCAGTGAAAGCACTTCCACGCGTGCACACTCCTCTCCTCTTGCACACTTGTTTATCACAGCACACGCCCCCTGCACGCTCATCTTTCCCAGTAAAAGACCTTGCACATACACACCTTTCTCCTTTCACACTTACCTCCTCTTGCACACTCACCTCTCCCAACACCCCCCCCCCTTGCCCAGGCACGCCCCTCCTTGCACACTCCACGCGCGTTACCCTGTCTGGGGCTCTGGAGCAGCCCATTCCTGGGGTAGGGGTGTGCGTTCACCCCCCCTTCCGGGGTTGGTTCGCTCCATCATGCTGGGCCTCAGGAGGGAGGGGACTGGCCGGCTCTTAAAAGGGACAGTGTCGTCATCCCGGTTTGTGGTCCCCACAGAAAGGAGACCCTGATGGGGACATCCAGAGGGCCCCCCCAGCGGGGAGGGCAGGACTCCTGGGTTCTGTTCCCAGCTCTGCGAGGGGAGTGGGAGCTAGTGGTTAGAGCGGGAGGGGGTGCCAGGACTCCTGGGTTCTTCTATCCCCGGCTCTGAGATGCAGCCTCAGCTGAGCCGCCCCGCCCCTTGTCCGTGCCTCAGTTTCCCCTCTGGGGGGGAGACTCGCCGCTTTCCCCAGCAAGGGGGAACTCGCAGCTCCGCTTGGCACAGGCCGAGCGGGGGGATGCAGGGGGCGGCTGCTGTTGCCCTTTTAAGGCCTGGCAGGATTTCGGCGCCATCCGAGGCTCGCTGCCGCCGCGGGAGCCCGGGCCGGGTAGGGGCGCGGGGGGGCGCCGGGCTGCGGGGGCTGGGACGGGGTTGGGGGGCTCGTAGGGGAGGGGGGCTGAGCTGGGCTTGGGGGGCTCGTGGGGGGGGGCTGAGCCGGAGTTTGGGGGATCCCAGGGGGGGAGGAGCAGGGGTTTGGGGGGGATCCCGGATGGGGGGGGCTGAGCTGGGGTTTGGGGGATCCCGGATGGGGGGGGGCTGAGCTGGGGTTTGGGGGATCCCGGATGGGGGGGGCTGAGCTGGGGTTTGGGGGGGATCCCGGATGGGGGGGCTGAGCTGGGGTTTGGGGGGGATCCCGGATGGGGGGGGCTGAGCTGGGGTTTGGGGGATCCCGGATGGGGGGGGCTGTGCCGGGCTTTGGGGGATCCCGGATGGGGGGACTGAGCTGGGGTTTGGGGGGGATCCCGGATGGGGGGGGCTGAGCCGGAGTTTGGGGGATCCCAGGGTGGGAGGGGGACTGAGCTGGGGTTGGGGCTGTTCCCGGATGGGGAGGCTGAGCTGGGGTTTGGGAGATCCCAGGGTGGGAGGGGGGGCTGTGCCAGGCTTCGGGGGGATCCCGGATGGGGGGGCTGAGCTGGGCTTGGGGGGCTCGTGGGGGGGTGCTGAGCCGGAGTTTGGGGGATCCCAGGGTGGGAGGGGGGCGGAGCAGGGGTTTGGGGGATCCCGGATGGGGGGGATCCCGGATGGGGGGGCTGAGCTGGGGCTTGGGGTGGATCCCGGAGGGGGGGGCTGAGCTGGGGTTTGGGGGGGCTGTGTTGGCGTTTGGGGGGATCCCGGGGTGGGGGGGGCTGTGCCAGGCTTTGGGGGATCCCGGATGGGGAGGCTGTGCTGGAGTTTGGGGGGTTCCTGGGTGGGGGGGGGGCTGAGCTGGGGTTTGGGGGGATCTCGGATGCGGGGGGCTGTGTTGGGGTTTGGGAGGATCCTGGGGTGGGGGGGGCTGAGCCGGAGTTTGGGGGGTTCCTGGGGTGGGGGGGGCTGAGCTGGGGTTTGGGGGGTTCCTGGGGTGGGAGTGGGGGGCTGTGTTGGGGTTTGGGGGATTCCCCAGATGGGGGAGTTGAGCTGGGGTTTGGGGGGTTCCCGGGGAAAGGCTGTGCTGTGTTTTTTATAGGGGTTACTACAGGGGGGGGTGTCTGTTTAGAGCTTTTGGGGGGTAGCTTTTGGGGGTGTTGAATCAGGGACTGGTGCATTCGGATCACGAGGTGCTGGTGGCAAGAACTGGGACGTATTTTTCCTCCTGCCCCCCCTTCCCGGCCTGGTCATCAGCTCTCTCCTCCCCCCCAGAGGTGGCTGCCTTCTGGTGGGCACCCCTGTGAGCGTGTAGGTGTGCGCCATGCGGGGCTGTCGGCGCCTAGCAATGGACAGTGTTGGGGGGAGGGGGTGTGAATCCCAAGCAATGGGGGATGGGGGGGGTCAGCCTGGGAGCCAGACCCTACAGCTGCAGAGGGCTTGCCTGGGGGGAGACGGGGACGGTTTAGGGTCCCCAACAATAGCGAACACCTAGGGAACGATTTCCAGCCAGTCCCTGATTTTCCAGCACTGTGATGGGGGGGAGACCCTCCCTGTAA
Source organism: Chrysemys picta bellii (assembly GCF_011386835.1). Taxonomy (NCBI): domain Eukaryota; kingdom Metazoa; phylum Chordata; order Testudines; family Emydidae; genus Chrysemys; species Chrysemys picta. The sequence goes on along the minus strand of NC_088812.1, from coordinate 13,084,584 downwards.
AACCTGACCCCCGAGTTCTCCGGCTGCTGGATGAGAGCACGAGTTTCCCAGCTGCCTCCCGGGGCCCTCGAGCGGCGCTGGGATCTCTGGGGCCGAGGGCATGGGGAGCACAGAGCACGTGTCCCCACTCGGCTGGCGTGTGGGGAACCCACCCCGCGCTGCCCGGCTGACGCTCACCACGGAAGCAGCGGGGATCGCGGTGAGGCTCCTTCGGGGGGTCCGTCTAGGCCGGAGCGTTGGCGATTGGTTTCACGGCCCGTGGCCCTGCGCGGCAGAAGGAATCAATGTAACCAAACACGTCCCCGCCAGCCCGAGTGGGGGTCGGTTGCATCCTTTATTGTTTCATAATTGACTTGAGCTTTATCGAAAGGCGTCTTTCCTCCCGGCTCCGGGTGTGCGATCCGGCTCGGCCGGGCTCCCACAACCAGTCGGTGCCCTCCCGCCCCCTCGTAGGCAAAGGATCCCCCTTCACCGTGCCCCAGAGACCAACCAACCTGGGCCCCTCGACCAGTCGGGGCAGCAAATTCCAGAGGCTGGGAAGCGTGCGAGGAAGCGGGGGGATAAACCTGGCAGTGCTGGTTCTGTTGTTGGGCCTGGTTCTGTCTGGGCTGGAAGCAGGCCAGCTGTGGGTCCCCTGGGTGTCTGGGGCGCTGGCTCCCCGCTCTCTAGGCCTGTTTGCAGACGCTGCCCCCCCCTTCGCTGGCAGCAGCTCTGTCCTGCAGAGAGGGATGGAGGGGAGTGAATACCGGGAGCTAATTTCCACACACCTGCCTCCTCAAGTCAGCCCCGCAAGGCCGGTCTGGCCTCCGGATAGTCGGGGGTGGGGGGTATAAACTGCCTGGCCCCCATGAGATCAAGGAGACAGCGCCATGAACCGCTGCAAGGGAGCCCCTAGTGGACAGTTGTGGGGCTGCTGGGGGCAGTTTCTTCCTGACCGCCGGTTTGCTGCGTGCCCTGGAGCTGCCAGGTTGCCGGGCCTCCAAGAGCGGCAATTTCTCCTCTCCCTGTCCTCAGGAACGGCTCCCCCTGGCTAGCCGCTGCCCCGTGGGATGGGGTCCTGGCGGCCTGGGGAATCTGGACCGGTGTAAACTGGTCTTTTAAAACCGGTTCAGTTTGACCGGCGGGTGGGCACTCCCATCTAGGTTCGGCTGAAGCGTGTCCCCAGAGGGTTTGGACTGGAACCAGAGCATCCTTCCAGTGGCTGGCGCCCGTCTAACTAACCTGCTTCAAACCAGCGCAACATTTTCTCGCGGCAAAGGGAACTGGTGGGGGAAGGAGCTGGGGGGGGCAGCGGAGATGGGGCCCGGCTCGGAGCTGCCGTTCCCCCTCCCCTCGGCGCCGTCTCACGTGGCCTCGGGAGAGGCAGTTTCATGGGGCGGGGAGGGGGTGGCTGAGCAGGCCAGGAGCCGTGGAGCTGGGCCCACGTGCGGCGGTGACGTCGCCGGTGCCTCGTGCGCTCGGCAGGCCTCACGCTGCGCCTCGTGACCCATTTATTTCAGCCTCCTCGCTCGGCCTTTGTTAACGGAGCCGGGCTGGGGCTGGGGGCGGGAGAGGAGACGCCAGGTCCCTTACACAGCACTGCATCGCTGAGAGGTGCCGTCTGTCACGATCATCCCCCCCCTTCCTGCTGCCCCGAGGCAGCGGAGGGCTGCTTGTGGGGGGCTGAGGGGTAATCGACAAAGCAGGGAGGTGGAAACTGAGGCCAGCTAGATGTTAGAGTCCCCACCCCCTCATCCGACTTTGCTTTTCCCCACTAGAAATGTCGGGTCAGGTCCCTAGGAACTGCCCTCACCCCAGCTGGAGCACTGGCCTTGGAGCAGCCCACTAGGGGAAACTGAGTCTGGCTTTCCCAACAGGGGGATTGGTGAGGCTCCCTGGGAAAGGGGTGGGGCCCTGGCACCAGCCCAACCCTTCCACATGGGGTCGGAAGAGCTGGAGGCCCTGGATGGGGGGAGCAGGATGCCATGGCTGTCTGGGGGCACCTCTGAAACCCCCAGCCTTGAGCTGGGGCAGGCTGGGGAGGCCCCAGGCCAGGGGAGCGCCCGGGGCAGGCTGGTGTCTCAGCCGCCCTCTGGGGCTCAGACTGAAGTAGGAGGCGGGTGACCATCACCCAATTGTCTGTCTGGCTGCCCCGCGGGGTGATTTAATTGGGGAAGGGGGGCCAGTCTAGTGGCTAGAACGGGGTGGGGGGAGGAGAGTCAGGACTCCTGGGTTCTCTTCCCACCTGTGTTCCGCTGAACCTTCCGTGAATCACTTCAGCCCCCTAAAGCGGGTGTAAATCCCTCGCTGGGGGGTCGGCCGGGTTGTCCCCTTCCCAACGCTCTTCGTGCTGGCATGGGTGCCTTTTGCCTGACTCCTCGGGCGCTGGGTGCCGCGGGCAGGCGCTGGGTGCCGCGGGCCGGCCCGGCATGGGGCGTCAGGCTGAGGTGCGCGCAGTCAGTGGGTGAAATATAAACCGTCTGGCCGTGGGGAGGGGGCGTCTCTGCTCCCCGACACAGTGACCCGCTTTAGCACGGCCAGCCCCTCCCGGGCCGGCCTGGCCCCCCTCGGACAGCGGCAGGGCAATGGGTTAACTCGGGCAGTGCTCGGGGGAAGTGGAGCAGTTGCATAAGGGAGTTATGTGATGTGCCAGCTCCCGGGGGTGGTGCCGGTGCGCTGCGGGGGGCAGGGGGGGAGGGAGGGGAAGCAAAGGCCTTTTTTAGGGCGGACGCCGGCAGCAGAGAGTTCATCTGCCGGGATCTGTAGGGCAGGTGGGGGCGGACTGGCGGAGCGCCTGGGACGACCGGCTCTGTGAGTGCGCGCCGGGGCAGGGGAACCGGCTGGGCTGGAAGCAGAAAGGGGGGCGCAGGGAAAGGAGGCATGGGCGGGGGGGGCGGGGGGGGGGAATCCTGGAGCAAACGCTGCTCCGGACTGTGCAGTTTCTCTGCTGGACCCTCGGCCCAGCCTGGCTCTGGTGGTCAAGGGCTCCGGTTGCCTCCCTCCTGGGCCCTTAGATTCACATCTGTACTGGAGGGAAGGGGGGGCTGTTCCCCTGGGGGGGCGTTGCTGCTGTTTGGGTGTCACTCCTGAATCTTGGCCAGGCTGCGTCACCCAGGGGACCATCCGGCCGGGATCCCGTCTCCGTTGAGGGCAGGTGCAAAGGGCCGTTTCCTTCTGGCCGTGGTAGTTAGTGGGTGGATTGTGGCCTGGAGCAGGACCGTTTCCAGCCTGGCCAAAACTCTCGGCTGTTTTTTAATGCCCAGTCCTGCTCCGTGCTTGACCTCGGTGATCTCCTGTGGCTGTGAGTTCCACAGGCTCACGGTGCTGTGGGGATGGGGTGGGGAACAGCCTTTCCTGTTCGCGGGTGTGAATTGGCCTGTTGGAAGGACAGCCTGGTTGTGAAACACGTAGCTAACGGCCAGGCCCCCGGCTCTGGGCAGGGAGTGAGGGGTTGAGTGGGCAGAGCAGGGGACTGGGAGCCAGGACTCCTGGGTTCTTCCCTTGACTCCTTGTGTGATCCCAGGTGGGTCGCTTCCTCTCCCGGGGCACTGTGTCCCGGTAGCACCCGGCTCGGGAGCGGGCAGCGTCCTGCCCCCGAACCACGGGGCTGTGGGAACTGTCAGGGGCTGTGCTCCAGGCCAGGGAGTGAATGTCCCTGTGACTGGGGTGGGGGGTTGTTCTGCGGCTGGGCCCCAGCGTGGGGGGGGATGGGGGAAGCTGGAGGTGCCGATGGGGCAGGTGAGAGGCTGGGCGTGGCGTGGCACGAGCTGCAGGTGCCTTGGGCTCCCCAGGCTGCACCTTTCTGAGTGGGAAACTGAAGGAACCTTGATGTTTTTTGGGGGGGGCCGCATCCTGGTCTCCCTCCCCCCCCCCCCCCGCCAGCTGCCACGTGTCTCCAGCTGCCAGGGAGTCGGCTCCGCGTTGCTTAGCAGGCCACCTGAGCCTGCTGCCTTCGTCCCGGTCTCCAGGGCACCGGGCGCTGCTTCCATAGCAACTCCCCCGCCGGCAGCCGGGCCGTGGGGGGAGGGCTCCTCCCCAGAGACGGGTGTCGTGGGCTGGTCCCCCAGGCTCGCCGCTCATTCCAGCGCTCGGCAGCTCCCCAGTGCCTGCCTGTGCGTCCGCGTCCCGTCCTCCGCTGGGTCTTTGCTCGCTGCTGGGTTCACGGGGAGTGGGGACTAGTGGTTAGACCAGGGGGGCTGGCAGCCAGGACTCCTGGGTTCCGTCCCTGGCTCTGGGAGGGGAGTGGGGTCTAGTGATTAGACCAGGGGGGCGGGCAGCCAGGACTCCTGGGTTCCGTCCCTGGCTTTGGGAGGGGAGTGGGGTCTAGTGGTTAGACCAGGGGGGCGGGCAGCCAGAACTCCTGGGTTCCGTCCCCGGCTTTGGGAGGGGAGTGGGGTCTAGTGGTTGGTGGTGCCAGGGAGGAGGTTGGGAGTTGGGATTCTTGAGTTCTACCCTCTAGCTGTGTTCCTGGATCACTGTATGACCCTTGATATGTCACTTAATCTTGCTTTGCCTCAGTTTCCCCACTTGGTCATGGAGGGAGAGTGATTTCCAACCCCTCATGACTGCTGCCGAAGGGCTCGGAGACCCTGTAGATGTGCGAAGGGCTGGAGTGAGGGGTGGGGCTGGCGGGTCCCGTCCTGGGCTGTGCTGGGAGGCCTCACTGGCTCTGTCCTTGCAGGTTTGGCTCTCTGGCCGCTCCCTCTTCTGGCCGGGCTGGGATTTATGGACTTGTACATGATGAACTGCGAGCTCCTGGCAACGTGCAGCGCCCTGGGCTACTTGGAGGGGGACGTGTACCACAAGGAGCCCGACTGCCTGGGTACGCCGGCGAAGGTCCAGCCCAGAATGGGGGGCTGACTGTCGCTGAGACTGTGGGGGGCCAGTCCCTGGGTGGGAAGATCCTTGGCTCACCAGGCTGACCCGGGAGGGGATGGCTGGGTTCCTGGTTTGGAGCTGGACTCCTGGGTTCCAGTCCCTTCTCCTCTCCGTGCCTTCCTTTCCCCAGTAGGGGGGTGCTGACTGACCCTTTCCCCCTCACTGGGTGCTTGAGATCTTTCTCAAAAGGGTAGTGACCCTCAGCTCTGCCCTTCCCCTGCCCCAAAGGAAGAAGTGCCCCGCCTGAAGGGTGTTTCAAAGCGGCTTCCGTGGTCCCTTTGGAAGCGCCCAGCTCTGGGGGGGAGGAGACCGGCTGCTTGTGTGGGCAGGGCCAGGACTCTGCGTGGATGGGGCAGAGAAGCCAGGCTGGGCGCTTGTGGGGGTCACACCCTCTGCTCCCCCCCCCAGAGAGCGTGAAGGATTTGATCCGTTACCTGCGTTATGAGGATGAGACGCGGGACGTCCGCCAGCAGCTGGGCGCGGCCCAGATCCTGCAGAACGACCTGCTGCCCCTCATCGCCCAGTACCCACAGGACAAGCTGCTCTTCGACGCGGTCGTCAGGTACGGCCCCACGGCGTCCACTCCCGGCCTGTGGGCTTCTCCGCCCAGCCTGGCGCCAAGCCACGTGGCTAGCGTCCCTCCCGGGGGTGGGTGTCTTATAGCTACAGTGTCCGTGCTGCTCTGGGCTCATATCGGAAGAGGCAGACGCAGGAAGTGGTAGGATCCTGTGGCGGGTAGTTCCGCAGTCTGGGACGATCCGTCTCCCCCAGGCGGGAGCGTTGCCTGGGTCCTGAGGAGCAGAACTGTCGGCCCCAGTCCCTGTTCTGGAGCTCCGGGGAGGGCTGGGCTGGGCTGGGAGAGGAACCCACAGCCCTGGGTGGGTGAGCCGGGATTGAACCTGGGACCTCTGGATCTAAATCCCAAGGCTGCAGCAAGCTTGTTGGCCTCCAGCAGGCGCTCTGCCGGGTCCTGCACCTGGCGAGAAGTCGCCCGAGAGCTGGGTGGCTGCGCCCCGGGGGAAGGGTCTGCACGGTGCCGGAGGCTCCTGCCATGTCTGTGTGTCCCCCCCGGTCTCCTCCCACAGGCTGATGGTGAACCTGACCCAGCCGGCCCTGCTCTGCTTCGGCAAAGTCCCGCACGACCCTGGCTCCCGGCACTGCTTCCTGCAGGTTGTGTCCTACCTGCAGGCCTACAAAGAGGTGAGGCTGCCTGCCCTCTTCCCCCCTCCGGGATAACAGGGCTGTGGGGAAGGGGGGCAGCTGCCCCCATCCCAGCGGGGGGTGAGCCAAGGTGGCCCTGTTAGGTAAAAGTAGCCACCTGTCCCAGTCTGACACGGGGCTGAATGGCGGGAGGGGGGTGGTCACAGAGATCCATGGGTCTTTCCAGCCCTGGATGCCCCCTTTGTGCCACCGGGAGGAGCGGGGGGCCTCTGGGTGACTGGGAAATCCGTGTCCAGGTGCCCGGAGCTAAAATTACCCTTCTCCGTCCCCTGGCTGGCTGCTCCCCCCCAGAGCTGGCCGCCTTTTACCAGGGCTGCCTGCGTCCTGGAGCTGGAGGGGTGGGTACAAGGCCTGTCTGCCCTTAAGCTCTCCCTGCTGGCTCCGCATCAGCCAGCGTCCCCCCGGCATCCCTGGGCCATACCCCTCCCGCCCCATGCCACAGGGGGCGCTCTCCTCCCGGCCCCGGCCCTCATGCTAGGTTCTCCCCGCCAGGCGTTCGCCAGTGAGAAGGTGTTCGGGGTGCTGAGCGAGAAACTCTACGACCTGCTGCAGCTGGTGAGTGTGGCCCCGGCCTGCGGGGAGGGGGGTGGGAGGGGACGGCAAGGGGAGTTTGGCACTGAGTCAAGTGCCTAATTCCCATAGGCCACGTAGGATGGGCCCCAAACCTGCTCCCGGGGGGCTGGGATGGGCTGGGAGGCAACGGGTTTCCGTCAGTCACTTTCTCATTGGTCCCCCCAGGACTGGGAGCAGAGGCAGGAAGAGGACAACCTGCTGGTCGAGAGAATTCTGCTGCTGGTGCGGAACGTGCTTCATATCCCCGCCGACCCCGAGGAGGAGAAGGTAATGGGGGGGGGGCTGATCCCCCTGGTGGGCAGGGGAGGGGTCTCCATCTCCTTGCCACGTGTGGCTGGCGAATGGCCAGCAGCCCTGATGTGAGGAGGAGGGCTGGGGGGAGCTGCCACTACTGGAGGCAATCTGGGAGGGGTGGAGTATGTGTGTGTGTGGGGGGGGGGGGGGTTGTCATCTCTTGCAGCCGGTTCTCACTCCCCGCATGGGGGGCAGGTAGCGAGTTCCGGGATCTCCCTGCTGGGACACCGTGCCCTGGGGAAGGGTGGGAGACCCAGGGAGAAGCCAGGCTCTGCTCTTGTGTGGCGTGAGCTCCCCCCGGTGGCGGGGCGGTAGCCAGGGGAGGCTGGGCCCCTGCCCCACGCTCAGCCCCACACCCCTTCCCGTGTGCCAGAGCGTGGACGACGACGCCAGTACCCACGACCGGGTGCTCTGGGCCATACACGTCAGCGGCATGGACGACCTGCTGAAGTTCCTGGCCAGCTCCTCGGCCGAGCAGCAGTGGGGCCTGCACGTGCTGGAGATCATCTCGCTGATGTTCAGGGACCAGGTGAGCCCGGGTGGGGAGCGGGGGGCCTGAGACAGGAGGGCACCCCCCTGAGCTGCACTCCTGGGTTGGAAGCTGGCTGGATTCATCCATTTCTGGGGGGCAGAGGGGGAAGCGATGCATGTTTTTGGGGGGCAGAACATACGGCAGCCAGTTGTGCCAAGGGGCTGGGGGACCACACCTTTGTGCACGGGGGTGTTGGCATCTCTCCAAAGGGCCCAGCACGGAGCCCCTGGCAGCTGGCCTCACCACCCCACCTGCAAGGAGTCTCAGCGGGGCCTTCACCCTGCCCCCCAGCCCGGAGGAGCAGTGCCAACTGGGATATGTAGTCCCCCAGGGGTGCCGTATTGTAGGATGGGCAGGTCACCAGCCTGCTGTCCCAGCAGGATCCGGAGCAGCTGGCGGCCACGGGGCAGGCCCGCCCGGCCAAGGAGCAGGTGGCAGACGTGAGGGACCTGGAGGTGCTGCGGCAGAGGGAGCTGGCGGAGAGGAAGAGCCGGGCGTTCCAGCGAGGGAGCAGGTGAACTGGGGGCTGCGGCTGGCTCCCTGAGGCAGGGGGAGGGAGGCTGGGGGATCAGGTGCCTCCCCTCAGAGAAGTGGGCTCGACACCGGCCTGGCGACACGAGTTTGGGGCTCCATACACCATCTAGATCTCCATGGCGTGCTGTTTGTGCAGTGGGCAGCCGCTAGCAGGGGGCTGCGGGTCGGGTTTAGGGGGGAGCACAGGGCTGAGGTAGGAGGGGGCTGCGGGTTGGGGTTGAGGGGCACGGGCAGAGCTGAGGAGAGGGGGAAGCCCAGGGTGGGGCTAGCAGGGGACTGCGGGTCGGGAGTGAGGGGCACGGGCAGAGCTATGGGGAGGGGGAAGCCCAGGGTGGGGCTAGCAGGGGGCTGCGGGTTGGGGTTGAGGGGCACCGAGCTGTGCAGGAACTGCTCTGGCCCACCCTTCTCCTGTCCCTCAGTTCAGAGGGCACCGCGTTCCTGTGTGCCAGAGGCTGCTGCCTTCTGGGGGGGGGCGCTGCAGCTCATCTTCTTTTCCCCGCCCCCTCGCCTGGCTCACCCCAACCTCTGTGCCCACAGGCACTCCCGGTTCGGCGGCTCCTACGTGGTCCAGGGGCTGAAATCCATCGGCGACAGGGACCTCGTGTTCCACAAGGGGCTGCACAACGTAGGTGCCTTCTGCCCACGCCTGGCCGGCCTTACCGGGGGAGGGGAGCTCTGTGTATGTTTGGGGGGGGGTGACGGATGGGGGGCTCTCCCTTGGGAGCTGAGGAAGGAGCAGGGCTGGAGGAAGGCAGCAGAGACTGATCCGACAGCTCCGTGGTGGCCCGAGGCCATTTGGATCCCATGTGGCTGGGGGCTGGGACATAGAGCGGACCCTGTGGATCTGGGACAGAGCGATCGGGAGGGGCGGGGGGGATGTGGGGGGGATGTTCCTCTCCTCACTCTCTTCCCCCCCCCCCCCCTGCAGCTGAAAGAGCACAGCCACGACCTGGGCAAGGAGCCGCGGCGGGTCCCCAAGCGCCGGCAGCCGGCCCGGGAGGCAGAGCCGCGCCGGCGCTCGGCCCTCAACGTCCGCCTCTTCCTGCGGGAGTTCTGCGGAGACTTCCTGGAGAGCTGCTACAACCCCCTCATGCGCCTGGTCAAGGTGAGCGCGGGCAGCACCGGGCCCCCCCCTCTCCCGGCCCCGCCTGCCAGGCGGGCGCTGCAGTGCACGGCTGGGAGCCTCTGACCCCAGGCTGGGCAGCTTCCCCTGCCCTCTGGGGGGCAGTGATGCAGGGGTTCGTTATTCAGCATCACTAGCTCCAATCCCGTCAGCGCCCCGGAGCAGCATGGGAGGGTCTCGGGGGTGGGGGCTGGGCAGGAGGGTCCCCGCTGCCCCCCCAACCTGTATGCGCTCCCCAGGACCAGCTGCTCCGGGAGAAAAGCCAGCAGCATGACGAGACCTACTACCTGTGGGCCATGGCCTTCTTCATGGCCTTCAACCGCGGCCGGCGCTTCCGGCCCGAGCTGGTGTCCGAGACGGTCAGCGTCCGCGCCTTCCACTTCATCGAGCAGAACCTCACCGCCTACTACGAGGCCATGCTCCTGGACAAGAAGGAGGCTACGTCGTGGGCCAGGCGGTGAGCAGGGCGCCCGACCGCCCCTCTCCACCGGGTCTGGGGGGGCACTGAATGGGACCGGAACGGCCCAGTGCAGGGAGGGAGTGCGGTTTAGTGGTTAGAGCTGGGGGGGCTGGGAGCCAGGACTCCTGGGTTCTATCCCTTGTTCGGGGAGGGGAGGGGGGTGTCTAGTGGCTTAGAGAAGGGGGTGGGGCTAGAAGCCAGGATGGCTGGGTTCTTTCCCCAGTTCTCAACTCCAGGAGTCCTTGGTTGACTCCCTTCACCCTCTGCCTGTCACCTGCCACCTTACCCTCCCCTGGGGGGCCAGGGGAGCCATGTCCCGCCCCCCCCCCCATGCACACACCTGAGCTAGGTGCCAAGAGCGGCTGCCCAAGGGGGGGTACTCTCCTGACCAGCCTCTGCTCCGTGCCCAGAATGCACCTGGCCCTGAAGGCCTACCGGGAGCTGCTGACCACGGTGCAGGAGATGGATCGCTCCCCGGACGAGGCCGTGCGGGAATGCAGCAAGATCATTAAGAGTGAGTGCACCCCCGGGCCAGTCCCCCCCCCCCCCCAGGCACTCAGCCCCCACCCCCACCCCTTGGAGCCAGCTGGGGGGAGGGGTTGCTCTTAACTGGGGCTCCCAGCCCCTTGGTACTGGGCCTCCCAGCTATGACATGGGGTGACATGGTCATGGCTGCCCTGGGGCTGGATCGGGGCCAGCTCCCCCTTGAAGGGGGAGGTCCCATTCCCCACCACCCTGAGCCAGCCAGTCCCCACCCTGGGGCCGGATGGGAGCTGGCACCCCCTAGAGGAGAAAGGCCTGGTGCCCCATCTCCTACCCCCTTCCCCCAAACCAGCCAGTCCCCTGCCCTGCAGCCAGATCGGGGCCAGCGCCCTCTAGAGGGAAAAGCCCCCCCCACACCTCATTCCCCTAGGCTGCCCAGCCCCACCAGTCCTGTGTCAGCGCTTTGCCTGGCGGGCGCTGACCCCCGGCCAGGCCAGGGCGCTCGCTCACTCTCCCTTGCTGTGACACGCTCCCCCCCAGATAACATCTTCTACCTGATGGAGTACCGGGAGCTCTTCCTCGCTCTCTTCCGCAAGTTCCAGGAGACCCACCAGCCCCGCTGCTTCCTGCGAGACCTGGTGGAGACCACCCACCTCTTCCTCAAGATGCTGGAGGCCTTCTGCCGAGGCAGGAACAACCTGGTGGTGCAGGTACTTGGCGCGGGGGCGGGCTGGGATGGGGAGAGGTGCTTCGGGCGGAGGGGGGTTGTGTCTGGGGTGGGGCACCTGCTTATTTCCCCCCCTTGGACAGGGGGAGGTGCCCCTGATCTGACCCAGAGCCATGCTAACCCCCCTCCTCCCCGGGTGGGTACAGGGGGAGCGGGGCTGGCCCCTGGTTTGGCCCACGGCCCCCACATTTCCCCCCCCAGCTGTGGCCGACTCTCCCTTACCTGACAGTCACTCCTAGTGGCCAGCAGGGGGCGCCAGAAGCTCGGCTTCCTGTGTGCCTCAGGGCAGGGGGTTCGGTCCTGGGGTCTGCCAACCGGACAGGGGGAGCATTGCGGGGGCCTCTCACCGCGCCGTCTCCTCCCTGCAGAGCAAAAGGGTGAGAAGGAAGAAGCAACCCCGGGCCGGCCGGGCGGCCCCCCCCGCACAGCCCCGCACCCCCCAGGAGCTGGAGGAGCTGTGGCCCAGCCTGGCGGAGCAGCTCGGCGTCTGCGCCCAGGTAGGAGGGGGCAGCACCTGGGGTCCCTGCGGGGGCTGCCCTGGGGGATCCGGCCCAGCGTGGCTTGGGCATCACCGGGGGCGTGGCCTTGTCGCATGCACAGGCCACGCCCCTTGTGGGCCACGCTAGGTGGCAGGGGAGTCTATGGGGCCCCCCCGGTGTGGGCATCTGGGGCAACCGTGGAAGGGCAGCTGTATCCCCATACTGTTGGGGGGGCAGGACAGGCGCCCGTCCCCAGGGGCCAAGGTGGGTTGAATCCATAGGGGGTGGGGAGTGCTGCTCTGGGGGGCTGAGCCCACCGGAGGTGGGGGGTCTGGTTCAGTGGAGGCAGGTGGCATTCTGGGGGGGCTGGGCTCAGTGGGCTGGTGCCCCCCTGCCTGGGGCCAGCCCCCCAATGGGACATGGTGCTGTTCTGTGGTACCTCCGTGGGCAGGGCTGGATCTGGCCCCTCCCTGCCAGGCACTGAGTCACCCCAGCCTCTCCCCCCGCCCCCCACTTCCCTGCCAGGGGACTGAGCCCCTCCCGGAAGACGTGGTCCCCTTCGACGCTGCCTCGGAGACCCCGGTGGAGGAGCAGCGAGCGGAGGCCATGGTGCGCATCCAGGACAGCTTATTGGGCCGCCGGGCGCCGGCCGCCCTGACCCTGCTCCGCTCCGCCAGGTACCGCCGCCGGCCCCGCTGGGGGTCACCAGGGCGATGCGCCCACCTGCCGTCAGTGCTGGGGGGGGGGGGCGGCGGGGACCCCTTGCCCTGGCCTGGGGGAGCCCCGGCCGACGGGGCGCGCGGGGGCCTCTCACTTCCCCAGCGCCCCGGCCCGACCTGTCTGCCTCCCCTTCCCAGGGAGGTGTGGCCCGAACAGGACGTGTTCGGCTCCCCGCAGGCGGCGCTGGACGAGGAGATCGAGCTGCTGAGACAGATTCTCTTTGCTCCTCTTCCTCGTGAGTATCCTTGCCAGGGGATGGGGGGCGGGGTCCTCTCCCATCACCCCAGTGCCACCCTCCCACACACACAGCCTGATGGCTCCAGCCTGGCTCAGTCCAGCCATTCACCACCACCCCTGTACAGCTGGGAGCCCCCTTAACCCCCGAGTGCCCGCCGCGGGGTGGTGCTGGGCGGGCAGCCCCGGGGTAAGGAGCCGGCTGTGTGTGCTGCCGCCGTCGACTCCCTGGTGGTGCCGCGTCCCCGTCATCCCGGGGTGTCTGGACATCGCAGGGCAAGCGGCACCCGAGGTCGAGGAGCCGGGGGAGGAGGAGGAGGAGGAGGAAGAGGAGGTAGAGGAAGAACTGGCGTCTGTCCAGGTGTCGGAAAAAGAGTTCAACTTCCTGGATTATCTGAAACGGTGAGTGGGACGCGCCGGTGGGAGGTCGGGTCAGGGCAGCAGGGCTGGGCCACGCTCTCTCCAGGAGGCCAGCTGGGCCATGTAGGTCGAGGTGCCCTGGATCCTAACGCTGGGTGCACTGAGCCCCTGGGCTGGGCAGAATGTCTCCGGCTGGCAGGCGCTGTCACCCTGTGGGGTGACTCTTGGGCATGTGGAGGGACTTGGGGGCAGGCAGGACTCCTGGGTTCTATTCCTGGCTCTGTGTGGCTTTGAGCAAGTTGTTTGCCTGCTCTGTGCCTCGGTTTCCCCATTGGGTACAGGGAGGCTGATCCTTGCCTCTTGGAAGCTAAGCTGCGGGGGAGGGGGCTGGGGAAGGGGCCCCGTCCCTTGGCTGAGCTGTCCCATGATCCTTTGCTCACTCACCTGTGTATTGGGGGCTGGTGGGGGCCAGGTTTGCCAGCGCCAGCGTGGTCAAGGCCTACGTCCTGCTGCTCCGGGGCTACCGGCAGAACAGCACCCACACCAACCACTGCGTGGCCAAGATGCTGCATCGCATCGCCTACGACCTCAAGATGGAGGCGCTGCTCTTCCAGCTCTCCGTCTTCTGCATCTTCAACCGCCTGCTCAGCGACCCCTCGGCCTCCGCCTACAAGGTGAGGGGCCCCCGGGGAACCGCCCCAGGCAGGGCCCGCCCTTCACCAGGCTACGCCTGCGTCACCAACCCGCCAGCAGGGAACGGCCAATGCCGGGGAGAGGGGCCTCGAACCTCCATGCTCGCCTGTCAGTTAGAGCAGCCCTAAGGCTGCTCTAACTAAGCTAAGCCCCGCTCCCTGCAGGCCCAGGGAAGCAGCGAATACCCTCTAACCTATGGGCCTCTAACCGCCCCACCCCACCCCCTGCCTTCCCAGGAGCTGGTGACCTTTGCCAAGTACGTCCTGGGCAAGTTCTTTGCCCTGGCAGCCACCAACAAGAAGGTCTATGTGGAGTTGCTGTTCTGGAAGAGCACGGCCACCGTGCGAGAGATGACGGAGGGCTACAGCTCACTGCAGGAGGGAGAGGGGTGAGTCTGGGCTGAAGGCTGCCAGCTTGAAGGAGGCCCTGGGATGGGGTGGGGATGAAGCGTCTCAGTCCTCTCTGTGTTCCCCATATTCTTGGCCCTGCTTGCTACTACGTAGAGCAGCCCCAAGGCTCTAGCTTCTGCTTTGCTAGGGCAGGGGCAGCGCCCTGACACCAGCTGCACGCAATCCCCAGGAGGCCCTGCGCACGGGGGTGGCTCTCAGGGGAGGGACATCGGCACCCCATTTAAGGCCAGTTTGCAGGACGGTGACCCTAGGGCAGGGCGTCCCTCCTCCCCACCCCACGTGCCGCAGGCGGCTAGAGTCCCAGGGTCCCAGCCGGGGAGGGGAGGGTCTCCGACTCCAGCAGCACCTCACCAGGTCTCTGCTTCCCCCAGCTCTGGTGCCCGGAGGGCCCCCAAGTGGACACTGCAGGAGGAGGAGGAGTTGCGGGAGCTGTACCTGAAATACAAGGGAGTGGAAGGTACCAGCCGTCTTGTTAATGACCCGCCGGGGCGTCTGGGCCGGGGGAGCTGCCCAGGACTCCTGGGTTCTGTCCCAGCTCTGAGAGGGGAGTGGAGGCGTTTTTTGTAACCGCGCCCTGGCCTCTCCCCAGGTGCGGACGTCGTTGGCAGCATCCTCGCACGCCTGCGGGCTCCCGGCCGGACCCGGAAGCAGGTCGTCAAGCAGCTGGTGCGGCTGGGGCTGGCCGAGAGCGCGAGGGATTTCCCGCGGGAGAGGTGGGTGCCCCCCGAGCCTCTCGGGAGCTGAACGGCAGGGGCTGGGGGGGGGGGGCCAAGGGGGAGCCCCGAGCCGGCCACAAAGTGAAAAGAACCCAGCGTCCGTGCACTGGGGACTCAGCGTGGCAGGGACAGTAAATCCCCTCTCTCTGCATGGGGGGCGGGGGGTCTCCAGGGGGAGGTGGGCACTGGGGTGAGGGGACTAGGAGCCAGGACTCCTGGGTTCTATTCTCGGCCGTGTCACTGATGCGCTGTGACCATGGGGGAGTCCCTCCCATCCCAGCGCGGTGCGATCCATGGTTGGGGGGCGTGGGGGCTGGGTATCCCTCCTGCCCCTGAGTGCCCGTGTTCTGGCCCAGGAAGGGGACGCGCCTCGTGCTGTGGACGGAGGAGCAGGAGCGGGAGCTGCAGCGGCTCTTCGAGGAGTTCCAGGGCGCAGACGGTAAGCGGGGGACCCCGGGGGGCAGAACAGGGGGCGGGAGCAGATTGATCGGGGGCGGGGGGGGTCTGATCAGCTGGGACTCATTAACCTCCTCACCCCCTCGTATCCCTGCGCCCAGTGTAATAAAGGGGCTCTCCAGCCTGATGCAGAATCTCTCCGCCCCCCCCCCCGGCAGATATCCTGGGTAACATCATGAAGCACCTCACGGCCAAGCGCTCCAAAGCCCGCGTCGTGGAGAAGCTGCTGAGCCTGGGGCTGGTGGCAGAGCGCAAGGAGCTGTACAAGAAACGCAAGAGGAAGCCCGGCCTGCCTGGCATGGTATGGCACTGTGTGTGTGTGTGTGGGGGGGGGGGTGTCTCCCCTGCTGTCGGGGGCACACCCCCATTGCCCCTGCTGGGAGGGGTGGTCAGAGGGTAATTCCCCCCCTCCCGTTTGTGTGGGATGTGTTTCCGTGGGGCTGAGGCCCATGGGGGGGGGGCTCTGAAAGTGCCCCCCCCGCCCTGGGGATCCCTTCCCAAATGGGTGCGGTTGCCTTCGCCGGCTTCTCTGGAGGGTCCCCAAGCACTTTATAGACCCTGATCCACCCCCAGCCATGCCCTGTCCCGAATTGTACGCATGGGGAAACCGAGGCATGGGGGGGGGGGCATGACTCACATGTTGAGTCCGTGGCAGAGCTGGGGATAGAACCCAGGAGTCCTAGCTCCCAGTGCGGCCCCCCTCCCCCGGCTCGAACCCACTGGACCCTACTCCTTTATGATCAGATGCAGTTATGAGTCTGGGCTGGGCACCCTCTCTTACCCAGCTCCCCCCTTTTCCCCCCAATGGAGCCTGGGCAGGACCCCCCCGCCCTTGGCCTATGACTTTACTGTCGCTCCCATCCCTTCCAGAGCGAGGACAGATCCCCGTGGGGTGCGGCTGGCCGGGAGGACTCTGCAGAGGGGGAAGAGGAGGAGAGCGACAGCGAGGAGGAGGAGGAGGAGGAGGCCTGGGAGGAAGGGGGCGCAGAGGAGCGCCAGGAGCAGGGCAGCAAGAACCAGCTGGCGCCGGAGCAGGACGTGCAGGGCCTGGCGCGCCACCTGAGGCAGGGAGGTGAGGAGCACGCTGGCTCCCCCAGTGGCGGCGGCGCACCCGTGAGCGCCTCCTACTGGCCTGGGGAGCGGTTGGGTGGGGCACGCGGGCCTCTGTTGGGGGTGAGATGAGGGGCAGCGAATGCCGGCTGCCTCTGCTCCTTGGCCCAGACACACACAGGTTAAGGCCTGTGCCCGCACTGCCCCCCCCCAGCCCCACGGCTCCTTAAAGGGGCCCCATCCGCGTTCAGCCCAGCTGCATCTGCCCCGTGAGCTCTGGGCCAAGGCCGACCTGGCCCCGCTGCCCGCTGGGATCCCTGGCTTGTGAGTCTCCAGCTCGGAGTGTTCCTGGGGCCATCTCTCACCTCTGCCCTCCCTTGTGCCCGCAGGCCTGGCTGGCTCCTTGCTGTGGCTTCAGAACTGCCTGAACCGAGCGGCCGAGGACCGGGAGGAAGATGGTTAGTACCCGGGGGGGCAGGATCGGTGCTGGGAGGTTGGCTGGCGCCGGGCATGGCCCTGCCGCGCTCAGGAGATGCTGGCGGCTTCTCCCCGGGCTCCCGACATCGGCAGTGCCGCAGGGAAGGTCCCGGGGAGACGGCTCGTGAATGGGATCTGTTCCCTCCTGGGGCAAATGGGGGCACCCCAATACCGGCTGGGGTGAGATGCTCCTTGGGGTCAGCCCGGGGCATCGGGAGGGGATCCATGTGCATCTCTCCCCTACGCGGCGCCCACATGAGTCCCCCGGCACTAGCACCCCCACCTGGCATTTCCCAGTTTCGAAGGATCCCCCGGCTGTAGCCCCGACCCCCCTCTCTCCCCCATGCGCGGGGCAGGTTCATCCTCACGGTGCCCCCTGTCCCCAGGCACCGCCCAGCCCGTGCCCTTGGTGCCGCTCTTGGAGGAGAATGAGGACGCCATGGAGAACCAGGGGTTCCAGAAGCTGCTGCGGAAGGTCGGGGTTCGGGCCCCAGCTAACGAGCAGGTAATTACCCCCCGTCAGAGTCCCCGGGGGACGCTCGGGAACTGCTCCCTACGAAGCCAGTCAGGACTCTGGGGAGCCTCCTCTCCTGGAGCAGACTGGCTCCAGGGCAAGACGCTTCCACAGCTTTGACTTCCTGGGTCTGACCTTGGAGCATTCAGCATCCCCGTCCCCCCGTGCGCTTCCCGCAGCGAGTCTGCACCAGCGGGGTCCTGGGGCAGCCAGAGGGCCCTGCCCCCCAACTCCGCAGCCAGACGCAACTCTCAGCCAGACGGTAACACAGAAGGGTTATTAGACGACAGGAACACGGTCCAAACAAAGCTTGTAGGTACAGAAACCAGGACCCTCAGACAGGTCCATCTTGGGAGGCCAGAGCACCGTCTGGGCCCCCTTCATTTCCCCAGCCAGCTCCAAACTGAAACTCTCCAGCCCCTCCTCTGCCTTTGTCTCTTTCCCGGGCCAGGAGCCCCCCTGATCCCTTTGTTCTCCAACACCTTCAGTTGGCCCCTTGCAGGGGAGGGGCCCAGGCCATCAGTTGCCAGGAGACAGGGTGTTGGCCATTCTCTATGCAGACAGCATCACACTGGCCCTCTAAGGCTCTGCAACAATCACACACCCTTATCCCACCACCAAGATACTTAAGAAATGCATAGGGGAAACTGAGGCACCCACACAGTATTCAGAGAAAACATTGAGAACATTCCCACTTCGTCTCACACACACACACACTCTCTCTCTCTCTCTCTCTCTCTCTCTCTCTCTGCATTGTGAGCGTGGCTGGTATGTGCCCAGGGGCGGAGGGGAAAGGATGTTTTCAGGGGGGGCTCCACTGGGACACCCCCCCCCCCCCCGCGTGAGTGCCCCTGTCAGGCTGTGCCTGGCACTAACACTGCCCCTCCCCACCCCCCCGCAGGAATCCTTCTGGCGCATCCCGGCCAAGCTGAGCCCCGAACAGCTCCGGCGCGCGGCTGCCTCCGTCGCCCAGGAGGAGCCTGAGGGAGAGGAAGGCTCCCCGGGGGGGCCGCCCCAGACCTTGCGGCTGGCCCGGAGGAAGAGAGGGGTCCCAGCCGTGCCAGGTGAGTGACGGGTGGGTGTTGGCCTGGGAGGCTGCCCCAGGAGGCAGGGGACAGGCTGAGCAGTGGGATGGGGTGGGGGGACTGTTGTGTTGCGCGCGCACACACACACAGTCTCTCTCTCTCTCTCTCTCTCTCTCATCTCTCTCTCTCTCTCTCTCTCTCTCTGCTCTCACTTTCTTGTTCCATTTCAGAGGAGGAAACACCTGGCCTGGAGCAGCCACCAGCGTCCCCAGGGTCTGATCTGGAGAGGTGAGAGTCAGGAATAGTAACCCCACCCAGGCTCTGTGCCCACACAGGACTCCTGGGTTCTGTCCCTGGCTCTGAGAGGGGGACTGGGGCCTGATGGGTTGGAGCGTGGTGGGACTGGGAGCCAGGACTCCTGCCTTTGACTCCCTTCTGCCTTGGGAAGTCCCTGCCCCTCCGTGCCTCAGTTTCCCCATCTCTAACAGGTAATGATGTCCCATCCAGGGGATTGAGGTCTAGTGTTCATAAGGGGCTGGGCTGGGGCGGGCAGCTGGGGGTTGGGGGTGCCGGGTTTGCCCCTAATCCCTTCCCCCATCATTGCAGGGACCCTCCTGTCCAGTCGCAGCTGGGCCCCAAGCGGAGCCGTGTGATCCACAGTGACGACGACGAGGACCCCAAAAGCCGAGGTCTCCGAGCGCTTCCCTCTGCCCCTCCCTGCAGCCTGCCTGGCCCTGGGTGCAAGAGCCGCCCCCCCCCCCACACACACACACAGGGGATGGGCACTGGTGGCAGCTGCTGTCCGGGGCCATCCCTGGGGCAGAGCCAAGTGGGGCCCCAGGTGCCCCCTGCTCTGGGGGGTGGGAGTAGCCTCTGGAGTGCTGACAGGCTGAGTGTGGGGCTCAGCTGGAGGGGGGGCGGCCTGAGGGGAATGTGGGGTGGAGGGGGGTGGGGGACTCAGCCCTGAGGTCCCTCGTCTGTTCTCCCTTTCAGCTGAGGCGCCAGCCCAGCCGGACCCCAGCTCAGACGGGGAGGGGACACGGCCCCCCCGCCAGAGGAAGCGCCTGCGGATCGAGGAGGAGGAGGAGGATTAAAGGGGCCTGGCCAGACCCCCCCGCACGTCGCCTTGGCCTGACCCCCCCCCCCCCCAAGGCTCCTCCAGACTGCTCTCGGTGTGACCGGCCGCTTCAAACCCTCCCCTCCACCCGCTGCCTGTCGGCCACGCACAGCCGGGGGGGAGGGGGGCAGTGCTGGGGCCAGGCCGTCGGGGGCACAGATGTGGGGGGGGGCACTGAGGAGCCAGCCCCTGCCCCTTCCTGGTTCCTTTTGCTTGTAATTCCCCCACAGAGGGGTCACTCCCCCCCCCCACCCCAGGGGGGTGACGTGGTTTGAATTGGGTTCTGGGTTCCAAGGTTTGTTTGTTGCCCACAATATGGTTCCCCCCTCCACCCCCCAAGCTGCTGGTGTCATCAGGGTTAAAGGTTGTGGTCCCCAAAGGAAGCAAAGGGCCGTGTGCTCCCTGGCGGGCTGGGGGCTGCGCCCCCATGTGTGGAGGGGACGTCCTTGGCCCTTCCCCTGGGGCGGCTGAGCCAAAAGGGGGCCTAGGCTGTCCCACCCCCGGCCCTGGGCTAGAGCTGCCCTACCCCCGCCAGGGCCCAGCTCCTCCGTGCCAGGGCCCGGCTGGGCCCCGGATAGGCCTTGCCCTGCTGGGTGGGCACTGGGTCCTTCTGTCCCAGGAGAGCCGGGGCGAGCCAGCCAGGGAGGGGCATTAACTCCTCGCTCCCCATTCCCATTCCTCATCCCCAGCCCCCTTTGTGGTTTGACTTCCAGCAGGAGTTAACATCCCCCCCCCCCCCCCGGTTTGTTTGCTGTGTCATTACAAATGGGCAAAGGCCAAAATAAAACGGGTTCAACCTTCCCTCTTGTCTCCCTGCTGCAGTGGTGTGGGGCAGGCCAGGGCTGCTGGGGCCGGGACGGGGGGGGGGGGGGGGGGAGAGGGAGAGGGAGAGAGAGAGAGAGAGAGTGTGTGTGTGTGTGTGTGTGTGCGCGTGTGCGCGTGCCAGGATTCCTGGTTCCACGTGCGGGAGGGGAGTGGAGGCCTGTTGTTCTCACCCCATCTCAGATCTCCCCTTCCTAGCGTGTCCCCGGGCCCTAGATTGGTTTCTCCCCCCGCAGCTGGGAGGGGCCCTGGCCCAGACTGGTGACAGTGCGGGGGGGTGGGGGTTGAGTTTTTTTATCAACAGCTGCACAAACACGATGAACAGAGACCCTGGCCTGAATCCAGCCAGGGCAGGGGCGATGCCCGTGCCGGCCTCACCCAGATCCCTTGGCCCCTCCTCTCCTCCCTCCCAGGGCCGCTGCCTTGGCTCCCTGGTGCCTGTGGTGCCCGCTTTACCCTGTGTCTGCCTGCCCAGCGGACGCCCTACCAGGGATCTCCAGGGGCCAGCCCCCGCTGAGGCCCTGCTGCAGAGGGGAAGGCTCTCGCGCCGGCCCCTGGGAGCGGGGAGCAGGGACCTGAGGCTGTTGCAATCAGCTGCCTGATAAGGGATCACCTGGCCTGGGGCTATAAAAGGGACCAGGCAGGCTCTGGGCCAGGCATCCTGCCATCCCTCGTGCCCAGGAGCTCCTGATCTCGTCTGTGGCCAGGTGAGCGGAGGCCGTAACCCCCCTGCCTCGGGGGTTTGTCCCCACTGCTCTCGCTGCCCGGGGGTGCTGCACGTTTACACGAGGCCTTCGCACCAGGGTTGGTCTCCGAACCCCAGCAGGGACCGGCGGGGGGCAGCTCTGTCATTGGGGGGGGCGGGGGGAACTGCTATGGGCGTGCAAATCGGTGCCACTGGGCGGGGGGGGGGGGGGAATGCCCCATTTGCCCATGGTGGGGTAGAAGTGGAAGTTGCCTGTGTCAATCAGACACACTGAGCGGTGTGGACCCATGTGGCTGGGGAACCTGCCCCCCCCCCCATGCTCGGCTCCCGGGGGCCCAAGTTCCAGGCCAGTGCTGTGTGCACTAGGCTACGCTGCGCCCCACAGCTCTGCAGTCACCCCGACCCCCAGTCTCCTCTCCCAGCCAGGCACCGTGCATTTGAACCCCGGACTCCAGAGGCCAAAGGCTGGTCCCTCGAGCCTGGTTGTGCCAGTAGCCGGCGTCCCCTGCCGGAGGGTCCCCTGCTGCGGGGAGGGGCTCCGGATTCTTGTCGGTGACGTGTCCTCTTCAGCAGGGTCTGTGCTGCGCCCCCGAAGGACCGGCCCACCATGCACCACCCACTTCTCCACTTCTGCCTCCTCCTGCTGTGCTATGAGCTACATGGGCACCGGCTGCCCCCCCCAGTCCCACCGGGAGGCGCCGCTGGGACCGTCAAGCCCCCAAGGATGGAAGTCGCCCCCCTCCCCACTTCTCCCGACCTGCCCAGCTCCCATCAGGCCGCTGCCAGGGTGTTCCTCGACTCCCTCCTGGGGCGGCTTCCCCAGCCGGGGCTCCCAGGGGTGGGGGTCTCCTGCCAGGACTTGCTGCCCGAGGCCCTGGAGGGTTTCTCCCAGCTCCCGCCGCTGCCCCAGACCCTCGCCAGCGCGGCCTTAGCCCTCTCCCTCCAAGGGGCTGGCTGCCCCCGCCAGGCCGAGGGGCTGGTGCTGCGGCTCTACGGGGCGGTGGGGATGGATGATGCCAACGCGTTGCTGCTGGGGATAGCAGGACGCCCAGGAAGCCCCAGCCAGGGCAAGAGAGGCAGGACCGCCCTGCTCTTCAATGTGGATCAGCTGGCAGGGGTGGGCCCCCGGCGTTGCTCGGGCCTGGCCCAGATCGACAGCTCCCTGCTGCTGGGCCCGGTGGCCAGCACCCACACCACCTTCCCAGCCGCCGCCGAGGCCTGCCACAGGCTGGGCTCTGCCTGTGCCGGTGTGACCTCCAACGGGACCACCTCCTTCTCGGTGATCGGACAGCCCGGCGCCTACGCCCTGCCAGGCCGCGGGGTCCCGGCCTGGCTCCACCGGTGCCGCGGAGCAGGGAGGAAGCGGCGCGGGAGCCCGGAGGCCTGCAGCAGCACGCGGGAGCGGAAGGTGCATGGCATACTGGAGTGGGTGCCCGTGGTCAGCACTTACTACAACGTGGGCACCAGCATCTACTACGCCTTCCAGAACTGCACGGAGCTGGCCAAGGAGCGGGGAATCGAGGCGGCCCTGGACCTGAGCTACGACGCCCTCCTGGGGCTCTTGGGCACGGCAGGGGGCAACTTGGGCGTTGGCATAGCCGTGGGGCTGAAGCCGGCCGTCAAAGTGGGGGTGCGGTCGTTGATTAGCTACTTCCGGCAGGTGGAGCCGTCCGACCCCCTGCCCACGAGCTCCTCCAGCCCCGTCACCACAGCCGGCTCCTTCGTGCCGCCATCGGTCTGGGTGTGAATAAAGCAGGGCGCTGCCCATTCTTTAAGCCCAGTGCTGGTGTCCATGATGGGAGCGGCTGGGGGGGCGCCGAGGAGGGGAGCTGGCTCACAGCCAACCCAGCTGCACGCCCAGCCGGGGCCTGCACGTGCAACGAGTTTGGTGGGTCTCAGCCCAGGCCCCAGTGGCCGGCTCTCTCAGCCACAGTGGGCACAGGGGCTGGAGTCGCTCTGTCCAATTTCCAGCCCCCTGCGGGGTGCTCTGGGGAGGAGGGAAGGACCCTGCCCGCCACTTGCCAACTCAGCATGAGTACCTGGGCTTGAAATCGATAATGGACATCTGATCTCCCGCCAGGGTTAGCCTGACCCAGGGCAGCCAGCTGCCACGAGTCGAGTCTAAAGATCAGCAGGTCTCAAAGGGGCCGGCCGGCCGGCCAAATTTCTCCCAGAATCATAGACTCAGGAGGTATCTAGTCCAACCCTCTGCTCAAAGCAGGACCAGGACCAACTAAACCATCCCAGCCAGGGCTTTGTCAAGCCGGGCCTTAAACACCTCTAAGGAAGGAGATTCCCCCACCTCCCTAGGGAACCCACTCCAGTGCTTCACCACCCTCCTAGGGAAAAAGTTTTTCCTAATATCCAACCTAAACCTCCCGCACTGCAACTTGAGTCGTGGACAACCCTGGGTCAAATCGCTTCCTGCGGCCTGCCCAGCCCGGCCTTGTCCTGGCTAATGGAGCTCGGCATTCGCAGGGTTTTGTTACCAGCCAGGAAAGTGCAGGCTAGTCATTACTGCGGGGCAGTCGGAGCCAGGACTCCTGGGTTCTGTGCCCGGCTCCGGGCTGGGAGTGAGCGCAGCAGGAAAACAGGGGCTTTGGGAGCCAGGACTCCTGGGTTCTGTGCCCGGCTCCGGGCTGGGAGTGAGCGCAGCAGGAAAGCAGGGGCTGTGGGAGCCAGGACTCCTGGGTTCTGTGCCCGGCTCCGGGCTGGGAGTGAGCGCAGCAGGAAAGCAGGGGCTTTGGGAGCCAGGACTCCTGGGTTCTGTGCCCGGCTCCGGGCTGGGAGTGAGCGCAGCAGGAAAGCAGGGGCTGTGGGAGCCAGGACTCCTGAGTTCTGTGCCCGGCTCCGGGCTGGGAGTGAGCGCAGCAGGAAAGCAGGGGCTTTGGGAGCCAGGACTCCTGGGTTCTGTGCCGGCTCCGGGCTGGGAGTGAGCGCAGCAGGAAAGCAGGGGCTGTGGGAGCCAGGCCTCCTGGGTTCTGGTCCTAACTTGGGCCCGTTTGTCAAGTGCTTTGAGATCCACAGGTGCCCAGCGCTAGGTGCACAAGGGCAGGGCTTGAAAGCAGCCGCCTGCCAGGTCCCCCCACCTGTGTGCAGGTGAACTCTGGCTCCAGGCAAGTGGTGGAAGGTCCCATCCCCTCGGTTCAGTGCCTGGGCCCGGTGCAGTGCACGGGCTATGGGTGTCCCTGCTCCCGCCCTTCCCGCTCCCCCTCCTTCCCCTTCCACCCTTCTCTCCCTCCTGCTCCCACCTCCCCATCCACCCCCTCCCTGTTCCCCTTCCCCCTCCGCCTCCTTCTCCTCTCTGCTCCCCCTCTCTCTCCTCCTCCTTCTCTTCTCTGCTCCCCTTCCCTCTTCCACTCCCACCTCCCTGCTCCCCCTCCCCCCTTCTCTCTCCCACCTCCCCATCCACCCCCTCCTTGTTCCCCTTCCCCCTCCCCTCCTTCTCTCTGCTCCCCCTCCCTCTCCCCCTCCTTCTCTTCTCTGCTCCCCTTCCCTCTTCCACTCCCACCTCCCTGCTCCCCCTCCCCCCTTCTCTCTCCCACCTGCTCCCACCTCCCCATCCACCCCCTCCTTGTTCCCCCTTCCCCCTCCCCTCCTTCTCCTCTCTGCTCCCCCTCCTCTTCCGCTCCCACCTCCCCCATCTCCCTCCCACTCCCACCTCCCCATCCACCCCCTCCCTGTTCCCCCTTCCCCCTCCTTCTCCTCTCTGCTCCCCTCCCTCTCCCACTCCCACCTCCCTGCTCCCCCACCTCCCCCCTTCTCTCTCCCTCCTGCTCCCACCTCTCCCCTCCTTCCCCTCCCTGCTCCCCCTCCCTCTCCCGCTCCCTCCTTCTCTTCTCTGCTCCCCTTCCCTCTTCCGCTCCCACCTCCCTGCTCCCCCTCCCCTCCCCCACCTCCCCCCTTCTCTCTCCCACCTGCTCCCACCTCCCCCTCCCCCCTTCTCTCTCCCACCTGCTCCCACCTCCCTCCTTGTTCCCCCTTCCCCCTCCCCTCCTTCTCCTCTCTGCTCCCTCTCCCTCCTGCTCCCATCTCCCCCCTCCTTCCTCTCCCTGCTCCCCTCTCTCCCCCTCCCACCTCCACCCTTCTCTCTCACTCCCTCTCCTGCTCCTCCCCCGCATGTCCGCTCCCCCTCCCCTTCTTCTCTAGGCCCCGCCCCCTCCTGCCCTCTTTTTCCCATTTAGGCCCCGCCCCCTTTCCCAGGACCCTCCTTCCCCGTGACGTAATTTCTGGGAAGTCGGTCGGCTCGCTCCTGCTTCGGGCTCGGCTTTTCCGCCTGGCGCCGCCCCTCCCGCCGCAGCTGCCGGGAGGGGCGTGTCCCGCCCCGCCTCTCCACCAACCAGCGCCGGGCAGGGGCGGGGCCTCCTCCGCACACGGAAGAGCGGCTCCCTGCGCGGCGGGAGGGCCGCGCGGCGCCCGGCACGGCAACCTTAAGGGACCTGCGAGCTGGTCCGCGCAGCTGGGAGGTAGCGGCCCGGCTCGGTGAGGGGGCGGGGCTGGCTCTGGGGGGTTCCTGGGGGGCACTGGGCAGAGGATGGGTATCGGGGGGGCCTGGCTATGGGGGGGCACTGGGGGGTTTGGGGGCAGGGAGCAGAGGGCAGGGGAGGGGTATCTGGGGGGCCCCGCTATGGGGGGTATCTGGGGGGCCCCGCTATGGGGGGTTTCTGGGGGGCACTGGGGAGTTTGGGGGCAGAGGATGGGTTTCTGGGGGGCCCGGCTATGAGGAGCTTGGGGGATTTCTGGGGGGCACTGGGGAGTTTGGGGGTGGGGCGGGGGAGGGGAGGAGTTTCTGGAGGGCCTGGCTATGGGGGATTTCTGGGGGGCACTGGGGAGTTTGGGGGCAGGACAAAGGGGGGCAGAGGGCAGGGGAGGGGTATCTGGGGGGCCTGGCTATGGGGGGGCACTGGGGGGGGTTGGGTGCAGAGGATGGGTATCTGGGGGGCCCAGCACTGGGGGTTTCTGGAGGGGCACTGGGGGGTTTGGGGGCAGGACAGGGGGAGCAGAGGGCAGGGTAGGGGTATCTGGGGGGCTGGTCTCAGTGCCAGCTGATGAGTCTTTCAGCACCAGGGTGTGTGTGTGGGGGGCTGGCTGTCATGGTGCCCTCCCACATGGGGCAGGAGCCTCCTGGCCAATGTTACCCCCCACGCGCCCTTCCCGAACCGCTATGTTCTGAGCCCCTGTGGGGAAGGGGGCGGGACGGGGCTGCCTTGGCATGACCGGGGCGAGGTGGCGCAGCTCTGGACAGCGTCTGGCACCGGCTGCAGAGCAGGTGTCCCCTGTGGGGTGGAGCTAAGAAAAGTTCCCCCTCCGGGTCAGGGAACTGACTCGAGTTCAGTTTCCTTCTCCCCCGGGTTTCTGGTGATGTAGGCGACGCTGCCCGGCTCTGCCTGTGCATGGTGAGATCCCAGCCACGGTGGGCAGCTGGGTGCCCCCCGCAGGGCCCCTCCCGACCAGCCCCCGGCTTCCCTTTGGGGAGCTCGCTGGGGAATCCCAAACGCCGACGAGCAAACCCCACTTCGGGGTAGCTGGGATGGCCTGCCTGAAAGCTGGCTCTGAACTCCTTGCCTGAGCCCCTGGGCGGGGGCAGAAATCCGCCTGGCGCTGCCCTCGGCTGCACCGAATCCCTCCTCTGCCCACCCGGAAGGGTTTAACCCCACGGGAGCTGACCGGGGGGGGTCCGAGGAGGAGAGGACGGGGCTCGTACTCGGCCCCGGCGGGCCTGGGGTGACAGAGGCTTGGAGGCCAGAAGGTCCCATGGGGTCGTGTCTAGCCAGGCCCAGGCCTGTCCCTTCCCTGGCGGGTCGGCGAAGGGGAACAAGGCGCCTCAGAACACGATTTGGGCCCTGCTCGGCGGGGGGGTGTTGGGAAATGGCTGGAAGTGCTGACGGTGCCAAGCTGCTGGGAGCCAGGCCAATGGAGGGAGGCTGGCGTGGAAGTTAGGGACGGAACTAGAGGGCATTTGGTGGGTCCCTGTCAACCCTGGCTGTTTCCTGCAGCCCCTCTTAGCCCAGCCCTGGGCTCCCCCCAGCTCTGCCAGTGTCCCTCACTCCCGACCCGCAGCCCCCTGCTAGCCCAGCCCTGGGGTCCCCACCCCCAGCTCTGCCGGTGCCCCTCACTCCCGACCCGCAGCCCCTGCTAGCCCAGCCCTGGGGTCCCCACCCCCAGCTCTGCCGGTGCCCCTCACTCCCGACCCGCAGCCCCTGCTAGCCCAGCCCTGGGGTCCCAAGGAGTTGTGCTGTTCATGCCCTTAAAGAGACAAAACATTTTCCAGCTCCAGGGCCCCAAAGCGAGCGGCTTCAGGGCCAGTTGGGGGTGCTTTGCTGTAACTGGAGCACTCATGTTCCCGGCGCCCAGCGTTTGGCCCGGGCCCTCGGGGGCGTAGGGCCTGTCGGGTGCCGGGGCCGCGGCTGGGGGCATGTGGTTTGTTTTGGTACCGTCTGCGCCTGAGTTTCCTCTCCTAGTTTCACATCCACATGCTGCTGTTTGGGCGAGTTCTCGAACACCCACGGGAATGAAGCCAGGCTGGGGTCGGGGGCGGCAGCTCCTGCTGGCAGCAGTGGGGCGTTCCGGCCTCCAGGCCCCCACGGGCAAAGCTAGGGAGACTGTAATGACTTGGGAGGGGCAAGGGGTGCCCTCTGCCAACTGTGCCAAATCACTCTGCTGCTTTGAATCCACCTGGGGGGTTCCTTTTATCCTGGGCTGGGATCCAGGGCTGGGCTAGCAGGGGCTGCGGGTCGGGAGTGAGGGTCACCGGCAGAGCTGGGGGGGGGGGGGGGGGCAGGGCTGGGCTAGCAGGGGCTGTGGGTCGGGAGTGAGGGTCACCGGCAGAGCTGGGGGGGGGGGGGCAGGGCTGGGACAGCAGGGGCTGTGGGTTGGGAGTGAGGGTCACCGGCAGAGCTGGGGGGGGGGGGCAGGGCTGGGACAGCAGGGGCTGTGGGTCGGGAGTGAGGGGCACCGGAAGAGCTGGGGGGCAGGGCTGGGACAGCAGGGGCTGTGGGTTGGGCGTGAGGGGCACTGGCAGAGCTGGCAGTGGGGTAGCCGGGCAGGGGGTTGCGGGTCGGGCGTGAGGGGCACTGGCAGAGCTGGGGGCGGGAGCTCAGGCTGGATTCTTGCCCCAAAGGAAAGCAGGGGCTGTTTTGAGCTGGGAGTGCTGGGGGGGGGGCGTGTCTCCAGCATCCCCTTTCCATACAGAGCAGAGCCTGGCCCAGCAGCACCCTGGGGGTCAGGGCTGGGAGGGGGCTGGCTTAGAGCCACCGGGCCAGCGTCTGATCCTGCCAAGGCAGCAGCGGCTGTTTCCCGTGGTGGGTGCAGAGCCGGGAACGGCGCAGGCCCCAGGCGTGGGCACTCCCTGTGAGTCAGGGACACGGGGCCTTTTCCTTCTAGGGGCGCCGGCCCCAGGGCGGGCACTGGCTGGCAGGGGGGATGGGACACGGGGCCTTTCCCCTCCAGGGGGTGCCAGCTCCAATCTGGCCCCAGGGCAGGGACTGGCTGGTGGGAGGGAGGGGGCGGGAATGCCAACTGTTGTACTTAAAGTACTGCCCAGGATCTTTTCAGGGGGAATAAGACAAAACGCCACATTTATTAGTAATACATGTATTCATTAACACTGTGTTATATTACACTTACACTCTCACACACACACACACACACACAAACACACTCCGTCTTGTTGTTACCAATTAGTTGCTCCCCTTAACTTCACTGGCCAGGTGAGTTAGATGGGGGAGGGGGCGGAGCCGGGCTTCTGCCGATCCGGATCGATGCTCCCATGTTGACAAGACGAGACCCGGGGTCCTCTGCAAGACACCTCACTTTTATAGCAGCTTTCCTCTTATGCAAATCTAGACCAGATTCAAACTCTGTGTCTGTGTCCATTGGTCCTTTGTGCTGCTTTCTTTTGAGTCAAGTATCAGGGGGTAGCCGTGTTAGTCTGTATCTACAAAAACAACAAGGAGTCTGGTGGCACCTTAAAGACTAACAGATTTATTTGGGCATAAGCTTTCGTGAGTAAAAACCTCACTTTTTTGCATCCGAAGAAGTGAGGTTTTTACTCACGAAAGCTTATGCCCAAATAAATCTGTTAGTCTTTAAGGTGCCACCAGACTCCTTGTTGTTTCTTTTGAGTGTTTTCCCAATGTTGCAAAGAGGGTGTTTCCAAAAGAAGGTGCTTGCTTCTAACCCCCCCCCCCCCCAGGCCCTCGGTATGTCTGCTTGTCTTTAATGAGCCCACTTGACACGTTTTATTGTCCTTGGGTCTGGCTCCCAGCCCCTCTCCAACAGTTGAGGCTGTCTGGAGGTGCTGCCTTCCATGCCTTGCTCATCCACACCTCATTCATTCAACAGGGCAATTGATTAAGAGTGGGGGGGGGGAGGAGAGCTCTTGTTCTACTGCTAGCAAACAGAAATTTTTCTTCTATCTTATTCTATCCTTAGGGGCTATAATATTCTACCAAGGGCAATGCAAAGTTTCTAAATGAGGTTTTGATACAAAGTCCCATGAAAACAGAGGTCACACGTGGGTAGACCCACCACAAGGTTATATGAAGAGGCACAATGTAAAGTCATATGAAAATTATCAGAGATTGATCTACACAACCACCAAAATAAGGTGTCACTAATGCAGCTGCATCCACCAGCCAGGAGCAGCGGCCCCAGATGTGAGCAGGGATGCGGTGCGGGGTGTAGGGGGTTGCATCACTTCTGGGCCTCTCTGTGGTTCTAAGAACAGCCAGGATGGGGGCGGGGCTGGGCCCTGACCCCTGGGGAGCCCCCCCCCCCCCCCGCCAGCCAGTCCCCACCTTGGGGCTGGATCGGAGGGGATGGGCCCCGTGTCCCAGCCCCGGTCTCTGTGGCCTGGTGTCCTCGTCTTGCTGGTGTCCTGGGCTGGGTGTGAAGGGGGGTTCCCCACTCATCAGCTGCCCTGGTTTGCCTTCCCAGACGCCGGGGACGGCCCCACCATGGCCCAGTGGCAGGAGGTCCAGCAGCTGGAGAACACCTACCTGGAGCAGGTGCACCAGCTGTACTCGGAGGACCACCTGCCCATGGATGTGCGGCAGTACCTGGCCCCCTGGCTCGAAGACCAGAACTGGTAACTGCCGGGCTGGGGAGGGAAGGGTTAACCGAGGGGTGGGGTGAGGGGGGAGTCAACACTTGGGACCCGCAATCCACAGGGGTTGTCTCAGCTCTAACGTGGGGGGAGTGTGTCTGATTTGGGGGGTCGGGGGAGGGGAAAGATGCCCCCTGACGCGAGGGAAGGGATAGCAGGAGAAGGTGGGTGGGTCCCCAGGGATTAGCTCAGCTGGGGGCTCCCCCAGAGCATGCAGCCAAAGACCCCCGGGTGCCTCTCCTGGCGCGGCCCCATGGATCCCCCGTTGGAGTTGTGGGGAACAGGCAGGAAGGGGCACTGCAGTGCGCCCCTTTGTCTCTGCCCCAGGAGCCGGGCGGCCGAGCCTCCCGCGGCCGAGCCGCACTCTGCCCAGGCCCACATGCTCTTCCACACCCTGCTGGCCCTGCTGGACGACCAGTACAGCCGCTTCGGGGCCAGCGAGGACGACTTCGTGCTCAAGCACAACCTGCGCAAGTCCAAGCTCAACTTGCAGGTAGGGAGCGGGGCGCTGCGGGGGGGGGGGTGTGGGAGAGGCTGCTGGGGGCGGCGGGAGGCTGCTGGGGGGGGGGGAGGCTGGCCATGGCCCTGCTGACCCACCCCCCCATGCTCTCGTCCAGGCCAATTACCAGGAGTGCCCGGAGCAGCTGGCCAACGTCATCGCCAACCTGCTGCGGGAGGAGAAGGCCATTCTGAGCAGGGGGCTCGCGGCCCAGCAGGTAAGCAGGGCCGGGGGGGGCTGATCCGGGGGCTCCTGGTATTTCTCCCCCCAACCCCCCGGCTTCCCGCAGCACAGCGCCCCCCTACCACCGCATATGGGGAGAGCCCATCTCCTGGGTATCCGTTTCCTCGCCCGGGGCCCTTCCTCCCCCGGCCTGCGGCTGGCTCTGTCTGGGGGGGTGGGGCAGGGATCCCAGCATGGGGCGCGGCGCCGGTGGGGCTAAAAGGGGCCTGTCCCTTGTGCGCCCCCTGCAGGCCGCAGCGCAGCCGCCGTCCAGTGCCCCCATGGAGACGGACCGGCAGCAGAAGATCGAGCGGCGCCTGGCGGAGATCAGGACAGCGGTGCAGGTGGGTACGGCCCGGCTATCTCGTATGCTCCCCCTCCCCGCCCGGAGCTGGCTTTGAACCTGCGACCAGGTGGCTCCAGGCCCCAGGTGCCAGCCGGGCTGTGCCAGTGCCCGTGCCCCAGGCGCTCCCTGCCCCTGAACCGGTTCCCTTGGCCCCCCCAGGAGCTGGATCGCGAAGTGCGGGACCTGGAGGAGCTGCAGGACACCTTCGATTTCCGCTATAAGATGCACCGTATGGTTGGTGAGGAGCCCGGGCGGGCAGAGCGTGGCAGGGCCCGGCTGGCTGGCGAGGGGTGGGGGGTCCCCCCTGCCTGCTCTACCCCAGTGTGCTGGAGCGGCCGGGCTGGGGACGCTGGAGAGCCCGGTGGGTGCAGGCCTTTGCCTTCCCTTTGAACAGGGGCAGAGCCAGGCCAGGAGCGGGTGGGGGGCGACTCGGAGAGGAGAGCTCCTCCCCAGAGCCAGCGCCGCCCTCCGTGCCCCAGTGCGGCGCTAGGGGGCTGAGGCCTCCTGTTCTATGGGCTGGGGGCGCTCTCCACTTGCAGTCAGCACTGCCCCCTGTCCCCCCCCGTTCCAGAGAGGAGCTAGCGGGTGAAGGGCTCAGTGGGGGATGCAGCGCTGCAGAGGGTAGGGCGGGGGGCACTGCAGGGGGTGGGGCGAGGGCTCAATGGGGGGCGCTGTGCTGCAGGGGGCCGGGGGTGGGGGGCACAGCAGGGGGTGGGTTCTGACCCATGGCTGCCGTTCCTGTGTCCCCCCCCCCCCCTCACTGCGCCCTATTGCCGTCTCCCCAGCGAATGGCGCCTCCCCCAGCCCCGAGCTGGCCCGCCAGACGGAGCAGCTACAGGCCATGCTGAACAACCTGGACCGGAGCCGCAAGGTGAGGCTCCGCATGGGGCCAGCCCCCTGCCTGGGGGGCTCCGTGGGTCCTTGGGGCAGCTGGATCAAGGCGGCAGTCACCCCCCCCCCACATACACCTTCTCTGGGGGCTGGTTTTCCTGGGTCCCTTCCCCACTGGGTCTTGTCCGGACGTGCCTCAGTTTCCCAGGAGCTGCCTCCCAGCTGGGCCGGGCTCAGTGTCGTGCTGGGAGCTGTGCATGGCCGGTCACCCCAGGGGGGCTGGTGTCTTCCCCATGGGGTTCTCAGGAGCCAGTAGGGCAAGGCCCTCCCCCCCCGTGGGTCGCCCGGGGTCACAACGGACACAGTGTCTCTGGCAGGACGTGCTGGCCCGGGCGCAGGAGCTGCTGGGCCGCTGCGAGACGCTGCGGGATTTCCTGCTGGAGGAGCTGGCCGAGTGGAAGGACCGGCAGCGGAGGGCCTGCATCGGGGCAGCCTGCGACACCAGCCTGAGCCGCCTGGAGACCTGGTAGGGGGTGATTGGGGGGCGGGGGGGGGCAGGGAGGATGCTGCCTCCCCCTCCCCTCGGGAGTCTGGGACCCTTTCACCAGCTGGGGGAGGGGGTCAGGCGCCGGCCAGACCCCAAAGCCGAGCGCAAACCCCAGACTGGCTCTGCAATTCGAGGTCCCCAACCCAGGGACAAGGGTGACGCCCCCAGCGTCCCAGCCCGCCCCTGGGGCTCTGCGGCCTGTCTCCCTCCCTCGGCACCGACGGTCCCTTATCGCCCCAATGTTCAGGTGACTCCGCGTCCCAAAGGACCAGGCACGTCCCCCGAGATCCGGGCCCGGCGCCGTCCGACAGGAGCCCGCGGTTTATTACCTAGGGAAGAGAAACGAGCGAGTGGTTGCCTGGGGGGGAAGCGGGTCCCACGGGCAGACGCTCACAGCCGCTCTCTGGGGACGTCCCCGGGCTGGCCCGGGCTGGGGGTCTCTGGGCCGCCTTGTGTGTATCCCGCTGGGTGCCGCGGCTCCCCGGCCCGGAGGGGTCCCCCCACCCCGGGCTGACCCGGCTCCTCTCCGCCCGCAGGTTCACGGGGGCGGCCGAGGTGCTGTTCCAGCTCTGGCGTCTCCTGCGGGCCCTGGGCGACCAGCATGTCAAGCTCACCTACCAGCACGACCCGCTGACCACGCAGCGACCCCTGCTGGAGAGCCGGCTGCAGGAGCAGCTCGCCTGCCTCTTGAGGAGGTGCTGGGGGCAGTGCCTGGGAGGTGGGGGGGTGGTACATGGCGGCTGGGGGGCTGCCCCATAGGAGCATTGGTGTGCCTGGGGGGCTGGTGCATAGGGGAGCAGGGGCTGCCCCTAGGAGCGAGGCAGGAGGTGGGAGGATACGTGCGGGGGCGGGGGGGCTGCCCCGAGGAGCATGGGGCTGCGTGGGGGGCTGGTGTGGGAGGGGTGGGGGGCCGCCCCACAGATGCATGCGGGAGGGGCTCCTTGGTGCAGAGACCTGGCCGGCTCAGGCCACAGAGTTGGTGGTTGCTGGGCTATTTGGTATTGGGGGAGGGGGGTTGGGGGCACCCCAGGGTGCTAACGCCTCCCCCCCCCCCCCCCCAGTGCCTTCGTGGTGGAAATCCAGCCCATTATGCCGTTCCCCAACCGGAGGCCCCTGGTGCTGAAAACTGGCAGCAAATTCTCCGTCCGCGCCAGGTGAGCCCCCCTCCCCCCCCCGCCCAGCCTCCCCGACCATCCTGTGCGGGGGGGGGGGGGGCTGGCGCTTACTCCACAACACCCCCCCCCCCCCCCCCCCCGGGCAGATCCCTGCTTCTGGCCCTGGCAGGATGGGCCCCGTTGGGAGCGGGTGGGCCTGGGGGCAGAGTGCCCCCCCCCCCCCCCCCCCGCCATGCAGGCCATGTGCCCTGCCAGGCCAGTGACCAGGATGATGGGCTCCTCTCCACGCAGGCTCCTGGTCAAGCTGCAGGATCGAAGCCATCGGCTGGAGGTGAAAATCGTCCTCGACCAGTGAGTCATCTCCCCCCCCCCCCCCCCCCCCCGTGAGGGCCTTAACCCCCTTCCCCCCTCCCCGAGGCCTGGAGGCCACAAGGCAGGGAGCCTGACGGGTGGGGGGCAGGGGGCTCTGCCTGGGGGATGGGAACCCAGCACTGAGGGCACAAGGAAACCCTGGTTGGGGAGGGGAGCCCTGCGGGGGGAGCTGGGGGGCAGGGTCCCCGGTGAAAGCAGTTGGTTTACTGATGGTGTCCTGTCTTTCCCCCTGCAGGCATCCCCCCGACGTGAAAGGGTGAGCGCCAGGCCGGAGAGACCTTCGGAGGGGACGGGCCGGACTGGGACCTGGGGCCTTTCCCCTCTAGGGGGCGCTGGCTCCCATCTGGCCCCAGGGCAGGGACTGGGGGGCTCGGGGCCTTTCCCCTCTAGGGGGCACCAGCCCTGACATGGGCAGGGGGCGGGGGTCCAGTTTGTTCCCAGCCCCGGCTCTGCTCCAGCCGAGGTGCCTGGGGCTGAGCGCTGCCCTCTGGCCGGCAGCGCCCCCCATGCGCTTGGCCTAGGGCCTCTGGGTATTTACTGGGCGCCCATCACCGGGGTCTCTGGCCCCGCCCAGCCCATGGCCTTGCTCCTGTATGACGGCCGGGACTCGAACCCGGGTCTCTGCCCCAGCGCGGCCCGGCCGGCCTCACGGCCCCGCCCCTCTCGCGTCTCCCCGCAGGTTCCGGAAATTCAACATCCTGACGTCCACCAGCAAGACACTGGTCCAGGATGATCCGCAGATGGAGGGGCTGGTCTGCGACTTCCGGCACATAGTACGGGCCAGGCGCGGGGGGGACGGGACGCTTGGGGAGGGGCTGGGGAGCCCGGATGCCTGGGTTCTCAATGGACGGGGGAGCAGAGGGTGAGTGGGGTGCGGAGCCCGGACGCCTGGGTTCTCAGCTTGGGGAGGGGGAGTGGGGAGCCCTGCCCCAGGCAGGTGGTTTGGCCCCGTGGCCCCCCTGCTGCGGGCTGGGCGGGGCGGGCAGGGGCCAAACGCTGACCTCCACCCTCTCTCCTTTGAAGTCGCTGAAGGACCAGAGGGCCGGGGCCTCGGGCAAAGGCAGCAAAGGTGCCAGCGAGGTGGGTTTCCTGCGTGTGCCCTGCTGGCTGGGGGGGGGGGGGGGTTGCCGCCTACAGCCAGGCCTGGGGGGTCTAGCCCCAGGGCAGAGCTGGGCAGGGGGAGGAGAGCTGACAGTGGGTTCAATGAGGACAGTCCCCCCCCCATGCTGCCCCCTGGGCTTCTACCCCAGATGGGACCCACTGCCGCCCCTGGATGTGCCCAGCCCCCCTTCAGCCCCCTCCCCCCCGCTGGGTCACGACCTCCCTTACAAACCCGGACCCAGTGCGGTCGTCCCTCTGCGGGGACCCCCTGGGAGGCGCTGAAGCCCCCTGTGGCCGGAGGGGTCGCCCCTGGCTGACCCCCCCCCCCCTGTTTCTGTTCCAGGGCCTGCTGGCCGTCACGGAGGAGCTGCACCTCATCACATTCACACTGGATTATAAGTACCAGGAGCTGGTGCTGGAGCTGCAGGTGGGTGAGGAGGGGCTGGGGGGGAGGGTGTCTCGTTTGCTTCCCCCCTCCCCCGCTGATGGCTCTCCCCTCCCCCCCGCAGACGTCCACCCTGCCCGTGGTGATCATCTCCAGCAACAACCAGCTCTCCAGCGCCTGGGCCTCCGTGCTCTGGTTCAACATGCTCAGCCCAGACCCCAAGGTGAGGGGCTCCCCCCAGCAGGCTGGCCAGGGGCTGGTGTTCGGCACAGCGTGGGGGGGCGGGGGGGGGGTCAGGACACCACAGTTTGGGGGTGGGGCATCTCTTCC
The DNA here is from genome assembly GCF_011386835.1 of Chrysemys picta bellii. Lineage (NCBI taxonomy): Eukaryota > Metazoa > Chordata > Testudines > Emydidae > Chrysemys > Chrysemys picta. The sequence goes on along the minus strand of NC_088812.1, from coordinate 13,049,147 downwards.
TCTTGTGCGGTTCGGCCCAGGGTGGGCTGCGTTCCCCACCACCGCCGCGGCTATGCCCAGGGGTGAGGGCCCCTTGCAGCCACGTCCCTGTGGCCCCATACGCCCCCCCACACACACCGCTCCAGCAGCAGGGCCTGGTGGGGCCCCGATCCGGTTCCGGGGTGTCCCAGCTCCCCCCGTAACCCCCCTCTCTCCCTGCAGAACCAGCTGTTCTTCTCCGCGCCGCCGGCCGCCTCCTGGGCCCAGCTGGCCGAGGTGCTGAACTGGCAGTTCTCAGCCGCCACCGAGCGCGGGCTGGACAAGGAGCAGCTGCACATGCTGGCGGAAAAGCTCTTTGGTAACGTGGGGGGGTCAGCACCTGGCTATCACCCCTACGGGCTGCAAGGCAGAGACTCCCCTGGGGGGGAAGGCCCAGGTCTGTCCCGGCCGTAGCCCATCACCGGGGTCTCTGGGCAGCGCTGAGGGGAGGGTGAGTCTAAAGGGAAGACCCCTAAGTCCACGGGGCTCAGAGCAGCTGGGCTGGACCCCCTGGCCTCTGCGCTGCCCCCTCCCATATGTGTGGGGCGGGCAGCGAGGGTGGGAGGAGTGGCACAGGGCGTGCCGGGACACCTGGGTTCTCCTCCCAAGTCTGACCTTGGGGGAGTCACTTCTCCTTGTACCCCACTTTCCCCTCTGCAGCGTCGGGGGGGGAGGGGGCGATTGTGACGGGATCCCCGGGGTGCAGCGCTGTGCCCCCGTTAACTCACTAATCTGGGCTGTCTCTCGCAATGCCTTACTGGTGACAAGCAGCAAACCCCTCTGGGTGCTGGGATCCCTCAGCACAACCACGCGTGGAGCCCCACACCCAGCTCCATTGTGTGAACGCTCCCAGAGCCACTTGTGAATCTCACAGAGAAAGGAACCAGCCAGATCCCCCCAGCTCCCAGCCCTGTACCCCAGGAATATACCGTCCTGCTCCGCTCAAGACGAGCTGTGCGAATTTATTAATTGATTCCCCACTCCGTCAATGGAAAGTGGACGTACACCAGCCTTTGCCATCCTGAGTAAACCCCCTTACCAGACGCTTCAGGCAAACGCGCTGGCAAAGATAAACACGTTTATCGACTACAAAAGAGATTTTAAGTGATAGGGAAAAAGTCCGAGTTAGTTACCAAGAGAAAATAAGACCTAAGCCCGCAGTCTAAACTCTCAACCCTATGAGACGGGGCAGCATCGACGAAGCCGTTTTCCTCACCCCACGGGATATTGCCGTTCATAGTACACAGGTTCCACCCCTGAAACCGGGGCAGTCTCCTCTGCTGGCGTCTTCAGTCTTCTGAGCGTCCTTGTTGCTGGCCGCACGGGGGGGCAGGAGAAAGGCCCAGCGTGGGGCCCCCGAGTTCTGTTTTATCCCCTCAGTCCCGGTGCTCGGCGAGTGCAGGTCTGGGGGGTGTTGTTGAGTCCACAAGGTGACACGCTACCCTGGTGTGTAATTTCTCTGCTGGACGACGTCCGTTCAACCCCCCCCCCCCGGCATCGGTTCTCCCCCTTGTCGTCGTCTCTGGAGAGCTGGTCTCTGGGCGCTTCCCAGCCCCACAACCCTACAACGCACTTCTGATGATTTCCTCTGCCCTGATGATAAACACACACGTCGCTAGAACAGAGGCTTTCAGCAGCTGGTAACCCTGCCCCGACACCTGCCACTGTCCCCGCAGAATGTGGGGGTTACAGGGCGCTCCCCCAGTCACAGCGATGGGCCCTGCCGGGGGGGGGGTCAGTGCTGAGTCTGGGGAGGGGGATGAGGACCCCAGAGAAGCTGCGTTAATTCACCCTGCAATTTTCTCTTTCCTGCCCCCATCTTAAAGGGCCGGAAGCCACCCCCGCCAGCACTCTGACCTGGGCCAAGTTCGCCAAGGTAGGTGGCTGCTGAGTGTGACTGTCCCCTTCCCCCTCCCCCCGTAACTCCCCCTCAGCCTCTCGCCTCCTCTTTGCTGCAGGACAACCCGCCCGTCTTCTCCTTCTGGACCTGGCTGGACGGGATCCTGGGCTTGATCCGAGACCACCTGGCCCAGCTCTGGAAGGACGGGTAGGGGCTGGCCGGGAGGGCGGGGGGGGGGAAACTGATCTGAGCAGTGCATGGGGTGCCTGCTCCCCCGTGTGGTCAGACCCAGAACTGCAGCTGCTCCCCCCACTGGCTTTCCCCAGACCCTGAACCGGGCCCAGCTCAGCCCATTATGGGGGTTTGTGTGTAGGGGTGGAGGAGGATTTAGGGGAGCTAAAGGGGCCAGGGGCCGTGCAGCCCCGGAGGAGTGAGGATCCCGGGTGCTGAGCGTGGTGGGGATGGGGCGCTGGGGGGCTCCTCCGGGGGGCCCAGCCGGCCGCTGACCCAGGCTCCGCTCCGCTCCCCTCCAGGCACATCATGGGCTTCGTGAGCCGCAGGCGGGAACGGCAGCTGCTGAAGAGGAAGCAGATGGGCACCTTCCTGCTGCGCTTCAGCGAGAGCAGCCGCGAGGGCGGCATTACCTGCAGCTGGGTGGAGCCCGGGGAGAAAGGTGGGTCTGCCCCAGGGCGCGGCCCCCCCCTGCTCCCCAGGCTCTTCTGTCGCCAGGCGCTTGCGCTGGGGAAGAGAACCCAGGAGTCCGGGCTCACTGGGTGCCATTTATCGTGGGGCGGGGCCAGTGTTACCTAATGGTTGGAATGGGACATTGTGAACCCGGACTCCTGGGTTCTCCTCCCAGCGCTGGGAGATCCTGGTGCAGCCTGTCCCATCTCTGGGGCTCTGCCTGGCAGTGACCCCCCGACTCCCCCTCCCAGGTCAGCCCAAGGTCCGTTCCGTGGAGCCCTACACCAAGACGGAGCTGACGTCGCTGCCGCTGCCTGACATCATCCACGACTACCAGCTGGTGGCCGCCGAGAACATCCCCGAGAACCCCCTCAAGTTCCTGTACCCCGGCACGCCCCGGGACGAGGCCTTCGGGAAGTACTACACCGAGAGGAGGGAAGGTACCGCCGCTCGCCTCCCACCGCAGCCCCTGCTAGCCCAGCCCTGGGCTCCCCCCTTCCCCGGCTCTGCCAGGGCCCCTCAGTCCTGACCCACAGCCCCCTTCCAACCCAGCCCTGGGCTCCCCACCTCCAGCTCTGCCAGTGCCCCTCACTCCCGACCCACAGCCCCCTGCTAGCCCAGCCCTGGGCTCCCTCCGCACAGCCCTGCCGGTGCCCCTCACTCCCGACCCGCAGCCCCTGCTAGCCCAGCCCTGGGCTCCCCCCAGCCCTGCCGGTGCCCCTCACTCCCGACCCACAGCCCCTCCTAGCCCAGCCCTGGGCTCCCCACCTCCAGCTCTGCCAGTGCCCCTCACTCCCGACCCACAGCCCCCTGCTAGCCCAGCCCTGGGCTCCCTCCGCACAGCCCTGCCAGTGCCCCTCACTCCTGACCCGCAGCCCCTGCTAGCCCAGCCCTGGGCTCCCCCCAGCCCTGCCGGTGCCCCTCACTGCTGACCCGCAGCCCTGGGCTCCCCCCGCCCCACAGCTGTGCCGGTGCCCCTCACTCCTCCCAGCCCTGGTACAACACTCCGTTACTCTATGTGCGGCCGAGGTGAGAATTGCTGCCCGGCTGGTTTGGTGGCGGGGGGGGAGGGTCTCACGGGGGGGGGGAGGGGTTCTCGCCTTGGCTCCCCTCTCTCTGACCCCTCTGTTCTTCCCCTTCCCCCCAGTGGACCTGCTGGAGCAGAGGAAGTACCTGAACCGGCGCCTGATCAGAGTGTCCTCCAGGTGAGGGAGCCGGACGCCGGGGTCCCTGCGGGCTGCCCCAGCCCTTCAGAGGAAATACCTGATTTCTCCCCCACCCCATCCAAGGGCCCAGCCCCTCTCCCTGGCCGGCCTGCCCCCGGGGGACTCCCAGCGACACCCCCTCCCCTCCCATCCCTAGTCGGGGCTACGCAGCCCTTCAAATCCCCTCCCCGCTCCAGCTGGGCTTGGGGCCTGGGTGGGGTTCCCCGTTCCTGAGAGCACCCCCTCCCCCGCTGCACACCCGCTAAGCCAGGCCCCTCTCTTCCTAGGCAGCCCCATGAGCCATGGCTCCCGGAGGACATGGGGGCGGTGCCCCCTGCAGCTGAGGGGCTGGCGGCCAATCACCTGGAGGCACTGGGGCTGGGGGCCTATGGACTGGAGCAGATACTGGAGCCGGGACCCAATGGGCTGGAGCCGGCGCTGGAGCAGGCGCTGGAGCCGGGACCCAATGGGCTGGAGCCGGGGGCCAATGGGCTGGAGGCGCTGGAGCCGGGGGCCAGTACTCAAGAGGTGCTGGAAGCGCTGGAGCAAGAACTGGACCAGATGAGGTTTGATCCGGCTGGTGAGTCTCCAATTCCTGCCCTGGGGGACGGGGACAGGGCCTAGGGGGGGAGGGTGCTTGGCACCAAGAGGGTGCGGGGAGTAAAGAGGCCAACCCCCTCATCCCAGCTCTGCCAGTGCCCCTCACTCCCGACCTGCAGCCCCCACTGTCCCAGCCCCGGTTGTGTTCCTTTTCCCCAGGCCCTGCGCCCCCCCCCCCCCCCGGCTCCCCTGAGCCCGGTTCCCCTTCTCTTGCAGGCTCCAACGTGCTCCGAGGTGGGGACCCCTACCTGCTCCCGCCGGACGACATGCCCCCGCCGGGGCTGCCTGTCAACACCTTGTTCCTGGGGGCCAACGACCTCACCCCGCTCCAGGTCGACTCCAAGGACTTCCAGTGACAGCGTCTCCCCTCGCTGGGGGGCTTGGAGGCCAGGGCCTTTTCCCCACCCCCGTTTATTGGGGGGTGCCCTGGCTCTGCCCTTCCCCTGCCTTCCGGCTAGGCCTCGGGGCCTCCCATTGGCCTAGGGGGGCTATGGTTCTCGGGCCTTTCTGGCTAGGGGGCTTCTGGCCTTAGTGCTGGGGGTGCAGGTGGTTCCCCCCAGGGGTGAGACGAACTCTTTCTCTTGTAAATAAACCTGCCCTGCCCCAGCTCGCTGTGGTGCTGATGGGGGGGGGGCATCCCCCAAACTGTCTATCCCCCTTGTCAAGTATCAGAGGGGTAGCCCTGTTAGTCTGGGTCTGTAACAAGTCCTGTGGCACCTTATAGACTAACAGACGTATTGGAGCATGAGCTTTCGTGGGTGAATACCCTTGGGGGGGGGCCCTGTGTGGGCTGCACCCTCCTGCTGCCAGGGGCTGTTGTGCTCTAGATGGCCACCAGAGGGCACCACACCCTCTCCTACTATTCCTGCCCCCCCCCCCAAGGTTGCAGAGCTGGGGGGTGTCCCCCCCCCCCCTCTGGAGGGGAGCCCCTGGCCCTTCACCGAAGCAGAATTCTGCTCCCCCCCCAGGCCAGGAGCAGGGCCCTGGCTGGCTGCCGGGGCCTGAGGCCCCCAGGCTGGGCTGGTTCCAGGGTGGGGGGAGGGGCCTGGATGTGGGGAGGAGCAGGGAGGGCTGAGCCTGGGGGGAGGGGTGTGTGCCTGTGTTACCAGGCAGCCCCCCCCCGCCCCCCCGGGGGGTGCACCAGGGGCTGGGACTGGCTTGAGGCTTCCCAGGGTGTCAAAGCTAGGAGCAGACCCCAGGTGTCTTGCCCCTCAGTCCATCCATGTCCCCCCTGCCCCTCAACCACACTGCCTCCTCCTGAAGTGGGGGGGGGGGGAGGGGGGGCTGAGCAGGGAGGACGATGCCCCTGCTGCCTGCCTTGGAGAAACCCCTGCCCCCGGCACTGTCCTTGGAGAGGCCCTGACCCATCTGCAGGGAGGCTGGGGTGGGGGGCTGGGTGTTGGTCTCTGAGATGATCCTGTCCTGAGCTTGGTGGCCCAAGGGTGCAACCCCCAGCTCCCCCACCCCACCCGGTGCCAGTCACGTGGCTGGGAATTTTTCATAATATTTTGTATGATGACTGTGTGTGCCTCAGTTTCCCCAGGTGCTGCATGGTAAACCTCCCCCCGTCCCCACACCTAGTTTACTCCATGCAGCGACCCAGGTGTGACTGGCAATGCCAGGCTGCCTGGGGCCTGGGCCCCTTGCCCCGGAGAGGCCCAGAAGACAACGGCCTGGGCATTTGGATCCTAGCAACTATTGCCCCTGGTCGGCCGACCCTCTGCAGGAAGCCGGCCAGGTGCGACCAGCTGGAGAACAACGCGCCAAGGAGGAGGAAGACCAGGGGCTGAGGTTTGCCCGGGAACAGAAGACAGGACGGAGGGGGGCCGAGGACCCTTGTTAAGTGCGGGCTGCTGGAAGCCGCGGACCCTTCGGCGTTGGGCTCTGGACTGACCCCCAAGGACTTTCCAATTCTTTGTGCTGCCCCAAGGTCTTCCTAGACGTGTAATAAACCCCCCAAACAGCACGAGGCGTAGGCCGGTCTGTACAAATCAAACCTCTTTAATAGGCCCTGGCGGCTGGGGCGCCGATAAATATCATAAATAGCCACCCGGCGGGGGCATAAATAGACAGCGGCTGCTCATAAATAACCCCCTGGCCGGGCAATAAATACACGGGGGGGGGGGCGGCGTTTTACGCCAAACAGAGTCCAGAAGTGGGCGGAGCTCAGGGTTGGCTTCACCGGGCGTCCGCGGCTGGGGTGGAATCGACTCCGGCGCTCCTGGGTAAATGCTCCCCCCGGCCTAGCGGGTGGCCGCGCTGTGGGCGAAGACCCGTGCCATCACGGCTGAGAAGGAGCGGAGCTGGTGGAGGATCCGGCGCCGGAGCAGGGGCCGTTCCCAGGGCTGGCTCTGCTGCGGCGGGGTCCCTGACCCCTCGGCCAAGCTGCCATCCTGCTGGGCGAAAGGACAGTGGGGTTACGCTGGGCGCTGTGGCCCCCGACCCAGGAGCTGGAACCAGCCCTAACCCCCCCCTCCCCCCCCCAGCCTGGCATAGGCCTTGGAAGATGGCACAGGGGGCTTGGTGGCACCAAGGCCTGGAGGGACCCCCCTAGAGTGGCGCTGACTGGAGCTGCCAGAGGCCCCTTGCTGCTGCTGGGGGGGTTATTCACCCTGCCCCCCCTTGCCCCGTGTGGGCCCCAGCCCCCGCCCCCCCCCAGGGCCAGTGGATCCCATGTCGCGGGGCCCCTCTCACCTGGACGAGGCTGGTCAGCTGGGCCAGGGCGCCCTGTAGTGTGGCCATGGGGCTGGTGTCGGGGCCCCCCAGCTCGGCGAAGACGTCGGAGCCCAGCAGCGCCTGGTAATGCTGCAGGGCCTTGCGGATCCGGCGCAGGCAGCTCTGGGGGTGGGAAGGGGTATGAGGCGGTGTCGGGGGGGGGGGTGTCTCTGGCTCCCACTCCTTTGGGAGCCCCCATCCCTGCTGCTCCCCACCCCCAACTAGGGGCTTGTTCCCGAGTCCAGGGGCATCGTGGCTGGGGGAGACCCCGGCCCGGCTATGGGGGGGGATCAGCCCTCGCCCTGCCCCGCCATCCCCCTCATTCACTGAGCATGTTATTGGAGGGGGGGGGGCTGAATGATTATTTTCTACATCTCTCTCCCTCCCTGCCCCCCCGCTTCCTATCTGCCCTTCCCCCCCATCCCTTCAGCTCGCCCATCTGCCCTTACCCCCCCATCCCTTCAGCTAGCCCATCTCCCTCCAGCTCGCCCATCTGCCCTACCCCCACATCCCTTCAGCTCGCCCGTCTCCCTCTGCCCCCAGCTCGCCCATCCATCCCCCCCACCCTGGGGCCCTTCCGGCTGGTACCTGGTCAGAGCCCAGCTTGGCGGGGTCGCAGTTGTCGCTGCACCGGATCTGGGGGGTCAGGTCCTCGCTGGGCTTCTCCTCCACCAGGTTCATCTGGTTGGGGACAGCAGAGCTCGGGGTCAGCCTGGGGCTGGGGCCAGCCACTCCCCCCACAGCTCCCCTCCATCCATTGCCACAGCCACTCCCCCCACAGCCCCCCTCCATCCATCGCCGCAGCCAGGCCCCCCCCAGCCCCCCTCCATCCATCGCAGCCCCCCCAGCTTCCCCCCTCCATCCATCGCCGCAGCCAGGCCCCCCCCAGCCCCCCTCCATCCATCGCAGCCCCCCCAGCTTCCCCCCTCCATCCATCGCCGCAGCCAGGCCCCCCACAGCCCCCCTCCATCCATCGCAGCCCCCCCAGCTTCCCCCCTCCATCCATTGCTGCAGCTGGGCCCCCCACAGCCCCCCACTTCCATCCATCGCCGCAGCCAGGCCCCCCACAGCTCCCCTCCATCCATTGCCACAGCCACTCCCCCCACAGCCCCCCTCCATCCATCGCCGCAGCCAGGCCCCCCCCAGCCCCCCTCCATCCATCGCAGCCCCCCCAGCTTCCCCCCTCCATCCATCGCCGCAGCCAGGCCCCCCACAGCCCCCCACTTCCATCCATCGCCGCAGCCAGGCCCCCCCCAGCCCCCCTCCATCCATCGCAGCCCCCCCAGCTTCCCTCCTCCATCCATTGCTGCAGCCAGGCCCCCCCGAACCCTCCCTCCATTCATCACCCCAGCTGGCCCCTGATCTCCATCCATCTCTCCAGCTGCTCCCCACCTCCGTCCATCACCCTAGACGTCCCCATGGCTCCCATCCCCAGCCATTCCTTCCCCCCCCCATTCATTCCCATTCAGCTGATGCACACTCCTCTGTGTACCTGGCCCAAGGCTCGGGGGGTCACCCCCTAGATGGATGCAATACCAGCCCCTCCCCCTGCCCTCCAAGTGGTCCCAGGCTGGCGCCTCCCAGCCCAGGAAAGGCCCAGCTCAGAACCGGGATAGTCCCATGCGCTGGGTTTTTTTAGACACCTTGTGAATTTCTGGAACCGCTTCCTGGAGCGGTCATGTTCCCCTAGCCTGTCCACACGCCCCACCCCTCTGTCCGTCCACCACTGGATACGCCCCCCCAGCCTGTCCACACACACCCCGTCTGTCCATCTATCACTGGACACGTTCCCCCAGCCTGTCCACACACACCCCATCTGTCCGTCCGACACTGTTCACACACCCCCAGCCTGTTCACACACACCCCGTCTGTCCGTCCATCACTGTTCATGCCCCCCCAGCCTGTCCACACACACCCCGTCTGTCCATCCATCACTGGACATGCCCCCCCCCCAGCCTGTCCACATACACCCCGTCTGTCCGTCCGTCACTGTTCACGCCCCCCCCAGCCTATCCCCACACACCCTGTCTGTCCATCCATCACTGGACATGCCCCCCTCCCGCAGCCTGTCCACACACACACCGTCTGTCCATCACTGGATGCGCCCCACCCCGCAGCCTGTCCACATCCACCCCGTCTGTGTGTCCGTCACTGGACATGTTCCACCCGCAGCCTGTCCACCCCCCCACATCTGTCTGTCTCTAGCCATGCGCCCCCAGCCGTCCCACCCCATATCTTCACCCTCCTCCCATCTGTCTGTCCATCCTAGAAACCCATCCATCCAGCCCCCTGTGTCCTGGTGCTGCCCATGTGCTGAAAGCCCCTTTCTAGCTGACCGTCGAGCCGCTGACGGGGCTGGACCCACGGCCAGACGGCAGCCGGGTGAGTGCCCCCAGTTGGCTCAGCTCTGCCTGCCCTGCAGAGGTCAAGCCCATCCCCGTGGCCTCTGAGCACTTCCCAGGCTGTGAGGCAGGGCAGGGCCGGCTGTGGCTCGGCCCCCCCACCCCATCCGCCTCCAGCCGGCAGGGGCTCCCGTGCCCCCCCCCCCAGCCCCCGGGAGCCCCCCCCCCCCCCGTCAGTCCCTGCCCGGCCCCACTCACCAAGCTCATGTGGCCCTCGAGGTCCCAGGCCAGCTTGTTGACCTGGCTGGAGAAATACTTGCAGCGCTGCCAGTCGGGGCCGGGGGTCCCCGGCAGGACCCTCTCCTGGGAGGCGGCCAGCAGCCCCAGGAAGCAAAGGAGGGCGCTGGGCCAGTGACTCCTGAGGCTCTGCATGTCGCTGTGTCCCCGTGGGTCGGTGTGTGGGGCGCTGGGCTGGGCCCGGGCTGTATTTATGGGCTGCAGGTGACTCAACGGGCAGGTGGGGTTTCCCCTGGGACGGCAGGTAGCACCCCCGGGGATGGTGTCAGCTCCAGCCCCAGCTGAGCGCGATGTCATCGCCGCCCGAGGCCGGTTACTGCGAAATCGCTGCCTCCCCGCGAAAGCAGAAGCGATACTGGGGGGGTGGGGGGGCAGCGGGACCCACGGATCGTACCAGCTCCTTGGCTCCCTGTGGCTCCCCACAGAGAATGATGCCTCCATTGTTCAACACCCTGCGGCTCCCAAATCCCCCTTCGCGCCCCCTCCCCAAACCCAACAAACCCCAAGGTATTTTCTTACCACGAAGTATGTCATCCCGGAGTCACCAACGGGCGCCAGACCCCGGAGTCCTGGCTCCCAGCCCCCCTGCTCTAACCCACCAGTCCCCACTCCCCTCCCAGAGCTAGGGAGAGAACCCAGGAGTCCTGGCTCCCAGCCCCCCCTGCTCTAACCCACCAGCCCCCGCTCCCCTCCCAGAGCCAGGGAGAGAACCCACAAGTCCTGGCTCCCTGCCCCCCCTGCTCTAACCCACCAGCCCCCGCTCCCCTCCCAGAGCTGGGGATAGAACCCAGGAGTCCTGTCTCCCTGCCCGCCCCCTGCTCTAACCCACCAGCCCCCGCTCCCCTCCCAGAGCCAGGGAGAGAACCCAGGAGTCCTGGCTCCCTGCCCGCCCCCTGCTCTAACCCTTAGACCCCACTCCCCTCCCAGAGCTGGGAGAGAACCCAGGAGTCCTGATTCCTGGGTTCCTGCACTGGACCCTCCTGCTCCCTCTCAGCTCACCCAGTTATGCCCCCCACCCCCACCCCCAGCTGAGCTCGCAGGCCTCAGTTTCCCTGGCACAGCCAGCTATTGGGCAGTGTCCCCTGTTATTTGGGCGGGATGTGGCTGAGACCCCAGCGATCAGGCGGGGGCAGCGGGGGCGGGGGGCTCTGGGCTGATTCAGTGAAGGTCTCCCCAAGGCATCAAACGTCAACCCACAGTAACCCCCTTCACAATGCTCGCTGCCCAGCGTGGGGCCAGGCCGGGGGGGGGCTCATCCCACCAGCGGGGAGCTACGCTCCAACCAAGGAGGAATGAGAAAAAAACATGGAGGGCAGGGGGCAAAGGGCAGGGCCTGGGGAGGGGGCAGACAAAGGGATGGGGCCCTCGGGAAGGGGGGCGAAGGGATGGGACCCAGAGGGGGTGGGGGGCAAAAGGGGGTCAGGGGGTGAAGGGACAGGACCCTGGGGCAAATGGCAAAGGGATGGGGCCCAGAGGGGGTGGGGAGGTGAAGGGACAGGGCCCTGGGGGTGGCCCTTGGGCAGGGGCGAAGGGATGGATTTACTGGGGGGGGGCAGCAAAGTGGCAGGGCCCTGGGGGCAGGGAGCAGAGGGTCCTGGGGCGGTGGGGGGATGACACCTCCCCTGGTGAGAGGGATCCGAGAGCCATGGGGCTGGTGGCTGGCACTGGATGAGGGGGGCTCAGGACGATACCCCCCCGGCAGCCCCCTGCACCCCCCACAGGCTGCTCTGCCTTCATGCTGCCCTGGGACCCCAGCTCCAGATGGGGGCTGCTGATGCTTGGGGGGGGCCCTGACCTAGCAGTACCATGGGGGGATGTGGGGGTTAGGGCTCTACCCCCCGATAGGCAAGTGGGGCTGGCGGGGGGGAGCCGAGCACTCAGTCTATGGGGGGACGCCTGCTTAGCATGGCGGGGGGGGAGCTGGACACTCCCCCCCCCGGGGAGCCGGGCATTCCAGGCCTGTCACAATCCAGGAATCCTGGGCGCCCGCCTGGCGAGGAAAACACAGCGCCTGGGGCCAGCGCCCGCGGGGGCGGGTGAGGACAGACCGGGAAGGAGCCACTTCCTCCCGCTGTGGCTGAGGGGGGGGGCAAGATCCCCTGGAGCCATGGACAGGTGAGGCGCCAGGGACCGGCCTTCGGGCACCTGGGCACGGCCGGGGCCGGGGCCGGGCACTGACTCCGGGTCCTTGGGGGCCTTGGGAGGGAGGGGGAGGAATGGGTGGGGCTGGGTGGAGGGGAGATATGGGGGCGAGCACAGGGGCAGTGTGGGGTGGGGGGAAAGAGGGAGCACAGAGAGGGGGAGCATGGGGGGCAGAGGGATGGGGATATGAGGGGCGAGAGGGGGCTTGAGGGCTCAGGGAGGGGATGGGGAGAATGGGGGTCAGAGAGAGGCACAGGGAGGATGAGGGGGCACAGGGAGGGGAGGATGGGGGTGGAGGGGGGCACAGGGAGGGGAGCATGGGGGGCTGAGGGGACACAGGGAGGGGAGGGGGAGCATGGGGGGCTGAGGGGGGCAGAGGGTGCGGGGGGAGGATGAGGGGGCTGAGGAGGGCACAGGGAGGGGAGGGGAAGCATGGGGGGGCTGAAGGGGGAACAGGGAGGGGAGGGGGAGGATGAAGGGGATGAGGGGGCACAGGGAGCGGGGGAGGATGAAGGGGGCACAGGGAGGAGAGGGGGAGCATGGGGGGCTGAGGGGGGCACAGGTAGCGGGGGGAGGATGAGGTGGCTGAGGGGGGCACAAGGAGGGAAGGGGGAGCATGGGGGGCTGAGGGGGGCACAGGGGGGAGGAGGAGCAGGGGGGCTGAGAGGAGCACAGGAAGCTGGGGAAGGATGAGGGGTCTGAGGGGGGCACAGGGAGGGGAGGGGGAGCATGGGGGGCTGAGGGGGGCCCAGGTAGCGGGGGGAGGATGAGGGGGCTGAGGGGGGCACAGGGAGTGGAGGGGGAGCATGGGGGGCTGAGGGGGGCCCAGGTAGCGGGGGGAGGATGAGGGGGCTGAGGGGGGCACAGGGAGGGGAGGGGGAGCATGGGGGGGCTGAGGGGGGCACAGGTAGCAGGGGGAGGATGAGGTGGCTGAGGGGCCCACATGGAGTGGGGGGAGCCGGGGGGGCTGAAGGGGCACAGGTAGCGGGGGGAGGATGAGGTAGCTGAGGGGGGCACAAGGAGTGGGGGCATCTGGGGGGGCTGAGGGGGGCTCAGGGAGCAGGGGGAGCATGGAGGTTGAGGGGGGCACAGGGAGTGGGGGGAGCCGGGGGGCTGAGGGGGGCACAGGGAGGGGAGGGGGAGAATGGGGGGCAGAGGGGTGAGAGGGGGAAGAACAGGGAGGGGAGGAGGAGCATGGAGGCTGAGGGGGGCAAAGGGAGCAGGGGGAGCTGGGGGGCTGAGGGGAGCACAGGGGGCAGGGGAACTGGGGGGGCTGAGGGGAGCACAGGGAAGGGAGCATGGGGGGGCTGATGGGAGCACAGGGAGTGGGGGGAGGATGAGGGGGCTGGGGGGGCACAGGGAGGGGAGGGGGAGCATGAAGGCTGAGGGGGGCAAAGGGAGCAGGGGAAGCTGGGGGGCTGAGGGGAGCACAGGGGGGCAGGGGGAACTGGGGGGGCTGAGGGGAGCACAGGGAAGGGAGCATGGGGGGGCTGATGGGAGCACAGGGAGTGGGGAGAGGATGAGGGGGCTGGGGGGGCACAGGGAGGGGAGGAGGAGCATGGAGGCTGAGGGGGGCACAGGGAGCAGGGGGAGGGGGCTGAGGGGAGCACAGGGAGGGGAGGGGGAGCATGGGGGTCTGAGGGGAGCACAGGGGGCAGGGGGAGCTGGGGGGGCTGAGGGGAGCATAGGGAGTGGGGGGAGGATGAGGGGGCTGAGAGTTTAGAGGGGGGAGCACAGGGAGGGGAGGGGGCACATGGGGGGCTGGAAGCGAAAGGGGGCTCACAGGGGCTGAGGGGGCACATGGGGGGCAGAGGGGCGAGAGGGGGGAGCACAGGGAGGGGAGGGGGCACATGGGGGGCTTGAGGCGAAAGGGGGCTCACAGGGGCTGAGGGGGCACATGGGGGGCAGAGGGGCGAGAGGGGGGAGCATGGGGGACACACGGAGGAGAGGGGAGCCAGGGGCCCCACAGCAGTGCCAGACAGGAGCCCGTTGTCCAGCCATGCTGGGTGCAGAGAGCTCGGCCGCCGCACGCGCTGCCCCCTCACTCCCGTGCCCCCCAATGCCCAGTGACAGACACGTCCCAGCCCCACACGCCTCGCCCTCAGCCACCTGCTGCCGTGTACTGGCCCCCCCACAATCAGGGGCACCTGGGGGGGGGTTGGCCCACCGTACCCCTCCCCCCACCAGGCTGACGCCCGGCCAGAAAGGAATTCTCCCGGGGAGGCCCCTGCCTTGCCAAGCGGTGGCTTCGGCGCTTTGACAGCCCCGTCTCACTGCAGGGCAAGCGGCCGCAGCTGGCACCGTCAGGGGCTTCCCCCTCGGTGCTGGAACCCCAGAGGCTGCCGCAGCCGGCAAGGGCCTCGAGGGAACAAGTGGGAGGAAAAACACCCGTCTTCCTAGAAACCCAGCCGCCCTGCCAGGAGTGCCCGGCCCCTGTGCGGGAGGGGGGCGTGCCAGCCCTCTGGAGGGGACCCCTGCCCCCCCACTCCAAACCGCCACAGCCCCCCCCTTGTCAGCACCCGCCGACTGCCCGTTGGCCCCCAACGGCACGCGGCAAGCTCTGGGGAGGAGCGGGGGCAGGGACCAAAGACTCGTTAGCGCGGCGGGGGGGGGGGGGGGTGTCTGTGCTGAGCGGCCTTGGCACGTTTCCTGCCAGCCCTTGCCAGCTGGCAGGGCCCCAGGAGCCAGCGAGCGCCGCTCAGGTGCGGGGGGGCGGGGGGAAGGGGAGGGCGCTGGTTGCCGGGTCTCATGGGAATTCCAAGGCGCACGCAGCGAAACCGATCCCCCCCCCCCGCCCGCCGGACGCAGCAATCCTGCATTGCACAGGCGTGTACTGCACGCAGCTGTGAAATCCACAGGTTGCAACACAGCCCTTCCCGAGCCCGGCAGGGCCGAGGTGCCCGCTGGGACGATACCCAGGGGATGGGCCAAGGGGGAGTTTTCTCATCCCGGGGACTCTCCCAGGCTTTCCACTCAAACAAACCCCACTCTGGGCGGTGGGGCAACTGTCGTGAGATGGGTCTGTCCTCAACGGCCAGCAATCCTGGCAGTGGGGCAGGGACAGAATTGGGGGAGAGGGCAGGTCTTGAACCCCTCGCGACTCCCTGTATTCTGGGGCCCGGCCCGCCCCCCAGCAGCCGCAGGGCCGCGGTGCTAAAGGGGAAATGGGATGTTATAGTAGACCGACTTCCCTCTCTGGGTTTTTATCAATGGGCTCGCTGATCTCGGCAGGCGTGGAGGGGGAAAGCAGGGGGAACACTGAGGCTAGGGAAGTGCGTAACCTTGGCCTCGCGCTGTTGGCCCAGGGCAGGGCGGGAACGCCAGCATAGCCCGGTACGTTGACGCCGCGGCTGGGCGGAGTGGGATGGATGGCTAGATGGGCCGGTAGGGAGATACAGATTAGAGGCAGATGGGAAGACAGAAAGAGAAACTGGCTCTTTGCGACCAGAACCCAACCAGCCTGTGGGGTAGAACTCTGACATGGCCACCTCGTGACACCGCCACTGCCCACCCCCCGGCCCTGAGCCCCTGCAGTCTCCCCACCCCAGAGCGGCTGCTTTCGCAGGCGGCGCTTGGGGTCTGGCACCTGCGTCTGATTTCAGCGTGGCCAGGACGAGTGGGGCTGAAGAGAGGGAGAGGAGTAGAGAGAGGGAAAGCAGGCGATGGACGGAGCGGGACTTATGGAGACCGGTGATGGGGACAAGACTATGCAGAATGACAATGGTAGGGATTAAAGCCATTACCCAGTGACCACCTCCAGGGCAGGACCTGGCCTCTACTCTAGGATGGGCTGCGGGTAGAGGGGGGGGGTCAAGGAGGAACCTTCCCTGGAGGTCAGTTATCCCAGAACCCCCTCCTGCTGCGTGTCTTGCACCTCCCTCTCGGACATAGGATACCAGGCCAGCTGGGCCCTTCGCTCGGCTCCGCCACCCCACCCAGACACCAACTAGTCGAACCTGTCACTTTGATCCATTAGCCGGGTGAGTGACATGTCACCGGGGGCAGCTCCAGCCAGCGCCTGTCCCGTAGAGTCACCCTGGAGTTTCCTGCCTCCCTGATCTGTCAGGTGGGGGGATTCCCTGGTTTCTCTGTGGGCCAGGAGATCCAGCAGCCTAGAGACCCGGGAAACCCAACCGGCAGGAAAGCCCTTGAGGTATTTTGGCACCTAATTCCTATACACCTTGAAGGACCTGGGTCTCCAGGCTAAGGACACCCTGTCCCCTGTCCCTAAGGCAGCTCTCTTCATCCCAGCAGGTCCAGGGGGCAGCAAGGCAGGCAGGATGTGGTCTGAAATGAGACGAGGTGTCAGGGACGTACACAGCAAGGGAAACTAGGTCAGCGAAATCCAGTGCACAGCCACAGATTGGGATCAGGCAAAGAAGGCATTTATCCTCCACTGTGCAACATCTCTCTCCCCGGGGGACCGGTTCCAGTGAGGGCTGAGCCATAAGGCAGGTGTGGAAGGAGGAGGGGGTCAGTATGTTCAGAGCCGCGCTTGGCAGCTGTTTGCCTGCGGCCTGAAAGGCTCCTGGATTTACAACCTACATTGACAGTTTGCACCTGACGATGCCTAAGTATTCTGTATTCAGTCCTAGGGCCACCCTGATCCAGGAGGTCAGTGGCCCTTTCTGGCTGGAAACTATGAATCATCGGAATGAACAATGAGCATCATCTCATAGAGCATAACACAGAATGTTAACGCAGAAGAGAAGTTCCAAAGCTGCGGTCCAGGGTCACCAAGGAGATGTCACTCGGGTGGCTAACGCCCATGGGAGTTAAAGCCCTCTGAGGATCCGTCCCTCGGTACCTGCCGCTGGTTGATAGAAAGCAGAGATTTCCTAGGAACTTCCTTAATTGGCTTGAACATTTCGTGTCAGTAAATAAATAACCAGAAGCACTGGCGTGTTCTCCGGGCGCTGTGTGCATGGACGGAATTGTAAATAAGTGTCTCCCAAAAGGGAAGGCAAGTTTGTAATAACCTAAATTTAGACTAACTAGTGATACATGATTAATAACGACATACACGTCACTAGTGAGGTCCCTCCTCTCCCTTGAGGTTTTCAGCCTTTGGGGCATGACACCCCAGGGGGTGGGGAACAGCTGTCAGGAGTGGGAGGGATAGCTCAGTGGTTTGAGCATTGGCCTGCTAAACCCAGGGTTGTGAGCTCAACCCTTGAGGGGGCCACTTAGGGATCTGGGGCAAAATCAGTACTTGGTCCTGCTAGTGAAGGCAGGGGGCCAGACTCGATGACCTTTCAGGGTCCCTTCCAGTTCTAGGAGATGGGTATATTTCCATATATAGAGTTACCAGCAATTGTATCGCTAGATGGGAAGGGGTCCCAGTAGGGAAAAGGTGGCAAACCACCACCTTAGAGCAACAAACCTGGGTTTCTTCTGAAGCCCTAGACATGTCCTTGGAAGCTGGGATGGATGCTGGGGGTTGAGAGACCTAAGGGGCCAGCGTGTGAGCTCAGCACTGCTGGTGACTTTGAAGGTGTCACTCTGGGTTTACAGCAGTGTCAATGACAATGAGAATCTGGCTCAAGAAGGGTCGCGACCTAGAGCGGCTGTGAGAGGCTAGCGAAAGGCTGCTCATTTTAATAGCCCATCTCTCTGCCTGATAAAGCAATAGATAAAAGCCGGTGTCTTTGGGTAGATGTGATGAGCTACTCGGTTGATAGGGGACATGGATAGATAGATAGATAGATGGTGTGTCTGTAGATAGATAGATAGATTAGATAAGGGGGTGTATGGGGATAGATAGATACATAGATACATAGATTAGATGGGTGTGTATGGGGATGGATAGATAGATAGATTAGATGATGGGTGTGTATGGGGATAAATAGATAGAGGGGGTGTATGGGGATAGATAGATAGATGATGGGTGTGTATAGGGATAGATAGATAGATAGATAGATAGAGGGGGTGTATGGGAATAGATAGCTAGATGATGGGTGTGTATGGGGATAGATAGATAGATAGATAGATGATAGATGATGGGTGTGTATGGGGATAGATAGATTGATGGGTGTGTATGGGGATGGATAGATAGATA